>NW_027526361.1:124342856-125035356 GCF_048455015.1 Haemaphysalis longicornis
CGCATCGCTAATCCGCTCCGGTTGACAGTGTGGGCGGTTGACTTCACAGGACGGCAAGTTGAACGAGTTGTAGGCAAGTGCAACGTGCCCCTTGTTGGTTTGTCCAAACAACCGTACGGCGTCGTCGCCTAAATCCGCGCTAACAGGCCACGAGGATTACAAAACTTTGTGGCGTGCGTAAGGGCTTGTAATAGTTATAAATGAAGTAAGCTCTCTATTTTCTGCCGGTCGTTCCCACCTGAAGTACGGTGTCAATGCCTGAAACATTCTCCCGGAAAAGACCATTGTCCCGGAACATACGGTGCACCTGTTGCACTATTGCATAGATGGCACAACTATTACAAGCTTTTATAATCCCGGAAGCGAACGCCAAACGAGGCTTTAGAGCGAAGGTATTAGAGTGCTTCGTTAATTAGATTAGTCGTTTTTACTTCCAATCTATCACTATAGAATAATGCTCGCTTGAAAGTATCCACTTAAAATTACTTTCAGAGTTTGGTCGTTAAGTAGGATCCTGCTAAATGGATACTGAAACGGCTTACCTAGAATTACCTGCAGATTTAAGTCGGTAGGATAGACCGCGCGAAGGGGGACGACAGATTGGGACATATGTTCCCGAAGCCTAACTTTAATAAGTACTGGGAGCATGTCGGATAGACGTCAAAGCGCGCATTTCTTGGTTTTATGTATCACCATTTAGATTCAAAAGAGATACATCCCACAAAGTCCACAAAGCCACTGTTTTGTTTTCCTACTGCTTCCTCCTATTTCAGATGATGGCTCTAAGAATATCTATTACCTGAATTATCAGCGCTTCTGTGTTGAGGGGAAGCCCCAGAGCGTCATCAAGTCGCTTTATGTTCGCCTGTGGGCTCTAAGATTCCCAAAGTTCTGGGACATCCCCCTCCAATGGCGTCAAGCGCCCTCTTTCGGTTGCAGCCCTCGACGGCGAGCGTAATTGAATTGGACGGAGAAAATAAACGTCGTAGCCCTTGAATGGAAGTAGATTTTCCCAGTTGCCGTCATGAAATATCTGCAAATACTTAAAGTGCACTCGCCGGTAAATGTATGGCATTGCAAAGCAAAAATTGTATAGTTTTTCACCAGGTTGAAACCTCGCCTGTATAGTTTTTCACCAGGTGGCGATAATTATTTCTTTGTATTGCGATACTATCGCTCGAAGCAACAAGTTCCAGAAATGCTGCACGGAAATACCAACAATACTCACAACAACTGAACAGTAAAATATCAGCACTGCAAAATAAATGTTGTGGCTTCCTCGCACCCTGGGAGCTTTTAGGCGGGGGCTGTATTTCTCCTTTTTCGCGGTAGCAGGGCTGCAAAGTCTCATTTTCAAAATCAGCTCCGGAAGCAATTTCAAAGTACTTAAAGCCCAACTACAGAAAAAGAATTCAACACTACCAAGCAAAAATAGCGATTGCTCG
The DNA here is from genome assembly GCF_048455015.1 of Haemaphysalis longicornis. Classification (NCBI taxonomy): domain Eukaryota; kingdom Metazoa; phylum Arthropoda; class Arachnida; order Ixodida; family Ixodidae; genus Haemaphysalis; species Haemaphysalis longicornis. Next base: position 124,344,302 of record NW_027526361.1, read on the forward strand.
GGACTCAGAAGATTTTAGGTCGGGGCCGTGTTTCCTTCGTTGCTTCATGTTTCGTGGTACTGGCGCTGCAAATACGGATACGAAATGTACTCCGAACAATTGTCCCTGAGGATGTGGCTTTATTGGGATCCATCCTGATTTCTTGCAGATGAAAGGAAAAGGGTCCCACCCCCTTCGTTTGCTGTGGAGATTTAGCTATTGCGCCCTCTGGCGGCAACAGCGTGCGTGGCGCGCTTTTTAAACGGTTCAGCGGTATCAGAAAGCAGGGGCTTCGTGTTTGTACCCGGATAGTTGGTGACACAGGGAACTCAGTTGTATATTTTTGTACCTGTTTTGCGCGCGCAGGACGAGCTAGTACAGGATTTTGTTTTCTTTTGCACGAATGTTTTGTTCCGGTGAATCACGTACACACATCTAGCATCACGTACACATTGACATAGACAGGAATTCAAGCATGACAACGGCGAGCGCATTCAGCACATTACAAGCATGTCGGCACGTAATGCCTTTATTATATAATGAAGCATAGCGACTTCAGAATTTATTTTTCTTTCATTGAATATTATTCTTGCATTTTCTGTGTCCATGCTTTTAGCTAAAATCTATTACGTGGTTGTCTGAAAAACAATGTTGTTTCAATTGTGGAGGAGATTTATTTCTGTTCTTTCTCCGCAGCTTAGGTACCTTACTGCTGGTTTTAAATATTATAACTAAGAACCCTACTAGCATGGGTTAGAAAAGCTTCAATAAGAATTCTCACATGGTTAAAATAATTAAAAACGTTTTCGGTTGGTGAGGAGTGAATGGCGTAATTTTCTTTTACCCAGGGCCAGTTCGCATACGTAGATTGATAATGCAAGCAGCACAAACAAGACGGACTTTGTGCGGTTGGTAGACAGGACAACGCGTGTCCGTCGTCTTTGTGTTCTTTGCATTTTGAACCAGTAACAACTTGCCTAATTGGTAGACCTTTTTCGTTTGTAGACTGGTGGAGGAACCCGCCCCCTATCGCCAAACCTAATAGATTTTGGGAGTGGAAAGGAGGGAGAAACGGTGGAGATAGCCGATGACGTCTTTGTACCTTAGGACATTACCCGAAGTGTGATAGCTTGGAATACTTGCTACAACCTTTGGGGATTACGAGCTTAATTTAGGCAGGAAGTGACGTTTACAAAGACAGTAAAAACAACACCAAGTGCAGAGTGGAGACAACAGGACTGGCGCAGCGCTGCTAAACGCTTTCTCCGTCCTCTGGACTCATGTCATGTTTTTCAGCTTTTTGGTTTACGTACGTACCAGAAGCCCACTTTGCCGCTGTTCTGATATCTACCCGGTTGGGCGAACAGGACGATCTGTGACCGCCAAGAACTATTTTTCAGTCTCAAGCGATATGTAACACACACGTTCAACTTCTGCTCCCACTAACGAGATCAGACAATCTGCAATTCACCAAATGAACATATTAATAAAATGACCTAAACATATTAGGATGCCGCTGACGGCCTACCAAGTTTTGTAATTGTGCTTGTTTTTCTTTTTTTCTATCTTGCTGCTAACATTTTGCTATATCTTCTTCGTCTTACTCCCTTCCGTTTTCCTTTTAGTGGGTACACCTATCAAATCACATTTTCCTTGTGTACCTGCTGAAAGTTCTCCAACTTTGCCATACTGAGACAGTCTCCTCCTCAAGGGCTTCTACGAATGGTTTTCCCTGCACCCTTGCTCAAATACATGCTTCTAGACTTCATGTGGCCACTTCGTATAATTCTTTCTGCGTTTCACAACCTGTAGTAAAATTAGACGTTGTGGTGCCACGCCACGGTAGTAAAGAAGCCACGTGGATCAGCAGCAAGATACAACGCGTGACTATCCTCCTGGAATTTGACGGTTGATTCTAGAGTTAATGATCTCCGCGGTCACAGCCATTTTCGAATTACGCGCACACACGAAGCCCAGCAATTCGTTGCAACAGTCTCTGCTTCGCACAATTTGTTGCAGAAGTCATGAAATCATGAAAGCGAAAAAAAGCAGACAAAAAAAAAGAAAAGTTTACCCAGTGGAACCCACACAACACAGCAATCTACGACTTGCTCGGGGCAATAAAATTTGAAAGTGGGGTGTGCTCTGAGAATTCGTGAGCACCCTTAAAAATTGCCGTAGGGAGGCTTCACCACAAAATTCCAGAACGACCAATTATCGTAAGCAACTGTGCAAATTTGGCGAATGACGAGGCGCAGCATCTGATTAGAGCAAAATATAGTATCACCGCTGTCATAACAGCGCCCATGCACGCCTTGTGCTCTAATGGCATCGCAAGGTGTGCGCTGCCAGGCTGCATGAAAATGCAGCTTTACCCTTTATGTGTCCCAAAAAAGTCGATAACTTAATTTAACTTTATTGTCTTCTCCAAATTATTTTGCTCACATCTAATAAAAAGTGAATTTACCTCTTCTCAAGACGATAGATATAGAAAATAGTTCCGGCACCTAGGAGTATTCTGAGAATAGGTTGGTGGACGGCATGCGTTTCAGGCTTGGCAGCGCTGGTTTGGAATCCCACGGACGACTTCCCTACCCAGTCTCCCTCACAAGCACATCTTTATGGCGTTGGAACCATGACCGTAACAATGCACCGGAAAATATAAAAAAGCGCAGGTTGAGTTCTGCCTAAATTGTTTACTGAGGTTGAGCAAACGTTTAGGAGATACCGATGGACAAAAGTAAGCACCCATTGTCCAGAGCGATGGTCTTGAAGAGACGTGCTCTACAGAGGCTCGACTCCAGGCCATGACCGAACAATACTGTGCTGGAGCGTCTTCGGGTCGGTAACTGGACAAAGAGTTGCTTCCCAGGAACGTCGCGGGATGGGTCAGGCAAGAGACAAAACACAAAAATCAGAACTCCGTCACCGGCAAGTGCGAAGACGAATACACAATGTAGCTTTACCAGGCTTTTAGTTGCGACAAAAACACGTGATGAACTAACTACCCTGTTACCATTTAGCCCAGCAGTACTTTAGCCAAGCATACCAATATGAAAGTGTGACATTTCGCCTCAATATGAATGTCCAATGCAAAAAAGATTTGCAATCGTAAGGGCGAGACCTGCACCAGGAAAACAAAGAATCGAGAAAGTGAGGCGCCTACAGGCCACTTCACGCGCTAAGAGCTGCCACGGGAGATCTCGGCATGGCCCTGAACTTTCCGCTTTTTGAGTCGCATATTAGGTGCGCGTGTTCTCTGGAAGCTGCTGCGTTCCTTTGAGATGGCACCGGCCAGCTTCTGAGGCGCATCTCGGGAGCGCGGAGAACACAGCTGAAATATTCACCCACAGAGCATGGCGCGCGCATTCGTTCAGGGAGGCTTGACGCAACGCGAGCCTACGGCCAGAGGCCTTCAATGCATTGTTACATTCGGGAAGGTGTCCCCGAATCAGGCTCCGTCGCGTCCGTCATGTGTGGTAGCGGGATGGTCGAGCGGTCAGAAAATTTGCTGCGCTGGTGTTGACGACAAGATGCGGCAGGCAAAAACGTAACTGGTTTACTGCATGGTGAGAGATGAACAACCACAATACAGGAACAGCACCCTCCCGGACGAGGTTACAACTGGGGTCGAACAGAGTGACAGCGGTGTCCGATGATGTCACAAGAATGCCGTTCTGCTGTCGGAGGCACTGTGTATTTCCCCCGGAAGCGCAGATCTTTTAATTTTCCTGCAGTACTTCGGGTGCTTCTTCACACGGCCCCAACTCAGTACAGGCACAGACAAGAACTCTTTCCTGGGTTCTTCAGGACCAGCAGCAGCGGGGCTCGTTGAGTATGAGAGAGGGGGTGGGGGGCCGAGATTGAGTCACCGACGGCGAGGCGTCCACGGGCCGGCCGTTCGTCTCCGTGTTTTAGTCTGTCCGATGTACGCTTTATTACAAATCACTGGAGCACTACACAACACCACAACACATGGAAGACGCGTTAACAGGGTAGCCACGGGCTGAAACGTAACAGAATTGAAGGACTCTGGCACGGCACTACCACTCGGCATGCGGGCATCGGAACTCTTGCCGCATGTATGCCGGAATGTTTTACCTCCCTGGTCGTCCCTTGCCCTTTTAGAAACACCCTCAGTAAGCAAACAGTGAAGCGTGTAATCCCTATCTTTTCAAGGCCCCGGCCATTTGTTTCAGACTTCGGCTCAGCCTCACGCGACACCGGAATCTCTACGAGCTCCGCTGGCCGTTATGCAGCATCGAGTACCTGCGCTGGTGGCAGGACGCAATCGAGTCGCTGAGTCACGACATCGTCATTACTCCTAGCTGCACCGTCAAAACCGCTCGGAGTCTCGACTGCAGGATTCGCCACAGCGTCGCTCGAGTCTTAACTTGCATTCGGACAAACGCTTTTCATTTCAGGGGACCCCTGCTGCGCCGCCTCGCTAGCATGATTGTTTACACTGTTCCACGAAACGTCATTATCTCGCGTACTGTGTGTGTTAGAGCCAATAGCCGTTACCAAGGCCTCCCGTAATTTGGAACATTCTTCTGACATCGCTGAAACAAAGTCCGACTCATTATCGTGCTCGCTAGACTCGTATGACCCTCCTTCTGCAGTATGAGCTAATGCGTTATATACTCTTTTGCTCACCCGGAGGTGGTGGCGACACTATCCTTGGCAGTGCCAGGGTCTTAAACAGTTCTAATCCCAAAACGTCTTCGGCACTCTATTAGAGTATTTAATATCCTGTAGGAATGGACGCTACGCGGCGCAGGCTATTGTATAGAGGCTGTCGCTGCCGGCGGGCCCGCCTCAACAATGGCAGTGGCAGCATCCCGGAGGCACTGTGTGAAGGCTGCGCGTCTCATTTCCCGAAACAAAGTTTGTACCGTCAGTGTCACGCGCACTTTATCTGCCAGTGCAACGTGTACAAAATTGATGTCATGGAACTGGGAATCCAAACTGCCCACGACGTGCTGTGTGGTGGGCTGCCGCACCGGATACAGAAGCCCAAACGAAAATATGTCGCTCTCCTGTTTTCTTATCAGCGCCAGCTTCGAGAGAAGTGGAAAAGGTCATACTCCCTTTGGACGATGCCTGTTTTAGCTTTTGTGCGTGTTTGCGAAAACGCTTCGATGCTGCAGCATTATCAGAACTGATTACCACGTTGTGAACGAAATCATCCTGTCGCGCTCAGGATCGTTGCCGCTCCTAGAATTTTTGAGGGCCTCCCGGAGCGCCTGACAATGCCAAAACTGCGTTCCCGGCGATTGATTCATAGGCAACCGGTGAAGAGGCGGCGCAAATCGCCACCTGAATTAACAGTAGCAGACGGCCAGAATATGAACGAAGGCGCGGCAGGACAAGCTAGCCAGATTTGGTTGTGGCGTCACTTCGTTCCTTCAGTCGTATGACCCTGTGTTACAGTGGCTGGCGGGATTTAGGTGCCTCTGAACCGAGTTATATGATTGTGTTACAGATCCATCAGCCAGCGAGGGTGTACGCACAGATTAGGCTTACCAAACGGAACAGTGTGTTTGGTCTCTGCTTGCAGGCGCTGAGATGACAGATCCGCAGTACAAGACAATGACTCGAACAAAGTCGAAAGCAGCTTTGCAAGGTGAGAACGCGGACAAAAAAATAAGAAAGACTTGTCAAAAACCCGTACAACCTATACACTGGCTAAAGTATCCATATTTATGTTGTAACTACCATATTAAGACATTCTGCTGCACTTCTTGTTCGAAAGATTTTTTATCTGTTTATTATGTGCTTAAAATCCTGCCGTACAAGTGTCTCCTCGTCCCGTGCATCTAATATGAATCTCCCATTTGTAGTGTGTATATCTTTACTAAAAGGTATGGTACTCGGTTTGAAAACTTCAGATTTATTGCAAGCTTGAAAGCTTGAACCTCTGCTCCCCCCTAAAGCAGGTGAACCGATAGAACTGGCATCTTGATGAATCTTCCAGTTTAGGCTGCAATACTCCCTTTCAAATAGCCAATATGATCTCGGCCCAGCTGGTTCCTGCTAATATTTCCTCGTTGGTTATCGGCCGTTAATATTTAATATTTTAAACGGTAAACGTTTGCGGACGTGAAGCGCGATGGTTGTCCCTCGTAAATTGCGAGAAATGAACTGATCAATTAGATGTTACGCAGGTGAACCTCGTGCTTAACTCGTCTCATGACGTCCCTCCCTACGGGGACCCTAATTTTATGCATGCTGTAGGTGTTTTTTTTTGGTTAGGAGTGGCCTAGCAAAGGTACTGTAAGAATAAATATACCCTCTACCTCCCAAGATACCACGCATCATCTCCAACGAGCCCTATTTGCAACTGACTGTTCGCCACCTGCTCCTCTTCTCGCTCCCCTACTACGGCCATGTGGCCTTCGGCATCTCAATAAATGTTATTCAATTCAATTCATTTTGTTATGTTCTTGGTTATCTTCGGGGTCCACTGGTTGTCATGTCACCGGCCGTACCATGTGGCATTGGCAAGGTTCTCGTCCTTAAACTTACAAACTGCTCTGGCATTATATTCTGTTTATAAGCAATTTCCTTCTAATGCATAAAACAAATATAAGGCATGCTGAACTTTTAACAACCAATAGAACAGGCTGACTTCAGTAAGGCTTTGTCAACAATGAATCATATTCATTCAGTGCACTATGTAATTGAGGAATGTGCCGAGAATAATACCCTCTAGATTTTTATCTTGGACACTGCGAAAGAGGCATTAGACTAAGAGGCTACCGCTATCTGTTGGAAGCATTGGGAATTGACTGACTAGACGAGGCGCGCGTAGCGCTGTTCGGGGATATTTACGAATGTTGCACTTTTAAGGCGTTCCTTTATAAGAAGATTAAAATTACACCCCCGCAAAGAGGCACACTCTCACAGATGATGTTTATACTCGGTAAATAAAAACCATTAAGGGACTTATAAGAAAAAAGAAAATTACTGGTCAGCGGGGAATACATAAATCGTTTAATGGTGCCAGATACCATCGTCCCGTTGAGTCAGTGTGCCTGTGCTCGTCCGAGTACCTTTGTGCACAGAAGGAAAGTATATAAAATAAAAACTGAACATCTTTCAATCTGATGTCCGTTCTATGGTTGCCTGTTTGGTATCCTTCACTAAGCTCAAATTTACCCTTTTAAAACGAGGTGAACAAAAATACAGAGGGGCTTTGTTTTGATTTTCAAATTCTAATAACGTTTCTTCTGGAAAGCACCTAAACGAGACTTGTTAACCACGTTGCGCCGCACAGGCTTTGCGATGTTGCAAGTCATAGGACGGAAAGGCGGACGTGGCAGCCTCTAGAAGTTTATATTTGGAACTTTTCTTTATTATTAACCTTTTGCGGTAATGTAAGTAGTGTGTTTATATTCCGCTGACAAAAATGTGTAGAAGAGGACTACTTTAATTTTGCTAATGAGCATCGTTTAATGAGCTTGATAAGACTGCTATGAAAGGCGGTGGTGTGCCGGACGATTGCTGCGGGATTTCTTAAAAGTCTACTACCTACAGAATGCTCATCACAGCAACACCGCCGTTCACGAAGAATGATATGAAAATTTATTTGGTTTACGAATGCTTCATCAAATATTAGCTATGATTGTTGTGATCGTTGTCGGTGTGTGTATTTTTTGGTTGTAATGAGAATGAAGCAGTGGTATAGTCATTTTTTGTTTCTTCCCAAGTGAAATTTCAGTATTTCGTGCAAGTGAAATGATTGCTATAGTTATGGTAAAATGAGCTATAGTTATAAAGTGGTGAAATAAGTTTTCTTGCGGATGTCCTGCCAAGGGACGACAGTATTTTTTCGAGTAAAAAGAATGCAGTGCACCAACTCGACACTTCCTTCTTCCTCCGACTCGACAAGCTTTCCCCAGCTGACAGTTTTGTGGCAGTAATAGCCGTTCCCGGTATCATCCTTTCGCACCAGGGAGATGTACTAACCGTTTGAAACAGCTTTGGTAAAAATATGTCAGCGTGCAGTCGGGTCTTGTCATGATTTGCAAGGCTTCTAAAACCAATGTAATTGGAGACACTTCCCGGAACTTACCGTTATACATTGTGTTTCAATCCGGAAGAACCATTGTTCCGTCATTTTGTCTTGGAATGTGAACCGCCGAGTCTCAAGAATAAGGTGTAGGCTTGCTGTTTTTTAAAGAGACGTATTTGTCTCGGTGCACTTCGACTAAAATGTGAAGTGCAGAGAAGAAACCTCATTGAGGCTCTGCAGCTGGAGCATACTTAGATAAACATGTTCTTATTTGCGCGCCATGTATTGATGATTGATTCGTCTTGGCTAGATACACGTCAGTCCAGGGCAGGTTACGCACACGCTCCTTTTCAAGAAAATCGCAAATGTTCGAGCTCTACGCTCGCCGTCAATTTGTCAACTTTACATTGACCCTGTGTTTTTTCGCAATATTTCCTTGGTACTTAAATTTTAAGTGGTGAAAAGCTTGGGCAATGTTTTTATTTCCCTTTAGTTGCCACATGCGATATCGTTCTGACTACTCCTGTGTGGTTCGGTTACACAGGAAATGAAATGAACCGTTCGCAAGACGGGCTAAAATCTGAGACTGGGATATTAGTTATGTTGGAGAAGCACACCACACAAGAAGTGTGCGATTTTTGTTTTAACATAACTCCAATTTGCCATGCATTTACCAAATACCGTTCGTGCAAACAGCGGTATTGTAGGAAACTCGTAAATTTAGGGCAAATAAGAATTTCTTATTTTATTCTCAAATCACTATACCTTCAAAACAATGGTATGATGCACCCTGCTTGCTAAGTACAAAAAGGTGTACTTATTTCTATAATGATATGATGAATAGGATGTAGAAACTTTATGGACAATCCTCGCTGCTTCGATGATGATGATCTTATTGGTGCTGCCTGTCGTCTCGCGGGAGCAGCTCATGCTCGAGCTGCTTCGTCTTCCTCAGATCGCCATGTTGTAAAATAGAACACCACCATCGCATCCACGGGACGTCTCGGCCTTTGGTCTCTCCTCTTATTTTATATGGTGCCGAAACCCGGAATCGAACCAGGGACCTTCAGGGACCCTTTTTTTATTTTTCATAGGACAAGCCTAACGTGAACACAAAATCTCACACTATTTTTACGTGAAGAAAGCAAACGCTCCTCCTTGCTAGCACTAACTCGCTGTGTCTGGTGCATCTCCATTTCAAGTTGGGCAGCAGTTCTGCGGTATCCAAAGCTATCAATTCAACGAAGTTCCAGAGGCCCGCCGCACTCAGATTCGATATGCGAGCGCCAAACTTTGAAACGACCCCATTCCCCTCGGTGCAAAGCGCAAATCGAATGTTTATCTGAAGAGACCGTTCGAGTTCATTTGACGGCATACGCCAAACACTTCCCCCTGGAAAAGAAACCGCTAAAACTCAGTCTGAAGATTTCCTTACCATGCGCTGGCGTAAGAATAGTAAAAAAATAAAGCAAACTGAGGGAACAACCGATAAAGTAGGGCCTCGAGATCGCAAACACCATTGCACACGGTGGTCATGTTTCACGGGAGAAACCCTTCCTGACTCTTTTCTGTTTGCAAAATTCACTGCCGACTCTCCAATAACATAGCGAGGCTTCCCGTGAAAACGACAGGTCTGACATCTTGAAACCCACTGCGCAGGAGCTATTCCAGGAATTCTGCGTCCACCGAATGCGCAAAGCACAAAAAAAACCTCCTAGGAGAACTTCCCGCGTCGATATGCACTGGCGTATGCGAAGTAATGCGAGTCCCTAGTACTTTCTCACAGCTGACGGGAAGCAGCCGACAGTATTCCGTGTCTTCAGCTCTGAACGCACTGTACCTTAGCTTTCGGGGCCGCATTGCCGCCGACTTTAACGCTTCATGTTACACACAGCTTAGAGAAAGAAAGCCTCGATTGTTTTGAAAAAGGAAGCGAGTAAAATAAAATTACTACAGCCATCAACCGTAACACCTTGCGGTCTCTTCCAATCGATGAAAAGGCTTCTGAAAAGGCTGCACGGACTGAGCTTGTTTTCTTGGTTCTTAAAAGCCGCATAAATCATTTATACCCATATATTTCGGCGGTACACCACTACTCGCTATCTGACTGAGAGAGCCAACACTGCCAAAGTCTCCATACTGACTCGATACTTTGAGGGTGCATTTTTTCATGGCGGGTAATTCATGGCGGGTAATCCTTTCATGGCGGGAACCTGCAGCAAGTAGTGCGGCTCATTTCATAGAGCGTTTTCGAGCGCAGAAGTAAAAAGAGTAAATAGTTTTGTTCAATATTATGGCGCAAACTAAAACATTTGCCACAAAAGAGCAAGAAACATCGGTCGTGTGTAACAATTGTTCGCCTTAGCATAATTTACATATACTTGGCAACTATCGCCCCAAAAGGATCTGGCTGCATTTGTTTGACGTGCGTCAAAGCAACAACCCGGAACAAAGTTTTGTAGAGCAAAAAACGCCTTGACTTGGCGTATGAAAACGATTCATGGAGAAGGATTCATTCCTTCTGAAGGCAAACAAAGTAAACTAAACACAGAAATCTCTGGGCAAACAAACACCCTCTCGATGCTCATCGGCATTCACAGGGAGCAAAACATCACGGATACGGATGAAAAAAAGCAGTTAAGATGCAGCTCAGTTTATTAGTCTCCTTCTTTTAGCCAATGGCCACCTGAAGAAAACAACGCGTGGACGTACATAATGACGGAAAACAAAATAAAGGGGAATGGGCAAATGCACGACCGTGTACTGTGAAGCAGAGGAAGGCAAACATGGCGAAAGTCTAAATTCAAAATGGAAAGCGTTGAGCGCACACCATACAAATGCACTTGTTTCCAGACAACAAAACAGAGTGGTTGGAAACGAATTGCAATAAAACCACTTAACCCAAAAGCAATAAAATATTAAATAAAATGCTTGTAAAAAACTGAACAATAATCAGCGACTTCTAATATTTTGAAATATAAAACAACTACACACATATCGGTGTCAGTGCATACAGTCGCTTGGCACTAAGGCTGTGAGCGTCCGCACAATAATGGCGTTAATTATCCCCTTTTATGTGATTTTGAAACAAAAACGTCGCGAAATCATAGAAGCAACCCAAGATTTTTCGTCTTTTAACAATTTTAATGATATTTCTTCCAAATATACTGTTGCACATTTCCACTGTGCGATATCTTAATCTTAGGTAATGTGACTGTCAGCATTTAGCGGATTCGGTTGCCTGGCGTTCTACTGAGGTAGGGCAACGTTCTTGGGCAATCCACTACAGGGAAACTTTTCTTCGATGTAAAGATATTATTACTACATAATTGGCCTATGCTTTCGAAGTAGCTGTTGTTTACATTATTTCGGAATGGGCAGATTTCTTCGCGTATTGTGACCTTGTTGAATTCGGTGATAATGATAGAAATTCGACATTCGTTGACGGTTAAAACGTTAGAAAAAAATGCAGTACCAGGTGTTCGATGCTCTCGTGCGCCTCGCCAAAATTTCAGTTAATAAATTTTAACAAAGGGGTTCTGTGGATCTATTTTTGGATATGTGCTGTTCGTCGTCGATGTAAATTATTCTGCATTTTTTGCCGTTTCAGTTGCTTCAGTTGTTTTGGAGACATAACATTTCACCTTGAGGCTTCTAACTCAATGAGTGAAGAAGGCGGCCTTCACTACACTTCAAATAAACTGCAGGTAATTGGATTTATCTGAGTTTATCTGGGTTTATTGGGTTTACCAGCGTATATCTGGGTTTACTAAGAAATACCAGACATGAACGTTATGCGTTGCAAGGAATGAATCACTTTACCTGCTTATAATTTTCGGTAACGAGTAACCTATTTGGTTACTTAAAAAAAACATGTCATATTCCGTTTCTTTTAGGGTATGTCGTTATTTCTGAGGGGTAACGTAAGAAACACCGCTTAAAAGGCCTTGTTTTTATTTTAACCTCTGCATGCGTCTATAGGGATATTGCGCAGATATTTGGCTCTCCAAAGCAGCAGCGCCGTTGCCTACATTCTGGTGGTTGGGGCATAATTTCTTTTGTGAATTATTCTACGCTCATCAAGGCCTTTTTTCGTAGCATTCAATTTACGGAATTGTCGGTGCAATTCCCGAGATACAACAACCGGGAATATCGCGAGAACAAGGCTGCTGCTTATTTTCCTATATCGTAGAACCAATCGTGGATCACTGATAGCTCACGACGCTGGTGAAGGAACATGGTGAAGGACGAACTCTCAAAGTTTCAAGGAAGCCAGGATCGAAGCACGCGTCCTGAGAAACGTGATCTAGCGGACGAATTTTTTATTTAACCACTGTAAACGTCCGTCGATTACCCGGAGGAACTTGCTCTGTTTCTCCTTGTACGAAATGTGTGCCCGCGCTCTTTGTTGAAGGCGCAATTCCCGAATACCCACCAGCTCTTCCGGAAGCACAAATGGCGTTCTTACGAGTGCCTCGGTATAACTACTCTTCGGCGCAGCCGCAGATGTATTTCCGGGAAAGCAGGGAAGCACAACCGATGAAAACCTCGAAAGGCCGCTACTACTTATGTGCAACGACTGCTAAAAGCAAAACACCCCTACTGAAAAGTTCCGTATATTCGTATTTATGGGAATACGGAGTTCATACGGAGTGTTGCGCCCCCAAGCGTAATGAATTTACATATGAGTTCCACAAACAGGGGGATCATATGAGTTCGCAAAATATGAATATTTGGCACCGTTTTTGTGTTTTTATCTTCAGTAAGAGGCAAAATCACGCTCCGTATGATTTCCGTATACTCCGTATATACGGAATTCATACGGACAATGACTTCGCGGTTCTTGTGATCATACAGACTTAAAACAAGCGTCAAAATTTTTAGGAGGGATGCACTGTTTTATTTTCATTTGCTTCTCAAAAATATTTCTTGTTTTGTGGCAGCTTTCTGTCATGCTAAGAATGTACACCGCATTCCCATAATTCTGTATATACGGAACGTTTCAGGAGGGACTGAACCAGGAAACAAAACATTTGTGCATTTGTTCGTCAAATTAACGGGAAAAGTGACTCGTTAGTTTTGGGATAATCTATGAGGTTCTTTGGGGATTCGTTAAGAAGTAACATATTTAGTTACTTTTTGATCGAGTAACGAGTAACGGTATTAAGTTACTCTTCTGGCTATTGTGTACATGTCTGTGAACATCTATGGTATGTGGCAGTGGGCGCAGGTTAATCGCCTCTGAGTTTTTGATGGCATGTGTCATGGTGGTTGGCAGTCTATGACTAGATTTGTTTGAATGCAGTTCGGTCTCTATGGTGGCTTATCGCTACGTCAGCGTAACGTTACGCCTAATGACTGTTCAATCGTTTTCCAATGCGTTATGTGTCAAGCTACGTGTAGCAGAGGGCAACGTCAGTCCTCAAAGCATTACATTAACTGTTACGTGCAGCTGTAACATACAGAATGGGGTGTCAGTCCACCACCATTCACTGATTATCGGGTATGCGTCGGGTTCGCTTTCATTGCTTCGTATGCACTGGATTCCACTTGGAAGAACAATTGAAACCCTATGCTGAGAAGCTTCCAGTCTGTAATATATTCTTTTCTTGCAGCTACCATAATGCACACGCGATGTAGCATTAAAATTTCGCCGGGGTAAGCCGTACTGCTTTCGCATTCAAAGCACCTACGAAGACGGGCACCAATGCGGTAACTTTGCCTCGAAAGCTGGGTTGGTATGTGCGAACGCATGTAGTGGCGAAAATTTTGGTCTGGAGGAGTAGTCTATAAGGTTCATCTTGAATGTGGTGGTGTTGACTTCGCAATAGGATTGCATGGCCACATAACTCAACAGACTATTGTCATTAAAAGAGGCATTTAAATGGAGGGGGTGTAGGGACCTGGTTCCTCCCGCTGAATGCTTGCCTCTTTTGAATGCTTCTGTGGCTTACTCGAATTTCTCCGTATTTGTATTTGGAGCAATTTTGACGCTTTTTTTCGTCATGGCCCTAGAATATTGTGAGCGTTCTCCGTCAAGTGAAGAAAAAGTGTACCGAAATGGCGACAATAGCTGCATATGTGGAGCTCTTCCTATTCCGGTTCTGTTCGTTTTAAGTTCTTTTCTCTTTGACAAGTAATGTCAATTTAGAGTATTAAAACTCTTAGAGATTCGAACTCTTAATAATAAATATCTTAGACGTGATAGAAAAGTGCTCGAAAAAACACAGGGCACATTGAAGAACTGCTCAGGACGAGCGCTTACTATCGAATGAAACTGTAACACCAGTGAAACGGTATGAAACGGTAAATGGTAACGGTTTATGAAACGGTAACACAAAAACCTCGACACTGCACACCCTTCAGGCGCATAAGAGAACTGTTGAAAAGGTAGCGGTAGTCGCACACGCGCACACCGACCAACAATTCGAGCGGGTATTGGCAAATCAACCACAGCGAAACCTTTTTACATGCCAAGAAACGCCACAGCCTTCTTACTGAAAGAGTGTTTACGTGTATACCTTTGTGCATGCTGTTGAGATTTGTTTTCATAAAAAGTTTCACGGGAAGGTTTCGGAAAGAAAATATGTTTTTTACCGTTTGTGTACTACCTTATGCTTAGGGCGGGAACGGCGAGGAAATTACCCTATGCCTATTATTTCTTTACGTTCCAATAATGAAAGAGTTCGCCAAAAATGTACTTCATTTCTGATTTTAGAAAATTAGAGGCAGCAAAGGGCAAAGTTTTACTATCAAATTTATTGAAATTATTCATAGGACTACGGACTAAACGTTATAGCTTTCGGGCAGGCTGTCAGTTTTCGTTTTGACTCGTCCGCAGGACTATAGACTAGATGTTATTGCTCTAAGCCATTTTTTTCTTAACCTACCGCCTGCCTTAAAAGGGCCATAAAGACAAGATACACACTTGTTATATTGAAAAGATTTGGTATCTTATAGCGCTGCCAGCGCTTATTCAGCTGCAAAGATGCTTTATTCACTGAAAAATTAAGCATTCCATGCCAAGACTTCCATTCTCTCTCTCCATCGTATGTTTCTTGACGTTAGCAACGACATATTTAGGGCAGGTACCTAAAACAACACGTATCATGTTAACTAAGGCTGCTGCTATCCAACAAGCTCTGTCTGGGGTAACCGCGGTTACCGACTGCTATTGTAGACTGGCAACCAATACCGCTCAAAGACCGTGGTTCGCGCAGAGTTCCTTGATGACCAGTTTAGATGCCGTATTCTTGGTACGGTTGATAACTTTGTGCCGTTAAATATCAGACATGACTCGTCAAATAGGATCGTATAAATGGCCGTTCCGCTTTTTTCAGTTTGCCAGTGTCGTGTAACATAATTTTAAGGCACGCGCCCTAGGGCTGTGTTATACGCCTCGAGCGCGGCCTGTAGGGGCGCCACTGAAATCCCCCTAGCGGCCCGTTTCGAAAGCAGGCGCGGGAGTCCCCGGCCCGCTCCCCCCTGTCGCCGTTGCTTTTGGGGCTCGTTCAAGACAGCAATTTACCGTTTGTCCGCGTTCGAAATACCGAATAACGTGGAGCAGGCACTCTGTTTGCAAGCGTGGTATGTTCACGAGAGTATAAACGTTTATGACGCGATATTAGTGAGATCTATATGAGCGCCAGGCGTGTGTCACAGGCCGGCGTCCCGAAGCCAGCATTTGCATGCAGCTGATTGCAATTCCACTGCCCTGAAATTTAGTGACTGTGTCTCCGTAAGCAGTCTATCCTCCGACGGTCATGTTGCGACCATACACACTATGATGTAAATCGACTTTGTGCACTTACAAAATCTAGCGGAGCACTCATACCTGACAGCACGCAAGTTACGCCTGCCAATATCACATAGCAGATATTGATCAGTGCCATGAACAAGCTAATGCGGCATAAATTTCACAAACATTGTACCAAAGAAGTACGATGGACAATGCAAAATTACACTCCGGAGTCAGCACACGACGACAAATTTATTGCTGGGTCATCTTGTCCCGAGCGAGGTGAGCGCTCGCAAAGATTCATCTGTTACATTTATCCTCCACGAGAAGCGCGAAGATGGGTTTAAAGAGTAATCCGCGTCCGTGACCAAACTCTTCTTCGAAACACCGTCATATGAGTCATGACACAGGGAGACTGCAGAATCTAGCATAAACCGAAATCAGAGACCCTTATCAGATACGACACTCTTCCAACGAGCCCGTGTGTACGAGATTTCGGCGCGCGTTAAGGCTCTAGGTGGTCAAAATTAATCCGGAGCCCTCCACTACGGCGTGCCTCATCGTCTCCGTTGCGTCGGCGCGTTAAACCCTGCAATCAATCAATCAACTCTTCCAACGACACCTCGTATCGCTTGTGAACTGCCTACCCAGTATTCTTCAAAAAATGAGTCCGCCGAGTGATCAGCCGTTTTTCAAGGCGAAAAACAAACGAAAAGTGAACACGCAGCTTGTGTGTGTGATTACTAAAACGTTCATTCGTTGATTTCGCTCCGCATTTGTAAACAACGATAGTTGAGCGTCCTCCTCCTCATCCCCCCCCACCCCCCACCCGCCCATGTCTAGCGAAATATCAGTGCATTTCGCATCTGGTTGGTCTGGTGAATACTACCTTGCTCAAACAAACGTCTTTAGCATTTCAGAAGCTGCACTCGTTTTTTTTTTTTTTATTCCCGTACTATTCTATTTCTTCCTTACTTGCAGACCATTCATTTTCCCGTGGTTTCATTAACATATACCTTGGTTCTTACTATAAGGCATGAGTGGGCACATATCTGACTTAACATTTTCTTTTCCGTACTTAATATTTTCGCGTGGCTTATATTCCCATAAAAGGCACAAGTTTTTGTCAGCTATTGGGTTATCACATCCCCGAAATATATTTTTCTACGACGTACGTATTCGAAGCAAAGCCGCATTTGTTGTCCGCGCTGCAAAACGAACCAACCTTTTACAGTGCCAATATCAGGTCTAAACGAGGCGACAATAAATAGAATTCACTTGTGCTGACGTGTTCGAAGGTGACAGCGGTGATATGCTGCTGCCATCGCCGACGCCCGCAAGAGCGGCCAAGAAGCGCGCAGAACCGCCTCCCCGGGTAGCTCTTGTTGGCGTTAGAGCGCTCTACCAAGACGCAGCTGTTTTTTTTAAGTGCCCTAAACGTGCAGTTAGCTTACAGACGTCACCATAACAAGTTGTTTAGAGCGCGGAAAGGCAAAGAGAAGCGAAAGAAAACCAAAACACTGCATGACCACCTATCAGCCACGTAGCGCTAATCCCGCAAACGCCGCGGAGAAGCGGCGGCAGGCGGCGCAGCGATCGCGAATCTCGAGGCGTATACAGTGTCACCCGGCGGATTGCCGCACTTGCTGTTTCTATGTTTACGTGTTCTTTGGTAACATCCAGTGTTAACCCCTACACTCTAACTGCTATAAAAATTATGCACAAAATTCATCTGCTAATAGATCTTTAGGCAAGCTTATGATTTATGTTTATAATAAATTGGATTTTTCCGGCTTCGGCCAATCTCAATGAGTTGCCCATAATACGTCAAAAGTTCGGGGCGGAAAAGTAGCGACCGAGTCGCATGCAGAATCTCTGCTTTCTGTACTATGTAGCTTACCTGTTAAAGTTTACGTTTTACATGAAATGTGATGTCAGTCTTACTCTAATTAGGCAGTCTTTCGAATGAACAAAACTTAAAGATTTTTATTTACTTACTGTTTGCCGGTAAGCCCATAGAGGGGGGTGTTACAAAATCCTTGGATTAGCATATAAGCATAAAAGTACTTACATAAGCGTCCATGTCTACATTTTCATTCAAACTACGCACACAAATAATCTGCAAACCATGCAATACCCTACAGTTTACATATACAAATATGATGGCACACTCAACACATGTACATCCATATACACCTGCATGTATGCAAACATGCACTAAGACCATTAACAAGAAGGTTAGGATTGATTTGTACTTGGTACTGCATGAATTCGGGGCTGCAATCCAAAATACTTTGAGATTGGGTTACAGATTCTGTCAATGTATTTTATTGACGTAGTGTGCGTGGAAAAGAGGATTATGCGTTAGCGTTGATGTATAGTTGCGGTATTCTGTAAGCGCAGCTATTCGTACCTCGGATGTATCCACCTCGTCTTGGATTTAAGTGCTGTGTAGATTTAAGTGCTGTGTAGCTTTAATGTTAAAGGAATTATGGGTAAGTAAAAAGAAAGACACGAATCGCGCATGAGTACAGCGATATGCTGGGGTTCGCAAGTTAGGAATTTCAAGCATATTTGAAACAGAGTCAGTGCGCTTGTAACCTGGTAGCATAAACAGAGCCACCTTTATTTGCACTTTTTCAAGCTTATCAATTTATACTATATGATACGAGTCCCAGTTGATGCTAGCGTACTCTAATGTTGGCCTAAGAATTGTTAGATACCGATAGCGGTGCCAGTTTTATTTTTCTGCGCAGGAGCAGGAGGAGAAACAAACGTTTATTTTAAAGTTTTAGAGGAAATGGTAGGCCGAAACCAAAGCTTCTTTCAGTCCACTGAACAGATATTAGTATAAGGATTTTGTATTCATGGCCGCTCTAAGGAAAACACATTAACCCCCTTTCCATCACCCATTGGCCGGACATACTATTTCAACAAGTTCCTGGTTTCCGGATGCTTGGTACAGCTGTACCACAGTTACAATCCCCAAACATTGTACGGATACGACTGTATTCAGGCCTGTTCGGTACTTTTTCCCATTGTGTCGTTTTGGCTTGGCACCCAACTGGCAAGCCCAAAAAACTTGTTTCGGTTACCGGCACCAGGAAATGAGAGACCGTTCTCCTCTAGCAAACTTTTCTGCTATTTCTGTTTTTTCCAGAACAACTTTCCCACCAGACAGCCCTTCTCTCGTTACTGAGTACTCAAAGGCCGCTAAACCTTCCTAGCATGTTCCCGCCGTGTAGACAACGCAGCTTACCTTCTATTCGTTCATAATTGATTGCTTCGCCAAATACCCCCGTTTCGCCGAAGAGCGCTAGTTCGCAAACACGTCAGGTGCATGCGACGCGCTCCGTAATGGTGATAGAGCACCACGCAACTAGGGGCTTCAGTTCCGGCAACGGAGTTTCGGCTACACTTGTATACGAGAAATTCTTCTGGGGGTTGTTTTGAAATGAAAGGGTGCAGGCCTTCTTTTGAAAGTCATTTGCTAAGGAAGCAGGGGAAACATCAGGTGATTTCTGTGTATGCAGAATAAGAATCACGCCACTGCCGACGCAGCACGCAGGAAATCAATTTGTGCAGTGGAAAATACAGCAAAGCTGAGAAAGCCCTTCCCAACACAACGAGTCACAAAACATACTAATGTACCAATTTTTGCATAGTTTTGAAAAAGAACTAAAATTACACGCAGATTGTTGTCGTGTGTCCGCTGTTTTTCTGCATTTGCAATTTTCCAGCAACGGCAGTCAACCTAAATAGACTTGTATATGTGTCGAATCACAAGCCACTTGGCGCAGTGGTTTGTGAAACAGGATTTGTGTAGAGGGAACAAGCCTTCTTTATTCAATATAGCACAGGGGATTTCCAAACTTTTTAGAGCAAGTCGTGGGATGGTCTCTGCTCTCAATTCTTCGGCTATAATATTTCAAAATGTCGCGCCCTATTTATTTATTTTTTCCTAATATTTCAAATGACTCCTTGTTTTAGTAATGCACGAATAGTACATTTAAAAGCGATTTTTGCGAAAAAGACAACAATACTACCCCTCAACCACCCGTCATCCGCAAATGTGCTCGCGCGTCAGTTGCGTTAAAAATATACACAATTGTTACTACATTTTTAGTTCACAGGTGTTCAGAAATGTAGCTATTACATGTGCATCTATCCACATGTGTACGGCAATGCAATTAATAGTTTAAGATGGTTAAACAGGCGAAGACATCTCATTCACCCGCCTTGTCCCTGCATGCAGCGTCGGCGTCGTCGTCGTTGGCGTCCGCCCCTCCCCCATTCTCCTCGCCGATAGCGAACACTCTCTCGCGAGGGGCATTGGATTGGATTCCACTGGAGTAACTTGGCTTGGCTTGGCTTGGCTTGGCTTGGCCTGGCTTGGCTTGGATTGGATTGGATTGGATTTGGATTGGATTGGGTTAAAGTGGATTGTGTTGAATTGTGTTGCGTCATAGCCGCGGCAGGCGCACAGGCGCCGGCGCGTCTCCTCACCGTTGTGCGCGCTATAAAACGCGGTGCCTGCGCCGCTCCGCTCCATCGTTCCAGCGCCGTTCCACCGCTGTCCAACGCTGCAACGTGAACCCCCTATGCGTCGCATCTGCATCTACACCGGGGTTCCCGCGAGGGGAGGTGGGAGTTTTTTATTTAACAATGCTGCACAAACGTTTTCGTAATGCTTGCGCCCTAGTAGGTAATAAAACTTTCTTCCTTTGAGCTTATTCAAAATAGCCAGCGGCACCAGCAAGCCTAGTGGTCGGTCTTGCACCTCTTAGGCCAAGTCAGAAATACGGGGCTAGGAGTAAACTTAGCACTTGCTTGGATGTGCGGCATTTTAAATAATCTACCTCATCTGTATGAATAATGTCCTATACAGATGCAGAAGGAACATCGATATCCTAAAGGGTATAGCGTGCAAGCTGCAGCTACTCACAACACGCAATAGCCACCTAGTATTCTGTAACGTTATATGGGGACAATTTACAGAAATTGTAGAATTTGGTTTTAGACATTGATTCCAGTTTTTTTGGGGCACTGAAACTAATGTGACTACTTCATGGACATCATAAGTACTATGAGTTCTGGCTAAAACATATCAGCAACATGCCTTGTTGACACATGCTAATACATATCAGCCACTAGCTCCTTAACAATTGTAAAATGTGCCCTTTATGAAACATCCGAAGTAATAAATTCTCGTAAGTAAAGAACGGCGATTTCAGAAATTTTATCAGCGATATCTATGAGAAAAAGTCACCTCGGTAACCACAAGACACCCATTTACAGCTGGAATTGGCGTAAGCTCTTTCATTCAAGATACTGGACACTACACGCGGCTAATCGTATCTTCGAAATAGCTTTAGATATTGTCAATAGCCAATAGGGGCAGGAAATATATTACAATTATTTGCGCTTTAGCGCAGTTTTGTGCCATTTGAGCAAACTCTAAACCACTTGTCTTTCTTTTGCCCCGAAAATGAGAAAAGCGTCATGTCTACGAAGTTTTTTTTATTTCGTATAGGCTTTTTTATTTCGCACTTTAAACTAAGTACACAACTGCACTTCTGGCAGATATTGCAGGAGTTTAGCACACACCTATCAGTGAGATGATATTTATCTCCCCTTGTTTCATATAAATTTTATACGAATTACAGGATATTTAAACAGTTATATGGTCAGTGTTGAGCGCCTGAAAACCTCTTAAAACCTGTCAGGTATGCGGGGTACCCTAAAATATATAATAAGCGCTTGCCTAAGGCGTAAATTTTTAACATCATCAGCAGCGAAATTCGTGAAAGTTCATACGTATACTTAACAACGCTGTGCGGGTTATGCTAATACAGAAAACTAACAACTTACTTCTCGGCCCTAAAATAATATAATAATTTAATGCAGCTGCGATCAATTACATTTATACCATACAGCTGTGCGAGTAATCTTCAGGCAGAATAAATCAAGCGGTAACTTCATAGGCCTTACATATTATACAGTGTTTGTGAAACGTTCACCTAAAATAAACTTCCGAAAACTCGCTACGAATAAAATTTCTCAAGATCCTTCACTGCTATTCTAAAGACTACTGTCAGTCACCTCAAAACAAAACCAATATATTACACACGTGGTGGCAGCAGTTATGTACCTAAACACATTCAGGTATTTTTCATACACTGAGGATTAATAATCCAAAACTCCTGCATCGTGGGTGCCAAAAAAAACAAAGCAGAAGTGTACCCTCGTTTTTCCCTTTCGGCGCGGAATATTTCCAGCTGGACAATGATGAATTGGTTAGAACGTGAGTCGCTCTAGCATGTATGATGTTCGAGTAGAAACTTTTGATCGTTTAGCAAACATTTGACTACAACAAGGTACCTTTGAACTGAAATTCCGCTAAGTTTTGTGCAATGACTAGGGGTAGTACCCGGCGATGACTGGGTGGGCCACTATACTAATGACCCTAAAGGGTATAACACGATTTCAGTTATTTTTTCTCATAATTGGGTAGTTCGCATGAAGACGTACACATTTATGAACTACCGCCTACTCTCCATACATGGGCTCCCACCGGAGGTGTGTGGTAATGGGAAACAGCTGGAACCTGTCTTCTGTTGGAAATCTCCCAAAAAACAAATTGCACCAAGATGGTGCGCTGAAACGACTACTTACCCATAGGTTATTTCAGTGGGTGTGAACGATACTCTTCATTCGCAGTTTAGTGCTCAAAACATTGCTCCTGCGGGAGACGCGTGGTTGCAGAAAGTCCCAACAACAGACGAACGCTATCCGAATGCGGGAAAATTGAACTGAACTCCACATCAAAAGGGGTAAAGTTAAAAAAAGACCCTCTGGCCTTTTTATACGCTTGTTAGGACAAAATCGTGAAGTAGGGTTTTGGCCAACTGTATGCGCAGCATTTGTTAGCAAACGAATTGGATATATCAATGCGCTGTATTGGTATTGAGGAATGTGTGAAAACAGATCATTTTTCTGAAGACCTGATTGTCACTAGTAGGTGAGTGTCACAGAAAAATACTTTAGAACAGTGCTTACGGACCTGCGTAAGTCACCTATATCACCCAAACCCAGTTCAATATCTAGACTTGCCGGCGGAAAAAAATTTCCAAAGAGTTATTTTGACGCTTTTCACCGCCTTCCATTAAGTTACCCTCGTTCCTGGGCGCCTGGTGGCCGATGGATGAACTAGGCGTGAGCCGGAAAGCTCGGGTGGTCTCGCTGGTATAACTTATAAAATGTCCGCTATATTGATCTTTTACACGATTATCACGTTGTGGTCGTAAAATTTTAAGACGTTTGAAACAGGACTTTAGCTAGGCATCATCATCACCTTTTAGGAATTTCCGCCTCTTCAGCCGTGTCGCTTGTTTTTTTTTCGCCCTTTTAAAAATCGGCGTCTGAGGGCGAAACCCTTAAAAGTGGTTTTGTGCATTTTTACGAGTAGCATTTATTAGCAAAACCAAATTGAATAAATCAACCAGTGAAACATTTGTTGGCACATCTTTAGGAGCATCCTATTTGTTTTGTAATGTAGATTCCTCCGAATAGCGTTGGTTAGGGCGCAATCGTGAAACTAGGTTTTGGATATTCTTAGGGGCTGCACGCATGACCAAAAAGTGGTTCAGTATGTGAGCTGGTGAGCGAGATATGGACGAATTAAAGAAAACTCAATTTCCCCCATTCGTTGGTAAGGATTAGAAGTTCCGGAAATCCCGCTGAGTGAGCCCCAACGCCATGACACAATTTTACTCCCGAAATTTCAAATCTATAGGTCAAGCCATTTGGGCTGTACGCTGAAGATACCGTGAGTGAGTGAGTGAGTGAGTCAGTCAGTCATTACGTCAGTCGGCCACTTCTCATTAAAGGTATAGGTGAGTATTTCCGCATCATCATTAATCCAAAAAGAGATGTTTTAAAAAATAGTGTAGCGCAAATACGTCAAGCACTCACTAGGGATCTGAAAAGGTGGTTTTTGCGTACATATTATGACAGTTTGTTTTACATGGCAGCTATTTTTTTACTATCAGAAGTTTTTCTTTTGCACATCGTACTCAAGAATTAAAAGCGCCTTCTTGAATAAATACTGTAACTTTTCAAGGCGTAACATCGCGATTCCGGCAAACGTTGAATATTTTACGGTTGAAACCTTTGTTATATAACGCGACAATTTCTGTGGTCACTTCACCCTCAAATTCTTGATTACGCCTCTTTGGTGCAAGTATAACTCTCCTTTTTCTCCCATTTTATTTTTGATGATTCTTATGTTTCTTCCACGTGTCATATTTTTCTCCATGCTTTCTTAAAAATCTGCTGAGTGGACTACTTCTGCCCTATATATAATAGATAAAGTGAACCTTATTATAAGAAAATTACTCGATTTGTTTGTTTTATGGTGTCCGATTCAGTGCAAATCATTCTCGCATTTGATGACATATTGTTTGTAAATGTGCCCTCTCCGACGACATTGTTGTATCGTGGATTTAAGAGAGCTTGTCCTATTGTGCATTTTGTATTTGGAACCGTTAACGATGACGCGACACTGCCTGCCATGTTTCTTTTCGGCAGTCCTGAGAGGCGGAACATTAACCTGATGCTTTTAAATTCCGTTAGTTAAGAATACCATACCATTTTGAGCTTATTTCGCAACGAGCTATTAGTAAAGCTTCAAGCAAGAAATTCTGTATACAGATAGTGATACTGCCCATCACCGCATTTTTTTCGAGTTTCTAAAGCTGAGTTCCCGTTCGAAAGTTGCCAGGGATTGAAGAAAAATAACACACACGACACTTTTGGACAGCTCTTTTATTGCCATAATGTTCTATCTGCAGCTTTTATGTATGTAACCAAGGTGTATTTCTCGTCGACATTTTACCTGTGGCACTTGGGGGGGGGGGGGGTAGGGGGTCATGACAAAAGTTCCCATCATTTTGGTGCAACACTTCAAACCTTTCTTGTGTGACCGTGAACCTGGCGTCTTCTCTTACGATTACATAGTCCTTCGTTAACGCATGATTCTCATTTAAGGGCGCAGCCTTTTGGCGCCCAGTACCTTGGTTTCGAGGAGGCGGTGGCGGAGGTGGCAGTAGCGGTACCGGAAGCTGCGAACGTCGACATCCGCGTAAAGAGTGAGCGAACGAAGCACCGAAGGCAGAAACAAAACGGAGTGGAGCGTCTGAAGAAATTTTTCGGAAAACTGCATCACGCGCAGCTATGGCATCATTTTTATCACTGCCTCCCCCACACACATAGGTCATGTGTCGCGCCCTACAGCGAGCTCTCAATCACGTCGAGCGGCTCCATAGGGCACCAGACGGAGGCGCCCTCCTCGCGCGGCTACGAGAACGACCTCATTCTCGAATGGGTATGATTGTCTGTACCTTCGAAACGCTGATCGGCCAGCCCCCGACGAATCACATTATACCTCCTCCACCCCACGTGACGAGTAAGATCCCCATAAGTGCAACTCTACCGCACGTGACCTCAAAAAGGTTAACTCCACTCTGTGAATTAAGGCATGAAGCAGCGGCCTGCCTGGAGAACCTTGAGGGGCACGTGCTGATATTCACCGAAGGCTCCGTGTTTCCAGACAAGGGGGCGGCGGCTGCAGCATCCATCGCACTTGCCTTCGCTTCAGCCAGGCAATTCCGCCTGCCAGTGGCCAGCAGCTCCACAACGGCAGAAATCGCAGGCCTTCACTTGGCTGCGGACATCATTAAGGAATGCGAGCAGAACCTCACCAGCCGGAAAGTAGCCATCCTCTCCGATTCGAAGGCTGCTCTCCTGAGGCTCGACCGGGCCCACCTCAGCTGTCTCGGTGTGCTAAGTCTTGCCAGCAAACTGCACAGCCTCAGTACCAGAGGCCTTAGCATTCATCTGCAATGGCTACCTGCTCACGTAGGCATCAAGGGAAATGAGGAGGCTGATCGTCTGGCAAAAGAAGCGCATCATCCATCCACTTCGATGAGTGAGGCAATCAGGCCCCTGGACGTCGCGTGGTACCTTATCCGAAGGGACCTCCAAGCCATGCATCCTGACTCCCGAGTTGCATCCGGCAAGCCACTGCACGCGCTTCCTTCGAGGGGACTGACCCGAGCTGACCGTGCTCTCCTTCTTCGTCTGCGAATCGGTTGTCATCGCTGCGCGGACAGAAGTCACAGGCTTGGCATCGCCAGTTCACCCACCTGCCCACACTGTCCTGCAATAGAGACACTTGCGCATGCACTGTGCGAGTGTCCACAACACTCGCAGGCTCGATCAGCGCTGAGAGCGTCGTATGCGAAACTGGGACTGCCTTCATGCACCTCATCAAACCTGTTGTTCCCGGATTGTCATAAATCAAATCGCAAAAAAGCGTTCCGAGCCCTGCTGGACTTTTTAAAAGACACGGGACTCTCGGATCGGCTATGATGCCGTCAGTACTCTCCATGCTGCGCGGCTTGTGAACCGTTGTCTTATTCTCCTTTTCTACCTTTTTCTGTCCACCCTCTTTCCTTTCTATCCTCCTCCTAGACTCAGTCTTGATTGAGGTGCCCTCAACCCGAGAGGCAGTTATCGGCTGAGTCAACTTTCGGTTCTCTTCTAATAAAGCAACTCTCTCTCCACCAAGGACCGCCCTCACACTTTCCCCAAACGCTGCCTCGTTGCCACTCATCCGAACCACGTGAGATTTGCGCTCAGCGTTCGAACACGATTTGCAACAACATGCTCACCGCTCCTCCGCGCGTGGCTCATGCGAACCACGTGGCATTTGCGCAGGAGGTTCAAACACGATTTGCATCTAAATTCTCGCCGGCGGCGATAACGTCCTCCAATATAACAGCAGAGTAGAGCGCGCTGCCGCGCGCTCGCTGATCACGCGATCACTTCCTTAGACGGAGCAGACATGTGCTGTAATATAGAAGACTGCAGTTCGCGCTACGCACAAATTTCGCATTAAGGAGTATAGTATACATCATAGCTTTTTACTTCGAAGCAGTGTATATCTAACACCCTCCCCTCTCCCCCCCCCCCTCCAGTTTTCATTCCGGTGAAGCCGATTTACTCGCACCGAAGCAGCGCTCCTCCTCACCACTGCCGCCACTGCTTTCACAACTGATCTTCCTCTCGCCACCAGCGATGCCTCTTTCACAAACTGCGCAATCGGCTGGTAACGGGGGTAGCGCCCTTATCAGGCCTTAACCAACCAATTTATCCTCTTCGAACGCCGACGTGAGCCCGTAAGTCTTTTTCAGCACGAACGGCAATCCGCGCGAGGTTTTCGCTCGTGTATTTCACGCCTTAGCACGCGGCCATTACCGGTTACCAGTTTATTCGTGCCCTGGTGTGAGTGGAAACAGGGGCGGGCTTAAACAGCTAGGCTTCATGCCGCTATTTATGACATGCGCATTGGCCTGGCGGGAGATTTAAGTATTGAGGTCTCGTGGCTCAATGCGAATGTCCTCAATAGTAAAGCGGCATTGGTTTAGTGTGTTGTGTTACAAAGACAATGAAATGCTTACCACGCGGGGGAAACGGGGATCCACATACTTCTTCACCAGAATGAAGCTCGAGTCTTTACAGGTGTTAACTTTCTTCCTATGGAAAGGCACGTGTCGTTCGCTCAGAGGAAGACACAGCAAAAATCGAAGGAGCGTCTGCCGGAACAGATGTGCGAATGAGTGCGAGAATCCACTGCCGCCGCCGTTGCCGCCGCAAGTTCCATCTCGTCGAATGGCTGGGAACGTCTCCCGGATAAAGAAACTTCGACGTGAGCTAATATTTCCTCTTCAGTTTGAAGGCTTTCAGAGCGAAAATTTTGGCCGTGCGTTTCACTTCTAAGCACGCGCGCATAATTGGTTGCATGTTTCCGCAGTCACGCATTGCAAGGAGAGGTAAGGAGGGGGGCGAGCACGAGCAGATATAGGGCCTCTTCGATTATCAGTCCCGGATCTTCCGCGGGCTGCCCGAGACGTGATCCGGCGCTCTATTTTCTCATGTATTCACGCGAGACTTTCGCTCCGAACGCAATCCTCGGACTACCCGCGGACTGTCCAGGACGGGTAAATAGAGGGTGCCCATAGGTTTTGTGCCCTCACTGATGACATGTCCGTTGAGCTGGCGGGAGGTTTAAACGGGTATGTCCACTGCGCTAACGTGAACTGTCCGGTGCATGAGTGGTGGAGCGGACGGGGTTGGTGTGTCGTGCAGACAGAAAGATGTCTACGACTTAGGAGGGAGAAATACACCTCCATATTTTTCCGCTGGAATAAAGGTCCGAGTCATCGCAAGATTTACTGGGCTGAAGCTAATTATTGGATCGCCATTTACAAACAAACGTGTTCTGTTTCGGGCATTTCGTGAACTGCGTCCAGCTTCACAGGTCATCTTTCTCCACAGAGTGGAAGGGCACTTATTGTTCTCATTTTCATTTCCTGCATAATAGTTTGTGGCAAGCCCTATAAGAGCTATGTTCTGCTCCCGAATGTGCTTTCATTCTTTAAGGAGACAGGCTGATGTGAGTCTTTAACCACTCTTGCTTTACGAAGACTAAACAAAAGTTACACCATGGCCGGATACCAAAAACGACATTCCTAAAGGCAACTCAGCGCACCAACACAAGATCAAATTGGTCCCTCGAGTGGCGCTCGTTCTGGATTTTTGCTGCTCTAATCGCAAATTACCTGCACCCATTATAGTCTTGTGAAGATGGTTATAGTCCCCACTAAAGTTCGTTCAGAAAGAAGAAGAGCGATCATTAACAAAACACCCCTAATTGAGCCAAGAGTGATTGCACGTGGGCTCCAACTGGTCACAACAACAGCTCGTGTGTGCGACCTATTTCTTAATATTTATTTATTAGGGAGATTGGCGATAACCTGTATAAAAGCATGACCTCAGCAGTCACTTTTCGCACTCTCAGTAAGCTGTTGAGGAGAAAAATTACAAAAACAAAATTTCGTGCGCCAGTTGTGCAATGCGTGTGCAAAGTACGTAGGGAGCGCAAAATTGGTTCTGTATATTCACACCTTCAAAACGAAATTGAATTTAAAAATATTGTCTATAACCTTTCGCCATTTCTAAACTGTATTGCGCAAAACCTATCTTTGATTAGGGTTAACTATACAAAACATGCAGAAAAAAGACATTGAATGCAGAAAGAGAAACACAAGGACAGCCTTGGGTTTTCTTTCTGCGTGGATTTTTTTTTCACCGCTGGTTTTGTATACTTCGCCTCCATGCACCAGAAATCCCAGTGTTCTACGTTTGTTAAGGTACTTAAGTCACGCGCTGTATGTGGCAACAACCCGTCTTAGCGTTCCCATTTTATGATATGTTCCTGTGTGTTTACTGGAGCCGTGCATTTGTTCCACCAGCGGTAGTTTTAATCCAGCAGCAGAAGAGATGTCATTTTAGCTAACTTTTTTTCTATATGACGTAACGACAAATAAACGTACACACATGCTCCAAGTTCTTGCATGCATAGGACTAGAGGTAGGGTGTGAACGGGTATCCCCGAAACAAAAACAAAAACCACTGGATGTCCGAGGAGTGGGCAGACAAAGCGACATACTAGACCCATTGGTTTCGCAAGGCGGGGCAGCTCCAAACCAGATGTTCTTATGAAACCTGTTGAAAAAGGTCAGCTATACGTAAGAGGGCATTGTTATCACGTGTCGATATCCTCCTCACAGCGGCCGGAAGGGCCAACTCTGGCGAAGTTGTTGAAATAATACTTCACATTGACGGATTGAACTGACGGAGATATTCGTGTCTCGCGGAGGCAACTGCACACACGGTGTGCAGGAGACCTTATTAAGCACTAGTGATGCGAGTAGCCAACTAAGGAATATGCAACATGGCGGAGAGATAATTCATACACGTCGGTTGTGGAGCAGCAGCTGGAGTATGTATCATGGTGTGGCTGTTGCGGTCCGAGAGGGTGACACGAACAGGGCACATATAGGCGTTCAGTATGTCCTTAAAGGGACCCTGCAACACTTTTTAAAACTTCTTTTTTTGAAATCTTAAATACTTGCAGAACGTAGTCCCCCAACACACCCAGTACTTAGATTAGGGGGTCGCAAAATGCCTCAGCCGAAAATTATGGCTCTATGCCCATCAGATAACTCGGAAAATCGCTCAATAACGTTTTCTCTCTTTCCCGGTCTTCACGTTCTTAGAGCGCCGAAATTACGTCCCTGAGGCCATGTTGCGGTTGTGGGCTGGTTTTCGTTCAGTTTCAGCAATGAACGCTTTCCGACAGCAACTTTAAGAATAAATCCGCAAAAACAAAGCAAAAACGGAAAGCGTATCTGGTGCGGCGAGCAAATCGCGCAGTGCCGCTCCGTGCTGGTGATAACTGTAGCTTTCGCAGTGCTTCCACACGCGAAGTCAAGAGTGAAAGCGTTTATCGAAAGTGTTGCAGGGTTCATTTAAAGGGGCCCTAAATAAGATGACTCAGGCTATACCGCACGCAGCTTTCACCCTTTCCCCGCGCCTTAAAACGCTGTTGATTCTACGGGCTGATACGCTCGAGCAAAACAACCTAGACACGCTTGTCAGGGTGCTTGCGCTCCGGGGTGCGCGCAGCCAATGTCTCGGCTGAGCAGTTCGTCCGGCTTTTTCTAAGCGCGTTCTCCGCCACCACTGGCTGCATGGCACTGGTTTTCGCGGTGGCCGTGCTAGCGACGGCATGTCAGTTCTAGCATAAGACAAGCGGGTAAACGCCACATAGGCGGGCTCTAAAAATAACATTTTCGCGCATGACAATTATTGAAGATCGCTACCTACCACTACCAGCCCACGTGCACTTCTTGCATGCGGCGCCATCGCGGAGAACATGTCCCTGAGACCGGGTCGTGCAAAAAACGACTTGTACAGCCGCAGTTATTAAGTCACCGCTTTTAGAATCCGCCCCCACGACGACCCCCCACACCCTCTACCACCGAAATGTCTCCTCTTCCACGCATTTGTAAACTAATTTTCACAATAGTCCAGATATGGCAGGCGACGATGAGCTTTAGCTGCTGCGGTGTGTGCCGATTCGCGCGCGGTCGATGTCCACCGTGAAGGCAGATGGTTGCTGCGTACGCGTACGTATCGTTTCTGCCTGCAGAAAAAGCTCCGTTCTTGTCAGCACTATTCCTATCTTGTAAACGAAGAGCCATATTAACAATGTCAGCTACGCTCGTGTGACGGATGGGGAAGATCGGCATACGTCCCAACAAAGATACCTCGTTTCGGAGTGTCGCTTTTGTAGACGCCGCCCGAGTCCACAAAACCACTTGCCACTTCACCCCGAGCCGGAAATGCTGATTGGCTGCAGCTTTTCATGAAAGCAGCCAATAGCGGCGCTGTAGTGTTCAGCGCCACCTGCATCAGAGGCCACGTTAGAGGAAAAAAAAGCTAGATGAAAGATCCGATGAATGGTCGCAGGAACCTAGCAATAGCGTGCAGGAAATCACAAACTATTTACGGCCTCTTTAAAGCAAAGGCAAAGAAATTATAGGTTAGTCGCTCGTGGATTAGAAGGAGCAAGGAATGAGTTACTGTAGATGAGGATATGCGAAGATTCGGGTATCTTGTAATGACGCACGTCACAGCATGACCTTAGGAACAAAAACTCGCAAGCAACAATCACGTAGTAAACGTTGGCTAACACAGCCATGCGGGTACTGTCTGCTCTGGGCTAATAAAAAAAGTTAGGCCCTGCAAAGGTGAAACTAAAAATCTCTGTGTGATTTGTGCGGCGCTAATGCGGTAAAATGTTTTCTGCCAAGCTTGAACACAATCACTTTCCCATCTTCCTAACTACAATCCTCTTGTTTCCCCCTGAGGAATGGAGACAATTGATAAAGACCCCTATGTACTTCTCTTCTGTTTTATTATTTTAACCACAGACTCCCAGTCCACGTAACATGTACCTTGAAAGTAAAATGTTCTCCGTTGCTTTTTTGTACGGTGACGAGGAAGTGTATACTAATATGGGACACTAAGTGCCTACCTCTGAACTTACGGCTATGACTACTATAATCGATGTCTGTTTGGTAGAC
The DNA here is from genome assembly GCF_048455015.1 of Haemaphysalis longicornis. NCBI lineage: Eukaryota > Metazoa > Arthropoda > Arachnida > Ixodida > Ixodidae > Haemaphysalis > Haemaphysalis longicornis. The sequence goes on from NW_027526361.1 coordinate 124,376,091, forward strand.
AGATGTAGGGGTGTCTTTGTCCGGTCCTCTAATGCATTTTCAGTCTGTCTCATCTGTTCACACAGAAAGTGCCAACTGTTTGAATGCCATGATACACCCCAACTGTTAAACAGGGTTGGTGCAGGCCTTCGTTTATTTTAGGCTATTTAACACCGTTAAAGTGGAAGATGTAGATGTAGTACTTTTCTCTATCAACAGGCCGTTTTTTCCTGTCGAGTGAGCTGTATCTGCATTGCAGAAATAGTGTGGTGCGTCGTCTAAGTTACTGTGTCGCGTGAAAATATGGAGGGCTTAAGTTGGAGTGAAACAACCGATCGTAATACTTTTTGTGTACAAAATGATCTCATGCGAAATTCCAGCGTGGTTATTGCCTTCCCAAAATCTCCAGAAATTGTTGGTGTATGCGGGGTTAAACAACAATATCAATCAAGTGAAGAAAACAAAGCAATATTGAGCATGGCGCCGGCAAAAAAAAAAGCCACAGTGAAACAATTAAGCACATTTTTACTTAGCGTACTTCTAACATAATCAGCTTATTGAAAATTTGAAGGTGGAGCAATAAACGTATGGCTATCAGCTTCCCTCCTTTGCAAGCGCATACATTTATAGCACACATGAATTCCGCGACTTCTACAAATTTACTGTGAGCTACATAGTTACAGAAAGTAAATACGACTTTCCATAATAATAAAGCAATGAATTTTCAATTTTTTTGGGGTCCGGTTTCAAAACAACAGGAGTGAAAATTGCTTTTTTGTAAACATACTACAATGACAGATTTGCGTGTATTGACATCCGAGGGGAACGTTGATACTTTTGTTAATTCACTGGAAACGTATAGAGGCAGTAACTGAACTTCGTCGTAAATAAAGAATATTTTGGCCCAATTGTTATCTGTTCTTTAAATCTATACATTATCAAGGCTAGGAATACAGCCGTTTCTTGCATAGTGTTCGCGCCTAAGTTCACTTTGCCACCAGGAGTTTTGAACTCCAATACGGACGTAAGCTGTCAACGGTAAACGCCTTGAGATGCATGCAGGGAATGCATAAGGGGGCTAGAAGTAAACAGCTTCGCTGAAAAACACATGTGCAATGCTCTCAGCACATTTCAGTTGCAGCATAATCGTTAAGCCCTAGGCCCTCACAGAGAGCTTAGCCGTGCGACGTGGGAAGGAAACAAGCCATGTCACATTCTTCAAGGGATTCTTCGCGACGAGGCGGAAGAGAGAGCTTTCATGACTCCTTCGGAGAAGTTACCGAGACACAGAAAGAAAGCTACGCATAGAGCATGCGTTTCTTTCCAGCGAAGTACGCGGGGTAAAAGCAAAAGCAGCCGGTTGGTGCAAGGAATGTAATAAAAGGCGGCATTCGGGCAGGGTTGTGGACAGCGCAGTATGCGGCTGCCGATTCTTGTGCGCCGAGGAAAATCACTGGCGAAATACATGGATTCACAGTACTTCACCCTTACAAAATTTAGTATCTGAAAGAGGAAAGAAGCTGCATACAATACCAGAAATATTCTTATGGCGCTGCTTGATGCACCTAAGCAAAAATTCAAAGCAATCAACCCAAGAAAGCGTTTCTCTCTCCAATATTAAAATTCTTTCACGTGCCGGTGCGTCTGTATAGTCCCTACTTTAAATGTCCTCTGAACAGATTATAGTGACTAAAGCAGGAGTTCCCTAGCCTTCTAGCCACAGTGAACGGAGTGGTGACCCAACATACCTGAGCTTTTGTCCCATATAACATGAATCGTCTGCGCAAAAATGTTCATCATACATTCGATACCCGGCTTATAAAGCAATGCTTGTGCCGCATTCCTTTGCTTAAGACCGCAAAATTATGACTAAATGTTTCAATTTGTGAACGATTGCCACGAAACTGTACTTTTTCCACCTGGGCGACCATAAAGGTGCAATATAATTCCGTACTATGCACAAATGATAAAGGGATGGGGGGCAATAAGTCAACTCGTTGTGACACAGAGGCACGCTATATATAGTCTCTTGATGTGGAGGCGGGGTACATCCAAATTAAAAAAAAAACGTGTTGTTCATATGCTAAAATGTATTTCAAGGCCCTTAGAAATTACAGTTCAGCAAAACCGGAAATAAACTAGCACACCTGATTGCTTGGGTTGAACAACATTGGCGGAATATAGGAGACGCACCTGTTAAAGGAGCCATGAAGAGAAAATACAACTTCGTGTAATTTGAAAGAACTAGGACTCAGTATCTCAATGAGCTCCACAACAGCCCCAAAATATGTTTTTTAACGAAAAAAAAGAAAGAAGTGTTTAAAAACTTTCAAATTTTGCGCCACAGTGACGTGTATGAGCAAGAATGACGTCATACGGGCCAACAATAAAACATAATTTCCAGTGCGTTAACTGCACGTTAGCATTCAAGTGATGTGGTCGTCGAATGGAACTAGAGGCCCCATTACAGACGTCAAGTCATGTGTCATCGCGACAGGTCAGTTAGGCGGCCGCCAATCGCACAAACAAGGTTCCGTGACGTCATAGAAAAGTTGCGGCAAATTGGCTAGGGGGTCGCGAATGCTTTACTCGTTTTCCTTAATATCGCCGTTATTTTTTCGAAGATTGCGATGATGCTGGTATCATCGTTATCGGGACTAAGCAGTCTTTCTAATAAACCCTACTTGTATTTTGTCTTCATGGCTCCTTTAACATTTTTGTGGGAGTTACTACTTTATGACCCACAGGCTTAAAAACCATCGTGCACGAATCCAAAATACTTTACAAATGCAACAAACGTTCACAACGGTCCAGTTCGTTTATTTTAGAAATATAAAAAAATATTTTGAAACATCATTCTTGAAAGTGACTTATTTTAGATATATGTAAGTTCTGTACTCAAATACATGAAAGTCTCTCTTGCTGACCGCTAGCGCCATCTAGTGAACACTAGATAAACCAAAATGTGTTCCGTGTAAAGTTTATTTCAACAAGGAAGGAATTTATTTCTGTAAGAACCTTACTAGCTCAATAGGAATACGTCTATATATTTGTAAAGATTTTCGTATTGGTACACGATGCTTTTTAAACCCGTGGGTCATAAAGTGGCGAGTACCATAAAAAATGCGATGGCGTGAGTCTCTCTTGTGTGCATGCTTTGCTGCAAGCGTGGGGATGGACGAAAGTCTTCTGTCCAGCCCTTCACCTGACCCCGCATATCTCACTTTTCACGCTCATAATTTCAGTGCAAAAGCCTTGAGGGCTCGATTCCGCGAAAATCCATCTTTCGTGCTGTTGTAGTTGTTCTCCGGTAGAGAAAATGGCTGCCGCTCTAGACAGCAAAAAAAAAAAACATGCATATGACGTGCGATAGTACTCGAACACGGGTCTTCGCAGTACAAGGGCAATACCCTACCGCAGTGCTATAACAAGTTTTTTTTCTTTATTTATTGTGCTGTCATCAGACGTTCACAGCAGTAAAACAAATGTATTACTTTCATCGTGCACATACCCAGTCGGGGCAATAGCCAGGATATGGAAGCTTTCCGTGAGAAATGTCCCCGCTTCACAAAATTCTCAAATACTTTGATCTTGAAAAGTAGAAGTTGTAGGATGGCGCGTACCGCTATGAACGTGTCGGCGCGTGCAACCAGAGCATGGGCAGACTATCCGCACAAAACCATGATTATATCTAAGCTCCGGGTTGTTAGAAGCTGTTTCAAGTGGCCCATAGAATAATAATTATTTCTTTAGTTACACATCCATACGCGTGATAAAGATAAAAATAGTATTCTTTTTTCAAAGTGACGTTTCAGAAAACTTTCTGTCCATTCGCTTCTGAAAAGAATACGCAGCGGTGGATCATGTTGGTCTTCAAATTCTCTCAGCAGTAACAAATGAACGCATTTGTCTGACTTCTCATCTGAGATAGAAACCATTGCTATAGACGAAAGGCTGACCACACAGGCAAGGAGAATATGGCCACCTGTTTTCGTTGAAATGAGCGGTGGCACAATACAGGAGCGCAGACAAGTTCTTGCAACTCTCTTCGATATCACTTCTTTTGGAGCAGGTACTGTGTTTTTGCGACGTCTGAGCTTTCTCGACTCGCCTGGTAATCGTTATGGGCACAGTAACCACCATAGTAATTCAAGGCATGCTTTGGTTTACAACTTGGGGCATTTTCGCTGTTCGGCAATAATGGCAGTAAAAAAATCTTAAACGCTATACTCATCAAAATTACCGCCTATACGAAAACCTAAAGCGCGGTGCTCCACACTTGCAGCTTTAGGTTTTGTGATAACATAAAAGATGCCCTTCCGCTTGACCATTGCTAATTGGAGTAAGTCGGCCAGTCGACCTTACTAAAGTATTCACTCTACACGCAATACAGAGCACTACAAACAGGCCGTATTGCCAAGTGTGCCACTCCAAATCCACACTCGCCAACACTGACTGTAGCTGTCGCTGAGCCCATACCCCTCAACTTCGCTCACCATCTCACCATCTCTCCACCTGGGAGATCTGGGTTGCCCACCTGTGCAAAACAAACTAGTCCTGAGCAACCCTTCTAGCCCACTTTCTCACCACTGGGGGGAGTCGTTTGACCTCAACCACGTGTAGCGCGGTCCCGGGCATGGGTTGAGAAATACATGTTTACTCTTTTTCTTACCCTCTCCACTATTTCCGGAATCGCATTTTACACTCAAATATTCTCTGAAGGTTGCCTGCTATTTTGCTGTGTCTTCTTTTTACTTGCCGTGCACAGACGTTTATTGCACTGAGAAGCCTATCTGGGTCTTTATTTGTCCAACTTACAATGGTCGAATTTTGTACTTTGTGTTTAGCACCAGTGTAAGGGAAAGAGCGGTATGGAAGGGAAAAAATGTATTGGAGCCGAAAAGCTGTGATTTCGAAGTTAAAGTTAGAAGAAGTCCCCCTCGTCGATTTTTCTTTTGTTATTAATGGAACAGGGTTTATTTATTCTCGCATAGTGTGCATCAGCGGTAAGCCATAATACTAAAATTGATTTCGACGTTCAATGTGTTACGGGCCGCTTCTGTACCCATGTGTGACACCTTCAGGCACATTAGCATGTTTCTGGACGAGCTGGGATTATCCTGTTTGTAAGCCGAAAGTTTTCTTCCTCGAGAGTGATGTTCAAAGTGCGCCGTCGTTGGAAAGCGATTCCCTGAAGGGCTGGAGATTTCGTACACATCGCATTACACGCATCTTGTTGATTCTCTGTTTCCTCCAACTTCGGCGCTATTATCAAATCATGGAGTGACACGTATTGTTTGGATGATAATTTAATAGGATGTGCTAGAAAAGGGGCGCGACCCGCGCAGCCACGAGAGCATGTGACAGTTCGTAAAAAGCATAATGAAATGATGATGAATAACCGTCGTCTGCTGCAACAAGTGACGAAAAGGTAATTCTAACACACCTCCTGCCGACCTACACCTACACCCGTATATGAAAACGTTGGCGAGTTTGTTAAAAAAAGTATGCGTGTGCTTAAAGGGGCACCTAAAAGTTAAGTGTCTACATAGGCACATAAAATAGTGCGGAGAGGTATAATAATAACCGTGACAGCATTCAAAATTCAAGGGTAATTGTAGGGATCCGTTTTGCATGCCCTCGAAAAAGATTTCCTAATCCCTACCACTAAATTTTAGGCTTTAATATAACCTTCCGAGCCAACACAAATGAACCAATCGCGCAAAAAACAACATGATTGTAAAAGTAGGAAGCGTGATGTCGACATGTGACGTTGATAGATACGTGCCGCCGCAAACGCCACCGAGTAATCGCGCCCAGGGGTGCAGCCCCGCGAAAGAAGACACTAGCAGAGGAGTTTTGGGGAGGCCGAGGACACTCGATCTTGACACCACACCGCAGAAAGCCGGAGGGCTATGACGACCCCAGTTTCTCAAGTGACGAGTAGAGCTGGCGCCCGGATTACATCTTATTACGTAAAGATGTCAAGCCGAAAAATTCCAGCTACAAAGAACCATTCTCAAACTTTACTTTTATCTTATGTTCATTTTACTTTGATGTTAACTTCAGCATTTAGGTTCCACATTAGCATTTTTTTACTAGGTATTAATTTTAATAACTGTCATCTTATCATTTTTGAAGCAGCAATAGTTCTTCAAAATACTTGATAAAAGTGCGTGTACCTGCCTTCTGATGTATATATATATATATATATATATCTTTTTAACTTAACGGCACCTCCTAAGACATACTCAAGCACTTTTTGTTAGTAGGGCACTCAGCCAGCCAGCAGCGCCCTTGAAAAGTGAACTTCAAAACGAAGTTTGTTTCGCCTTGGAATTATGCATGTGATACCTTTTTTAAAGGCTGTTTTCTGTCTGGCTGTATTTTAAAACCAACAGCACATCGTCGGGTTCACACAAGCCAGCTTACACAAACACTGAATATTCCAGTAGATTGTACAGACTTTCGACGTTGGCATACCGGTAAGGTCTGCCATCGTTTGTAACTAGCTTCTCCAATGTTCAACAATGCTACGTACATGTTTCGCTCTACTCTCCGTCTAACTGCTTTCAAGTTTTAAACTTATTCTAACTAAAGGTATGTTACCATCACGCGTTGAAACTCCGCACAACCAATCAAAAACGTAAAGATGATCATGTCTCCTGGTGATACCACCAGCGACATAGGTGCTCGCAAAACCCCACAAGGCCACCAACTTCCATACGCAACTGCGGTGGGATATTGTTATTACGCAACCTTCCCCACTGGTGACATTCAACTTTATAAGCAGCAGGCCGCCGGCAGAGTCAAGGTTGCGCCGTAAGTAGCGGCATACCCCAGAAAAACATGTTTCATATTTGTGTTCGTTGTTTGCTGTCCTTAAGTCTCATCGAATGCGGCGCGTGGCATTGCAGTTTTAGCTGATATCTTCAGCTTCTTTAGCTGATCAGCTAACATTTGATCACGCCCTCACGTGCCGCTGAATTAAAAGCCGTGGGCTATCAGCCCGTCATTGTTTACGTGTTTGCGGAAGTTAGGGCACGGCATTCATGCCTATGCATGCGGTTTTGATTGTGAGCTCGTGGGAAAGTACAATCATGCGGTACTTCGGGTGGGAGAGGGAGGCGAATAGTATGCATGCGCCGTGAAAGCCAGCCGCCACTAATTGATTCAGCAAACTTCAACGCTTATCTATTAATCCCGAGTGTGGACAGCGGGCGCTCCGAGATCCCTTGCTTCGCCAGGGGAGCGGGGAAGTATGGCGCCACGCACCCGCCTGAAAATAAATTACCAAGCCCAATTTATGTCCTCCCTTTCTGCGCCGAAAAATGCTTGGCCCGCACGTCGCCGTCCCGAATTAATTAGCGGGGGACTCGGTGAACTTGGGTATTTTAGTTCAACACCGAACTTTCTTTCCTCTCTTATGCAAAAAGTGGCGGTTGTGCGAGTGAACTTGTGCACTGGCACACTTTGTGTTTGAGTTGCGATTTAATCTTCCGACCTCTTTACTTTACTGCCCGTAACGCTTAGGGAAGGAAATAGTAGGGAAGATATTGAAAGATAGCATTGCGATTTTCAATTAAAAGCACGTGTTGCATGAGTTTTGTAGTGCGAGAAATGTATCAGCTGGTGATTGCAATAACTTTTTTGCAAATGTATTTTCTGTATCTTTCTCCTCACATTCACGGAAATAGACTAGAGTATTCTGATAGGGCGTAGTATTTTCTGAACTTTGGATGGTCCTATTCCCTTCATTGGGGCCAGTAAATTCGAAAAGTTTGCACTAGCAAGGTGTCGTTTTCAGTAGCAACAACCCATTATTTTACAACACACCATAGTTCGTCCAGAAACATAAAAAGTAAACGAAGTCTTTCCTTGAGACCATGAGACCATCGCCCCCTAGAAGCAGGGGCACCAAAGAGGTTAGAAATTGTCGCTATTAGATGTTGTGACAATTATGTCTTGTACGTGACAAAAAAAAAACATTCAGCGTAGTGCTCCCTACTGCCGAAGAAATGTTTTCCGCTTCAAGGAAGAAAAAAAGGGTGGTGTTGAGCTGCTTGTGTCCTTATTGCTGTTTAGGCTCTTCAGGTTGCGTCGCCAGCCTTTAGAAGCGCGTGACCTCTCAAATTTGCGTAACGCCTCCGTTCTTTTAATTACGCTCAAGAAAATTATGTAACGTTCATTCAATACATACAAAGTGATTATCGAGTAAGATTTGGCGAGGCGACGACAAGAATTTTTCGTAGGACAACTACGAGAACACAGACTATTATCAGGCCCCTTATTTCCGATATATATTTGCGATTTGAATAGGTTGTGACGTTTAGTTGGACGCGAAATGTTCAGTTTCAAAAGTGAACTTAAGCTTTGCTCTGTTAAAGCTCCAAAATTCTTTGCGAAAATGCTCGCAGATCACACTGATTTTGAAAGAAATTTGCTACACACACGGCGAAAGGAAACTTCATTGTAAGCAATATAGTTAGCATTTAACTTTTGGCCTAGCCTATGCGTTCCTGTTTGCACTTGGACAAAGCACGCGAGGCGTTAAAAATTCACCTTGCTTCTCTCGTAACGGTCATCATTATCATCATCATCATCATGATTACGGGCCAAGAGCGGGTGCGTGTCCGAGGGTATTCTCGTTCTCAACATTCTGGAACGGGAATCCTAGGTAGAACCTCCAGAGGTACGCCACGCCGAGCGGATGTTGCAAAACTTCGATTGCCTTCTCGCCTCTAGGGAGAAATAGGGACACTTCTTACCAATGTAACCACTGGGGAATTTCTTGGTTGCCTTCACAAAAAAAATACATGAGCGGGATTGTTGCGGCTTTGCCTATTCTGGCCAATAAGAGGTGTTTTTTGGCGGCGGAACTGATGGTACGACAACGACGACTGTTTCCCTGTAAGCCTTCTCACCAGCCCTACCGACATCTATGAGGCTGGACTGGACCGTGAAGGCTATAATTGAAAGACGGCAGATTCAAGAGATCAACCAACGTATGTCATCGGCGAAAGCAAATATCTCATTCACGTCGAGCGACCACAAATAACTGAGTTATTGATCTGTTAAAACTTTGAGAAAACAAAGCGATTTCCTTTTATTAGAGCATTGGAGAACTTGAAAATGCACTAAAGGTTGCCAACCTGAAAGCTGAGACAAATGACCCATTTTAGTTGGAAGTCAGGGTCATATCTTCAAAACCTAAAGTGAATATAAGGTTAACCAATGCCACCAGTAATCAGAATGCTGTCATTATGTTCATCGGATCTTGATTCATCCAGCAGACAGCACAGGCGAAATAACGACATAAATTTGGGGCAACTGAAAACTATGAACGGTGAAAATATTTTCCTCAGAAAAAACACGTCGGGCATTATCTACTACACGTTAACATAAAAACCGTACCGCCCATAACGAACGACTGTATTGGTATCTGTGTGCAAGAAACCACTTTCCCACCAATGAAAAATACTTTCTCAGAGCAAACAGACACAATTCTGAGATTAACGATCTCAGCGTAAAAGAAAACACCATTGAAAACTTGGCAGTTTTTTATAGAAAATCAGACATTATGAGTCCAGTTAAACCTGGGTATTATAAAGTGCACAAACATTCGCAAGTTCTCATTACATGCAGGTTTTGGTTACATCCAGGGTTCGAGTTAAGGCTCGCTTGAATGAAGCAGAAACGAAATCAAAATGTAGACGGAGAAGTCAGCCTCCATGGATTTATTCCGCAACAAAAAACTGCGTGATTTGCGTCTGCTGCTTTCCACGAGCCACTACCCGGTGCTCCAATGAAGCAAGGCCATCACAAACGTAACTTAAGCATCGCACTTTGCTTTTTGACACTTTTAGGTGCTTTAACGCAAATAAAGGATCAAACTTTTGACGAACGCGCGGCTTTTCACCAATTTCATGCTCCTTTCCGCACTCTAAATTGGCGAGAGGGAGCTTGATGGGGTAGTGTACGGGGCGGCGACGTTCTTTCTCGCCGGCAGAGACAGCATTTAAAATTTTGACGTTGTCTTGAAAAAGCAAAACTTTTCGTTTTCTGGCAAAATAACTCATCACCGACGAACTGACACCAGAGACAGTAGTGGAGTCGCACGACTACACGCCGACAGACAGGCCTTGCACCTCAAAGCCTGGGTCTCGAACCGAAACTCCACTCGCACGTGGAAACGTACGTTAGTTTTCGCTGTGGGAAAAATTCCCCCAATTCGGGAATTTCTTCAGCCCATTTATCAGAAGTGCAAAAAACGATGACTCGTCCGCGCAGCGAATTCGTTATATCACGGTTACCGTGACAACGCCTTTGTTACGTAGATGTCGCAAACACGAGCGCTTCAATGGCGCTGACAGTGGGGAATTGAAAAACTTTGCTAAATCCACGATTTTCTTACATAAAGATCCGTTACATCCAGGTTTAACTGTAAAGGTTCGATAATCCTTCTGAAGCAACGCCTAAAGAAACCAGGCACAACACGCGGGATGAAGTAGGAAGCACCCAACCAATTGAAGGGCAAAAGGTATCATTAGGAGTACTTCATCCGTTGGAGTACCTCGGAGTAGCTCTACCTAGAGGTGTGAGCTGTCAAAAAAAAAACAAAAAGCATTAGAAAAAAAAATACAGGTCTTTTCGCTTTTTCAACCAGGATAATATCGAAAAAAAAACACAAACTTCCCTGGTAAATTTGTCGTGATGCCACCAATAAGCAGTGAGGAAAACGTTTTCTGAAATGAATGCCTTGACGTGAAATCGTACGCAGATAATCAGAGCGGAAGCTGTGCTTGGATGTTTGTGATGCAGTATGTGACAATTGCATCCTTTTAAGTGTGAACGGAAGCACTCATTGCGCACTTCAGTCTCTTAAGTTATTTGAAGGCAAAAGCCAGCGGTTATTGAAGGCTTGTTCCCTTCGTCACTGCTGCATCGTGTTTGCAGTGCCTTCACGTTCACCTGTCATGCGGCACGCGTCCGGTTAATTCTTGTTCCCTCCTTGAACGGTACAGGGTTAGTGCTGCTGTTACGAAACTTGGCTGCGGCTTTTGATGAACCGGGTTCAATTTCCATTGGAACCCAAATAAGCTTTTATATATGCTTCTTTACATTTATTTTAACAGCGACCGTAATTTGCTGTCATTCTCGTAGTCGCCAGCAGCTACGGTCAATTTCGCGTTTAACAAGGCATCCAAGCATTTCCTTAGGAAATACGACGAATTTTATTATATCTGTGCGGAATCATTTTTTTTAATTTTGTCTGAAAAGACAACATGAAAAAACCTGTTTTTTTTCACGCCCATCAAAACTTCTTGACAACTTACATCTCTAGCGGCACTTCGTGCTACATATATTGATGAACCTCCACTACTCAGAAAACTCTTGTAGAACCATACTCGACATGCTGAGATGGGAGCGTGCGGCAACAATGAGATGTGTACAAAAAAGGCAAAAATAAGTGAGGCTGAGGGTTTTTATTGAGAATTGGGAGATGTTTAGAAGAAATACAACGGAACCCCTCGGCAGATTTCTAAAACAATAAGCCGACTCACGGCAAGTGTTGTTTCCTTGTCCACAAAGCTGAAGGGATGTTTTAGATATATCAAGTTCACGTTACGCGATGCATATAAATGAGAGCTGGATATATACGACACGTCCACAACATTGGGCTTCCACGGCCCACGCAATTTTCCGCAGCGACCACACCTTCCGTATGTTGTAGCTATAGCACTAGAAATTTTTTTGTAATACGGAAAACAGACTTACTACCAGGTAATATAAGAATTTACGATGATCAAAAACAATGCCTTACTTTTAGAACCAGAACTGCTACCACCCAGTTTGGCAAAGAAAACTTCAAAAACTACACGCTTAATTCTAAGCAGGACCCGGTGAGTCGCCAGCGAAGGAGGTTTTTAAAACAAATTCGTTGGTTGCTTAAACCAGAGCCTGAGGCATTGATTAGTGTTCACACTAGGACGCACATGTACAGTATGTAGATTGATCAGAAGCACGCAGTCTTCTAACTTGATACGTGACAGAGGAATCAACGATGAGAAATATTTTTTTTCTAACTTCGATCTCACCTATCCCAGTCGGCCTTAAGCGTCTATCGAAAGTGTTGTGTAGAGCAAAGCGCTTTTCCCATATTTCCTGACCGCAGTTTCGTTTATTGGGAACCGGCAAAAAAAAGCCCTCCTAGAAAGAAACTTGTAATGACACATGAAGAACGCTTGATGCTTGAACTAACTCATGAATAGCGTTTCCTAAATGGTTCTATATTGAATGTACGACATAACTTTTCAAATCCAAATACAGTTCAGCACTATACCGAAATTATTCCGTTCTGAAATTTATTTTCCATGATGGTGTAATTCATTTTGGAACAGGACTGTAGTTTAAAGGACCACTTGTTCGAACCGTAATGAAAATTGCAGGGTATCCGGAAGGGCTAGCGTTCGGTTTCAGATAGTTAAGCAAACCGGGCTCAACGTCACGCAAATCTCCGGAAGCCCTTCGGTATTCCGCAGTGTTACACGACGTAAGGGTCCTACGTAAAAAGCCCTGCGCTTTCTAGTTAGACGGCACAATGCCGCCAAAGACAAAGATATCTATTCCGGCGCCCACTAGAGTATAAGCTGCTGCAAGTACCAAATTTTCAGCTGAAGCTGAAGCCAAAAGTTTGGTAACCAAATATGCCAGCACAGCAAGCGGTGACAACACAAATTAGGCACCTTTCATAGAAACGCTACTGCAAAATACAACATAAACGAACTAATATGCTCCCAATCAAATGGGAAAATTGGCTTAATTAGGTGGACAGACGTAAACTCATCCTCAATATAACAGCATACTGCAAATCATGACCGCTCCAAGCAATATAAACTTCGGCTCACGGCTCCTGTGGTAAGAATGAAGCGGCACCTCCAAATTCGTACTTTTTTGACAGCCACCGTCGCTACAGTAACAGAGAGAGCGAGAGACAGAGAGAGCGGGAGAGAGAGAGAGAATAGCCTTTAATGGTACTGGTGAGGCTTGCCCTGGAAATGACGCCTAGCTTGCTGCGCCATATGTATGAGGAGAAATGAAATTGATGAAGCGATGATGATGACTATGTTGACGATGGTGCGCACAGTAATGCAGGCTTTTTCGAAGAGACGGATTAAGACCTGTACTTCGCAGGAAACTCAATAGAGTTTTCGTCGCTCGGGATAGTCGTTCTGACTTATACCAGGCGCCTAACATGTCACTTCCCGTTACTGCTCTAGAAAGGGGGCTGGCCTAGGGATAATAAAAAATATGTTCTAGCTTGCGCATACCGCAGACAATCTCATATACGTGGATCAAGTCCTCGCGCACGCCACAGAGAGTACAGAGAAGGAAGCGGCATACTTCAGATTAAAGCGAAAATGACTTGTGTAAGCGACATTTTGCCCCTCGCGGTGAAAAACTGCTCCGTCATGCTTGAATATTCCGTGAGGCCTCCTAAAGTTTTAGTGCGTGCCTATGTACTGAAATGGGGCATAACTTTGCCGCAAAGCAGCACAAGTAGATCGCTGGAAACTCCAGGCAACCTTGGACACAAGAGCAGAAGCATCTTGTCTGGAGAACAGTATAGGCAATATTAGCCCGTGCAGGTCATGCGCGATCGATGCCGCGCTGTCCGCCTTCACGTACCCAGTTATGCTGCAGTGGGCAGAAATCCACAGAAGCTCTTCATAATGGTGTGCCTTTAGGGCTTCTAGACGCAAGTCATTAATGTCAACAATCTCAACTTCGGGGTACGACATTAAGCCCAGTAGCGCTGCCCGGGAATCCGTAAAGATTGCCCGCTGACGTGCTGGTTACTAGACGATTTAGGTGAGAGCAGCGCGCACAGTGCCACGCACGGTAACCGCAGATGTTGTCCTGTAGCTGAGCGCTGCGTTCAAGGCAGTAGAGGAGGACAGAAGCCAGATACCTATTGCAGATGAGGTGGCTGTCACAGATTCATCCGTGTATGGAATAGTGTATGTCCTGTCCTTTTGGGAGATCAGTTCTAAGGCGATGAACTTTGACGCAGGTTGGGGATATCCTGTTTGCGGGTAAAGCCGGGCACTGCAGTTGTAATTTGCTCCAAAATTACTACATTTAAAAATTACGAACATTAACTGATATTTTTACCCCCGCTACGACATTATGCACCAACAACATATTTTTCTACTTTCTTTTTTATAACTTTTGCTTACTACTTCACTTTCTTGCGGGATACATATGGTTCCCGTAATGCAAAGAATGCGCTTAAACGCAAGGCTCCGATAGACTAAGCAAGGCTGAGGCGGCGATCCTAATTTCAACCATGGCACAGCTCCGATTACAAATGTGAAGGTAGGAAATCAAAGTTTCTGAAATTCTGAATAAAAAATGGCTGCGTATCTGCTTACTCCGCTGCAACTGTCGTCAAAAGACGATGGTCTTGTTCCGCCGCTGCCACGTAAATTCCTCTTCTCTCTCCAGCCGACCTGTCCCACTTTTTTCTTCCCGGCTCGCTCCTCCCACACTAAACACGATGAAGGTTTGATCCAGTGAATTTTATTACAGGGCGTCCCACTGTTCGCGCGCCATCTACTTGAACCTTTCGTTACTGTGGGACTTCTAGGAACCTCCTCCCCCCCATGGGCCCCTCGAACGGTTTTTGTATTTTAGGGTGAACACATTGTTTTCATCGGGTATATTTATTTATTTAAAATAACACTGCAAATACCACTTAAAAATTGATGTTTTTCTCAGGTATGCCTAATGTGTTCTTTTTAGCCGTACAATGTTGGTAAGTATGAGGTTTGTTTCGTGATTTTGTGGCTTATAAACGCTTTTCCTATATAAACCTTCTGCTCAAGTATTCTTTTAGCTTGTAGCCAAACGAGTGAATTTAAGGACATGCAGACAGACGACAAACAGACAGACAGACAGACAGACAGACCAAAATTTTTGGGTTGAAGTGGCCGAAGAAATACTATCGTGTTTAAAATTCCCCGCTTGCATGCTAGGTTCGCTGCAAATGTTGTTGGAAGCAGGTAATTTTCCACCACCTCAGCCACTCAGCTGCCTCCCCTCCTTCACCTACTACCCCAACCTTCTTCCCTTCACGTCTCCGTCCTCCCGTAAAGAATGCCGTGAAGGTTTGCTTGTTGCAATTGAAGTTTATTCCTGTCACGCTGCTCTCGTACAACCTGTTAATCTGTTAGGAGGACGCGCATCTTGTTTACATTTTGTTATTGTTTTTTTTTTAATTGCCTGCAGACTAAGGTATGCGAGTGGTTGTCTCGCTTTCCTTCCCTTCTTGGCTAGTTTATGGTTTGCTTTTTTTTCTTTTAGGGACACCCGGACAAATACGTCTCGTTTATTCTTTTTTCTCTTCCACCTCGTGTCTGCGCAGAGAAACCAAAAAAAAAAAAATCTCGCCCGGCGAGAAGCAGGTGAACGGGATATTGTAAATGACCTCGATAACTCAGTTAACTGAAGTATTTCTGTGCTTTATCCCGTGGCTTGGTCGTTTGGTGGCGTATTCCGTGCTGATTATATTGCAGTCCCTTTAGGTGGTACGGATCCGAGAGAACTACATTCACATAATATTGGTCGGGTAGCGTTATTACCCCTGGGAGACGTTCGTAAAAGATGAAATGACGAGGGATAGTCTTCTTTCCTCTTCTATTTTATTTCGGACCTTCTAAAAAATCTGCTAAATTCTCACGCAGGCTGCAAATCGCCTGGAGAAAGCAAAATGCGTTGCAGGGCTAGGTATCGCTCAAAAAATATGAATCTGGACGCATTGTTTTTTTCTTACTCTCCCGCATTACATCCACATTATCTCCCGCATGGTCAACATGGGATGTGTGCTTAGCGCTACGTAACCCACCAGACCCAGATTCAGGTGTTTTTAAGCTTCAATTGAATATCAGCCTTCTCCGCATTCAGAAGCACGCCCTGATTCATTGACAATACTCGCTTCTGTTTGTTCACCTAATGTCCTGCGGTGCGAAGGTCTCCAACGTAATTGCGCGCAGCTTATTCTAACGACTAATCGGCGTCACTGGGCTTCTTTGACTAGCTGAGTGCGAGGACGTACCAATAAACAAGATGGGCGCTAGGCTCGTTTCCAGAACCGAGAAAAAGGGGGCAGGGCCAGAGCTTCCACTTCGGGCTTCTTATCTCACCCCACCACACCAAAGTCATATATCGCGCAAAGCAGCCCGTCGACAGCAAACGAACTGCAGAAAACTAAGGGCACACAGCTACTAGTAAAAGAGCAGACGGGAACGACAAAAAAGAAGTGGCGATAGCGTGGTTGGTGGGACTGTTCTTGTACTAAACAAATGCTTCTCTTTTGGAGACAGCGTGAGGCGGTAAACCAGGCCCCGCGTTACGTTGTTTGTTTTTTCGTAACACGTTTACCACTCCTCTCACTTGGTTTCAGTGTTTTTTTTCCTGGTAATTGGCAAACCACCGTGAACCAAGAAGGCCAGAGTTCTAAAGACCTTGGAGACGCTCGGTTGCCCTTTTCGCGAATGGCGATAACGCGCAAACATTTTTCGTTCCCTCGCTGAATGTAAATGACTCGCGGTGTTTTGAATTTAACTATTTTTTTCTGCTGTTATATTGGTCATGTTGTTTCTTCAGTGTTCTCTGTTTATAAATCGTATGCCTCGTTTTGTCGTGGTAGAACAGGTTCCGGTAATGTGGACGTCGAGTCGGAGCAAAGCGTCCTTGCCTCAATACCTACATTGCAAATTAATATGGTAGTCTTACTATACGGATCATACTGTGTGTAAGGAAGCAAGGAAGAAAACCTTATTAAGGAAGGATGGCCCGAAGCCGCAGTGGCAGGGGGAGGGCAGAAAGGACGCTAGTATTGCCAGCCATCGAGGCCGCACAGACGAAGCTCCAGACTGCTGTCAAAGTATCCTTGACGCGCCAAGAAGGCCGAATCCACTCTTCGTATGAGTGAACCCACGCCGGGCGGTGTTGGGCGCGAAATACGGCAAGGCCAGGGCAAGACGAGGCGAGGTGCAGAAGGGCAGGTTTCGTTGTGCCATGGCATGTGTAGCAGAGAGCAAGGGGGTTCAAGAGAGAAGGGGAGGAGCAGATACGGTCTGTTGAAACACTGCGAGGTCCACAGAAGGGGAGCTTCCCGCCGAGGTTGAAATCGGGGAACCTCCCGGTGGTATGTTGTTGCCTTGATGGGAATCGTCGCCTGGTTACTCAAAGTGAATGTGCCGTCCCCGCCACCAGGTGACGATGTCTGCGGTTATGGCGAAGCCGGAATGGGCCCGGTTGAGAAAAACCTGGGCGCCGCAAGACAAGCTCAGGCGCACATGATGCGGGTTTTGGGGTACTGATGACTGCAGGTGAAGGCGCCAGGCATGTCGGCGACGCTGGCTCTCCGCGTCAGGATCGAAACGAGATCTGCTGGCAATGGTCTCTCCGGACTGACGGCGGTACGACGAAGAAGATTCGCTCACCAGCCTGTGGGCGCTTTCCTTACCGGGATACCCTCCATGGTTAGAGATCCACCGTACTGTTACGGGTGTGTGAAGGTGTTGTGCAGGAAGCTGCATGATCATTTAATACAGTGTGCTGCACTGTGTTTCCGTGGAATTACTATAGGAGTACACGTAAGGCCTCGGCGCAGTCCGTGAAAATGTGCACACGGTAGTACTCACGCTAAGCCCATGCCTGCAGAACGGAATGTACTAGGCGTAGGCCCTGTTTAATAGCGCGCAGCTCAAGGTTAGTACTGTCCGAAATGAAGTAGTCGACGATGTAGGCTGTAACGCTGGATTCATTGCTGTCGGCTGCTAAAGCTGGAAGTGCCACAGCGGCCGTGCGATGTTGCCAGGAGGCGTCCACGTACACACGTAATGTCCGTGGATCCGCAGCGTCGGTGGCTGCGGAGGTCGGCACCAGTGTGGCACGTTGCGCCGCATGAGTAGCACGAGCTGTGTTGCTGGTGCTGGTCGCCGGGGTGCTGGTCGCCGCTTTGTAATCAGCACGTCCTCCCATGGGCGAACGTGCGGATGGATGGGTGGCTCATCTAGTAGTCGCTCACCGTCGTGACGTAGCAGGCAGCGTCCCTGCAGTGTCAAGTGTAGGCGGTCGTTAGCCCATGCTATGCGCGCAGAGATGGCATCCCCAAGCGTGGGCAAACCAGCATAACGGTACAGTTCTTCGGCGCGAGTGTGGCGGGGCAGGCCAGTAACAGCCCTCAGCGCGTTCCGATACAAGACCTCTAGCTGGGGAAGTTGGTGCTTCGTTAGATAGTAACACATGACGCCGTAGACCGCTCTAGATACTAGCACTGCCTGTACTAGGCGTCGAGCGATATCTTGCGATGCCCCACCGAAAGTGCCAGATATGCGACGTATTATGTATAGCAGACGTCGCCACAATGGCTTGAGCGGTTTCAGCTACTCTTGAGCTCCCCAGTTCTCATGAAACGGAACACCCAGTATGCGGATCTAACCATCTGCAGCTGGCTAGAGGGGTTGCCTGCGATAGTTAAATGAATACGTTCACGATTTGTGGCTTTGCCGCGCACAGGTAAGTAATTTATTTTTGTTGCTGACGCCTCCGTGCCGTGGGCATCAGAAAGGCCATCAATACGTCCAACGCATGTTTTAGGCGCTGTACGGGGGCATCAGTCGTAGCGTGATCGTTGGCCTCCGTCCAGATTGTCATGTCATCAGCATAAGCGGTGACATGAACCCCTGTGATGACATCAATACCCTTGACTAGCTTTGCCATTACAATATTGAATAATATCGGGGACATTGAGGCGTCTTGTGGTACCCCGCAGGTGTTCTTGGAATGTTGGGTATTCACACGTCCCGAGCGTATTTCAAATGTCCTGTCTGCCAGGAAGGCTCGCACAAAATTCGTTATCCTTTTACCCGGGCAAGCTTCGCAAAGGGCTTGTAGTACCGCCTGGTGGGAGACGGTGTCGAAAGCCTTGCGAAGGTGTACACCCACCAAGATGTGTGGTTTCTGATGGCATGTACGGCGGAGTACCCGCCGAAGGAGGTGGATGCTGCCAAGCGGTGCGAGATTGGTTCTGAATCGAGTCTGCGCAGGGTGGAAAAAGAAAGCCTCTTCTACCAAGTAGTGAATGAGTCGGGTGGCGGCCATTCGTTCCAGTAATTTGTACAATGTCGACGTCAGGGAGATGGGACGATTATTAGGCGTCATGGATGGATCTTTTCCAGGCTTGGGAATCGGTGTGACGACTGCGTGGTTGAAAGATTCTGGCAGATGTCCTGAGCCCCAAATGGAATTCAACAGTTCCAGTATGTCGCCTGTAGTCTGTTTATCTAGATTCCCAATCATTAACCAAGTCATGTCATCTTTGCAAGGCACACTGCGCGCGTTCACTTTCTCCAGTGCAGTTATAGGTTCAGTAATAGTGAAGGGAGCCTCAAGGGGGTGTTTTTCGTCTACCGACTCCGAGAAGTAAATGCTCTGCGGTGGATTAGAGAATGGCTGCGGGAAGAACCTCCTTTCGTTTGAAAGCCTCGTGAGTGGCTCCGGTATGGAGAAGCACATCCGGGACTGTAGCCTGGGACCTTATACCATAAGTGATGGCCCGGAACGTTCCCCACAACTTCGGAGCTCCGGTTGGGTGAGATAATAAAGCGCAATGCTCCTTCCAGCGGTTCCTCGCAAGTTGCCTCGTGTGGCGCCGAATTTGGGCGTTGTGTTGGTGGATTCGCACGAGATGTGAATAAGTGAGGCCTCCAACACAGTAACGCTCTTGTAAAGTGTCCAGAATCCGCCACTAGTAATGATGTGGTGGTCTGGAGCTGGTGTATTAGGCTCTGTCTCTAAACTTGAGTAGCTCCTTTAGCTTCCTCAACAATGCGGCTAACCAGGGCATGTGTAGGATTCTCGCCTGGCTGGTGGAATCGCTGGGGTGGTGTTTCGGCTAGAAGTATTCGAAAACGTTGCCAATCTGTAAACCTGTGTTGCTTCGTACGCAGTGTGGTACGAGTAGAACTACTGGGCTTATCCGTGAATCAATGAGGGTAGTGGTCACTACCCCATGGAGAGGTTTCGTGCTACCATTTGGCTACCGCATTAGTAGTGGCTCAAGTCAAATTAGGAATTGTGTATCGTTGACGCGGCCCTGAGGCTAGACGGGTTCCCAATGTCAAATTTTTAAGCAGTACTAAGTCGCCATTCTCGGCCGCCTTTTCTAAGTTGCGACCCCGAACAGATGAGCAGCGGTAGCCTCACGTTGGGCTTAACGCATTAAAATCACCTCCAACACTGCCATTCCATTAAAGTAGAGGCTGCGGACGCGTCGAATTCATTCAAAATCCGCACCTCCAACAGGAGACCGAACGTAAGCGCGCGCCACTAAGAGTTTTTGACGGCCCAGGGAAATTGTCACTGCCGCCATCTTCTGTACATCGCTGCCAGATTCCATCGTAGGCACTTGGCAGTGGGGAACACTTTGCCTGACGTAGATGGCGACCTCTTGTGTGACTTCCATTACTCCCAATCTCTGAGGGAGAACCCGTCCGATGGCCGGAGCGGCGTATCCCCGGTAACCGCGTATCGCAGGGCCAGTTCCACACGTCTCTTGCAGCATAATAGCAATCGAATTGTTTGGCATACCGTGCAAGTGTGTTCATTTAGTTCCCAAGCATTGGCGCTTAGGCTACGACAGTTCCACTGCAGCAGCAGTGGAGTTGGCGTCAAGTTATTTGACATACTGGCGGTGCGGCGCCGTGGTGCCTTCACACTCCACGCCTTCAGATGGTGCGTTCACAGCGGTCTGTTGCAATGACCTGCCAGAACATATGTCTGGTACGCCGGGAGGGTAGAGTAGGAATTTCTGGATTACTTTGGTAACAATATACTCCACATCTTGTTTAGTCAAAGGCGTCGGATCCGGGCGACTAGGGGGATGGCGCGACTTGAGGTGGGCGCGAATTTTCCGCCGGCGCTCCTCAACCATGTCGAGGCGCTCGTCCTCCTTATTCTGATATGCGGCAAGGGCCTCCTTGTACTGGCGCTGCAAGACAACCAGCTGGTCATGTAGGGCATGAATGTGTTATGGTAAAACTGTAGGAAGGGGCTCATTGCCACCGGGCGTGGTCACTTTTTCCTCGATGGTATGGGATTTGTCTGCGCTACTGTCTTGGGGAACGGCAGAGTACGTCGTATTATCGAAGTGGCTGAAGCTTTCTGAAGGCAACTGCTCTAACAGTCGTGCCGTCCCAGAGTCCTTCATGGTCTTTTCATAAGGTCAATGGAGCTGGAGTGTTGCCATGTTGGATGTTCAATGTTATTGTGTGTAAAAATACCTTATTTTTTGAAGGGTTGCTCCGTTTCTGTTTAATTGAAATTAGTGGCATGCATATGAGCACCTCTACTGCGCTATCTTTACTGAGTTTCCCATTTCTCGTCTTTTCGATATTGTTTTGCGCGGGGTTCTACTAAGTGGATACATTTAAAACACAAATAGCAAGTAAAGCCCCTTGCGTGACATTGAAATATCACTCTAAACAGCAAGAACCAACATTAGCCGCTTTTTCAATCCTCTCTTCCTAATCTCTGTAGAATTCGATTATACACGCAAGGTAATTGGCTTGTAGTATAATATTGAGCATGAGTCCTGAACTTCGGTTTGTGAGCAATATTTCTTCGCTTTCCTCGCGCCCTCAGTGCTGGCTCCACTTTTACATTGCGTCCCTTAAGAGTGGAACAAATGCATGCTATATTTATTAGCGATAATTTAGTGCCATCATAGTAAAGCGAAGTTTCTGTTCCAGAAACAGTTCGCCGCCCACGTTTTCACCCTACACACACCCGAGGAATCATTGTGCATGTCGTTGTTAAAACATAGGTTTGATAGTGCAATCGCTGCCGCTTCAGGATGAAATTACACGTCTGCACAACCGTTCGTTATGCACACGCTATTTGAGGGAACAAAGAGGTGCTACTTTCATTTCATCATGTTACCTTCAAGGGTTCGTGCACATAGCTCTTGGTGTAAAAGGAATTGCGCTGAGATAACTAAGCATGGTTATAGGTTGGCCTGGCGGTGACAGGGGACAGGTTTCTGTGTATATGTGTAGGTATACCAATCCATCCTAGCAAAGCATTGGACTGACATAATAAAAATTTATCATTTGTCTACTTGCAATCCCCATGTTAGGTAACCGCCGTGCTCATTAACGGTTGGGTCACAATCACCCTTTATGAAAAGTTTTTCCCCATCGGCAAAATCACTTCGGAGCGTTGATAATTTGAAAGCCTCTGCCTCATCTCTATTTCAGCATGTCGCGGGTTTGACGTTACAGCTCGCATTACCTTCCGCACGGGTGCTGGATATAGTAGCGAGGAGGAAGAAGAACAGACCATGCGCTCGAACGGAGCGTGCACTACTATCATTATCTTTGTACATAGCGTTCCATCCGGTCCCATTAAAGCGGCGGCTCCCGTTCGGGTCCCAGCTCGGCCCTTTCAGCGACAACGGGTATGGTGTGTACTAGTTATAAATTGACACAGCAGCTCGTCCCGGCAAAACCATTAAATGACGGCTGGCTGACTATTTACCTCAAGCCGTGAACAAGTTTAGGGTAAACAGTGGCTGCAATTTACGTTACGTCACTTCCTCTAAGAAAATGACTTTGCGTAGACATCCAGAATTCTCAGGTGCCGCAGCGGTAGACACTACATTGTTTGCAACACGCAAATGAGATGTGGTACACAGCCTACAATTAGCTGTTTGGATATAAATGGCAATACTGGAGACGCAGCCTGATAGGAACTATAAAAATGACGTGAGCTGCTCATTGCAGCTGTCACCTTTACAAACGAATTCCCTTTACGAATATTTAGGTCGACATCACAGCGAGTCGGGTTTTTTGCTCGATAGTAAGGAAGATCGGCGCATGGCTTTAGCACAATGGGTGATATCACGCATGCGTAATAAAAACTCCCTTTGGAGATTTCGGTGCTTTCGAGGTAGGGCGCAGCGGAAAAACCATACCATACAAAGAGTCACTACCTATAACCTCGTGCAGGTGCTATAAAATGTTTACCGAAATGGCGTGAATAAGTATTTCTTTCGTAATTCACTTTTCGCGAGATTGGTAAAGAAGGTCTTGATATATCGACAGGTGCTCTCCGCATAAGCATACCCCCACCTACCTTTATTGCAGCCCAACTCAAGCTTGGAATAGCCATTGTCCCTCTCTAAGGATGGCTCGGGGGCCGGTTGTGAAAACACAATGGCTCTTGTCATTACCTTAAATCCCTTGCTCACTGTGAGTCACGTACAGCTAACGCAATCGCCTTACACGTCTTGTTTATGTTCCCACATTTCTGAGGAGCATAATTTCCGCCTATTATGGCCGTGATATTACGCCTATATACCCTTCGCTTTAGAGTGAGAAGCGCATTGTCTGGTTTGTGAGGGACAGCTGAGGAGAGGAATTGTCGCACTCACGCCATTAGACAGCATGAAAGGAACTGGTGGTAACAGTGCTTCCGAAGTGTTGGCAGTGGGTGAAGGTAGGTGAGTGTTCCAAAGTGAATAAATTTCATAGCCGCTGCAATATTAGGAAGGCCATTACGCTTAGCATTATAAGTGTGATTTTATGAAAAGAAAAACGGAGTTATAGGACAAACGGTCCATATCTCGCCAATGTTCCCACAGCAGCTATGCCACAATAGAACAGGGGAAATGCGTACATAGTCAGAAAGCCTCCCGGGCGGAATTAACGCCTGTATGCTGCTAGCTTCGGTTTAAACATAATTGCCTGTGTATTTTTCACCTGTGCTCATAGCAACCATTGCAAGCTATTATACGACTGGCAGCCGCATTTTGAATAATTACTTGAGGTTTTTGACCTAACCCGAAAGTGTGGACACGCATTTGTAAGGATAAAAGAGCAATCTCATTGAAAACAGGGATCGGTTCTGGTCAAGTCTCTTTTTATTATATAATTCCATGTAGAAAATTTCACCATCTTCCCGTAGTACGGGAAGCAGCCATGGGGTCGACTCAAGTTCCCATTAGTTTTCAGTTGGATCGCGGCGCTGCGGGAGGAGAATGAGGCGAGCGGAGCGCGCGCTCGCGTCATTTGTACCGCGGAGCTACAGTGGCGCCCCCAGTGGAGTATTCAGCGGCTACCGTCGCATCTCAAACGCTAAGCTGCTTCGCATTGTCGCGCGCGGAGCCGCAGGTGTTGTCATTCGTTGCGCAATCCCGGAGAGGCGAGGAGCATCGGAGAGGGCAGGAGTGATGCCAGAGAGGAGAGGAGCGTCGCATAGGAGAGGAGGAATGCCTCGTACACTACTCAGGGTTCACCTACGGGAAGATGACGATGGTGGTTGAACGCGAAGGTATCTCGTGATGGATTCTTTGGTTGGCCAATCCCTAGGGGCATCCTGCCACAATCATCATCAGCGTTGCCTGGCCAGGCATGCGCAGTGGTGGTGTGGACACCGCACAATGGCACCCACACAACGGTGGAGGGAACAGGCTCGACCATAAGCTGCTTTGCATCTAATAACGACATATGTGCAATGAAGGTCTCTTGTTTGTATGGTAAAACAGCGACGTCACCGGTTGTATTTAGTAGCATTGTTTAAACCATAGTAACACTACTGAGACAATTGGGGTAACGTTCAGTATAGACCCCCGCTCCTGCAGACATCCACAAGTAACATAAAGTGTGGAAATTGTTTCCATGGAGAAGTGGAGGATGGATGCGCCAAAGCGGTACCATGCATAAATTATTTTAAGCACCCGAGCAATAGTCCGTCTAGACGCGGTGTACACCTATCAACGTCTTGATAGGTTACATTTGTTTCGTGCAATGTTTCACAAAGCCAGCTGTTAGCGACGTCTGTATCAACACAGACGTATTTCGAAAGCCGCGCTCTTGCGGAAGCTCGATCTTTATAATAGTGCCGCATCAAGCGTCTAGTTAATAGACATCACTGAATAAAAGGGCATGCGTAGGTAGCAAATAGCTTCAGCAAAATAAGAAATTGCGATGGTGGAGAAATGAAAGAGATGACCCGTAAAACTTGCCGTTCATTAAGAACGCGAGAGCAACCCTTGGGGCGCGAAAACATATCCCCCCGCTCCTCCCCCCTCCGCCGTTTCACGGGCGTTTGTTGTGTTTACGCTTTTTAGCGGTGCGCTTGCTGGTTTATTTTTCAGGTTCCCTTTCAATTCGAATACGGAATTTTAACTGGAGTAAAGTATACAACGAGAAATAAACCAAAGCAAATTATCTGCATCATTCGGAAGCTGCCCCTAAGGTACCGTCACTGAGAAAATACGGTAAATGTCTTTAGGAATAATTCAATGAGCCGGCACCGGCGACATTAGCGAGTTCTCGAACAGCGGGAGCTGAGCGCTAATGCCGAAGCTTGATACTCCGTACAGTGGAAAAGAACATAATCCCGTCTTAAAAAGAAGGGAGAAATGGCGAACAAACTCGGGCGTTTAGTACGCGCACTAGTATACTGTTACCGCTGCCCTGTTTTTTTACAGGCCGGGGCTGAGGGATTATTTCCAGCGTCTCCCGAAAAAACGAGACTGCGCTCAGGAGCGGGAGCGTGTATCCCGAGTAATCGGTCTGAGAGGAATCCGTTTATCAATAATTGCGAAGGAAGCTCTCACTAATGGCTGATATTACTGAATGAATAAAAGATGGCCCCTTTCGTTTCCATCTTTTTTCTTCTTCGCAACAAAACCGGCTCGCCTTTCTCTTAACAAAACCGTTTG
Organism: Haemaphysalis longicornis; assembly: GCF_048455015.1. Lineage (NCBI taxonomy): Eukaryota > Metazoa > Arthropoda > Arachnida > Ixodida > Ixodidae > Haemaphysalis > Haemaphysalis longicornis. The sequence goes on from NW_027526361.1 coordinate 124,401,868, forward strand.
TGCCCTGACTGCACGTAATCTGTGTACTAAAGAAATGTGCAACTGTTTATTTAAAGGCCACCCAGTTTAAAAATAGTTCAAGACTCGTTTTTTCTTCCGTCAAAATATAGGGTGATCAAAGTTAAGTCGACAGGTTTTTTAAAAATAGGCGCCTATATTTACGCGAAGACCACCTCTACAGTGAGATTATGCGCCCAGGGGAACACATAATTAGCAGGTAATAGTTAATGTATGTGACGTAATTAATTGAAATTGATTAATTATTTTTTTAGTGGCTGCAGTAACCAGGCATGTTTGTATTGAAAAGTTAGACGCGATTGTGTTTCTACGCAGGTTCAATTGACAGAATTCTTCTAGTGCATCCGTAGTCCGAGATATAAAATGGCGAAGTTTAATTGCCGTTCGCATGATTACGCATGCTAGAAGTCAAGACCGGAACAAAGCTCCTCCCTTTCGTTCTGTGTTTCGATAGTGGTTCCTAGTACTGCAGATTGCGATAACGCCAGCCAAGAATGAATGGGTGCCAGTTATCACTTGTTCCTGTGCGTCCACCCCTTTGTTGAACGAAACACCCTTACACAGCAGGCGCGTCACAGAAGGGAGGAGCTTAGCGCCGGTGCAGACTGTCTTGCACGCGTAATCATGCAAACGGCAATTAAACTTCGCCGTTTGATATCTCGGACTACGGATGCGCTAGCAGAATTCTTTCAATTGAAACTGCGTGGAAACAAGATTGCGTGTAACTTTCCAATACAAACATGCCTGGTTACTGTAGCCACTAAAAAGTTATTTAATCAATCTCAGTAATTAGGCCTCCAAAATCAATAATTACCTCCTATTTATGAGTCCCCGTGGAAGCATAACCTTACTGTAGAAGTCGTATTCGCGTAAATCTAAGCTTTTTAAAAACCTGTCGACTTAACTTTGATCACCCAATATATTGTCTTTCGCAACAAAACGCACTTCTGAGGCAAAATAGACAGCCCACAACTCCACATGGCCGCAACTTTGATAACACCGCCGACGCGCCACGTTCTGCACTGAATTTCTAAGTAAACGCACACCGCCAAGTCCACCGAACGGAGCCGCTCCTGCTTAAAAAAAGTACGTCTGCAACATCACTGTTGCCTGTCGCTTGGATATTAATAGTTCTTAAAATGGGAACAACTCAGTGCTGGGATTCTTTGTTTCAGTGCTAATTGAGGACACCCTTAGTGAAATGGGCAAGCAACCGTCCGTTAGAAATTTGTAAATTAGTTTATGACAAATGTCACCTGGGGCACATGCTTTGCTACGTGGTTATGCTGTTGACGTTATTGCAGAGCGTAATGATCACGCTTTTAGCGTGGTCTTGTTGGGACGGAAAATATGACAACAACCTGACATGCAGCCATACGGCTACAAAGGAAAGCTACAAAGCTTTCTGACACCCGTGATGTTGAAGGGAAGTTTGTCTTGGTCTAACATTAAAACTCGGGACCACCGCAAATCTAGGGCAGTCGCTTTATTACGCTACCCCTTTGTAAGCGACTGGGCCAACAGCTCGAAGTTAAGGTCAAGTGTTAATTGATCAGAGTTATAGGAAGTTCCTAACGTATAAAGTACGTTTCTGCGACTGAAAATTTATAGCCGTGTTGCTAAGTAGCTATACGGCTGCATTTTAGGCATCTCATCATCATCATCATCATCAGCCTATCTACGCCCACTGCAGGGTAAAGGCCTCTCCCATTATTCTCCAATTACCTCGGTCCTGTGCCAACTGTGACCAGTTGGCGGTCCTGTGCCAACTGCCCTAGCAGTATAGCGATGGCGCAGAGGTAGAGCATCCGCCTCGCGTGCAGAAGGACCATGGTTCGAATCCCGGTGCCGGACAATTCCCACCGGATTAAAAAAAGAAAAAAATCCGCGTATTGATGGAATTGCACAAAGGGGCTTGGGGTGCTGACCCCGGCGACCATTGCCGGTAATGCACTCCCTGACCAGAGCAGGATTGGCCACCCTGGTGTAGTATGCATACGCTAATTTAGGTAATGAATACGCCAATAAATACGCTAATTTAGTCATCTATTGTGGTTTTAATACGTAATCGTTCTGTAGCTACCCCTCACGCTCACCCACTATCACCCGTCATGGCGCAACGCCCCAGAAAATTCGTACCACTGAATCTTAAAAAGGCATTTTTTTGTGCTAAAAAGCGCTTTGTAAAAGAACCTAGCACCTACAGGATTAAAACCACGTGTACTAATGGTGCATGTGTGCAACTAAGCCCCCGCAAAGCACGCTTACGCTCTATTCCGCCCGTCCCTTTACGGTGTTTTCATATTTTTTTTGTTCCTGTGTTACTCCTGTTTTTCCGTAAAAAAACACGAAACCTTTGATGGACTGCGCTTTGGGCGTGTTGGAAGAGGTTCATGTCGGGAAAAGCGCAAACAATATTTGGACAAGGAAGAAGGCAGAACGGAGCACTACTAGCAACCTAAATGTTTAATACGGAACACACATACATATATACATACGATAAAAGCCACCGTCATCAAAAAGTGTACACTGCAATCTATCACGCGGCAAGATAGCGGGGAAGCAAAACTCCACTGCATATAATCACACCACGCGAGCACAAACACAATAGCGAACGACGGGTGCACTGCATCACCCGTTTTCCAACAAAGCCAATTCAGCGTGGGATGACATGACCGACGGTTCACTTACACATTTATCTCCTATCCTGCCGCGCAATAGATTGCCGTGTAGGCTATTCAATGACGGTGGCTTTGATTGTCTGTATATATGTATGTGTGTTCATCATTAAACTTTTGAGTTACTGGTAGCGCTCAGACCTGTCTTCTGCCTTGTCCAATTACTGCTCGTGCTTTGCCCAACATGAAACTTTTGATGCCCTTGTCATTTTCAGGTCCTTTTTGTGTTGGTGTTAGGCTGCCATTTAAATTTACTCTAAGTGTACTCTGCAGGGCTTTTCTTTGAGTCCTTTTATGCTGCCTTTGAGTACCTTATGTCAAACTTTGTACGGCAAATTGCTTCCCAGTGTCGGCAAGTTGCAACACAACCGGGCAAAAAACTGCAGCGCCCCTCCCCTCAACTTCTTGTGTCTCCGTGTTTCCTGCCTCCGTGGGATCTGCGAAATGTACATTTGCTTGTCTCCAAGAAGCGCTGGTCAGTCGCCCCATGGGGAATAAATTTACTTATAGGACGAAGGCGAGTTGTCAAGCTTTGGTTGACAAAGAAGCAAGATTGCTCCCCTGCGTGCCCCAGTCGGTGTCGTCGTTTTCTATGTTTATCAGTACTTTTAGTCCCAGCAAAGAAACTGGCACCGGCAGCTTCGTTGCTTTGTTATCTTTTTCAGCCATCCTTGTATCTTAACAAGGTACAGAGTTTTCTGGATTTAGGCGGGAAGGAACTGCCGTTCCGTGACCAGCTTAGCACAGCTTTTGGCAATGGTTCTCGTCTTTTTACACTCAATTGCGCGATGCGCCAGCACTCGCCCCAAACACACAACCGTAGAGCAAGGAAGCGAGGAAAAACCCTCCTTCGGGATTGTGCGCCACTGGAAGAAAGGTTGCTTCGAGGTCCCCAGGAGCACGTCAAGCTGATGAATGAGAGGGTGCTGGAAGTAGACAATAACATGGATGGTCAAGAGGGCGTGAGGGGCATGCCGGACTTTCGCGCCATTACTCTTATTGGAAGTTTTACAGGATTGAGGTATTATTAGCCTGTCGACGTCCATGTCAGTTTTTGTTTATTTGGTTTCGTGCAGCACTCCCGGAGTGTTTTCCCTTTTAGCCTGTGTGCACTTTGAGGTCAATTGAGTTTTGCAGAGCACAAGAAAAAAACACGAAGAAAAATAAGGAATTGAAGGCCCCCTTATGTGCGTGTGATTGTGCCTTTCACAAGCTGCCCTTGGTTAGATTACGCAAGTCTGTAAAAATGCTTGAAAATACAGTGTCATTACATTCTTGTCTTCACAGACATGCTGAAGGCTAGTTCCTAATTAACTGTGCTCCGGTACGTCCCCACGTTACCCTCAGGTGCAGCAAAAACGACAACGATACAAGTGGAAGCACGTGTCAACGCAGATTTTGGGCCCACCAGACTCCTGCACTTGCTCTTGCGGCCTACAAGAACTTGTTGGCAGATTTTAACGCTCGTATACTCCCCTTAATAATAATGTCTGCTTCAAACATCAGTTTTCAAAAAGCCTGTTGGTATATTGGGTTCGCTAACAAGCCGGCCTAAACTGCAATGCGAAAAAAAAATAAGCCTCCTTTAGAACTGATGCTTCTTCGTGTCATTGGAAATGTCGTCCTCAGGCTCAAAACTGGTTTTATAGCAACGAAGGCAGCCTAGCTCTCAAACTGATAGGTAGGTACAATCATATGGAGGTCAAAACTACTAAACTACTTAAAGCATTCAGGAACAGACCTTAAATTTATTCTTTTATAGTTATAGTGGCATCTGCTCATTTTCAATTTTCTACGTCGTTCGTCCTGCCTACAGATTCAGCAGTCCGCCTAGGCAGTCTCATCGGCGTTGCTTAGGAAAAAAATTGGCCGGCGATTACGATAATGCTTTATGCGATATTTGAGTGCAGCAGCCCTGCGCTGAAGCAGCACTCACTCGTGGGTTCTCTCGACGGTAAGTATGATGAGCCTCTGCGTCGGCGGCGCGAAGTGCGTCTCAGGAAAGGACCGCGAACTGCATCTTAAGATAACGCACACCACAGACACCCGCACGCTACCCCCCCCCCCCTCCCTATGTTTCAGATGCAAAGCATCTCTTGCTCTCGGCTCCGTCGTCCGTCGTCCGTCTTCCCTCCATCCGCCGGCCCAAGAAGACATTGCCAACACTGCCGCTCCAGGAGCCCTTTCAGGGGAAGCGTGCTCGTCTCGTGCCGGCCCAGGAAGACACCAGCAACACTGTCGCTCCAGCATCTCATGATCGGGGCTATGTCCCTCTCTTGTTGTGGCGCCGTCCACACCCCCACTGCGCATGCTCGGCTCATCTGGGGCCGGCCCAGGAAGACACCGGTAACACTGTCGCTCCCGGAGCCATTAAAGGTAAGACGCCACCGGGCGTTCAGCAAGCCGAGCATGCGAAGGGGGGGTATGGACGGTGCAACAACGACAAGGGAGGGACATAGCCCCGTCGCGTTTGATAAAATTACACCATCTTCCCGTAGGGGAACCCTGAGTAATATGCGAAACAGCCATGGGCTCCACGCAATTTTCCATTTCGTAGTGCCGGTAAGGGAAAAGTGTGGTAGTTGCCATGGAAACCAAACTGTAAATATAACGGTAGCTACGTACCTCAACCTAACGGAAACGACGAACTGAAAACTAATAAGAACTTGAATCGACCGCATGGATGCTTTGCATACTACTCAGGGTTCCCCTACGAGAAGATGGTGTAATTTTTGGCCAAGCGTCGCGCCGTCGAGTGCCTCGTGCGGGCACAGCATACTTCCTCCTCCATTCACCCAGTGCGCATTTCCGAGCGCTCTGGCTTGTGCCGCAAGGGCGAACCGCCCTCCCCTCCACATTTAACAGCACTCTCCTGCTTTGCTTTTTTTCCTCGTCGGTATTCCCATCGTTCACTTTTTCTTTTACTCGTTGGTCTTCCCATCGTTCGTTCGGTCACCACAGCGGCGACGCGGTTCTGCCCAGAGACAGGCGACAGAGGGCTGCGCCTTAAAACACAACGTGACTGCGACTGCACCTGGTGATTCGCTGCGTAATATTCGGGAAATTCCTACATCGTACCTGAGGGTCGGGTAGCCAGGGCTACACGTCTCTACAATCTGCAATCGTTATGGCATATATGGACCCGCAGTTGTGAGAGCAGCCTACTGGTAAACCATTAGTGAAGAGGCACGAATCTGTTCAGAAAGAGTGCTATTATCTACGCGGCGAAAAATTCGCCTCCATAAAAACGACGTCGAGATAACCCCGCAACGCTGTTTGAAGACCGAGAGCGAAACTTTCATTGACTAGGTTTCCCTAGACTACCCTTGCTAAGTAACTCAGGGGACGAATTGCAAAGCATGATTACCGCACTGCACAAGCAGAGTAGAGTCATAGGCCTGGAAATTAATACACATAAAACTTAACTAATGCTTAATAGCTTCGAGAGAGAGCTCAGCGGTTTGAAACAGGTGGCGAGGCAGTGGGAGTGGTAAGCGAATATACCTACTCAGGCCAAGTAGTGACCTCGGATTTCAACAATGAGGCAGAGATAATTAGAAGGATAAGAATCGGTTGGAGTGCATGCGGCAGGTATTCTGAAATAACTAATTGCAGCCTACCATTTCCCTGAACAGGACAGTGTATAGCAGCTGCATCTTACCGGTACTCACTTACGGGGCAGAAACTTGGAATCTCACTAAGACGGTTTACCTTAAATTGAGGACGACTCAGCGAGCAGTAGAACGGAAGATAACAGGTGTAACATTAAAAGACAAGAAGCGAGCGGAGTGGATCAGGGAAAAACGTGTGCTAAGGACAGATTAGTAGAAATTAAGAAGAAATGGACGTCGGCAGGGCATGTAATGCGAAGGCAACATTGCCGTCGGTCATGAAGGGTGACAGAGCGGATCCCTGCGTGGCAGGGGCGCTAGAACGTTATCTGGGCAGATGAGATCTAGAAGTTTGCGGGGATAAATTGGTCGCAGTTAGCACTGGACCCAGATAGTTGGAGATCTATGGGAGAGGTCTTTGCCCTGCAGTGGGCGTAGACAGGCTGCTGCTGCTGATGATGATGATGATAATGGTGACGATGATGATGATGACGGCGACGTTAAGCTCAATTGAAGACGCATGGTCGAGAGTAGCGTCGCAGACCAATTGTAACTTTCCCTCGATATAGCCCGGGCCATCATTGTTCACCTAAAGGGAATATCAGCCGCATAGGTAGAGTGTTTGAGGCCGGAATCCTGGCACGTTTTTGGGGCGATGATAACATGGTCAAGTGGAAATGAAAGAGGGAAGAGTATAGAGCCCTGCGGAGTCCCCCATGTAAAATAGAAAGGGTAGCCTGAAACTGGGAGGTGAGTACGCGCCGGTGCAATCTGAAAGGAAGTCGCCGTTTTAAATGCAATTCTACCGAAAGCAACCCGATCGAATGCCATCTGCAGGTCAAGGGCAAGTATAGCGTGCAGTAGAGCTTAGCTGGACATTTTGTACGCAACCTGTTTGAAGCGGAGAAGGGTGTCTTGGGTTGAAAGGTGGGGTCAGAAGCCAGCCTGGATGGAAGGCTAAGGAGCATGATGTGTGAGATGCCACTCGAGACGTCTAAAAGCCATACGATGGAATCGTTTCGGACACACGACGTTAGCAAAATAAGCGGGAGGCTCGGTAATGCACGGGACTTACCAGGCTGGAGCTCAGCGAACAAGAGGGGCACTGAGCAAGATTACATGATTAACGACCAGCAATGACCGAGTAGAACGTACTTTGGTTAACTTTCTCTTTCCCTCTCTCTCTCTCTCTCTCTCTCTCTCTCTCTCTCTCTCTCTCTCTCTCTCTTTCTTCCTCTGGTTCCCCGGCAATGTGACACAAGTACACTGCATTAGAGTACTTATGCTCTCTCCAAGAACTTCAACAAATCACGAGCCTGTACATTTAGAGCTCCTACTACACTTACTACAAGGCGATGAACTTGCTTCTCTCTCCAAACATCCAAAACATGTGATGACTCTAATGACTAGAGACCGGAACTTTAAGCAAGAAAAGTTACGGTTTTAGGCGCCTATAATAGGCACTGAAAAGTGTCGTTTAGACATTTATAGGCACCAAACATTGTTGTTTAGGCACATATAGGCTCAATTCGTTTTTACTGGAGCAGCATATTTTGGTACAAATTTAAGACTTCCAGTAAAAACTGCGGAGACGTATTGCAGTGTGGGAAAGCAATTTTATTTTATTCGTGAAAATATGTCACACAAAAGTTCCTATTTTATCAGATTTACGTGAAAAGCAGGGTGATTCGACAACAAAAAAAAAAGCTTAGAAGCAATGGCAAGCCACACCTATCGCAATTATTTGCGGCTTAAGGTTGACCTCATTTCGGTCGATAATTGTGTGTGAAAAAAACAACACTCAACGTTCACTGAAGTTGGAGGAGCGTGCTTGTTCTTAGGGAGGCTTCATGGCCTGATATTCCATATGAAATATCATTACGTTTGGTGCTCAGAACGTTCGGCGTCTCTTTAGCACAGGCAATCCAGGAATTGTATGCCAGACACGATGGAAGATTGTCAGACAGGAATGGCTCTACCCGCCACCGGTCCTTTGGGGATTGTGGCGAGTAAGTCCTGGACCTTCGATATCAGCTCAGCATTCTTAGTAAGAGTGGCACCCGAGCTCTCCCCTGCGGAAATGCTTCTTGCTAAGAGGGTGAAATAAGCACACAGCTGTGCCAAGTCACGTTCAAGTGTACCATGTTGTAAACAATTTCCGCTGCGAAGCTTTTGTCATCTGCAATGCTGTTAGTAGCACCGGCGAGTGTATTTGTAGTATTCTTCCGCCCTTAGCCGAGCTATTAAGTCGTAGCTATGGGCTGTGTTGGAAGATGGACAATCGGTAACTGCTGCTTGAGGACACAACTGCAAACCCAAGAAAGATCTTAACTGCAGGTATTTATTTGTTTACAGAGCAGAACGACCTGCTCAGCTTATCACAGCACCGTTGAATGCCATAGATTCATCGGCGCCATGGTCTTTATTGCGTTAGCATTGGAGGGGGCGCATGGGCAAAAATTGGTCCGCGGACATAGAAGGACATAGAACAAAACAGCTCCTGTGGACCAGGGTGACGTTTTGGTAAGGTTGGCTGCGGTTCGCTGCGTACGGACCTCTGGCAGCTGGGCCCATGGGACGAGGTCCAGGTTTGCGTTTCTGGGCTTGTTTGGCACGGCTCCCGCATTGTTTTTTTTTTTCGCGAACGGGGTGCGACAAACACTTTGATGCGGGTTCCTGAAGAGAGAACAGTCCATGCAGACCAGCGACACGAGAAACAAAAAAAGCAGATATAACACAAAAAAGTAATTTTACTGGCTAAAAATCCCAAATAGGCTCCTATAGTCTAAATAGGCGAAAAAAGCCTATATAGTAAAATACTTATTAGAGGTAGAATAAAGTATTGCTTAAAAGCTCCTCTTTTCTTAGTTATGCTTATATGTTAAATAGGCTTGATACGGACTCAAGGAAAAAATCGGCATTTTGCCTAAAGTTCCGGTCTCTACTAATGACACATGCAAAAACACCAACCTATGAATGGCACTTATGGTGAAAGAAACTGCACTGTTTAGGCATTTTTTTTACTGTAACATGTTCATGGTTACAAACACCTCGTACTAATTGACGTGATTAGCATCGGGAAACCTCCCTGTGCCACACATCAACGCCGATGTAGAATGACCTCGTACGAAAGAGAGAATACGGCTTCTTTCTGTCATCATTCCTGCTTGATCACTGAGACACCAAATGTAACACCAGTCGGGGAACCCAAACCGCCAATGCCTTCTGACGACGAGCTCCGTCGGGATATGTTAGGAGTTCGCTTCTGACTCGGCCCCAGAGATAAACGCCATCGTGTTTGCCGGCCAGGCCTGGTATTCTGCTAGAACAGAACGGAACGTCAGCGCAATTTTTCCTTCCCATTTATTCTTTGCTCGCTTGCCTTGCTCCCGTCTTTCCCTACTTTCTCCCACTTGTGGTCGTGATAGCACCAGTCAGCTTTGTTTATTCGCCACTAACAAAGATGTGTGTTTAGCGTGGACGACGGGTATATACCCGGAAGAAAAGGATAACTTGCGGCAGAATCTGTTTTAATACAGAAACGCGCCCTCCGCAGGTTTCTGTCTGACGTGGGCCAGGAAGCCACGTGTGTGTGACTGCATATGAAGACAAGAGAGAGATACTGGTGAGCCCACAAAAAAATTATATAGCTCCGCAAAAAAAGTAAAGGTCCGTATTCTGAACCAACACCCCTCTTTTTCCCCTTGCCGGATGCGCTACATAGTTTCATTTGTTTTAACCTAATATTTCGTGACACCCACATCCACGAGGCTTGTAGATGTTGGTGTCATAAAGTGGGTGTCGTAAGTAAAACATGTTCACTTGAAATCCGAGCAATTGTTGCCGACACATTCGAAAATAATATGAAGCTGAAAAAGATTGCAATAAAAGATTTGACTATGAAACAATCGTGCATGCAGTGCCGCTGTAATTTATGTAAATTTTAAGCAATACGTTTCCATGAAGTAATGAAGCCGACGTCATTGAGACATGACGTTTAGCAGTGAAGCCCCCTTTACAATAACAAGAGTTCTTCATGCTTCCTTTATACTCACGGGTGTTGCAGTTAGGCATACTTAAGGGGAAACAGGTGCAGGCCCGAATAGCAAGAGTGTTGAAAAGAAGAGACGCAAAAGCAGAAGAAAAATAAGAATAGCATGCATAATCCTGTGGTTTGTCCTAGCGGTAGAACCCGCTGGAAGGAGTGGGAAAATGGCGGCGTATCAGTTTGCTGCAAATGTCGTCGAATGACCATGATTATAGCTTTCCCCGGAATGCATTACACTCTCGTCTCCCCCACATCTCAGGCTATACTTTCCGTTTTCCCTCCTGCTTTTCAGTAATTCAATTGAATTTTCATTAGTTCAATTCAATTTCGGCGCATTCCCTCTGCTTGCGTGCAATCGCTTGCGACCTGCGCTTCTGTTGCTTTTTAAACAGTTGGAGACTTCATAATTTATTTTGATCTTTTCTTGGGAGTCGCCTCGCATCAACAGCTTATGTTATAATTTTTGTTGTTCTTGTGAAATTTAAACACACGTGTACATTTGTATAAGTGAAGGCTGCCACTCTTAGTGGTACATTTAGGTGTTGCCATACACACGCCTAATGTTCTCTTTGCGCAGAGCAATGTGGACTTGTGTAGTTTTTGGGAACACCCTTTAGGTTTCTGACCGACAGTCGAGTTGAGCGCCAGACAGACAGACAGGCAGGAGGACAGATGGACGGATGGGCGGAAGGAAGGATTTATTACTGGTTACGGTGTTTACAACCACACCGAATTGTTGAGGTAATATAAACTTACTAAAAGCAGACAAAAGCATGATTAATTCGCCTAAAGCTTGCATCGGAAAACTTACTGGCCAAACAACTGGATGGTGCGAAATCTAGACACTTACTCGAACCCAAAGCAGCAGAGGAAGAATATTTGATGCCTCAATAAACTGTGAATGAGATCATGCAGTGCAGATTAGGACAGACAGACAGACAGACAGACAGACAGACAGACAGACAGACAGACAGACAGACAGACAGACAGACAGACAGACAGACAGACAGACACACGAACGGACGGACGGACGGACGGACGGACGGACGGACGGACGGACGGATGGACGGATGGACGGTAGGATGGACGGGCGGAACTTCACGCGTTTGGGTAGCTCAAAAAAGACTATCCCGTATTCCAAGGAGAATTTGGATGGGCAGTTGTTTCCACAAAATCGCGAGTTGTCGTGACTGTAGGGCCTTTAAGATACCATGTTATTCGAATCCAAGCCCCGAGCTAGTAACGTCATATTTCGTCTCCTTGGAGAATAAGAGAGGGTCATTGAATGGGACGGTTATTCCATCGCGACAAGAGGGGGGGTGTAAAAAGTCTGACAGGAAGGGCAGTGGTAAAATAAAAGCTGGGGGATGTGCGGTATATACGTGGGGTGTTGAATAACTTCTGGTTTTGAGTTGGTGCCATAGATGTACAAGGGAGCGTTTTTAGACGGTTGAGGTCGGGGAGAGGGTAGTGGTTTGCTGAGTAGCCGTAAAATATTCAGTGTTGCAAGGAGGAACGGGACAGGTTGTTCCAGAGGGAGTACTGCCGGGCCGATCATTTTCGACTGGAATGACGAAAAAAAAATGTGGTGGGCATAATAAAAAGAAGACCAAACCACCTGGACAGCGTACGATCACATATGTATGGGAGAGCTTGAATTGTTAGGGGAAGCTTAATGGCTAGCCACGACGTGAGGTCCTTAAGAACGTTACTGCATGGATCGTAGGATACGGTGACACGGTTAAAGATTTCTTTGAAATACAGAGACTGCGTGCCATTTTGGCCGGAAAAGATTCGTTCTCAGTTACACCTCCCTGGCAACGGTGTTACAGCATGTTCTAAATGCTTAATCGTTTATATCTGGACTAAAAGAAACGAAAATGCACTTACCTCTATGTCTGAAACTCTGCACGCGTTCAAGTTTTGCCGGATACAAAAATGCTTTCAGTAAAAACCACCAGAGCCTTCAGACTCTTCATATGGCCTCTGTAAAATGTCTTAGCAGCAATCTATTTTTGTACTGTAGGGAACCCAAATTTGTGAGACTTCTCTTCCCGTCTTCATACCATAGATCTGCTCAAATAAACATGCTTTTCATTGTGAACCCGCGATAAGCGAGTATGTAATAATATAATGTGCTTAAAAAATACGAATGCCATCGGACGTGTGTGACGGACGTATTATCCCCGGGAGTGACGTATAGCGGGGCACATTTTTTTTTGCAATGTGATAAGAAGATGTCGAAGTTTTGACAATTATTATGTACTCCATTGTAGCTGTTATTTTTTATTGGAGGAAGGTCTTTACTTTTATTATGAACACGCATATGGTCCGGAACAAAGCTCTCGTGGTTCTTCAGTGAGTTGCTTTATTTCGGTTCTATACAACAGCATGCTTGGCTTCCAACGTGACCATATGTCTGGGAATCTCGCTGCTTAAAGGAGCCATGAAGACAAAACACAAGTTTGTGTTATTCGAAAGATTTCGAGTTTTATAGTGCCCCGAGCGCTTGTCCAAGTGCAAACGATGCTTTATTCACTAATAAATAAATTAATTTATGGTAAAATTTTTATTTTCCCACTAAATCAGGCGTTTTCGTGGTCTGCAATGACATCACAGGGCCTTGTTTACCGTTAGTGAACCTAGATGGCACAACCACACCGCGGCAACCAGTTTTCTGCCTTTGGTTTGTTTATGAACGTACTTTTACCTGGCTTGTTTTGTTCATTGAGACAATCATTTCATGAAACATGGTGATCGCTCGACAAATACGGTCACGTAAGACATCGTCACTTGCGTCAATCGGCCAGTGTCGTCTGAAATAACCCCAAAGCCCCGCTGTCCTGTGCAGCTACACCAAGCATAGTGCGCGCAGTACCAACAGCCACATACGCATGTTTACGTGTGCTTTCGTAACTTCCACTGTTCGTCCCACCATTTCTAGGGCCTTCAAAAGAATGTGCCCTAAATTTAAGCGCAATTAGCTCTTTCGGCAAGCTTATCAACTCTGCCTAATTTGCGTTTGATTTTACCGCCCTCCGCCAAACGCAGACTTATCGGGTATGCCATCATAGGTTCTGTTGCGGGACATGAGCTAGTGGGTCGCATGGCCATCCCCTTTTTTCGTAATTATGTAGCTTATTTGAGCGAAGTTTACGTTAAAAGTGGTGTCAGTACGATTCTAACGAGGCAATCTCTTGAATGAACCAAACGTGCGTTTTCTCTTCATGGCTCTTTTAATGAATGTCACAGTTCTGGCATGTTGTCAGTTGCCTAATGACCCGGATAAGCCCGTCAGCACTGCTCACGGCACTCAGAAAAATCATTCTACAATTCAGCGCTAGCGGAGGAGCTGCTGCTTTTGTGGTGGACACGGAGCAAGAAAAAGACAGGAGGACATTACCTGGCCGCTTCCTTGGGCGGCGAGATAACGTCACAAGCGTTTGGCCGAGGTTAAGCTAGCGGCATGTGACACGCGAGAAAAAAAGGCGTGATCAGGCCACGATAAACATTTTACTGCACAGCCCCTGAATGCATCGAGGGCGCTATTATTTTCTCCAATAGAAGCAGTTACACTCTTCTTCACCGTCACAGGTTCGAAGCTTCGAAGTTTTCGAAGGTTCGAAGTTTTTCATTTTGACATTAGAGGGTTTCAGGTGACCGTTTCTGACAGTCGGCTCCCCTCTAGCGGAAGCGTCATTGCGCATGCGTGGCGCGCTAGGGCGCGAGCGGAGGCACCGGAGCGGGCCCCCCTCCGCAAGGCGGGGTGAGGCTATTTAGCGGACCGTCGCGGCAGCTTACGCTACCACGCGCAATTTCAATATGGATTCAGCCAACGAGACGAGTGCGCTACGGCGACTCCGTTTCTGCAGTGTAAACACAAGCGACGAAACCGCGAAAGCGCTTCCGATTAGGCAAAGGTGCCACACACCTCAACGAGATTTAGAACGGAAGCGAAGGACGTCGATCGAAGTGCGAGCGTGCTTCTATGCAGCGCCGAGAAAGACAGGCTTGTTTGGCCTATTCACACGTTTAACGGCTTCTTTTAAATTATTTAAGAATATTATACCTCGTCGGCGGATACATTGTATAAAAAGGTAAAATAGGGAACTGAACAACGTATTTTAATTTATTTGAGTGACCAAATACCAGCGGCTATATTTTCTTCGGATAACATTTTGGTATCCCCGTCGGGTGAGATACGGTTAACGCTTAGCGGAAAGTGTGTCTGCTGCTGGCGCTCTGGTCGCGCTTAGCGGGCCGCCGGCAGCGGCGCGGATCGTCAAATACGGTCAGCTAAAGCTCTATTATCTTGTAGCTGGCCCGCGGCAGCCGCAATGAACTGTTTTTCTTCCTATATATATGGCTCCATGGCCGTGGCTTGGGTCACAGGAGATGCTCAACTGCGGGAGGCGTTTCGCCTTCGCATTCGAAGCTCGCCTGCCTAATTTGTGTAGCACCCGCCAGGTCATGAGAGGTGCGGGGATGCAAGGCCACTGATTGCCAATTCGGCACCCTGTCTCAGAGCCATCGGCGCCCACATGATGCAACGCCGGCGCTGACCATAGGCCTTCTGTCGACGTTGGTGCCTCCACAGGCCCGGGAGACTCGCCTGTTGCTCAATAAAGGCTGCGAAGCGATATTACGGTAAAAATTCAGAGGCCTTCCACTACCCTGAAGATGGAAGACCAGCGATGCTTTATTGTTGAGAAAGGAATTCAACAACATTTAATGCTTGCGTGGGAGCCTGCTAATTAAAAAAAGTGTTCTTGGAGTCATGTTAGCTACTTATTATCATTAAATTATTATGAGGTAGTTTTGATCAAGCAATAATTACAACCATCTTTTTTGTCCCCGTACTCTCTCAGTGAACGGCCATGTATTGAAAGCAGACGGGCATTATGTAAAATTTACAATTTCACTTTTATTGTGTAATTATGCCTACTAAATAAAACTCGATGTAACGATAGAGGCTTCTTCGTGGCCAATTTCTATATATTTTTCTCTTTGATTCCACGTAAGATTGGGAGCTACACAGCATTTACAATAGCATTGGAGAAGAGAATTGATATTTTACGTGGTTCTGTTGAAGAACGCAGGTTTAGTAGGAACCACCAATAATCAGCTTCGTTGTAAAAAGAATTCTTGAATGCAGCATATCAACTAAAAGGAACCTAACCGGAATTCCAGCCGGCCAAGTGGGTGCCACCGCGTAGTTTTTTTGAACGAATAAAAGCCAGAAATAACGGAAAAAGTGGCCAAGTGCAGATGTTTACCGACCCAATCAATTGGTAATCGGCCTTGAAATTTAGGTAAGTTGAATTCAGTCACAATGAGAGATAACAAACTGTTCCAGCGATTATAAACTCCAATGCCAATTACCTACTGTACAAGTTCAAAACAAACTTAATGCGTGTAAAATTATGTGTTTGTTCAAAGCGCCCAAATACGATTGGGGAAGGATGAAAAACCGCAGGCGATATGATTGACGGGTACATTAAAACCGCTCTCTATTACTTCCTTGGAGTTGA
This sequence comes from Haemaphysalis longicornis, assembly GCF_048455015.1. Classification (NCBI taxonomy): domain Eukaryota; kingdom Metazoa; phylum Arthropoda; class Arachnida; order Ixodida; family Ixodidae; genus Haemaphysalis; species Haemaphysalis longicornis. The sequence continues at coordinate 124,417,754 of NW_027526361.1, forward strand.
AGTTGCTGTGGCGTTGTTTCCACTAGCGCATTACATAGGTATCCTTATGTTCAACAATTCAATGCATAATCCAATGGGTGGTACGATGAAACTATGCCACTGAAGCCCGACTTATTTGAGGTGGGGCTAGAAAATTCAAAGCCTACGAATATTTGTACCAAGAGCTATATTAACGGTGGACAGGGAAGAGAAATGCAGCTAGGCCGACTTAAGAACTACACAAAACCATGGTAGTTCGAAACAAACGTCTCCAGAGGCATTTCATCTGGGTGGCAAACATTAAACTTTATTCACGCTCCCTATAGTTATGTTTTTAACTCAGAGTCCCCTAGGTAATTTCCGTTAAAACCAACCATCTTTTTTCCGGTAAAACCAACCATCTCCGCTTTTTAAGCTCTAAGCAGCGAAGCTTTGCACGTTCGCCAAACGAAAAAGTGGCTTGCTTGCAATAAATTATGTGATGTTCGAAAGAAAGTACGCGGGAAGCGACGAACAAAATTAAATGAAAAAGTGCGGAAGCAGAAAAATTCAACCAGGCGAAGCAGGATTGCAGAAAGCATGCAAAACACAAAAATGCAAGAAGGCACAGCTTTCTAACAAAATTTATATATCTAACCATGAAGATGAGCGTCATTGTGCATACTTGGGCCTAATCTATCCGAAAATACTGCTTTTGCCCTAAACGCTACTGAAAAAGTTGAAACCTTCTCCTAATAGAACTAATGTTGCGCTTTAGTACCGCTAAGAACAATGGTGCCAACTCCTCTGAAACGTCCAGACAGTTAGTTAGAAGACTGTTTCTAAAATTGTTTTGCCTCAGTTAGTCCAGCCCACTTTCTCGAGGTAGCTATTTTTCACGACCAAAAAAACCTTCCGAATATCTTGGAGCATATTTTTCGCTCTTGTGTCGGTAACGAAATCTGTTGTAACGCGCAAAAAGCTCAAAAAAAATATTTACTATCCTCAGACAGCTACAACTCGAACACGTGCAAGCCGGAGGTCCACAGCCAGCAACTATGATTGTGAGTAATAATCGTGGTTCCTGTATAATACATGCGCACGCTGCTCATCATTAATTCAAATGTTTGCAGACACCCTCGCGTGGAAGCGAAGAGTAGTCGTTCCAGCGGGAGTAAAATTTACGAATAAGCTAGCACAAATTTTTTGTAGTTATTTGGTATTCTTTTCTCACAAAACTAGCTTGGTACGACGGTGTTTTCGTTCCTTCTCGGTCCCTGATTTGTCGTGGTATTTTTTGCTATGTATTGTCCATTGCACAGCGAACAAATGCATGCAAAGATCAGAAGCTACAAAGATCGCATAAAAAACCCTGAACGCATTCACAGTTGAATAAATTTTAGGGTTGCTGGAAGCGAAGGCATTTGCATTCTCCATTAAACAGCGAACGAAAACACAGTTGCCGGAATTGAGAAACATGACGATACTGGTGCTGCTGCGGCACAAAAAGTAGAGGATACGGTTTATTTTCCACGGCTGGAATGTACAAATAACAAAGGAGCTGAAGAATATTTTACAATGTATGCATTTCGTCTTGAGCGTGAGGGCCTAAACAAACCAGAAATAGGTTGGGCGCGCGCCAGAGAATAAACACAACTTCAAATTCAGTTCATTTTGCATTTTATATATAAGAAAGTATAGCGTGACGGCAGAAAAAAAAACTAAAATACATCAGCCGCGCTGGCTATCATGCCCTTTACAAAATAGTGACGGCAAGCAGTGTGTGTACAAGTTCACAACTTTCGGTGCGGCAAAAAACGTGGCAACAAAGAAAACTCCAATCTGTATGAAGGTCTAAAAACCCAGAACAGGCAGGGAACAGGACAGACAGAAACGTGATATTACAGTAAAATCGACTGCTAAAGTAGGATATTTTTCACGTCACTGTTGTAAAACAAAACGAAGATAAAGAAATCAGTTAAACCAAAAAATTTCAAATAGCCCAAAACTCGATAACACACAAAATAAAGTGCTTAAAAAGGTAAATCAATGTGCATTGGACTTAAAATTAAGAATTGAGAGAGGTATTTATCAATGATTATATCCGGGAATGCATACAATTTTGATCAATTTCACTCACTCACGCTTGCTACAAGAGCATCATGGAAGCGGGGGACGGTTCCCTGTCTTCTAACTAGCACTTTATTTTGAATGTGGACAACTTTCGTTTCTATTATATGTACCGAGCCATTTTTAACACTTACGGAAGAACAGTGACACTTTGCAGCTCTGTTGTTAGAGGTTATATTAGTAAAACCTGCATCTGTTGCTCGGACGATAGTTTTATTAAGCATGTTTCCTAAGACCCCCCCCCCCCCCCCCTGACCACCCCGTGGTTATGGAAACTTTGTAATGAAACTTTGGGATAGTCAAGTACACAGGGATTACTCGCTAGAGCACTTTCGGACACTAACTGCCCAGCAAGACGGCCTCAAGTGCCAACGCAGGATCAAATATCAACTGCAAACATCAAGCGATTAAAAACAACTAAAATCGTTTACCAGAAACGAGCCAAACATCTGAGCTTGAAGTTATACGGGTTCCCTTGGCAGTTCTTCTCAAGCTCAGACAACTAGCGATAACTTGCCGCCGAAAAAATTTGCCATCATTTACAAAGAAGGTTCAGAGAAGCTCGAAAGCTTTCTACATCAAAGCCGTGCCAATATTGCGTGAAACTTTTGCTAAAAGTACGTACATCCTTCGCTTGAAGTGCGTCAATCGATCGTCAACCTTCCAAAGGTCAAAATGCTAACGAAGAACGAACTCATGCGACGATTTTACGCGCACTGTATAGACACACCTACGAATGATCTAAATTTATACTGATATCTATTTTGAGATAAAAATATACTGCTGCACTCATTCTTGATGATCGATGCGTGTATTGCTTTATCTAAAACGTATTTCTTGCCAGTTTAGAGTAACCGTATTCACGCAACTGCACCCGGCATACGCGCACTCGCTGAGTCCAACAAGGTTATCAGAGCGTTTGGGTCGACCAAATGATCTATGGGGAAATGCATGAGTTTTTTGACTGAGACCCAGCGGTGCCAAAAAAAAAAAGTTTTCGCTTTAAAAGGTATTCCTGTGGCATCCTGCATGGCTTTTCGTTTTGACCTCGCGCGATTCAAACGTTCGTGAGTCATTTTGGTGCGTGATCGGGGATTTCCTGAACTCGATTCAGCCCTTCCAGCTTGGAGCAAACTATTCGTGTCTGCTCAGAATGCTTCAGGTTGTAACGCGCCTTATTCGCGTTGGACTCGGCATCGGCTGTCATCCTCTACAGGACTATTTTTCTTGTTTTGATGAATCGCTCTTGTTTCGTTTTCCAATTTGTGTCGCAGAAGAGCATTCCGGCGAAGAGTGATTTTCTGGCAGTCCTCAGCAAAAAAATAAACTTTTATTGACTAAAGAAACAGCCCATAGGGCTTGCAATTGTCAAATGCGATTATGGACTCACAAGGGGACAGTTTGGTTTCACTGATTCATTGTTTACTTAGTTATTATGTGGCACTTATTAGACCTCTTAATTTTGCAGCTTTATTTTGACATCAAACCAGTTCCTTCTTTCTTCAGTTAAGCATTCTCCGCTCTTTGACGTACAGTCAGAAAGGCAGTTACAACGATCGGGAGTTTGAGCCGGCTGATGTCATCGATGTTTGTAATTCGTGCGGTAAATATATTAACGTTCACACCGTTGATAGGCATGCATCAATCTAAGCTTTAAATTGTTACAGGGCTGTCGTATTTTTTGGCGCAGTAAGAACAACTTTCTGTAAGATGTTGCGGTTGGCTTTGATGATTTGGAGGGAGCGTGACTGAATCTAACCGTTTAGTAAAGTAGGGCCTCGAGTCGAAGCAGAGCGTGGGAGCGCCAACTTTAATTTGACCTGCATATTTGCAGTAGAAGCTTTTTAACACGTAAAGGAATTTAACAATGGGAACTTTTTAGGTTTCTTGTTTTCGCGTGCTCAACAGCCGAGGATGGCTGCGATTACAGAGGTTTTGCAGGATTGTCTATAAAACCTAAAAATATTCGCTCTTGTCTTCACAGGCAGCACACGCTTTGTCCAGCCTCAGGATTAACGCAAGCTGACATAAGCGTGTTTCTTCTTTTCCGTACACGGCTTCCGAATTTTGTTTCATCTAGCATCTTCCTTTGTGCTCCATGATATACCCCCGTCCAAGAAACAGTTCTCTTCTTTACGTGGGTCTTGTTATCTTTTTTGCCTGTAAATAGCAAACAACCTAACCCTAGAAAGAAAGACCGAGGGGCCAGGAAAGCTGAGCCAGCAGAAGCGACCAAGCAAGGCTTGTAGTTTACCTGAAGGACAGGAGGATAACAGCCCTAGAGAAGCATTTTGGCGGCGTCTCTGCTCTGATGGTTTGTTTTGTTGTATCCCTAGCAGCTGAAATGGCTTTAGCAGTGCACCTTTTAGTGGCTCATCGGCCTACCAGGCATTTTGTGTTCGTTTTTCCCGCAAAAGCAGAATCAGCTACCACGCTGTCGAAACAATGACGATGACGGAACGTGAAGCTTTTCGAAATAAACTTCAACACCAAACGAACCAACTTATAAGCGAGCGAGCACCCATCCCACCATCTTACCATACACAGAAGGTATTTCTTATCGTGATGGTTTGCTCGGCTGCAGTTGTGCCGTCTAGCTCCTTACTGATATGGGCATTTCATGGCTTGTCCTAGCGCTCAACCACCATCGTCGTTGGATGAAGGGGTGCATTTTTATGTAATTTTAAACACCCATGCGGCCCTCTCCAAATCTAAACTGCCTCGATCGTGCGGTAATGGTGCAATCTGATTGATGTCGGCTTCATAACCCGAGGAACCCAGTTTCCATTCCGACTACGGGAAGCGTTTTAATTTTTTTGTCACTTCACCCATGGTCATCATTAGAGTCATGGAAAGTTTCTTTACTGCTGTGCCTTTTTGGTTTACTACAGCTACTTCAGCGCGGAGCTGAACGCTTCGCTTTCAAATTACTCGTGTCCAATTTGGCACTACGGGGACAGGGCATTACCGCATTCACAGCTAGTGCTGTGTGTCCATCCAATAGGTAGAGAAAAAAATCACCTCAACCACGGAAAGCTGCGCGCCCACGTCCTGCGACACACTCTAGAGCGCGCGGATAATAAGTCGCGTGGGTACAGGTTCGTTGCAGCGGAATGGCCTCTAAACATGCTAATATTGGCTGCGTAGTATAGCATACACCCGCAGACTCAGATCCGCAGGCTCGAGCCAAACGCCGTTAGGCAGTTTACGAGTAGCGATGATGACACAGCGCAAGACTGGAAGAAGCACTCAGTTGCGTCCAATCAGAGAAAAACTTTCGCCTTTGACCGCCGTCTGAGGGGGGAAGAATGAAGGGGACTCCCATCTCACTTCTTCCCTTACCACCGTCTCGGGCTCAATAAAGTTATGCACTCACTCACTTTCGCCTTTGAGATTTATAAAAGCCGCTTGCTTAGCTGCTCTCGGTGCTTTTTGCCAGATTGCATTCAATATCACAAATTTTAAACAGCTCCACAGCTGACATATGCAACTAACCTGGGACTAAACACCTTATTTTAAATTCGAAAAGCTTTGAATAGCACAAGCACGGATTACGAGGCTGATGGGTGAAGATTAAAAAATATGATGCGATACTCAAATGCGTTTTACTTTGACCAAAAACAAAAGAGTTGAAAAAGATACTGACTCTTTTTCGCAGCTTTGTACGAAAATCCCGAACAGCCCATTTCTTATAACGCTTTTATTGTGACGTGATATTTGTACGACAAAGACAAAGTGAGAACGAAGGCATGGTCAGAGCAGCATTGTACAACAGAACCACAGATTGACCACCGCGCGACACTTCACAAAAATTTGGACAACCCCTCAACTTGTAGCAGGATTCATGCTGACGTCATAAAGCCATTGTTTCATTTACGACGTCAGGTATTTCTCCGCGCGCCGAAACTGGCAACGTTTTTCCTGCGGCCACTTGGTTAAAATTTTCAGAATTTTGTAAAAACAATGCAGGAAACAATATTGCGGAGCTATTTTTGTTGCAACCCAGCCAGCACTAACAATAGGAGCGAGAAATAGGCGAGAAAAGGAAGGCAACGCCATAAAAATACCCAGACAAATGCTCACAAAAACGCAATAACTTTCTTACTCTGGTTTCTAGTCTCAGTGTGAAAAGTGCGTGATGAGAAACAAGGGCTAGTTCACTGGTTTTCGGAGGCCAATGACTGGTTCGCCGACAATAAGATTGCCGAGTGAGAGTGCTCCCTAGGTCGCCTGGATTTCAGACGAAGGGAGCTTCAATGTTCAGAGACGGCTCCCACTCTGCATGTGTCGCTTTTTCTTTTTCTCCGGACATTGATGTACAAGCTTCCGGGTTCGGTTTTTACTTCCCGTGTGGTCCTGTGTTCTATTTGTTATTCTTTCGGACTTTTCCCGTGGCAGCACACGGCTGATTCTCGTTCAACCCGCCTCTTCCTTGTAACTTTCTTCTCTGCTCCCATGGTTCACGGCAGCTGATGTGAGGGTGTCTTCGCTGCCGTGAACTGGGCTATTTCTGCACAGTTATCGGCGGTGAAATTCCCCGCGTATGTGGTTGCAGTGTCCCGTACGGCCTTCGATAGAAAGCAATGTAAATTAAAATTACCGGAGTGAAGGTTTATTGCGCAAAGAAGACAGTTTTTGCCATGCGCGTATATTTTTTATCTACTGGTGATGAACCGACATAGGAAAACCGGTTTTGACTGGTATTTGCGTGTCCGCATCTGTATTCAGGTGCTGCACAGGCTCAATTGGGTCGTTGAACACAACCTCGCAGCGACGTAGGGTTCCAATGGCCGCCCCTCTCTGCAGTTTCATTTTTTTCAAATACGCGCTTCTTGTTTTGACCGTGTTTGTATCGTTAAAAATGTCAACTTCATGTGAAAACAAATGAATCTGTTTGTTCGTGTGTTTGTTTTTTGTTTGTTTGTATTTGTTTGTTTGTTTGTTTGTCTGTTTGTTTGTTCGTTTGTTCGTTCGTTTGTTCGTTCGTTCGTTCGTTCGTTCGTTCGTTCGTTCGTTCGTTTGTTTGTTTGTTTGCTCGCTTGCTTGCTTGCTTGTTTGCTTGTTTGTTTGTTTGTTTGTTTGTTTGTTTGTTTGTTTGTTTGTTTGTTTGTTTGTTTGTTTGTTTGTTTGTTTGTTTGTTTGTTTGTTTGTTTGTTTGTTTGTTTGTTTGTTTGTTTGTTTGTTTGTTTGTTTGTTTGTTTGTTTGTTTGTTTGTTTGTTTGTTTGTTTGTTTGTTTGTTTGTTTGTTTGTTTGTTTGTTTGTTTGTTTGTTTGTTTGTTTGTTTGTTTGTTTGTTTGTTTGTTTGTTAGGGGGACCCAGTCGGTGTCCGAAAAGAATCGCCAGACCAAACGCTCCTTCAACCTTTCCCCTTCACCGCTGTATTCCAGCCCCAGGTTACTTCTTCCCTCATTAGCTCCTCATTTGAAAAGGGTGTGTTTTTCAGCCCATGGTAATTCAATCTCTGCGCAAGGCATGACATTGTATCCAGTGCATGGCTGCTTCATGCACCCCGTAGATGAAAGTTTAGCAGGGCATTTTATGGCGCATTAGGGAAACTGATAGAAATGTATACGTTCTTCGGATACAATCATCCGATATTTGTCACCTACCATGCAACACCACCATGAACAATACCCAGTTTTCTTTAGTTGTTTCCTTGTGCATGACGGGAACCCGCCGTGTCATCTTGGCACGCGACACCCCTGCAAGCCCTACACGATGAAGAGCTCTTTCATCTGCGACGGCGTCCGACTTGGGGAACCGCGCTGGTTCGCAGCTACATAAGTTCTATGGACGGAAGTTCTGTTCGAACAATAGGACGAATAGATTATATAAGTAGCCAGTTGGTTCCGGGAACGTCTGGTTTGTTAAGCAAAAACTTTTCAAAATTACACGAATAGTACTGTTGCACACAATTCTCCTCCGCTTGAACGGCTTGGATGAGCCTGTGACTCCAGCTTAGAACTTGCTCGGACCCAAATTGCCAGTTCACATATAACTAAACCCTTACTGTATCACGTTTTGCATAGGTCCCAGTTGCTCGTCATTGGAAGAATTGGGTAACTGCAATCGAAACGCTCGGTGCAGAGGCAAGTTCCAGAGTAATAGATGTGAGGGAAATGCAAAGACTAGAGGTAGTGGTATTGTCAGTAAAATCTAAACCACCTGCGAAAAACATAAATTATCAAGTGCAGGAATTGCGAGTGTAGTGCCGAACGACATAAAAGGACCGGCTTTACGTTGTAAATCTCAAATCAAGATTACCCTTCTCTTTAGTTTATTTTTAAGTGCATCTCAGTACATCTGCATGTTTTTTGTACGTGTATCTGTGCGCGCGTATCTGTGCGTATTTGTGCACTTTTCAGGGGCCGCTTCTTCAACGCTACGTTGGCTTCCAGCTTCTTGCTGTTTGTCCTCCCAACCTGAACATTATTTTGACTCTCCACAACGAAGAAGCACTGAGTGGGGACTTACCAGTTCCCAATTAAAGCTTCTGGTTATAATAAGGAAACACGGGTTGAGTATGAAAGTTTTTATTCAAGCGAAAAAGCCGGTGTTTCTATTTACAGTGCCTTATAAGAGTCAATAGGCGACGCGTTGCATCGCCTATTACACCTGTTTCAAAAGCGCGGACAACAAGCCGACTACCGACACACGCCAAGACCCGCACAGAAAAGTAAGCATCTATAACTTCATAACAAACATCCCGCTGTAAGTCTTACAATAAAATTGAGATCAACGCCACAGTGGTAATAGAATCCTGTATGAAGTACCAGTCTCTCTCGAGGACACAGTTCTGCGGAGGAGAATATACAGCAAGCTAACTCGGACCCACAGAATATTTCACATGTTACCCACTATTAAATAAAAGCCGGATCTTTAAGGACTTTGCATTGCAAGCCGAAGTATGGTAGCGACCAGCCGCTTCCACGCAAGTGTTTCCTTCTAATCTACGGTAACCGTAACGCTTTAGAAAATATCCCGTGTTCATATTTTCAGCTCACAATACACAAAAAAACCTTTGGAGAACACACTTTTTATACAATATGAAATCCCGGATTGCAGATATATCCAACCTAACCTGAGAACTCTTCTTCTTGCACACGCAAAAACAAGCATAGCTGTATGTTGGAAAATACTGGTTTACAAAGGTCGTCGAACGGAATTTGGGCAGATTTTTAGTATCAAACACTTGCTCCTTACAAATCACCTGAATAAGTTTAACAGCAAATAATATCATCAAATAAAATCCGTATGTGTTTAAATGGTCGGCGCTTTTTTACCAGCTTGAAAGCCACACGAAAACACGCAAACAGACTTCAGTTCTTCACTCTTTCACGGTCTCGGGTACAAAAATGTATTCCTCCAGGTGCATAAATAAAATGAAGTTTCACAACAAGGGAGCAGTTTGCTACGCTTACTAACCCTCAATTGGTTAAACACTTTAAGCTATAAATTAGGCATATATGAGATTTGCTTTCGGTAAAAATATTCACGCATGCGATGCTTGGAAGCGACCACTCCAAAATGTATTCGGAAATACTTTTGTTGTGCTAGGTGTATTTAACAAATACCTTCAGAAGTAACAAGTCGGATTACAGGTTACACAGGAATGGTTATCGGAACTGTAAAATATGATATCGATAGCCGACACACGCGTGCATTCGTGCTACCCGTACATATGGATACCGTGCGCTTCAGTGCAAAGTCTTATGCAAAGCACAATATGTAGATGCGCGGAAAAAAACCTGAATGCCTGGCATAGGCATTCTTGCAGCGAGAAGCGCACACTAAGCCAAAAGTTTGTGGTTCATACTGCTTTCCTTTCTGAAATGTATCTACTGTAATCTCTCGAGTTAAACATAATTAGAGGCATCAAATATATAGGCATCGTAAAAGAAAGCCCAGTATAGTGGTTAGCGTCTTTGCACAAGCGAACTTACTTCCGACATTTTAGCCAGCAGCGTCCGAGGCATTGTTTTAGCGTACACGCTGTTTTTACCCAAGAACACGTATCCGTTTGTCGCCCTGCAATTGTAGTAAGAAGCTTTATAATATATATACACAGCGTTTGCTGTTATGAGGATCAAATTGCGTTAGTTTCCATCGGTAATCACAGTGTCTATGTACCCTCAGTAGTGATGCTATTTGACAAAGAAATATAAACAATAGGCGCAAATATATTGAGGTAGTCCAATGTTACATTCGGGAATGCTAACCCTTGTCCTCAATGCCCATGCTTTGTTCTGATGCTGTGTACTACTTTAACAGCAAAAAAAGCCAGAGACAAGTAAAAAGTTGCGATTTTGCTAGAATTTTGATACGTCCAGTAAGCAATCTACAGAAAGAAGACCCGGTTCGCTAACATTGGTGCCTCATTTCTAAGTAGACGCTTCGTGCTTTCCAAGGAGACACATTTACTCAGGTGCAGACACTACCGGCCCAAACACGTTTTGCTTCGGTACTACCAGCGTCTTAGCAGTCAACACTTTCGACTAATTCGGAGATGTTTATATTGCACGGTGAGTGGTGTTCTTGCCAGGATAGCCGAATCGTGCTTGGGGCCAGGAAGAATCTGCGCCATTTGTGTCGTAATATAGACACTTGGTTTCGTTGGTTTAACGCTGACGAAATAAATGAAGATATTTGATCTTTTTATTGCCTTAAGTGGTAAATTGGCACAAGTTAAAATAAACTTGTTGCTCCAAAATAAACCGCTTAATTATCACGTAATACAAACTTTGAAAGGCCACCTAGTGAGATTTGAAGCGATATCCTTGGAGGCCTGCGGCATAAAACACATGAACGTAAGAATATAAATGAATCGCAAACATTTAGCGCGAATATGTATTATATCAACATGTTACCAGGGGGAAAATGCGATAAATATATGCTAATTGATGAAGAAAATGGAGGAAGTAAAATTTACGTGTCCTGTTTTGATGTCTTTTTTTTTGTTAACAGAATACATGAACGCGTGCAAGTGCGAAACTGACTTTCTTCTTTACAATAATATACGGGTATCAAGTTACATTCCAGTCCTTTAAATGTGACGTGACATTTTGTTATATCCTCCCTGGTCACCAATAGTACAAGTATGACATTCTTTTTCTTGGCAGTATGGTCACATTTTGCGCATAATAAATTAAGGCTAAACCATTTATCGCATTCAATTTTTACAATTTTCACAATTAAGGTAGTTTAGTAAAAACTTAGGACAATAAACTGTGTGTTTTCTGGTGTTCATGACAAATTGAAATTAGTTACAACTAATGTGCTCCTAGCTGGTCAAAGGCAGCTACGCCAAGTAGAAAGTCAAATTTTTTACAAGATGTTGTACATAGCTTGTGTATGTGATTTTTCGTTTTTCGCTGCGGGCAGTGTAATCTATAATAGGGGGGGGGGTCTTCTGACAATGGCTTTATGGGCATCATGCTGAACCATACCAAAAGTTTTTAAATATTGAATAAATGCGAAGCCTTAAAAAAAATTCTACTGCCTCTACACATGCTTTGAACAGAACGCTGCACACCTTAGATCCCATCACCAATATCTCAGCACTTGTAAACCTATATTTTTTAGTATTATATGCCAATATCCTGCATAAGAATTTAAATTTGTAGTTTCTTCCTCAGAACCCGTTCGAGTAATAATTGCATGCGAGTCATAAGCACATTGAGCTTTTGCAATTGAAGCTGAGTACATACTTTAGCTGCAGTCACAGCCATACTCAAATCTGTAAAGCTAGTACTCTACATTGTTTATGTTTATGAGCAGTCGCAAGTAATCCATTTGGACCTAATAAATTATAAATAAAGCACCCCTACTTTATTTAAACTATGAATAAAAGGCCTTCACTGGTCTCTTCAACGAACCGTCTGAAGGAACACAATATTTTTACGTCCACCACGCCTGATGTCCAGAACTGAACTGTAACCGCTCAAAGTGTAATACACGTAGATGTTTATTTTCATAAAGCCTATACCCGCCTCTGTATAACATTTCTTCGGCAACTTTCAATCGACTGTTTTTTACGATTTGGTTATCCATGATAAATCTCATTGGCACCCAAGTTTACCATGAAAGCAAAAATTATCCGCATAAAATTTCAGACCCTACCTTAAACTTCTTTCAGAGATCATATTTGTTTTAGTACAATTTTGTGCCGGGTTAGGGTGACCCTATTCTTATGGAATATGCGCATATGAAGTTAACCATGTTTTATTCATGGCAATACGGACACATTTGCTACAAATCTATAAGCTTCGGAGTGTGTGGCTCTGCTGCTTTATACAAGGTTTCTAAAAGCAAAAACCACTGCCAGTAAGCTGCGCTGAAGCTTTGAGTGTTACTTGTTCTTTTTCATTTTTTTATAGGAGAGCACCTGCGCTGTACAGACAACTACGGCGGACGTTATGTTTACATTGTACCAAAGGAACATTGAAAACACTTCTGAATTCTACACAAATATGGGACTTACAGTGTAACAGAGGAAAACTTTGATTTCTTAACGGAATTTTTTGGGACGCCTTGAAAGTTTTGCGGAAGGCTCCAAGAGAACTTGAAAGATTTCACGGATTCACTACAAAGACTGGTATAGCGTCCACTGATGTTACATGTACCTTCGGAACTGTATCACTTTTAGTTCATTTTGATGGAAAAAAATTGTGGTGTGGGAGAAACATATGCACTTTTGCCCTCTACTCATCCTTTTAGTTGGGTTTTACAAGATAAATTCCCTTTTATTGTCTTGCTTGCGTAGTTACCGGAGGTACGTTTACTATGTGCAGAAATAAGAAAGGTGTCTTCAGGGATTGGTTGCGATGGCCACTTTGTTCAGATTCATGACACCATTGTTTCACAACTGGTTCCTTTATGATCATTATGTAATTTGAGTGTACCTTATGGCAAAGCTAAAATTCGGGATATCAGTTTCGTTGTTGGGCTCAATGATGCGCTAATTTTGTTCAAGTGTACCATGTGTATGAAAGTGCCTAAAACGTATAAAGACGCAACCACTCGGTGGGAAAATTTTGAATTTTGCTTGCCTAATGAAAAAACTTGCCGTTGTTACAGCTATACTCACTGCTTTCACCTAAAACTACGCTGCCTTCATACAACAAAATTTATACACGAGCGCGCTATTTCTGGCCAGCGGTCATTTTATCTAGACATTTCTCACGCGGGCAAGCTTTAACCTATTGTATTAGAATATAACGAACCCGTTGGGCAACAATCTCTCTTCGGAAAAATATTTGATGCAAACAAGGAATAGCTATGTCTGTAGCTTCGAGATGTTACCAGTAAGGAATTGTATTCGGTGGTATTTCGGCGGAAGGTTCCCCTCAGGGTTCTCCTCCCCTGTGATACTTCTGCTGTGAATATAAAATATTTTGATGCACCAGGTACACTTGGTATAAAATACAAAGGAAACTGCATACATAAAACTTTGGAAGTTTTCAATCTTCTTGTCGGCCCACCTCTACTAACGATTTGTTGCGAAGGTGTTTAAAAATCATTGCGTGTGTTTTCCAAAAAGAAAAGTGGCTTTCTTATGCAAAACAAGATGTCTCTACATATGTAAAAAACATTTCGCTGGTGTTCGAACTGTCGGGTCTAAAGAAACATTCATCCTCAACACTATAGTTTCTCATGAAATGGTCTATCCATGCACAGCAGAGCTATGGCTCTTTTCCGAGCTAGAGCAAGAGTCAGATAACCGCGATCTTTGTTTTTTGCCGCGAAAATTGTATTCGTGCTCTTCTAAAACCCAGAAGCAATCGAAGTGGAACGTCGGTAATGTTAAATCGTTGCATTAACGCATCTCAGGCGGTGAGATGGGCAAGAGGGTCAAATGTTTACGTGTTTTGCTTGTTTTCATGGGCACCAATAACAATTTTTTTGGAGAACGGCATCAACAGATCATCCGATTCTCTAACAGTGGTTACTGTTCTCGCTGATGGTGCTACAACCCAACATACAAGTTTTTGGGACACTTGAACAAGATAGAACTAGGTTTTATATTTTAATTTTATAAAGGTGCCGTCATCGAAAAGAAGAATATACCAACTGCACACGTGGTGTAGTTTTTACAATGTTATGTTTTACTGTAGGTTTTGGGAATTGGGTTCATGCGGGTTGTTATAAAATGACACCAAATAAGGCGCATCCCATCAGGGCACTGGAGAAACAGAAAACTTAAGGTAATTACCTTCGCGATACGACCAACACACTCCGCCATCAAAAGCTTCAATAAACACCGCTCTCCACAATGGAACCCCTCTCGGCCATGAACTGGACAATGTTTCAAAAGCAGCCGGTGTTTCAGTCTCGCTGGTAGTTTCCTTATCCTCGAGAACGACACCATATTTTGCTGGCTTGCTTCCGTCATTCCTCACCTACACAACAGCGGCACGATGGGCTAGATAAAAAGCTTGGCAAGGCACAGACACACAAAGGTCAAAACACCAGAAGCTATGCACTGACAGCCACGATGAGCAAAAAGCAAGTATATGCAAGTTGCACTCCCAAATTACCGCTGCTATATTGCCAACGTGTCTGCCAATAAAATACTGTCAGCGAACATTATTGTTATTACCGAAAGCACTTCAGAACGAATTATTGTTTGCTGTAAATACTCTCGTGACACAGATGAAATGAAAGCAGCAATATTATTTTTGCCTAAAAAGCTTCTACAAAGGCTGAGCAGAAGCTTCTCTTTCTGCTTGTGCAACAAAAAGGCGGTCACAGCAGTTTGTGAATGGAAACGAGGTTGAGCTCTTTACACGATGCCATTTTGTATAGTACACTGCCCAATTTCACGCAGCCAAACGTGAGTCTGCAGTACCAGCCCACGCGGAATAATTAGGGCCACGGAACCGGTGAAGGAATGTCTGGAACTCCGGCTTATCACACACGGAGAAAAGCAGATGACGACAGCTCTTCAGTGAAAGCTTTGTGACAGCTTAGTTCGCAGGAATTGGCCGGTCGAACATCGGGCATCGCCGTCGTGGCGTTGAGGGCCACAGAGGCAGGGTTCGGTGTGAGGGCGGCCCCGCAGAAGAGCAGTGGTTGCACGTCCGACCGCGGTGAGCAATCATCGCCGCAAACGCCAGCTGTTTGAGTGAGGGCGCACGAGGAGGACGAACGCCCTTCTGACGAGAACGTGCAGCTTTTTCTAAGCCGGAAGACAGCCGACTTTGCGGCTGACGGTCGACACCGGCGGCTACGGAGCCAGGCCTCAACGTCCAACCTACACCGAACCTGGAAGCCACGAAGAAAGTGTACATTGAAGGGTAACGATTTTTGGTTAGGCATTAATAAAGCCCAAATTTATGGCGTTGGGAATAATTGCAGAACAAATTTCCAGTTGGACGCTGACAACTGTATAAAACTAACCCTTTACCATTATGCCGGCGGGAATTATGTCATGGTGAGATTAGTGGTTTTCTTCGGTAACGACGCAGTACTTCACTAGAATTCCCGTTAAGAACGCTGATATGACATATTTTAATGAGCACATCACATTGTGGACAGAATATACCGTTACGAAATATATAGCTACACTAATATTCAAGGTGCAGTGCGCACAAAGCACCCCTGCGCACACTAGGGTTCTCATGACATAACACCACGTTTGCCCACATCTAACAGCTCAGCAAAACTGTATTTAAGCAATTCGCCGTGATATGATGAAGCCTGGCTTGTCCCGTACAATGAGTTTTGTTGGAATAGTTCCCCACAAGTTTCCATCGCACTTTCCATATAAAGGTTAGCTTGCTGCTGTGGCACAATATTCTTAAAAAACAAATCTGCGATAAGAAGCAACCAGACTTCTAATAAACCATCGCGGATCAGTGCTCTGCTACACGCATACTGTAGTTAAAGCACGAAGGCACCGTGCTTCTTGAAAGTGAAGTCTAATAAAACATGTTCAATGGCACCTTTATTAGATATGCATACACGTGTTTCTTGTAACAATGTTTACCGGGCATTACAACAGAGAAGTGGTGATTATTAATTAATACCTACTCTTTGAATCGCCCCCAAAAGAGAAGGTAATCGGTGTATATAATCATTCAAACGTGATAGCTTTATCAAAATGTTTGTCAGAACATCTGGGTGCGGGATCTCCCCGTGAGCAATAAAGGTGATAGCCAGATGCCCGATCTACACCGCACAACTTCCCAAATTTAGACATTTGTATGCTGGGGTTATTTCGCCTGAAAAAAACTTCAGGCTCAAAACCTCACCGCACTCAAGGGCGTCAGAATAATTTTAAAGCAGTGAGTATATTTGCCTGTACAATAGTCACTGCAGTTGGATTCGAACCCACGCCATCGCGCTTGAAGCACAATGCAAGTGTGACTTACCCATCACGCATGGTGACATTAGCGTAAAACGCAGCCTACAGTTAAAGCGACCGATTTGTTCGGAACAAGTGGTAATACACCAATAGTCGTACCGAATGTGTCAATTGAACTATTATATTTACATGTTTATAAGATGTGATCACCAGTAAATCTTACCTCTGGGTCGGCACCGCAGTAGAAAACAAACAGCAAGATACCCTGTGTGGTAAAATAAAAAAAATCAAAGAGGTTTGAACAAGAATAATTTGTGCATTGCCCAAGATTTGTTCAAGTCAAGAAGAAAGCACAGAATAATTATAGATCAACGCACCACGGCAGGAAAATTAAACAAGTTTCGTAACTCGCTGGAAAAATCTTGCATCCCTATACTTCGGTATATTAGAAAACCGAAAACATGACGGTGTAGGTGCAAATATATTCTCCTGAACGCACTGTAAAGCACAAGAAGGCGATTTTGGTTGCTTACTTCGGAGTACTGTTTTTTAAAAACATTTTTTGAGTGGTTAGGTTTTTCTCAAGCGGTATTTTATTTGGTGCTTTTTGCTTTAGGGTTTCAAGGAAGCCCTCTAACGTGCACGCGAACGCTGCAAGACGGCTGTAAGTTACTGTGTAGTCAGGCATAAATAATGTTGCTCAGGATCATGAGAGTACCAATACTTTTCCGGTTAGCGTATATGTCTAGTATCCAATTTTTACATTCATACACTGTAACAGGAAGACAGCAACTGCTAGTGGCATTTTTATCTGCAATAAATATATCGAAAGTATTCTTCCTATTGTTTTTTAACAAAACATTGTCAAAATAGGTCTCGGAAAGCGTAAATAAATCTTCACCGAAGCCCCCGCAAAAAACGATAGTCCTATTTAATTACTCTACCAACAAGAACATAGACTGACGCAATAAATGAGCTTTCTGTGATCCGACCTTGTTCCTAAGCACAAAAGTGACTTCACCGAAAAATGTTTTTATTGGTTGAAAATTCTTGCAATGTGAGGTCCCCAAGCTCTTATTAGGGTAACCTAGAATAAAACTAACTGCCCGCTGGAGCCTGCGCAGCTAACACGTACTTAGAAGGGACGGCTTCAGGTAATAAGATCAGGTCGGTATTCAAAAAAATACTTGTTGAGGTTGCCGAGTTTTTGCGGATATGCATACGTTGAAGGACGCATTAAGCAACACTACCGTTCGCGATGCTCGTTTAGCAGCCGTGATCGTTTTTTTTCCTTCGCATTGAGCACCTTGCGTCGCAAATTGTGGCACCCCAAAAGTACGTATTACTTTCTCCAGAAAAAAGGAAAAAAAAATTGTGTGTTTTCAAATAACTCCGCCGGGAGGTGTAAACCTTGCAGAATTTCCTCGCTAGGGCATAAAACTGGCACCGATCGATTTATATCAAAGATAAGGGGCCAGAATTTATATTTGAGGCAACAATAAGGAACGCTGATTCTGAGGTTTTTACTTACCAGGAGACTGTTTGTGCAAGCAAAGACACCTTCAAAAATGGTAGTGGCCGTATTCTCCAGCGACAGCACTCCAAAGAACCAGTTCACAGCAAGGAGTGGCAGAAGCACCACCCCAGCACGTAAGGCACACCTGGGCGAAATCAATAGAGGCCAATCGGGTTTTCCTGTTATTTACAAATAGATCCCAACCTCAACTGAGTTTTTTTTATTCGGGATTTTTTTGTATATATTGTTACGAAATAACTTTATCCAAACAAGCACATCTAGGAAAGGCCCACCGTATTTTATGTTGTCGAAAGCAATGCTATCGAAACATCTGTTATGCCTGGCGGTTAATATTAGCAGTACTACTATCTTTGTGATTTTTGTTTGCGCATGCGCCAAGAACAAAGTTCTGTTTGCGGAGAAGTTTGCGTTACAAATATTCATTCTTTCTTGTACTATTCGTACAAGTAATCGGTAAATTATTACTTCATGCATTTTCTTTTACCCAGGTCAATAAAACACTTCTCCGTAACTTACATTTACAGACGGCTTAAGCCTATTTAACCAGTATAATAAAAAATGTGCCGAACTGAAGTCCTCAGTCTGTTCCCGTAGATAAGTTGAAAGGTAGACAACATCAAGTTTTTATCTCTAGGTCAAGGCTCTGGCCTCACGGAAACCATTTTTCAAGCTATCACCTTCTTTTCTATAGCGCTAACATGTCCTCAAGTCCCTTTGTGCTGCTACAAGTGACACAAAAGCATTATTGTATAGTACGGATGTGTACAACGGGCTAGTTTAGTTGAGAAAGTTTATGGTGGAGTAGGATATAAAATTGCGAATAACGGGCATACAAGAGCAGGCAAATACATTGTTAGCTTTATGCATTTACCTGCCAACTTTTTTTTGTATGCAGTGTGCTGAGAGTGCTCACGTTTGGGTTGTCCTCGTTAAAGTCACTAGTTTGAGAAATTTCGTTTCCGGCTCGCATGTCCTAGACACAAAGTTTTTTTCGGGAATGCAATAAGGAATTTTGTGCTGCAAGGTTAGCGAAGTTGGCACGAACTAGTTGGAGTTTCAAAATGTTGCTTTTCCAGTTCTAACGAAACTTCCGCTTTCCTTTGCGGAACGTCAGCAAAATACTAGCTCCTACACACAGCCATCTTTTTGAAGTACTCCGAAAAGCTTTGGAATTGCAAAGTGAGTCTCTTCTTTCTACAAAGCCCAGCACGCTATAATCCAGCCCTCCTCAGTTATTTCTTCAAAAGAAGACGCAATGCTGGTGACAATGTTTCTAGTTGTAAAATATTGGCTGCAAGCTTACCTTATTTTTTCAATGTCGGTCTTGTGGGTCACAGGTTTTTGTGCGAAGAAACACCTGAGTACAAGTACCATCAGAGTCGTATTTACCTGCGAAACGTAGAATCGAAGTTTTTAACGAATGCGACTGCGTACGTTCCTCCATACAAGCACGAAAGTTTGCATTTTGCGACGGTTTGTGGAGTTAGATAAAAAAAGTAATATCTGGGTGGAACAACAATTTTCCAAACCCAGCACATATGAGTGAAATAAACTGAGAAGTTTGTGCACGAACGACGAGCTTTTTAAGACACCGTTTATGAAAGAGACATTGTGCTTTAGAGATTAGGCTTAGTTTATAACTGTTCCTGCCTTTCAGCAGAAGAAAACAGGAGCAGTTAGGAGGCAGAATAGCTGCCAAAACTATTTTTTTAAAGTGGAAAGCATGCATTGAAAGAAACAGATGGTAGTATTTGGGCTCGAAACGAACAACGCATTTGTTGACATTTTCTTCTAATGAACCGTAATAAATTACTTATGCTAATCTATGGAGTTCTAGTAAAATTAGGGCATTAGTTATTCCCAAAACAACCGAAGCTGTTACTTTATAACAGACATAACAACTTCATTAGCTGTTTCTGAAAAGCTCCGGGAATTAAAACGTTATATTGGAGTATCCGCAATCCCTGCAATATTATGCAAAATAGGTAGAATATACAGTCGAACCTCGTTAATTCGAACTCGCTTAATTCGAGCTTCTGCTTAGTAAGAACGGACGCTGTGGTCCCGGCAATAAAGTTATGTGTATTTAAGTAGGTTTCCTTAATTCAAACTTTTAGTTCTAACAAATTTCCGCCACCCTCCTAGTTTGAATTAATGAGGTTGGACTGCACATTGCACTGCCGACCGCAAATTTCAGCCGGAACCCTATATGACCCGGCGTCGTTGGAATTCTTTACAAGCGTGACAAGTATTTACGAACCATTCCATGCGCCCACATAATTGGAATTTTGGTTTTTCATAAGTCAAGCCTTGAAAGCAAAATAATTTTGATATAGCAGGAAAGTAATCTTAGTGAACTGTTTTTTTTTTTTTACTTTTTCGCAGCAGATAACCGCAATGAGTTCTACGAGAATCAGGCCAGAGCAGAAATACTGCCAACCCGACGTTTGTGGTAGTTTTGACCTGTGTTGATACGGTAAATGCTCGTTATGAAAGCTTCATTTCGGTTACAAAATTGCGTGAACTCTATTGTAGATTGTGTGTTGTCACTTTGCATTGTTCGAACTACAGCTCGGGTAAAGAGGCACTGTTTCTCGCTGCAAGTAATAAAAGAATCCCTAAAGAACGCTGTATTTTCAGAACACCAGCATAATACAACCAAGGCTGCATTTACATAACTGACAGGAATTTAAAACCGTTATTTCCCCGTGCAACCTGAATTAAACGGCGGAGGCCGCTGGCACTCACCACAATGAGAATCGAGATCGGCACGATGAACGAGAGCAGCATCCCGCGCTGAATGGAGAGCCAGCAACTGAATCAAGTAAAATGCAGAAAGAAAATAAAATTTTAAAAGTTAATCAATCTTACTTTGAATATTACATTTTTGTCCCCAAATATTTTGTTTGTAATAGAGCTGGCAAACTCAGGCGAGAATGCATAACGCGAAGTTTTCTAGTGAGAAACTGTATTCATTCATGATACAGTGCGGCACGAGAAGTAAAGCCCTATATTGATTCAGGTACTACAGCCGTAGGTGCTGTTTCTATTTCGTTGCTGTTTCACAGTGTCCAAAGTCCGCCCATTCTTCAATATCAACCAGTCACATCACCGTCTTCGCATGTACTCTCTATGCGTTAAAAGTACCATGTCGTCCGAAGCCACAGAAAATCGCAAATACATTATTCCCCGCAACAAGGGGACAATATTTTTTTTTTTCAAATATGCATCCTGGTAACTGGTTACAAGCACACACTATTCCGGGGACAAGGGAAACGCTCCCACTTTGTTCAGAGGAAATCTAAACAAATACGTCGTATTGGTTTTACTGTGTGCCACATTTCAGGAATTGCAACCTCTGCACTCAACATATTACATAACACTTTCCCACTAAAAAGCAAAAAGTGGTGCGCAACGAGCGCGAAGGCTGGCACTCAATATGCAAACTGACATTGTCGCCACCAGACAGGTGCCGGTCCCGCTTGATTTACGCGAAGTGCTTGCAGTTTTTCAGGAATAGCTTTCATTATCTAAGATGGAGTAGTGAGTTTCGCTTTGCTGCTTTAATCGTATTATTATCGTTTTAAGTTCGGTTTTACTTTCTAAATCATATTTTTATTGCGGATGGCGCTAATTAATCTCCGTAATTCCATCATGTATGGGACGTCTTTACTGTGCCACATTCAGCTTTGTTAACCACTATGAAAATATTTCGCTCGTCGTGCCCGCCCAAAATCTGTCATGCAGTTCTACCCCGTTAATAAACTGTTGATTGATTGAATGATTGATTGATTGATTGATTGATTGATTATTGATTGATTGATTGATTGATTGATTGATTGATTGATTGATTGATTGATTGATTGATTGATTGATTGATTGATTGATTGATTGATTGATTGATTGATTGATTGATTTCACGACACCACAAAGTGCACCTGTTGTTAAGGTGCTGCACAAAAAACGATTTCGCAATATTCAAACTTACTATCGACGTATCTCGTAGCCTCTCGGATTGACCAGGAAAGAGAGCAGCACGAGCATTCCGGGTAAGGCCCAGGACATGAGGCAGTAAAGGCGCGTGCGCGGCCTTAGAACAGGCCAGTTGCGCGCAGCCGGGGGGCAGGCGGCGGCGATTGCGCTTGAGCTTCTCAGCCGGCGATGCAGGTGCATGCCGTACGAGAGCATCCAGAAGCTAGCCACAAGGAACAGATAGTGCAGCACCAGCGCCACACTGTAGCACAGCTCCTGCATGAATCGAAGATCATGTAAGTAAGTGGTGCCTCCCTACGAGCTACTTCCTTACATTTGTCCACTCTAGCAGCTTTTAGTGCTCCGTCCACAGAGCTCCAGTGCCACAGACGACGTGGTTTTGGCATAAGTTTGTGGCGGTAATTCATAACGCTTTTATGACCTTGATTTTAAGGCGGGAAGTACGTGTTTGTGCACTAGTTTGGAAATCAGGAAACTTTTTTCTCGTTTTGGAGCAAGCATAAACAGTTGAACAAACACTGGTTCATCAGATTTATGTTTGCGACAGATCTCAAATAGACGCAAAAAGTAAGCTGCTATAAAAAGCATTACCTTGGTGTTCACGGTAAGATAGACTTGTCGCTGAACGCACTTTTCAGTAGCCTTTGATACACTTTTTTACTGACCTCGCTCCGAAAGTGCATTGTTTCGGCAATCCTGGGTTATTAGTCTTTTTCCTCTAGTTTTTGACACGATCTCGTAAGACGAGTTTCCATGCTGATGTTTTCTCTTTGAACAAGATATTTTTGTCGACTTCCCGACTCCGCTTTAGTGTTTCCCCTCACTAATATCACACGAACCATTTTTGGGCGTCAGCATTTGTTCTTCGCGCTATTGTAAACTTTCATCTCTTTATTTCTGGTAAAATTTGCTAAACTTTTTAACAAGGAGACGTTAATTTTCAGACATACTTACTCGGATCGACGTCGCGTTTACCCCAGCAATATAGACGATCTGGATGAAGCCCACTGACATCAGAAGGTTTATCTTGATAATTGAATTTTCGGTGATTTCTCTCCTGCAAATAGGTAAAAAACCTCATGCGGCAATTTCAACAATAAATTACCTAGCGGTGAGAAAGAGGTGAAACTGATTTTTAAGCACCCTTAGAGTTTGTATAAATTGACATTGTTTAATCCTGAGCTTCCACGACTAGGTCTAGTGGAGCCTTCGTGACTCTAGTAATTAAGCGTTTGAGACATAAGCTAGGGTTGGTATTTTCTGACCCATTGTAAAATCATTTTTTTTCAAGACGTCGTAAACAAGCACGTCACCAGCTAGCTTTTTCAGTCCGTGAAACAGACTGCAGGGTAGATTTTGTTCGTGTTTTCGTCCTTGACTGCGACGTTTACATCAAAACGACGAATGATTGACAACCGTAGCACCGAGTTCCACTCACAACGCGTTGTCCCTGTTTTTTACGTCGAATCCTCTAGTCTAGGGCAAACGTATAATATACGCCTTTATTTGCTTTTATATAACGCTTTATACAAGGCTTCGTAAGCTCGGAAATTTTATTTTTAAAAGCCCACGGTTTAACGGCTGCAACTTGTAATATTCCCGAGCTTTTTTTTATAGTGAACCTAAACGTACTAGGGGCTTTGCACGGGCGGTTTCGGCAAAATACGTTAAAATTTCTCGATTGAACCTTCCAAACGAGTTCTTTTTCTCCTGACAATTAGGTTTATTTCTAAATAAGTTTTAACCGAATGGCAGCGTTCTGCATCTGCGAATTCAACAAAAAATCTCGTGGTGTCTTTTAGAAATTAAAGTTGTACCACTACTACAAGTAGCCGTTCCCAATTTACTCTGGTTGGCCAGAAATGGCCAGAGAACACTGCGCAAATCAAGGTCAGTGTATAAAACGTTGTGCACAAAAGGTAATGGCCATACCCGTTTGTTTTGCATAACAAGGTTAGTCCAAGAACCTTGAAAATGAAAAAAGGAAATGGTACTACAAACCGCCCACCCCGTCTTCACTTGTGAGTGAAAATCCTGCCATTTAAGTGCCACTACCTCCTCACATTCCAATGGCAGCTACGAACTCGTGACCCCCGGGCTTAGAAATTATCGTGTACCAATAGAAAACTTTTGCAAACACACACTCCTAACGGCATAGTTAGCTTCATTTAAAATTACCCACTTATTTACTGAAATAAAAAAGTAATCAAGAAACATGTTTTGGTTCATTTCGTTTTCACAAGATGGCGCTAGCTGTCTAGCAAGCGAGAACTTATTTTTTGTTTATTTCAGTACAGAAGTGATACATTACTACATGATGCAAACTAGGCTGTTAGGAGCATTTATCTGTATTTGTAAATCTTTTCGGACAGGTGCATGACGGTTTTGAAGTTGGTGGGTCGTGAAGTAGTCACCTTTATATTAACATTAACGGGCGAGTCCCCCTTAAGGAGCACTCTTGATCTCTTTATAGAAGTATTCGCATAACCCATAGTAAATCCTATCAACCTAAGATTTCGTGCCTGTCTCTTTACAATACGAGTTCGTTTTCTGCCACTTATCAACACTACTTCCGAATATCGGCCTACTATGACGTCGATCCTGCTTCTTGCTTCTACGCCCTGACGTTCCTAGCCCACTGATTTTTCCCTTCTGGCAACTCCGCCCACGTCCAATAAATGGCGCGCTAGCCCCGACATGGCTGCCGGGGGAGGGCCAGAAATCACGATTAATAGATTTCTTGTGCTTCGGCAATATCTGTATGGCACCGTTCGTGAGCCCCAGTGAAACTACAATTTTCTCGCAATATTGCGCACTTAGGCACTACATTGTTGCTACCGTAAGATAATACTGAGGTCCTGATTAAATAGCACACCACTGGTATGTCGTGTGCTATGTCGTGTGCTATTTGCTCTGGCAAATATTTCACCACCAAAGCTAAAGCGTGATACTGACCACGAAGTGATTACGCTGCACGAGCTGTTTCAAACCTAAAGAACCCATTTTTCAAATAAATTTTGGGGATAATGTATGCGCACGTCTACAATCTTCTCTCCAACCTGTTTGGTTTGATTTCTTAAGTTTCTCACTTTATTGAAGTTTCTCAAATATATGTGGCCTTTGTGCCGGTATTCTGAGATTTCTGGGAATCACAGTCACTTTTAAAATAACGCTTTTACCAATGACATCGCCCAATGAGAAACGAGGGTTTTTGTTTATTCCTGCACACCTGTCGATGACAAAGGCTGTATTTTTTTTAAATGCTGTTTAGGTGCCAAAGTTGTTCAACCACTGTTCCGAGCAAAAGCAGCAACAGGCAACAACCATTATATATTTTTCCACAAAAGAGGAATCCCGGGCAAGTATACCAAGAACACAAGCGAAAAAAAACTACATTCGTTCAGAAGCGAGCTTTGTATGGCTACTATGCACGAAAGAGCACTCTCCTGCAAGCGTACCTCATGTTGCATACGTAGACAACGAAGGTGAGCACGACAGCTGTAAGACATACGACGCAGCCTCCCGTCATGACAATACTGACTCGGTGTTGAACCATTGGCCTCTCCTAGAACAAATATACATCATTGTAGACACGAAAGAAATACGTCACTTTCGAAGTAAAGATTCTGTGGCAAAGAAAATCGAACTGATCGTCCCGTTAATTTTTTTGGTAGGTGCAAAGATGGCTTGTTTGTATACCGCCATTTTAAAAAAAACTTGTAAGTTGCCCCTCTCTGCAATTTATGTGCACCACAGTTCCCAAGCCCCACTTGTTTGTTCTACATGTCTCAATAACGTCACAATCACTAACTCGGAGATATGTATATTCAAATTCGCCACATTTCGAAATTACAGTTCTATGTAACCCCGTTTTAGGAGACTCAGGAACTTTCGACAACCTATGAAAGAAAGTTCGCCCCAAAAATGTATTGAGCGAGACTGACAGGTAGTTTCTGACAGCAATACCCGCCGCGGTGGCTCAGTGGCTAAGGTGTTGCGCTACTGAACACGAGGTCGCGGCTTCAGTTCCGGGCCGAGGCGGCCGCTTCTCTGATGAAGGCGAAAAGCAAAAACGCCCGTGTGTACGAGATTTCGGCGCACGTTAGGTGGCCAAAATTAATCCGGAGCCCTCCAGTACGGCGCGCCTCATCGTCTCCGTTGCGTCGGTGCATTAAACCCTACAATCAATCAAAATCAGTTTCTGCCAGCACACTGTAACGAAATCAAAGCAATAAAAATATAAAATTTTTTTGCGGGTGGGAACAGCTGCTGAAAATTGCAAATAAATCAGCTTTTACACTGCTCCGCCCCTTACATGTTGCCATGGCTGCAATATGAAACAATACCTGATCGCTGATGCCAAGACGTAGTTCAGTAATCCGATTCATTTTGTTTTGGGCACATGAGTTAACTCCCATTCAAGAACAGGGACACATTATTTGCATGTAATTTAAGGGCTGCCCGATAAACATCAGATAACTAGTAACGATTTGAACACATAATGGATAAAAAAGGCATAGCTCTCAAAAAATGTTGCTACCGACCTTATAGTGGCGAAAAGGTACACTTCGAAAATGTTTCTGCTCAAGATAATAATTCAAAAAATGACATTATGCCGGAATACGCTAAAATTACCAAAGAGGTGTGCATTGAACGTTAAATTTTGATTAATAAGCCTTAGTTGTCATTTAGGTTTTAACATCCGGCAAACTATAGGTAGAACGTAGTGGTACAGATTGTCTTTAAAATGTCCAGGCCAAAACGTTGGCCGTCTTATCCCAAAAAAACAGGTGGAAAAATAGCCGGGCCTCGAAGAATATGGACCTTCCTGAACAACACCACTAATCAAAGACGATAGTTATGCCGTTCATTTTTTCAGTTTACCAGGGCGGTATTTGTTTTTGTTTAGGCGCATACTCATTATGCTTAAATTTATTTTGTATGTCACCAATTCAACTCTTTCGACAACCAAACGGAAGCACGTCCTTGTCCAAGTGTTTCAAGAGATGCTTGGTTATCTAAGTTATCATTGCTATATTCGCCGCCTGATACGCACTGAAGGCTTCAGCTCTCCGGTCATAAAATTTCTGCCGCTTTTATTGCTTGGGATTTGAATTAGCCGTTGCTTGGAATGTTCTGTGACTCGCAGGTAGATTTCTGTTTTTGCTGCCTCTCATCAGCGTTATTTTGGAACCTGCATCTGAGGTGAGCAACCCTTCCTCTTTTTTCTTGGCGTCCCCGGCAGACTTCCACTTTTAATTCAAATTAAAGCTACAACGTATTACGACCGAACTATTCACATAATTAACGACAATCACGTTCTACCTCGAACACTCCGCCTGTTTTTTTTTTTTTCTCATGGGCGCACACTTCTGCCCGAACTTTCATTCTGAATATAGTGAATTAGCTCTGTGGTTTACCCACCACGTTTTGAACTCACCTATGCGTCGAATAAGAGTACAGGGCCCGTCATAAGTACCTTAAAGAAGGATTTGCGAATATCACAAAATATTTGTCGTATTGGCCATATAACAGCCAACAACGGTTTACAGGAGGCTTTTTAAATAGGCGACGACTGATTTAACCGCACACCAATGCAGCCAGGTAGCTTCCGGAAGAAAAACATTTCTGAACATCTATGAGAACGCGTTCCGATTATTTTTGATAGCAAGTGTACATAAATGCTGACCAGCCTTTCTAGGCAACTTAAAGGGGAAAAACAGCAAATTCAGTGCAAACAATAAAGCTGTCTGCACTTTGCAGGTGTCTGAAAGATTTAATCGACAAGCAGGGTATTGAATTCGGCCATGTGGTGAGCCGAAGCTTTTATTGGTAGCGGAGTAAACAGAACGGCTGTGTCGATTTCATTACGTTGCACACATTCACAAAATAAAACGCATTAACTCTGAAGCACTTCAAGACAGTGCTGGAAACCGTCGCTTCCTTTCGGATGACGTGTTCCAATAATTGGGGATGAGATCACGTGAGTCGTGTGGGAGGCCACATTTCCCCTCCCCCTCTACTGAATTTTAATGGCTGCGGCACACTTTTCTCGCCCCTCACTGCGAATTATGCGGAGCCTACCGTTGTTTCAACGCTCTCTGCGCCCTTTTACCCACCTCGGCTTCTGCCTCGACGTCCCCCCCCCCCTTTCAGCGCAAATCTAACGCAGAGCTTCATGCTGACGCCACACTCTCTCCACTCACCCACGCGCCTCGGCCACCACTACGGACTGTCTTCTTTCCATAGCTACATATTGTTTCGGCAACATTTCCACACTAGTACCCTTTCGTAAATGCAAGCGGAATGCATGCGGTATAGAAAAAAAAAACTGGTGAAGTTTGCACTCAGTCGCGCAAGGCTTGAAGCATAGCGAAGCTGCGAGATCTCTTTAAACGTGAGCACTGAAGGACATATCACAACGCATTTGTACACGTTTAAAATAATTTACTTGCATGTACCCTCGTCGCTTTCGACTGAGCTAGTAGTAGTCATCGTAATATGAATCGATATCGTCGTGTTCCTCATGCCAAGCATTACATGCGTGGTAGCGCTTGACGACAGAGTTCAATTCTTTAATGAAAGGCACTGCCCGAGCCAGGGACTCGTTGTGGTTATTGTTGTCATTGTTTTTCCTTTGTGGCGCATACCCACTTGGGGGATAGGCCAGGATCGGCAGCCTAATTGGGGCTCGGCGGTAGCCGCGAGGCACGCGCTCACGAGCGTTGGGCATTTTCTCGCTCCTCGTGGTTTTTGCAAAGCCACTGAGCGTGCCAGGAACACTCGCGATCGCAGCGAGGCACGCCTTCACGGGCACGCTCAGCATTGCAAGCGCATTAGACCCCTTCATGCCCGATTCCCGGCCAATCCCTTGCGTGGATATGCGCCATATGAGACGTGGAACAACAACAACCACATTTTCTCGCTCCTCAAGGTTTTCGGCAGTTTTTCTTTCTTTGCTAATGCAACTGCTAGTGTCGCGGACGGCCGGCGGTCGCCGCGAGGCACGCGCTCGCGAGCGCTCCCATTTTTATGGTATTTTTAACCCGTTAAGCGTTACGCGCCACGCATAACGACCGGCAACAAAAGCTCCGCTGTTGATACAGGCGTCATAGGCTTCGCTGTTAAAGGCTTCCACTCTCTGCTAGCATTAGCTGCAGGTGGTTTCCTTTGCCTGTTTATTTAATAGCCTTATTATAGTTATTGTGCAGAAACGATCCCTCTGGCAGATACCTTACTAAATGCAAGAGGGGTGTATAGGAACAACCTGTCCAAATATGTTCACACAATGCGGTTGACCACCCGTTTATACGTCTATACGAAAAATAAATATGCCGCACCGTCTACCGTGCACAAAAACAAGGATGATCATCACAAAAGCATGGTATTGATCGCGAGACCCATTTCCTCTCGAAGGGCCACCTTTTTTGCAGTTCTATGAAACGAATAGGAAAACTCGGTTACAGAAATACCACTGCTTTTGTAATAAGGTGGCAAAATGGGCGAGTTGGATAGCATTCATGGTGGACAGCGCGAACGGAAACAACACACGAAGAGAATAGACGACACAGCCTCTGTGTCGCCTATTCTCTTCTTGGTGTGTTGTTTCCGTTCGCGCTGACCAACATCACTGCTTTTGAGTCATGTGAGGATACGGTAGCAAACGAGAGAGGATGTACCACTGGCACTCACTTTGAGCCATGTCTTTCGAAGAACCGTGGCTAGGTTTCCGGACTGCAGGCAACGGCAAGTTGCCGTGCGGTCTGTCTGGCTGAGCAGATGACAATTCTCCTTTGACCAAAGCCTGCGGTAACACAAAAATTCGATGAAAGAACTCAATACATGAAGCCGTAATTGTCTCTGCGCATTTCGTATATACCGCTTTGACGATACGTATTGAAGAATGGGCAGCAAATGTTAGGTGCGATTATTGTAGATCGCTTATTCCTTTCCGTGGCTTACAGCGCATGCACTAATACCACAGTATCCGTGGCGACGAAACCTTAGAATGTATAAAAATATAAAAAAGCTCTGGAGAAGAGCACTGAGAGGAATGAATCCTTTGTATACACTTTATAAAAAAACTTGCCAAAGAAAAAAAAACATTTGTGCGAAAAGGATAAACGCAACTTTGATTCAAAAACATTTGAGCTGGGTACTCCTGTGAGGAATTGTTTGATAGTGTTTTAAAATTCTGGCCCCAAATGTGACACTAGCAGAGAGTCAACCAGGATTTTTATGTGGCTCATTTACTGCCAAGTTACAACGTTTGACTTTTACGCTGGCTCAAAGTCAATGCACTTGCTTCGGGGCCTACCTTTCTCTTAAGTAGCAGTTATTGAGTTCGGTATATCCCAACTGAATGTCTTGATATTTGCACAATGCAACTTCAGGATTGCAACTTTATTTTTAGATCAATTGTCTCTAAAATGGTAATTAATAAAATTACCTGTTCGTAAGTGCACCCCTCAAATTCGAATTATATCGCAAGCCCGTATAATATTCATATGCTTTTCGCTCATATTTGCAATGGTTCTCTCTGTCAGGAAAGAAATGTCAGTGTTTGTCCCAAAGAATCGCTTATGGGAAAAATGTGCATTTTGCGACAATTTTCCATTTTCATGATCTTCTTATTATATCTTACATCTGTTGATAGAATTCCGCACCCTGGTACTTCCGGTACCTCCCAGGTTCAAGCTACACAAGTGGGATGCGATTACTTCGAGGTATAAGTGTTCTTTCTGATGCATGCCTCGGCAATATACTAACCCAAAGGCGTTCTATAACTTGTGGTTAATTTGGCACACCCACCAGCACTGCCAGCAGCTGACGCCATCTCCTCGAAGCGATAACGACGATAACGAGAGCAACTGTCCGGTATGCATCAGACGCTGAGCCTAACGTTTCGCTTGGAGATTCAATGTCGTCGTACAGTGAGTTCAACGTCCAGTGAATTTCCCGTACAGAGCAGTACAGTGAGTTTGACGGTACAGTAAAAAATAAAGTGACAGACCCAATTGCTTGGAATGCATTGGAGGTTAGTACTAACCTTCTGCTTTACGTCTTACGCCATAAGCCGACACTCCCAACCTGACGTGTAATAAGAATGACGTTACTTGGAGTGGAGTTAGGCCTGCCGTCATTACTAAAAAGCGTTAGGCGTAATTATGGGCTTTACAAGGACGGTTGGTTAAGGCTCTTATTCGCGACAATGAAAATAACAACAAAACTGTATGAAATACAAAGTACAGGTGAAAGCTTTATGACAGTAAACACGCGAGCGCGTGTCACTAAGTGCACGCAGAGCCGTCTAGCGATGGGTTGGCGAACTGGCATAGTTCGTACATCTGACAACGGTTGGTCGCGCTGTTGTCTGCTGCGGTAGCTACGTTAACTAAATAGAAATGATTCCAGAGAATACATGTGGCGATGAGGGAGTTTTACTAAGCGCGAAACGGAGCGAACGCATTAAAACATTTGCTTTCCGCTGCCCGATTGGGTGATAAAAACTGGTCACCTCCGTGACGTAACTAATGCAGCAGGCAGCCGCGCGCGATAAGGCGCTTTCAGGGAGGGCGCCCGCCGACCGCACAAACTGCGAGAGCACGCCAGCCTCTCACCAGGGCGCTCTGCATGTATTGAGCGGCACGCGCTCCTGTGTTTACTGTCATAAAGCTTTGGACAGTACAGGCAGGAAAGACGCTTTCTCCCCCGTGTTTCGAGCAACACAAGGGTAGATGTTTTATGCATGATTTTTGGTAGCCACCCCAATTGCATGGTGGGTAAGACTCATCTATCAATTTGGTTCTTTTGGAATTAAAGATTTGAACAGAGCCGCGTGCCACCCAACAAGCACCCGTTTCTGAAACGTTCACCTCTCCTCCAGAGAGGCTGGAGCAGTAGTTTATTACCTATTTTTGCGCGAGTGCCTTCGCCATCCGCCTACAGATATCTACTGTTCTGCTCATCTAATTTTACTTCTAATTTAGCGCACCTAATGTTTTCTGGTGAGCCTGAATAAACGTTGTTAACGTCCATGCCTAAGTCGAAAGCCACGTCGCATTCAACACGAACATTTTTAGTCAGCTATCGGCAAGAATCCACCGTGGTATTTGTGATAGTGGCCAGTCTTGCATTGCGGAGGTTCGGTTTCGTTCCCATTCAAACCGAGCTTCGCCCAATTATCTTTCCAGCTTGTATACACTCTTTTGTTAATAGGACATGACCTCAAAAGCTTGAGGGTCACAGCGAACATTCTATGACTTTTTTCTTTATTTTTTGAATCCCCTATCTTTGCAATTTGTGGGTCTTTTTGTTTTGCCATCAGAAAGCCGTTCGTGAGCTATCCAACGACCCCTCTAGGTTCCATTTTTTTGCTTGCGGGACAAGAAATGTTTACCTATGTTGTAAACAAATTCTTTCGTACTAAAAATACGACCTAGTGCGCCCGCATACTTGCCTTATTAGTGTTAAATTTATCGAGGGCAATATCAAGACAAGCTCGAGCTCTTTCTTTTCTTTTTATCCTTTGCCAAATTACTGAGTGTACCATACGACGGAATACAGATCAGCCGCAGTGCGTGTTCTTAAAAATACACGAATTTTATATAGTACACTCTACAATGCCTTGATTTCTAGGTGACACCATTTATCGCTAGTGCATTCATTTGTTTACCGGGCACCCTTCATTTATCAAAAATGAACGCAAAATTCAAATCACACAGGGGCTAAGCTTTAGCTTATCCGCATAAATGCTCTGGTCTTTGAATGCTGGCCTCTATTTACTGCATTGTGATGACGAGAAGCTTCATTGATTCATAATTACTTCAACAACAAGGACATGATTTAATGGTAATTGAGTAGAGTTCTGAGTAAAATAATTCGAAACCCCTTTTAAGGCAATGATGGTTAAAACGCGAAGCTTTCGACTGTGCAACCAGAGTCGAAGTCCAAATTCCACATTGCTGCGAACGTGTCCCAATGGTGCAATCGGATTGCCTTCGGCTTTATAACGCGATGGACCCATGGTCGATTCCGACCACGAGAAGCCTCTTTGCTTGAGGCACTTATTGTGCCTCGAGCAAAAGTGCCCCTTATCATCATCATCATCGTTTTGTGAGGCCTATGGTGGAGAGTTTGCTGCTTTTCTGACTTGCGTTTCCGCTTTTCTACGCCATCAGTAAAGCGTGAAACGCTTCGCTTTAAAATCTGAACACACCGAACATACTGTACCCCCATTCAAGGAAGATCCGCAGCGAAACTTACCATGTGGAGTTCCACACAGAGGCACATTCAAGGGTCATGAAGGAGGCTTGAGTCTTCTGGAAAAAGAGGAGCAAATGATTGCTGTAATTGTCCTAACTCACTTGTGCGATAGGTCTTAAAATTTACTTACCAATTTATGTCGCTCCTATTCTGTATCAATCTCTCTTTTTCTTTTTCTTTTTTTGCACAGATAGACACACCTCTCTTTCTCGCTCATTTAACCAGTATTTTATTCGTGGCATCAAGGAACGGCAGTACAAAAGAACATAAGAATGTACACATCAACGGCTTTATTGTTCCCAAATCGAGCACAGTGTAGTAGGAGATTTCCGGTTGAAACACCGGGGTGAAGTATAGGAAGGAGAGGCTTTTGTTTTATATTCTTAACGGAGCATTCAATTCGACCTAAAAACCGGTTTGCTGGTGAATGCAAGCTGTAAGCATTAATAAATTTTTTCTGTCGATAATGGGTCACGTAGCAGTGAGAACCCAATGGTCGCGCCCTTTGCCAATGATGACCCCTTTTCTCGCCTCGTAAGAAAGACAGGAAGTTTACCCATCTTCTCAAGAGGAAAACGGCTTGAACCCCCTTCTCAAGTTACCGAGTATCAGATAGGAAAGCGCTGGGGATCAAGCAACGTTCCATTAACGTCACTCGCACTTTTGCCTCCAAAAGGCAATCACAAACCTCCGTAATCACGTGTCATGTACTGTGCAAATAATATCAAACCTGTTGACAATAGGGTGACCCTATGTTTTTTTCGTGCGCGGAAATAAAGAGGCGTTCATGAAATAATCCCGTAGTGAATATATAACAGCATAGTATTATCAAACGGGAAACAGGACTCTCTTACTACAGCACGTGCAGAAACGAGTGGTACTATTTATAATGAGAATATTGGATTTCTATAACGACACATGAATTTTACTGAACAACGAACGCATAGAACGTCAGCGTTAACCATAATGGCAAAACTGTGTGGTAATATTATGTCTCGTTTATCTGATTTTATGTTCGTATAGTACATTAAAACACAAAAAAACAGTTTTTGTCCAGGTCCGCTTCTTTCCAGCATTTGCTACAGGCTTCCATTTTCCTTTCGACAAGGTTGGCTGACTGCCGAGCTCTTTGCGCGCTTATTCCGCGAATTTCGCAGGCGAAGAACCAGAGGTTCTTGTCATTAGCGAATGCAGACTTTGAACAGGGCAAAAAGACTGCGTGTAGAGAGGGTCACGTCAGATGTACATTCGCCTGCGGAGGCACTGCGTTCGAATAGCCTCTGCTCTCTTGGTAGTGGCTACGTAAAGGCAGAAGCTGTAGGGTGAGCCCATCGCGTGAACTCTCGACGCTGCCCATCCCCGCTTGTACGCGTTACGAAATGGAGCTTGCAGCCAGTGGACAGCCCAGTAGGCCGCAAGAGAGCGTAGAATAGAAAAGTCTGCGATACAATTGCGGTTCTATTGAGCAGGTATACAGTCCCGGGCAATTAATACCTCCGCTTAAGCAAGGGAGCAAGACGATTGAAACGATTACAAAGGAAAGCTTAGTTGGCGTGGTTTACGAGGTGCGTACAAGAAACGGGATTGTGCCAGCGTGTAAAGCCGGCGCCGTGGTGCGCGTTAGGCGGCTCCTCAAGTTCACTCAGGGGAAAAAGACACGCTCACGTATTCTGACATCTCTTCATTAGATCTCACGTTATTTTTTCTTTCCTGGAAGAGCATCTTTGAGCCGAGCGTTATTCAAGATATCGGCAGCTAACAGGTGGAAGTGCAGAAGCCACAGTGTGCTTTGTTTTCAGATACAATAGAAGTAGTGAACTCCTCTGAGCGTGCACTAAACTCTAGAAAGCTACACCCGGGGTAGAACCAGCTTAGACAAAAAAAAACTAGCTTTGCAGCAAAATGTAATCTCGGAACGGGACTTCTTTTCGGTGTAGGCACTTAAAGTAGCTAGTGTCTATTTTGAAGCTTTATTTATTGCTCCAGCTGCAGTGACACCTTTATGTAAATTTTATTTTGCGGTGAGCGCGACCACGCGCGGTGCTGTAAAGCGTCTCTATGCGACGCCGGCTTAGGGATTCTGGAATTTGTCGTCTGCTTCACACTGGCTCGCTCTCCCTGCTCTTTCCTTGCGCTCGGTTGATCTTCGAAGCTTGTGCGAACCAAATTTTGCATGTGAGGAACTTGTTATCGTTATAAAAGGCTTAAAATCGCAACCGTAGCTCAAGTCGTGATTTAAAGTGCGGTTTTTGATACCGCCCTCGAAGAAACATTGCCGGCGTCACCCCATTCCTTGGGAAGCCGGTCCGGTGGGGAGGGCGATGAGTCGGGGCTAGGCGTCATTTCTTTAACGTTGCGGAACACACATAACTATTGTATCACACCCGTTTACGTTGTCATGCCATGAGAGTATGACGACATACACTACGAGCCGCAATAAATGAACGTTGACTTCCAGATCACCTACTGTTAGTATAGGCGCCTGCAGGTGTTATACCAGGCTTCTAACCAGTATGGAGGTTCATTAAGCAGAAATGTAGCAATTGATAACGATACCAATAACGTGACCAATTCGAGCCTGGAGGCTGTGTTCTATACAGGGCACGACACAGTAATCGTTTTATCCACAAAGCAATCATGGTTTCAACCTCGTCTGTGATTTATGGTTGTAAAACAATTCATAGAGACCTAAGAATGACACTGCCATTTTTCATCACTGCTTTTCTGTCCTTATAAAAAGTCTGTACAGGGAGTAAAAAAAATGTCTGCGTATGTGCTCCTGTTGTCGCAAATGTCGACGAAAGGCGATAGTCGACTGGCGCCCCTGCAATGTAAACGCCTCTCTTCTCTTTCCCGCTCACCTCTCGGGCTGTTCCTCTGCAGCCTCGTTCATCCAAGATAACACGGCAGGGGTTTGCTCAAAGCAGTTTAAATTTACCACGTTCCACTGCTCCAGGCCGGGTGCCTCGATGCCAGCGCTGCCGTACGGCGGAGACGCGCGTCCATCGAGGCATCCTACTACGGCGTTTACAGAACCACGTTGCCCTACTCCACGAGCGTTCCAAGCGGAACGTGGAACTTATCTAGAGTAACCTTTTGTTCCTCTTATCGTTTGAGTTTTTAGATGCCGCCAGGAGCTACAGTAGTGCGGGCAACAGCAGGCGATGGTTTTCTCCAGTTGATGTAGTATTCCATTTGCTATCGCAAAAACCAAGCATCCATGAATTTTTAAATAAAGGAACGCTGAAAATATCACTTATTGTGTACCTTATATTTGCGTAATCTTCGTTCTTGTTCAACAATGCTGACAAGTCTGGACATTGACACCGGACTTCGACGTGCATATTTGGCTGTTGGTATATAAGACTATTGCGCAGATTTTCTTTCGCCTTGGCCGGTTGGCCGAATCGAGTCACAGACAGACAGCAAGACAGACATACAGATAAAAATTTCTGCGTTTAATTAGTCCAACATAGACTATACTCCTTAAAACTTTGGCCACAGACTCTTAGGCTCATCTAAGTACTGCTGACCATAGCCCGTTACGTTATCTCGGCGGTAGGCGCAATGGACGTGTTCCGATCCGAAATTGTCGCTACTTCCTCGGGCGGCCACCTTATTGCTACGAACCAACTGAGCTCTTAATGGGAGCATTCGCAATAATCTCACTAGCTTGTGCATGCTTTGGTGTAGGAGCTATACATTAACCTAAAACTATGCCCCTCCGACGCCAAAGATGGTCGGACCGATTCGGGAACAGTAAAGGTACTGCATAAACAGACGGTGAGAAACATCTGGCAGCGCATCTAGTGGTCCAAGGGCGCCATCAATTCTAATTTCACCAACTGGAAGGAACAAGCTGAGGGCCCCAACGGCATGATTTCTTTGACAAAACGTCAGGTTGCTGGTGCGGCTCCATGTACTAACGGGAATTACAACCACCAGTGCCACTGAACACCGCGGCACTAGGCCTGCTTCTCAGGAGCGAAGCGCCGAATCTGAGTATCTAAATGGGCATGTTTTTCCCGCTCCTCAACCCCATGGTGAGTTTAGAGTTTTTGAAGCTCGTGGGGAAACGCCCTCTTTCGCCTCTTGTAAAGCAAACAGTCAGTTTCGGCGCCTGAAACGACTCTATTCGAGACTGAGCTCCCGAATCCGCAGTTTTTTTTTTCGTTCAGGTTTGCTTTTAAGTGCGAATGCACTTCTTAAGCGAGCCTGAATCGGCCGCCGCCGTCGTCCGGATAGCAACAGCTGCGAGTGCGCGCGCTCCTCGTTTTCCTCCTCGTCTTCCCTAGCAACGGGGGGAGATGGGCGCGCGCTACTCTCCTCCTCCTCTCTCCGCTCAGTGACTGCGGGTGTTGGGCGCCTCCTCTCCACTTCGGGCGGGAGAGCTCTCGCTCGCGTAGCGGGCGCTCCGCATTCCGACGCGTGAGGGCGCTCGTGTAGCCCTCGCCGTAACGGCGGGCGCTACTCTCCTCCTCCTCTCTCCGCTCAGTGACTGCGGGTGTTGGGCGCCTCCTCTACACTCCAAGATCATGATATCCACCGTAATCGCGCAATCAACAACCGTGCATTCGCACTTACACACTCTCCCCCTAGGGGAAGTGCGAGGGAATTTTTTCATTAGTTTGCTGTCACGCAACCAACTCCTTTCCTCAATAAATGTGCAGAAATTCAGATAACTGTCTACTACTAACAGTCTTCGAGCTCTTTACAGACAGATTTGGCCATGAATAGCTAAATACGTTGGATTAATTTATTCTTTTTACGTGTTCTTTTCACCCCAATGATGTAAATTTACCGCATTAGAGGTATAAAGTGCCTTTGTTCTCTAATTCCGTGTATGTCCGCACATGCA
The DNA here is from genome assembly GCF_048455015.1 of Haemaphysalis longicornis. Classification (NCBI taxonomy): domain Eukaryota; kingdom Metazoa; phylum Arthropoda; class Arachnida; order Ixodida; family Ixodidae; genus Haemaphysalis; species Haemaphysalis longicornis. The sequence goes on from NW_027526361.1 coordinate 124,455,801, forward strand.
AGGCGTACTGCCGGGTTGGCGCGTATTCGCCATTGTTTTATTCGTATTTGTATCGTTCCTTTCCGGCAGCTTAGTTCAAACTTAGTTTTTTGCAAGACCTGTATAAAATGCCGATTTTAAGTGCAGAGCACTTTAGGGACTCGCCTTGTCGTCGTAGCTCGCTCGTTGGGCCCATAGGAACTTGCAAAATTTGCGCTACTGCTAATGCCGCTACTACTGAACGCCGTACTGCGTTCCGTAGTAGCGGCTGTCGTCGCGGCGTCACCCAGACGCTTCGAAAGCCAAGCTGTTTCTATAGTCACTAGCGTTCGAAACTCGTTAACCGTCTTCCCGTTCTTTGACGAAAAGAAACCTGTAGGAACATTTCAGGCAAAATATACATAATTAACCGGCAGCGCCAGTGTTCATTTAGTCAGGAACGCTCGTCGAATTGGTTTTACGAAGAAAAAAAAAAGTGTCAGTGGCAGGCCGGCACGTGCGGGTGCTAAAGCAAGCACAAAAAGAATAAAACTCCCGCTGGTGCCCTTTAAGGCAGGTGGCGCGCGAGCACTGCGAAGGCGGGAAATTTGAATTGTTTTGGGTGGTACCCGTGAGCGAATAACGGCGCTGCAGCCAATTATGGCGAATCATTGCCCTGCAATTCCGGCAGCTTTCACATTTAGTGGAACGGCTTTATATTTTCGTTATTTTGTCCGTTGGTTATCGTAAAATTTGTATTTTTTCCTGTTTCTAGTATTTATTGGTTTATCACAATGTCGTTAGTCCAATTATATCAGCTTACGCAACTATAACAAAACTGTTATTTCAGCCAAATATTCTTTTATAGAAACTGAGGGTGTTACACGGCTTCCTCATTATCACTATTTTTACTGCTGTTTTAGAGACTCTTTACCGGTCATTTGTAATTTCTTCTTCGTTTTTCGGAAGAATATACAAGATGGATATTTATCATTTCGCCAGGTCATTTCCGCAAAATAAATCTTATTCGAATTTCCGGTATCGTTTGGTTTGTCAAAATTACGTTCGACAAGTCATTTCCGTTTACGCTATTCTGACGATTAAAACTGTTACTTCCGCTGATTTTATGTTGGTTGAAATGTACGGCGTTAGAAGGTTTTCATTCCTGCTAATTTGTTTATTCGCATTTCGAACGTTCCTTTCCGGCCATTTTTAATTTAGCGTTCGTCTTTCGCAGCTGTACAGGATGCATATTTTTTTTTTAATTCGTCAGTTCATTTTTATAAATGGTTTATTTTTTCTGTAATTTTTTTTGTTGATCAATATTTCATTCCACAAATTATCTACAATAAACCTATTCTATTCATTAAACGTGTTACTTCTGCTTAATGCTACGCATTAAAAATTGGCCTCGCATATTCTCACGTCCCGGCTAATGTCGTCGAAGGATGATAGTCATTTGTTGCCCCTCCCACGTAACTGCCTCTCTTGGCTCATCCGCCAACCTCTCACGCTGATCCCCTCTTGTCTCGGTCCACCCACTGCAGGTTTGCGGAGTTCAAATTTGCCGCGTTCACATTGCTGGTGCGCCATCTGTTGCGACTGGGGGGGGGGGGGGGTTAGCGTTCGCGCCACGAACGCGCTGCTCGGGCGTGAGCATCGCTTCTATTTTGTGGCAACAACATTGTGTTCAACGCGTTTTTATTTGCTCCAACAAAAGTTTAGTACACACTTACTTTTAGTTAGAAGAACGCTGTAAACGCCAGTTATGTATTGATGGACCCGCTCACATAAGCCTAACGTTTTCTTTTCGTTAAACAATGTTGAAAAACATGGAGAATATTTATACATCTATTAAATTGAAAACGTTTTGCCTATATGAAAGTATTACTTCAGAGTTCTTTCAACTTGGGTTGCCTGGTTGAATCGTGGGACACACAGACAGACAGATCAAAATTTTCCTTTTCATGCAGCCCAAGAAACACTATCGTCTTTAAAAACGCCTCCCTTTTTTGTCTGAGTTGAAAGACCTGTACTTTCCCTGCACTTCTTTCACCCCTACTAAGCAACGGGTCACGAACATTCGTTTTGAGATCACGTGATTTATCTCCAGTATGTGTCACTGCCCGATTAGGCACTGAGTAAGTCACGTTCTCAGGCAGTCGGTAGAAAGGCCGGTGCTCCAAAACACTTTACCCCCTTCTTTAGCTCACCCGTTTTCTTCCTCGTGCAACGTATGAATATTTACCTATATTGCTTGCAAATAAACACGGGATACGATTCCCTTTTTGTTTTCTCGACTCCAAAGCCCATCTTTCGAAATCCCCCTGCAAACACCCGGCGCTTAAGCAGAAGCTATTAAACCATTTTACACACATCCGCGTGTTTTTATTGCAAATAAATAGTTACGTCTCACGCCTTACCTGGCAAAAAAAGGGCAAGCAAGCGATGTGGCAAAGTCTGGTGGTTTAACTAGAACTCCCAAATCTTCGCCTAAAATTGACCCGGAAAATGCCAGTTCTTTCTATGTTGCAGGGTCACAATTGATCTGTAACTCCTACGACAGCCTCCTACAACAACTGCACGGGCTGCTGCATGATTGTGCATTTGGTTCTTTTACACTTAGCCCTCTTTCCTCCTTTTAGTGCACCATTGGATCACAGCCTGCATAGTCGTGCATCATTAAAAGTAGCTGAGAGTACTTAGTGGCTAAAAGTTCTACCAAAATTCTGCAATTTTTTTTTGTGCATGGCTGCCATCCATCATCTTCCACGTACATTTTCCCCGGTATCTAGTGCAGCCAATATGCCAGACTAATTTGTTTCTTGGCTCTTCATGTTCACAACCGAATGATATTTAATGATGCAAGCCCTCGAGGACCGGCGATGACACGGTGCTGCTATAGGATATCATCGGGATACAAACATTAGAAGTTGTGTAAACGGGCTGTGATTTTTTGGGAACGAATTGCCGCTCTCTGCCACCGTTTAAGTCGGCTTTGTTAAGAGCTCCCCGCCCTTAAACTGCGACACTTTCTAAACGTTTCAGTTTTCTTGCGGGAGCACTCTTCCGCGTAGCTATGCTTCGGTAGGAAGTTTTCGCAGCGCCACCAGCCGACACCACCTCTCTTCCGAGGTAGCGAGTGCTTGTAACAGGTGAAGTTAAATAGCATTATCACCTTAAACGAAGCGTGGGAAGTAGATCAACGGGCTTTTCTCCTCTCCCCATCAGCTACCCCGAGTCTTGACTCCTTCCGAAGAATAAGCGCCTACCGGCTCAGTAATCCAGCCTCTCTCTATCTGCAGTTGAATATAGTACTTGTACAGTGTAGTACTTGTATTGCTAACGAACACTGCGTTTGGAAAACCATGATAAAATGCTCCCATAATACTTGATTTCAGGCTAATTACTGAGTTTTTGGGTCAGGAAAAAGGCTTTAATATTCCGAATATTTGTCCATATAAAGAAGTTCTACTAAGGCTGCTTAATACTAAATTTACCTACATGAATAGTTCACTTTTGTTAGCTGCCGGAGTTCAGTGCTGTTTTCTCCACAATACATAAGCCCAAAGCATTCTGTTAGAAGGTGTTCCGGTGGGGCGCAGAACGTTTCAGCTGAAAAATAAGATGGATTAACCTCAATTAGTCCAATTCCTAGAGCCGGAAGAAGAATGAAAAGACTGGAAGTTTTCAATTCGAAAAGAAAGGCTTTTTTTTTAAAGCAAAATAAATCTAAATTCCTAGCTCCTACAAGCTAGATCCCCAAAAAAATTGGACGCGGATGGTACGAGCCCCCCCCCCCCCCATAGTTTGTTATTTGATGACAACGTAATCCTATTAAAGCAACATTGATAGCACCAAAAGAAAAATAAGAGTGGCTGTCGTGCATTCTAACATTTCCTGCATCCGAGCCTAATCTCCCAGCTGCACCTATTTCATATATAATGGTAATCTCAAAGGGTTAAGGTATCCAGTTTTCTATTCAGCCGCTACATGAGAGCCGCTCCACCGACCGCGTCGTTGAGCCCTGAGAGCGCTCAGTGTTACCTTAACCTAATAAAACATTCATTTCGAAGTCGCTTGAGCCCTATACTAGGCACCAGATGCTCGCAGGGCGACTTTGGGGCCAGAAATACTGGAGTAACGTTCCTCTTGGGAGAAGATTTAGCCGCGATACAACGACCTTGTACCTCCTACGGCGCACTCGCCTGCAAAGTCTTCTTTTGCGTGTGACTGAAAAAGTATAAAAAAGATGTTGGACCGTGTTTTTCCGTATTCCCGACGGTGCTGAAACTATCCACGTGCATAATTGATTGCAGTGTCTAATGGTGCAGCCTACTCCAGGGAGCTGGAGTTCGAAAACACGTCCGGTGCAGGCTACATGCCCACGTAATTGGGATTGAATGCTGCCGGTTCCGGGCAGGTATTTAGTTTGGCTGGCTCATGCACAACGTTCCCTGTGGAGTGCGAATGAATATTAGATGTGGGCTTTCTACCTCCATATTAAAGGTTTGAATTAGGCTCTCGCGCAGGAAGGCATAACGCGGTGAGTAATTTTTTTGCGCGTGTGAATGTCCTAAAGAAGCCATGAAGAGGGTGTGAATACAGTGTGCGAATATTGTGGCTTAAAATGCACGTACAAAAAAAATCTGCTTTGACAAACAGAGATACAAACATGACGGAAGTTTTTCCGCGGAATGAGGCTCTCAAGGCTTTCGTGTCAAATCAGAATTTTACCAAATGATATTTTAAGTTCGGGTCTGCGCATATTCTGCTTTTTTTTCCACAGCTCGTCGGGCTGATGCACGTTTTTCTTTAAGGCTCTGAGTAAGTTATAAAGTTTCAGCACTGCAACTCCTAACTGGCGGTGCGCATCCGTTGTTTGCCTTCATTTTCAGTGATAATAGAGCCCAGTTTTCTTTGTTTGAGCGTGCTTTCCAAATGCCCCAGGTCGTCCTACTTCTATTCCACATTTCGTTTATATGATTCCGATCAGCGCTGACAACTTGCCGAAAATATCTTCAAATGCTTTGTACCAGTACCGCGTCGCCAAAGAGCGTGGCCCAAGCCTGTGTCGAAAATTTTCATTCGCTGCGCAGTTAGCAAAGTTTTCCATAAACTTTGACGGCCTAACAAGATACCCGCCTAGTTGGGTTGTAGCAACCGTCAGAATCCAACTGGGCATTCAGCGTTTCTAGCCTTTAGGTTATCTTTTAAGGTATACCGTTGTCAAGCGCCACCCACTGCTGAGTACCCTCAGTTTGAATTTGCATGCAAGATCATTTAGCTCGACATGAGTTTTGTTTCTATTTTCGGGTTCAGTGTGGCGAAACTGCACCTTGGCTATTAGGCGCGAGATAGTGGAGAAATACAAGTAATATTAACCACCCCTGGAGGTTTAACGTGCACCAAAAGCAACCTTAGGGAATTTTGACGTTCAGACCGAAAATTGGCGCGGTTTGCACTACTCGTGCGAGGCTGGAGAAAGAGCAGAGCTTGCGGACCATCTCCCTTCGTCGGACACTCGGCTGCTGCGCCTCACATTCAATTCCGAACTTGCCACTGAACGTTCTCCATGACCGGCAGGCGCGGATTGTTTCGTCCGCAGGCTTTAATATCTCTCCCAAGGTGGACCGCGTCAGCACGCGCCAGAAACCGCGGCCAAGTCCAAAGCCAGCGCCAGCTGTACGAGCCCCAATTAAATGCTGTGCGCCCGGAAGGAGACGATTGCTGAGTGGTATAGACACCGGTTTTATAACACGAAAGACCCAGGTTCGATTCCAACAACCGGGTAGCGTTTTTCTTCTTTCCAGTAGGCTGAACAGGTTATTGTTCCCAGCCGCTGGTGACCCCGTACCCTACGGGCCTTTGGAGTGGCCCAGTAATTATGTAATTAGGTTGCCGGAATCACGGCGTCCAGTTGCCGGGTTTGATTCTGAGCACCTCCCTTACCACATTTTTTGGCGCTTCCAAGTTTTCCAGAGCATTCATTGAACGTTTTCTCTCTTTATTTGGGATCCTCAATCCTTATTTTGGAACCTCACTCTAGGCATGATTATGACCATGACATAATCAACTGCGACGTCAACGAAAGTAATGTCGTAACAGAGAGTCACGTCATCTTCCCTAATATCATCCCTGACGGCTTCATTTTGGCAAAACGTCGCCTTTTTTGAGCCGCTAGCAATCTGTTCGATAATCAGCAAACATAATTTTCCAGAAATTAACAACCCCGTAGCTATCAAAATGGCCTCCCACAAAAGGAAACTCCTCCAAAATAGAATGTTCTTGATCTCCGGAATATTAAGCCCATAATTTCTACTCGGAGTAAAAATTTGATCAACCGCTGGCTGGACGTTAGTAGTGCCTGTTTTTTTAGGACAGCCGATGGCGGCTGCACATGCAGTTCCTTCAGTGCGCGTCGCTGCTGCTCTTTTTCTGTAATAACTTGCATGCTAAGACTGGTTGAAATTGCTTCCGGGGAGATCAGCATGAAACATAATGCAGAAAGGTAATAATACACTTTTCCAAGGCTCCAACGAACAGTGTCAGTCTCCTTCGTCTTAACTATCGTGAGACCTATACTTTAAGTAGTACCCATTCTTTTGAATTTGAATTGCGTGTGAAGTAGTGTTCACAAACATTGCGTCAGTATGCCCGTGGCTGTCGACCACGTCTGAAAGTCGCGGCAGCTAATATTCAAATCCAAGCGGACGGAAAACACTTCGCTATAAACCGCATTACTGCACACTGCAGAATTGGGAGGAGCGGAAACTGTTCCGAATCTCTCGAAAACTGCGCGCGCCGAACACGCAGAAGCATTGAGTGTGGTTGATTACGCCTTGTTTTAGGGCCCACCCGTTTGGCGGCCGTCGCTGGGCTGAGCCACTTTGTTGGCGTAACCGAGTGAACGATGGCAGGACCGGCGAGTGAAAGATAAAGCGAACGCTGAAAGCAAATAATTAAAGAGAGTGTCGCGAAATCGGGAAGGGATGGCGGTTCGTCATGGTGGCGTGAGCTAGACGTCTCCCAAGTGTGCGGTGGGGTGGAGAGGGGGCAGTATGCTGTGCCCGCACGAGGTGCTTGACGGCGCCACACTTGGCGGAAATGTGAGGGGGGGCATGTGTGTGACTATAGCCCGTTCTACATGGGGCAAATTTCGCCTGCGAATTCGCAGTTGCGGCGCCGCCCGTGCACCAAAACGATCTATTGACGTTGCCGTGGCGAATTTCCAAATGTTTGGAAGATTCGAACTTCTCTTGTGAACGCCGCTTAGCACTTGGCAATATGTCGCAGCAGTGAAAATGGAAAAATAAATCGTTTTTCTCCACGGGCGGCGCCGCAACTGCGAATTCGCAGGCGAAATTCGCCCCATGTAGACCGGGCTTATGATGTGCGTTCGCTTAAGATGCACTTGGCGGTCCCTTCCTGAGATGCAATTCGCGCCGCCGATGCAGAGGCTCATCATCGCTGCCGTCGAGAGAACCCACGAGTGAGTGCTGCCTCAGCGCACTGTTGCTGCGCCGAAATATCGCATTAGGGAGTATCGGAATCGCCATGCAATTATTTACACCCATAAAGAACCCGATAAGGTCAGCCCAGTGCTCCTAAAGCAGTCTCCAAACTGCCATTTTCCATCCCCTAAAACGCAAAAACCATCACTTGACGGTTTCAAGCCGTACCTGACGGTAGTTCATGGTCACGTCGAAGTGGGTGGAAAGGTTGGTTGCGAATCCGCCTGGTTTAAATGGTGGCAGGAAGGAGACGACGAGAAGGTCGCTGTCTAGGACCACGGCATCGTTGTTCAGAAGAGTTCCCAGGCCACGAAGCACCAGCACGGCTCGCACACTCCCCGACGGATAGTCATCTGCATCCAGAACGTCACTGCTGTCAAGCACACGTGTAAGATAAGCTTTAGAGTAGGCCCCATACTGCGCTGTAAGACGGTACAAATCAATCAATCAATCAATCAATCAATAAACAACAACAATTCATTACGAATATTATTTATTTATTCATTAAATATTATATAATAATTAGTATAATAGTTAATTATTAAAATTATATTTATTTATTTATTTATTTACCCGTGATTCATGTCGCCTCATTATGTATACGTTACAACCAGCCATTTGTTATGTTAATTTATGGAATAATATATTTAAAGAAAGAATAAGAACATGTATTTCTTAAAAATACTTTAAATTGGCCAACATTATAACTGTGTGGTCCTTGACTCTATTTGTACACTGTTGCTGCATTTTCAGTGGCTAAGGCAACTTTCTTGAGCTTTTCTGAGATTTTTTTTTAAGTACACCAGATATATTTTAAATTGAATTGAGTATATGCCTCGAGACCTTTTACGACAAAAGCACTGTTCTTAAAATTGTTGTGGAGGATGAAAAAATATTTTCACGGGCTCTTCTCTTTGGCTCCTTTGACTACGAAATGAACCGTTTCAGCAGCTGCGGCCAACCCCTTTCTGCGGGTAAACGCACCTGTGCCGTGCCCGCCGATACGCTGGGGCGAAGAGAGGAAGACGATCGGTGCTGTTCGCGCGCGTGCGATTGCTCCTTCATTGATGCGCCATCAATTAAGGAGAACAACAACAAAAACAGTCAAGGAAGGATGTCGGTGCTGCCTTAGCTGCCACCGCTTCCCCGTTTATTATTACGAATACTACTTTGTAAGCACATCCTCTACGCGGCCTAGTCGCATCTTGTGGTAGAGGTACAGAGTACCGTCTCCGCACCCCTCTCCAGGGCGTCTTGAGAACACATGGAGCGTCGGAGCGGCCGTCACATTTGTCGGAGCACGATTCCGCCCACCGGTGAGCCTGGATGTACGACGTCGCAGGCTGTCCTCTCCCACGCCATCCAGTCACAATATTTGAAAATATAAATCGAAAGTCGCAAGGGCAAATAAACAGTGCAATGCTCTAGGAAGCGTCTTTCGAGATTCTCCAACCCACCCAAATCCGCAGAGCGGTACACGCGGGTAAAATAAACATTGCATGCGGTAGACAACGGAATTGTGTAGTCATAGAAACGTAAGAAAATGTATCAAACGATAAGCGTTAAAAGAGATGTGGCAATCTTTTCTATATTTGGAAGGTCATTGACTAACTCGGATTTCTCTTTAAGATCGAGGCAAAGTTGAGATGAGCAACCGAATTTATGGCTGGATAAAGAATTACTGATTTGAAGGTCGCCCACTGTTACCCGACTACAACTAGTTTTCTCCGTGTACACTTCGTAAAAGTTTGATTGATTGTGGGGTTTATCGCGCCGACGCAAGGCAGGCGATGAGGCGCGCCGTAGTGGAGGGCTGGGGATTAATTTTGACCACCTGGGGATCTTTAACGTGCGCCGAAATCTCGTACACGCGGGCGTTATTGCTCTTCGCCTCCATCAGAAAAGCCGCCGCCGCGGCCGGGAATCGAACTCGCGACCTTGTGCTCAGCAGTGCAACTGAGCCACCGCGGCGGGTGCACTTCATCAAGGTCGCTGGAGCCACGATGGCGCAGGTATTGCCATGTGAGGTAAAAAGGCTTCCAGCAACCTAAAAAAACTTTCCGGCGTAAAATGTCTTAGAAACGTATTGTACTTCGAATAAAAGATTCCACAAGAAGTACTCTTACAATTGACATTCGTTGGGATGTAATTCTCGCCACCTCCGTTGAGTGACGCAGCGGGCTCGTGAATGTCACGTTGTAAAAATCGCACCCCTATTTGGGCTACTACTTCCACTACTACACTTTCATCTTTTCTAAAAAAAAAAACCAAAAAAAACCTTCGCTCGCTCGGTTGCACGCGTTGTCCTATTGTCCTGCTCCATTGTTCATTATTGCAATGAATTTCATTCTGGGAAGCTAAGCCAGAGCAGCAGCGTCAAAAGCCCGCCCCTCTTCTTCGCTTGTCGTCATTTCCTTTCTTTCGTCTCTCGCTCCGTTTCGTCACTTGCAGCGACATTTAAAAAACGAGAAGCTGTCTTCACCAGCCAGAACTCGAGAAATGAATTCCTATGGAGAGAATTATAAAGTGGATAAGCCATGAACTGCCACGCAGCGAAGACTATTACTCATGCTCCACAGCACTGCGTATGTGAATAGCGCTCTCGAGTAGACTGCATGGAAATGCAACAAGAAGCGGGAAAAAAAAGAAAACGGAGACAGAATATGAATGTTCAAGCCGACCGGTGAGTAAAATTTTTTGCATGCTACGTTATATCGTAATAAAACGGCTGCCGAAGATGTGGAAAACCTTGAATTTGAATAGAGCTCAGTTCCAGGAAAAACGATGCTGAATACGCTTCTCTCACTCGGGTAACACAATCAGTTTCAAACTGCGCATGAAAAGAGCCCTAACGAGAATTGTAGAAGCTGTAAACAGCTCTATGAAACGTAAGTGAAAGCTATCTCTTTGCAAAAAACTGCTGATTTATGCAAACTATATAGTGGAAGATCCTGCGATTCAAATTCAGTTTTCGTAGTATCCCAACAATGCTCTCGAAATCACGACTGTAGAGGCAAGGTGCCAACGTCGAGGATTTTAGGCACTTCAAGGAGCCCTACTAGATGTACATAAGAATTGTCCAGTCGCGCAAAAAAACTACTCCCTTATGCATTCGTTCCCGAGGAAAGCCAACTCATTCGGATTCAGATGTTAGTTCCTCAGCAGTGCTTCGAAATCACGAGTCTGCTAAGGACGGTTGCAAAATCGAAGTCGGTGAAGGGACGCTCATTTGAGACTGCAAAGTTTGTTGATATTTTACTCACGGAAACACAGCGCGATTATCACAGAATGTGAGCATATATTACATTTTCACAAACAAGAATTATAAGGACAAAAAATTCATGAAACATAAAGATGCCCAAAACGCGAAACGGGAAATAAGAAAAATGTTCGTGGCCGATATAGAGTGTTGAAAAAAGGGCACGTTACACGTCCGCACAATGATATGCTACATAGACCTACATTGGCGAAAATGTATATAGGAAGCTTTGTATCTTTTCCTAGATTTGTACGACTTGATAGCGTCCATCAATGTATTCCAATGAGAACATGAAATTAATACTTTTAACACCGGTGCTGTTTGGGCTGCAATTTCATTCGCGCCTCGCGTCGCTCAAACTCGGCGAAGAAAAGAGGAGAGAAGAAACAATCAAAGCCCAGAAGTGTGGAGAAAAGTGGCGAGAAGGCCAGGAGCCGACGAGCAGGTGTGGGGAGTGCGCGCCTCAAAAAAGGAACGCTTCCTGTGGACGGAACAGAACCTGTGTCCCTCGCGTTACAAAACCCGCGTCTATCTGATTGCGCTATCATTGCATTTTTTATTGACTGTCTTTGGCGTACAAGTCGCAAAAGCGAAAGGCGATTACGAAGCTTCAAAAAACATCAGAACATCACTTGCTAGTGTGTCATTGTTAAAAAAGCGAAAGCCTTGGTACACTTTCTGACTCGTCCAACCAATCATGCGGGCAAGGTTGTGCTTTGTGCATTTCTAACATGTCCCGTACACTTTGGCAGAGCAACTGTTTGCGCGGCCTCATATCGGTATTCTTATGGCGAAATGCCATTGGAGATTTTGATGTGCTGTGCAGGGCCAACATCAGAAAAAGATAATCCGGAACTTCGATATCATTTTCAACGGACAAGAACTTGATTCCATGGCTCTTCACAAAAGCGTCCTAAGTGAACAACCCGCCCCAACAGTCTATGAACGCGGGCTGTACTGTGCCGGCTGTTTACAAAGCAAACCGTCAGGACCCAAGCGAACAAACAAAGCGTTTTTTGATCATCCACGTTCTAACTTTCAACACTCCCGCGTGTAACGTCAAGGAAAATAAATTTCAGGGAAGCTTGCACTCATGCGCAAGACTTGAATGGCGAAGCTGCTACAGGTGATTGACGGGCACAAATCTGAGTTTTACTATATTTGTGGTGCCGTGGTGGACAACGGCTGCGTGACTTTTTAATGACCTTATGTTGAGCAAGGCGAGACTGAGCTCGTCAATTTGGTCGACGTATACGTACGCCACTCTGCAAGCGCGACTTGTCAACCCTAGGGGTTGCTTTGCACTCCGAGCCTCTCGAAGCGAGGCCCCTCCCTTTTCCGTGTGAACTATCCTTGGCCGCGCCATGTGGAGTCAAGAGAGAGAAAAAACATTATTACTTGCAGTAGGTTTAGGGGGCCGGAGTGGCCGCTTGCTGCAGCCTTGCGGAGACTAGCGTAGCCCTGTCCACGAGGGAGAGTTGTGTCGCCAAGTCAGATCTTCCCAGCACCCCCTCCGATAGCTTATCAGAGGAAATTAGAGGGAAATGGTTATTAGGGCATATTCGCATGGAGTGGTGAACAGTGGAGCGTGTTCCATAGGTAGGAAAATTGGGGAGGGTAAAGGGAATCTGGATGTGGTGGAGTACCGCTCTCAGCAAGGGAGAGTGTGAGTCTGGAGGAGTCTCCATATGCGTTTCTACGTGTGGATGATTTGAGAATGGCAGGGGGTTATTTGTGCGGGATCGGCGGCAATGACTGACAAGGACGTGGTAAGTTGTCAGTCTGTCCCTGGAAGATCTGACCCCATGTTAGGAAATTAGGGCCCGATCAGGTGGCAAGTCCTCGAGCGACAATGTAGGTTGCCTCATTTCCCCCGACGCCTTCTTGAGACGGGGTCCAAATGAGTTCTACCGGGAACGCTGGGGAAGTTTGGGCCAGAGTTTTGAGGGCGACTGGCGAGATAAGGCCACGAGCATGCGCACGACGACGTGAGGACAAACGAACGACGGGCAAACGCTACGACGTGTCTTTCTAGTTCCGAGCAAGTCATGCCACGGTACGGTGAACGCAGGAGTTTTTTGTCGCCAATGTTGGCCAAGCTCCCTATGTGGGTATGCTTGGCTTGACGAGCATGCGCCCGAGGCACGCAACGAAAGCTGTAGTTTTTTTTTTGTTTTTCTTTTTTTGCCAATATTGGCCAGTCTCCCTAGTGGATATGCCCAGCTTGACGAATGTGCGCTTGAGGTAAGTGTGCACAAGCGCTCGGCATTTTCTCGGTTTTTTTAAACTGCGGACACCATACAGAAACTATTTTCTCAACAGCTTCTCTATTAAGATTGGAGGTAATGTGGCACTACCATTAGTTTCACATGGTGACATCAATCTTACCCTTGTTTTCTATTGCGCTATCATCGCTTTCAGGACGCTGAGCCTTCCCTTCAGTTCATTGCGTGGGACTTGGCTTTAGAGTTTTTCTGAGTTGAAGTTGATTTCGGCTTCGGACTTAAAAGTTTAGATTTCAGAATTTAGAATGATGAATAATGGACAATGATCTGACTGAGTTTGCATGGAGGAGACCACCAGCTTTGCTGTTTTCTCGGTCTTCGCATCTCACTCCATAGCGGAGGTGGATGTTTTTTTTCTTTTGTGACGATAGTCTTTCTTGTGCTGCCTAAACCCGAAAATCTTGTTCTGCTCCGTCTGTGTCACGATTCACCTTTCGGACAAAAGTTAAAATAAGTCTTAAACGAAGGTATATAAGGGCAAAACTTTTCCAAGCAAGTAAATCTGAAAACACGTTTTATAATGGTCAACACTGTTGAAGAAAAAATATCACCGTAAAGTGCTGAGAGAAAGCCCTCCAAAGTAACATCGCCCACCCCTCCTCTAGAGGTAAAATATTCAATTTACTAAAAGATACCAAAGATCATCCAAACCCTAAACTTGGGCTAGCTTCGACGTCTTCGAAAGCCTAGGGAGCTCCCTGCGCGAAAGCGTCCCGCTGCCGTGAACACCGCCAATGTCTCGGTTTTGAGAAAAAAAGACACGACCTGTCCGGCTTCTTTAATTGATATACCTCCCGTTTTGCTTGGCGGTGTAGCCACTTTTTTGTAGTTTGTCGCACCTTATCCGAAAGTTCGCCCATCCCATGTTTTTTTTCTTGATATCTTTGTAGTTTGGGTGGGTGTTCTTTCGGAACTGTACAGTAACCATGAGTGGTGTTTGAAGCGTTCTTTCAATGAAATATGCACGACTGCTTGATTTTTGCGAAACGGTACACAAAAATTACGCGTTGAAAATTGCTTTGCTTCAAAAACAGAAAAAGCGCTTACGCCCCTGGCTCTTGCCTCATAGTGGCATTCCAAGATAGATAAATAGATAAAGAAACTTCATTAGTCACACACTGCTGGGAATGAATCAGCCGCCTCGGTCCAGGCAGCCGCTGAGGGCTCTGATGATGCGGGCCGCTATTTCCCGTCGTTCTTGAAGAAAATTGTGCGCTTGTGTAGAGTTCTGGGGGAAGTCCCACAGAAGGTGGTCGTGGGTAGATGTAGACAGGAAGTGGTGACCCGTGGGACAGCAGTGCCTGACGTGCGTTCAAATAAATGGAGTCGAGTTGTGTGTGCATTGCATATGTTTTTGCCTGACGAATGATTACTTGCTCACGACGGCTAAGCCCGGCGTCGAGAGGAGGGAACACGCAACGGCTGCTTGGCAGGTCTGCTGAAGTGTTGAGCACAGGGGGAGGACATGGATTTATGCTACGGGCGTCGTATGGGCACGGAGTTTAGCGGGAAAACTGATGAGCGCGTGCATTTCCTGAGCCTGCCAAACCAGAGATCCAGAGTAAAGGGCCCTTTAAAGGTTCTAAAGAGGGAGAGAGCGGGCAGAAGGCGAGACTCTGAGCGAGGTAGCAGCATGCGGACTTTGACATTGTGTAGATGTGGGCCGTGCGGACGGGAGATGTGTTGGCAGCAGCGTCAAAAGCGATGGCCAGAAATTCGGCTTCTTCCACGGAGGTGCAACGCCGAGTGATGGTGTAGTGAATGCCCCCTGAAGTGATGAAAGTGAGCCCATCGAGGTTATCATGAAATGCCGCATCTGCTAGCATATTGGCTGCTGTCGGTAGCTCCGCGTATTTTCCTGGTGCAGTATGCGGCCCGAATAAGGCGGCAGATGGGATGACGTTCACAAGAGGCATGTAGACGCTGCAACAGCGGCACATGATTATCGGCTTGTGACGATGTGTGCGGCGAAGCAATCAATTAGGTGGCCAATTTTTTTAACATCAAGTTCATTTTTTGTCGGTTAGGATAGCCGAATACAACTGTGTTCATGTCTTTTAATTACCGCAGTTGAACATATGTTGACATTAGTTGCGGCCTCACAGTAAGGGTACACCCTTAGTTTTCAGGGGGTGCTAATAGCAGCTGTCCGGAATCTAGGAGTAGGAAATCCATGAATGAATGGGACAGATCCAAGTCCGCAATTCATAAGGCACGTGCAAGAAAATCAAAATAATATGGGGCTATTAAATTTCACCGTCATATTGCGGCGTTTTCGCGAATAGTCCATGCAACGTCCGAACAGTGTTCTTATTAAACCGGAGCTTCCCTAGAGCAACCAATTGCGTTCTGTCAGAAAACTAATTCATTTTCCCATACACCGGTTGGCCGAATGAGAAGCTCGCATAAAATACATGGACACACGACGCTTGCGTGAAACCGGTTTTGCATTGTGTGAAACCGGTTACTTGAGAATCGCGAAAAAGGAACGGTTGTAGATAAGACAATACACGCATTGATAATGAAGAAGATGTACAGAAAAATATCATTGCCTCATAAACCACGTATTGGTATACTTTTAAATTGTTCATAAATGCGTTTACGTGTTCTGAGAAACGTTTTCGCAATGGTTTGTTCTACGTTCGCCGTTTATGTCTTTGGAGGTTTGACGTTTGATTGGACCCGCTTTCAGCAAAGATTGGACGCACTTATATCTGTCGGGCTTTTCTGAACTTTAATTATGAAGTTATGGTAACTTTCGTTATAGGCATCCCCACTGAATAACCAAAGTAAATAAAAAGGCACACGAATGTGACGTCGAACTTACTAACTACGTGAACTCGTGCTTCAACACCGCCCTCAGAGCATCAGGCACACTTAAAGCACGTCATTTTGATCCACAGCAGCACCGCCACAATTCTAAAACTTTAATGTTTTGCGTTGCACAGTCGGGATTATATTGATTCCAGTGACAACCCAAAGGCAGGCAACGGCAGAAACAATTCCGCACGTCTAGAAGATTCGGCTTAAAACCATGTAGGCACTTTCTTTAAGAGTACTTTTATACAACCGAAGGGTGAACTAAAGAGCTTAGAGCATGACATTTCTTTTCTGGTGATTTTATTTCCAGAACTGACAGCCCTGACACACTGAATATGAAGTTAGAGTGGTAGGGCTGCTTTTAACGGCCCAGGGAAGTCAAATGCGGTGTGACTACATCAAGGCTGTCACGGTAGACTTAGAAGCTGACTGTCAGGCTAAAAGCTTCCGAGGCAACGCGCAAGCTTAAAGCGCACTTAGTTGTCACAAAATTCTGATAGTTTGAAGGCTCACTTTCCTGTGCGACAAAGTTGGAGGAACGATAGAAAGCTAAAAATGGCGTAGCTTACCTCAGGGACTTCAAAACAGGTATTAGGAATGACAGCGCAGGTTTGCTTTTGCTGAAGCGGCAGGTCTGTTTTTCTTACGACCATCCTATCGCCAACGTGACCTGGTAGTATACCGGGGACGGGGCAGCACCTCGTTCATTCTTTACTGACGGGCCTCAAACGCGGAGTCGGCGTCGCACTTTTGACGTATGGTTAAGCGCAGTTAACGTGTAACGCTGTGTTTGGCTGGTTGTAAATTCACGCATATATATTTGCATATTACGCTTCTCAATTACATACACCGACAATGACCAAGAACCGCTTAGCCCTTTTGAAATCTCGCAGCAAAACATAAAGTCGCCGAGCTGCTTTTTTGAAGAGCGTTTGCTCTGCTATCAAATATTGTTCCGAAAGTACTAAACAAAAGCAACTCTTGAATAATTATTTTCTACTTCCCATTTAGCAAGCTTTAGAGGCAAAGACCAGTTAGGAAATGGTTGGCTTAAAGTGTTCTTTCAGAAGTCAATAATTTAAGAGATTACGCTACCACCGAATGACGAATAAAGATGCACACAGGACTGGCGAGCATCCGTGGGTATATTTATTTACTCTGGTCTTGTTTTCCATAGTGAAATGTAAAAAATCGGCCCTGAAAAAGATCTTCCCAATACGTGGGTGTTCACATTTCGAAAAAGTGTAATGTTCTAGTAGTCACCTCCTTCGTGAATTTTGTCAAAGCGATGAGTCTCTGTGGAGATATTGCAAAGCAAAACATGGCCGTTGCGCCCGCGCCGCCATTTTTCCTCGTTTCGTTCGCCTCCACGCACCTCGCGTGCGTGGCTGCCCATGATTCCTCGCTTCTGAGTGACGTCTGCAGGAACGTCCGGCCGCGGGCGTCGCCTGCTGCTGCGATGGTCTGCGCCGCAGAATCGCTTTGGAACGGGGTCGCTTGGCTTTTGCGTTCCATTTTGTGCAGTCTTTTTTTATCAGTTTGCTTATGATTGCTGGAAAAACTGACGGAAGGAAAGGGGCGGACTGTTACTCTTCCACACCACACCGAATGAGCCCGCGAAAAGAGAACGACCCTGTCACCGCGCGTACGCGGCGACGACTTGTGAAGACCTCCCCTACTAGTGCTAAGCTTTGCCCTCCTCAAAGGATTCAAACACGTTTCTGAAGCAGTAAAGCGCTTCTCGCCTGTTTGATTGTGGGGTTTAACGCGCCTACGTTTTACAGGCGATGAGGCGCGCCGCACCGGAGGCCTCCGGATTAATTTTGACCACCTGGGGGTCTTTAGCGTGCGCCTAAACCTCGACCACACCGGCGATTTTGCTTTTCGCCTCCATCAGAGAAGCGGCCACCGCGGCTGGGAATCAAACCCGCGTCCTCGTGACCAGCAGCACAACGCCTTAGCCACTGAGCCAACACGGCGGGTCGCTTCTCGCCTTTAAAATCATGTTGGGCTGGATAGTGTACGTTATTGCATAATTATTGCAGCATATTTTAGGCATGCCAAGCCGAAATATTTACGCAGGCATGAGTTGCGCTACACGATATTTGATGGTAATTGTGCCCACAACGTAGCGGCATCAACGTCATGTTTTCTTTTTAAAGCTGCTCGGGAAATGTCTACAATTATTTCAGAAGAACATTACTCTCTTGTGAGCGTGTAATTAAAAAAAAAATCCCGGGTCATCTCCACTAACGGGAAACCTGTGGAGAGACGAAGCACGCAGTGAAAAGTGTATTCTTGGCGCCTTGGCGTTTTTGCCAACGGATATGAAACCATAGGGGTGTTCAGGTATGCAGCTTTGCTGTAAAGATCTCTTGTCTTTGAAGCACGAAGCACTCTAGCACGAGGCGTAAACGATTGCCCGGGAGTTTTTTTAGCACGCGTTACTAAGCACTCCTGCGCGAAGCGTAAACGAGTGCCCCGGTGTTTTTTTTTTTTTTTTAGTACGCGTTACGTTCTACCGCGAGGCGTAAACGACCTTCCAGGTCTTTTAGTGCCGTGACTGCATAAGACAATGATTACGACGAAAACAGGAGATGCCAACAGCCCCAGCCCCTAAGGGGCTTCACCCCTAAAATTCCGAGATTCAAGATATTTCACGCGTAATCGAACAGTTCTAGCAGCAAAGTTTTGCGTGATATGCTTTGAGACTTATGCGCCAGATGTGGCTACTTGGCGACCGGCGGATGGTACGTTAGAATAAAACTGAGTGCTAAAACATGTTTCCTGTCTCGACTTAAAGAATGCATTTGACACATGCGCGTGCATGCGCAGCGGCGTGATGATACGACGGTTACGGTACAGTAAGTTACCAGACGTCCCGATTCAGGTGGGACATGTGCCGGTTGTGCTGCTGTGGTCCCGCTGTCCCTGCAGGGTGCTTGTGAGACGGTGTTTTGTCCCGCCTTCGGCCGAAAGAATGGACGACGGATTTCAAGCCCTGTGTCACGAATGAAAAGCTTGGAGGATGGAAGAACGAAAAGAAACCGCTCGAGGAACTTCAAGGAAAACAGGGCAGACGATGGGATTAAGCAACAAACACACAACAAAATTCCCGTGTTGTGTGTCTCTAGCGTAGCCCCCAACGTTTGAGTTGTTGTCTTGAAGTTACAGTTGTACCAACGAGCCGTTCAGCGCACCCTTCTGCGTTTGAGAAATGGTGGGCGGACATGCTTCAGCCCTTCCGAACAAATGATGCGCCTTGTGCAATATCACGGTAGTCGTAAAGTACTCCATGAGCTTGCAAGGCACAAACGCAACAATGGAAAGGTACGTGTTTTGATTGATGAATAAGATGTGGACCTGCACAGAAGGCGCAGCGTCGTTTTACCCCACTAAAACCAATGGTGTTGGTTATGGGCGAATCTGCACATCAGCAAAAATAAAGAACTGCTGAGGGCAATATATTCAAGGAAGAAATATCAGTTACTGGCCAGAAAAAAAAACTTGGAGGACCCGAAACGCCGCTTGGGCAGATGTAATACAAAGTGCAATTTGTCATTTGAACTGTGGGCACGTGCTTCCTTGCAACACCCACCCCCCCTCCCGCCCCCGTCTAGTTTTGGTGTCCGAGGAAAATGGTCATTTTATGTAACACAGTAAGCTACAACTCGCTTTTAGACAGTAAGATACTTACGGAGGGGAGGAACACTCAAAGCGCCGTCTTTACCAGCTGGAATTAAGCTCGAGTCTTTCCAAGTTTAATTCAGCTAATTGGCAAGGAAGCACGATCGCTCGCAAATGACCAACAAACGTGTTCTGTTTCGTGCACTTCTTCCGCTTTGCCACGCTTTGCTGGTCATCCTTCTCCCCAAGTGCAAGGGCAGTGATTTTTACTTGTGATTCAGCGCAAGTACCGCTTGAAAAGTAAAATAATAATTGCAATGACTACAGATAAATCCCAGCAGACAAATATGACACTGGTGGTTTTGCGGTGTTTTTGTGGTTTTGCGGAAATTGCTTCATAGAGCAGGATTTATGAAGAAGGCATTGCAACCTACTTTTCCGCAGGCAGGATGATATAAAATTTCCCACGGATATACAGCAGTTACAGCAGTCCACCACTGAATGATTTCCCTCGAAATACTTCTCAGAAAACAGTGGTTAGAGCCGTTTTCTATGAGCGTGCTCCTGGCGTATAAGAGAATGCACTGACAGCAGACGCGAATTCGTTATTGTTTACAACTGTACGGTGACTCGACAACATAAAATAGGTTATTTAACTGAGCATAATGAACAATCGTCTTAACGGCCACTTTCAGAATAATTGTCCCCGATATATCTATTTTACGTCGAGAGTTGCACAGCGTGGCCTAAAAAGGCGGCTCTGTCGCAAAACATGTCCTCCCGGCCGACACGATTGAACCGCTGGGTATTGGCGGTGCGCAGCTGCGCTTTAAAACACACGTCTGTAATTTTCTCCATTATTCTTTAAACAGTTCCTTCCGCTATACAATAACCTAATTTAAAGCCAGGGACAACGAACCACAAAGGATGCGCCGAAAACGTAACCTATAAGCGGTGCGAACAAACGACAAACACCACCCAACCGATGTCAACGATAACGAAAGAGGACGACGGACAGGAAGCGAAACTCCTGTGCCGTTGGCATCAGCAGGACTAATTTGGGCGTGCAGCCTTGCTCCCCCTCTTCCCTCCTGTCTTTGTTAATGCCCTGGCAAGGCGCTGACGCAGCAGCGAAGCGGGGAGTGGCCGGAGGGGAGCGCGCCACGGACATCGATCTTCGGCTTCCTGCCGACCACAGGAGGCGCCGGTGTTCGGCTGGACGCTCGTCCCGCTCCTCTTTTGACGCTCGCTGCTCCCAGAGCGCGCACTCGAGAAAAAAGCGGATGGCTTTGGAGAAGTTAGTCGACCCCACCGCGGTAATTTCTAACGGTGAAATGTGAGCTTATTCTGTTGCGTAAAGGGCCCACCGAATGTCGTGGATTGTTAAATTGGTGAGGCGAAGCTGTTCGAAATGAACTTGTACGGTCCGTAAAACACTTGTCCGTGCACCAGCTTTCGTGCTTCCAGCCTCATTCTTCCTCGCCCAAGTGGGATTTGAAGAAAACTACTGCGCTGTTCTGAAGTCTAAGCCCCACATTATTTTCTCCGACATACTTCTCCGACATACTCCGACAGCGCTAGTGTCTGTGTCTTCTTCTTCGCTGTCCTCGTTTAAAGCGCTGTTTCCCAGTTTAAATATGAACCAACTAGCCCAAACCCAAACTTTAGTTACTTGTAAAGAGTACGTTTCGACAATTTTCAGATGTAACTAGTTGAAGTTGAAATCGCTGTTATAGACAAGCGTTTTACCGACTGTGCGACTCTATTTCGGGGAACACTGATTTAGTCTTTGGCATATTTGAGCGATGAAAAAGAGGACGTAAGGCTGAGTAACGAGAAAACTGGAAAGGATTCAGCCGAATAAAATGTAACAGTTTCGCCTTCGGTAGGAACAGTTGGCCAAGTCGGGGAGTAGCATTTTCGAAGACGAACCTGACATGAGAACGAGAGCAAAAGGGAAACCCGCGAACAGTGCTGATCGATGTCTTCTGCTTGTTGCGTTAACTTACGCTCTATTTCCTAGAAGGTGCGGCGCTGTTGCTGGTGCTGCCTTGAGCTACGGACCAGCACTACAAGTGTCAACGCAGCTCACGTGCGTTGTTCCAGCCCCTTTCACAATGGCAGCCAACCGCCCTTCAATGCCGCTCTCGGCTATACAGGGTGTCTCAGCTATCATGCACCAAGATTTTAGAAGAGACCGGTAATGTTACTCCAAGAAAACGTATTGCATAATGTTTCCAGTGCAGTGGAGTAACTGACAGTATTTTTAATTTAATGCGACAATGAATGAACTGTCATTAACTAACTCGAAAACTACTCTCCTGATCATGAAAGTGTAAATTAGGCACTCATAGGTACCCATAAGACGCATCGAACTCAGGTATTTTCAGCTACGAACTAATTGCGTACTCATTGATTCTGACAGATAAAGAAAGCCCCCCAAAATGCAGAAAATACCGCGTGATGGTATTCCCGCCCGTATCATAAAACAGTACCTTCGATCAGGCTGCCTCTGAGTTAACCAGAATGAAATACAACGGAGAAATCAACAAGAAATCGCGACCGAGTTTGTGCCTTATCTGATACACGCGCCCTGCGAAACATGCTGTTGCTGCTCCTTCCACGCCGTTATCAAGGTGATGCGCTGTCTCTGCGGCCGTGTGAAGGCGAAGCAGTTGCTTTCAGTCGGGTTATTTGACGGCGCTGGTTTATGATACGGGTGGGTACGTTTTCACGTTTTATTTTAAATGCAGAGCATTTCAGTAACTCACGATGTCACCCGCGTTGACGTCCGTCGTAGTCCGCACCGTCGTTGTCCGCACCCCTCCCTACACTATATAAAAAAATACTATCCGGCGCCTGGTTTCGATCCCTCGACCCTGCGGGCGGAACGCAATGTACATGGTGCTCTACCCACTGCGCCACAAAGCCGACACAGAATGGGAGGCTACGAACGCGCCTTATATCCTTGACTAATTCAAACTACGTCAAGAAGCTGCTGATACAACGCATTCACTACCACCAACTCCCCAAACACTAAACGTTAACGCAATACACCCACCCCCTATGCGACGCATTTACTCGAGTCCCCCTCGCGGGGAGCTGGGCCCAATTTTTTTCACGTTGTATTTTTCATATTTTGGGGAGCTTTATTTTTCAGTCAGAATCAACGAGTACGCAATTAGTTTAGCGCTGAAAATACCGCTGTTCGATGCCTCTCGTGCGTACCTACAAGTGCCTCATTGACACTCTAGTGATCAGCAGAGCACTTCTCGAGCTAAATAATTAACTAGAATTTATAATTAAGTCTCATTAACAAAAATTACTATCAGCTATTCCACTGTACTGGAAACATTATGCACTAGGTTTTCTTGCAGTAACGCCATTGCTGTTTTTAACACCTGGGGGGAGTGATAGCTGGTACACCTTGTATACGTCGTTTCATCAGGGGTCAGAAACTTCATCTAGTTAAGGTATTTGAAATAAAGTTTCGCCGTGACGCGGGTAGCCAATCAAAATTCAGCAATGCTGGCATATTTGGTTTTATCTTTCCAACATACGCAGCAATAAAGTAAAGTGATGCGATTATGTGTAGAAATAAAATCTGTTCTTGGCTATTTTCTTTTTCTGACACCCTCCTTATTATTTAGTCGCTTCATTCGTTGCGCCGACGGGCGCCGATTTCACTCTTATCTCCTCTGCTGTCATCCTGTTCGTCTTCTACTGCCTTTGCCACTGTGTGCACGCATATAAGTATTTTAGTACGCCTCGAAGGTGAAAATTTTGGTGCCTCTGCGTGCGAACGTGATAAAAATGCCAGAGAAACTGAAAAAGAACCCGAGATGTGCTGCGCTGCTGTGTGATCCGACAACTCGGGCAGGACTAACACAGCGAAATTTTTTCGCTTCGCAGCGGAAGGCACGTAAGCACCCTTTTTATTCAGTCAAAGTTATGAAGAAGCAAGCGCTATCCTTATCAAAGAAGCTGCAGGGTGAACCGAAAATTCTTCTGCTCTTGCTTTACCGGGAATTTATTTTTTTCGGTACAATGCATTTTTCAGCGATGTTGCCAGCATGGTAAGCTACTTGTCGACAGTTTCACATGAGCCGATTGATGCAAGCGGACACGCAGACGGCAATTTCGCTTCGGTGTTGGTTTGGTGAGTGGTTGCTCTTCTTTTGTTTTTTTCCACGAGAGGAAAGCATGCAAATTATGATTCACGAATGTGCCGAAATGGTTCTTTAAAAAATTGGTTTAGCTTTATAGAGTTCCGACGACCAGTTTCTTAATAGTGACATTTCCACCTGTGAATGTTTATTGACACAAAAACGCCCCGAAATCTTTTACGTAGCAGCCGACTGTTTGCATCCTTGTTACGAGTAGTTCGATCTGCCTGCGCGAAGGCAGAGCTGCGCCTCGCTTTTTCACATGGGATGCGACACATTTCTTATACCTTCTTTTCACTCTGAATATTTGTTTCGCTTTTACATGTTATTCCCTGATATCTATGGTGGGTATTTCTTCCATTTTTTTTGGTGCGACGTAGGGCTGAATTACGCAGAAAATTCTCCAGCTAGCGTTGGGCTAGCAAAGGTTACGAGAAAAAGAAAAGGAAGCAGTTTTTAGTGGTGTGCGAAATGCGCTGCTCCTCTCACTTCATAATCATTTTATGATTCACAGGCGTATGTTATTATGAAACATCGTTTTTGTAGAATTCTGATTGATTGTAGGGTTTAACGCGCCGACGCAATGCAGGCGATGAGGCGCGCCGTAGTGGAGGGCTCCGGATTAATTTTGACCACCTGGGGATCTTTAACGTGCGCCGAAATCTCGTACACACGGGCGGTTTTGCTTTTCGCCTCCATCAGAAAAGCGGCCGCCGCGGCCGGGAATCGAACCCCCGACCTCGTGCTCAGCAGCACAACACCTTAGCCACTGAGCCACCGCGGCGGGTCTTCTGTAGAATTCTATTGTGTACAGCGAATGAACGTGGTGGTTGGTCTCTGCAGCAATTTTCTGCATGCAATGATGTGTACGAAGGTGTCTGTTATGTTTGTGTAACCGAAACAGAATCCGAATATTTGTACTTACTATACGAGATAGAAAGCTCTTTTTTATTCTGAAATGTATTGAATTTCTTCGTTTATCAGTGAAATAACCACATTTCCCGCCTACTCCTTTTCTTTGCCCAAACAAAATTGCCACTTTTAGTACGTGTTGGCAGTTTGTACGGAACGGCGTTCCAAGGAATGGCGTTCCTGGAACTAGTTCCTTTTTGGAGGAACTGAGGAACGCCACCGTTCCATTAAGGGTCGGTTGAACTGTAGCGGTAACTCGTTAGGTTTTTGAAGGAACGGCAGGAACGGCGTTCTTTCTGCAAACGTTGCATCGTTAGGAATTGGCTGTTTTTCATGCCAAGGCCCGAGTGCAAAAATCTACAAGTCGCTAATGTGTTTCTTTTTCTATAAGTTGGCCAATTTGCCCGCCCTTCAGCGGAACGTCCTTCCTCGAAGGTGAAAGACCGAAGAATAACCAAGCAGCGGGCCGCAGATTGTGCTTGCTTTCATGCCGGTTGAGCTCACGCGGCGTTCGACGGCTGAATAGCGCAGCCGCGAGAATTCCTTCCACCTTTCGTCGTTTGTCTGGGGAGGCCAGGAACCGTGTCTGGCCGATAGAAATTGTTCCCTGTCGGGGAAAGGTTTCTAAGTCCGAGTGGCGCTGCCGGTACCTTGTGAAACCATCGTACATTGAAAGGGGTTATTACCACATTACTGCGCGCGAGCCGTGGCTGCGTTGTTGTAGAGGTAGCTGCCCTCGCTGTGAGGTCATTCGAAAAGTCACCGGGGTTGCAGAGTCACAGGGAATTTTTCGGGATTGCAGGTTTGGACTCCTCAAGGGAAAGCTCGAGCTCGTTGTCGCCATTTGCTTAATCCCAAGTTTCAAGCAATCATAGATGCCAGGCAGTTCTATGCGAGACAAGGCGACCAACGACATAAAGACAGCTGGCTCCAGTGACCGAGCCATCCAGCGCAGATTTTGCCACCTCGTCCGCGCCCGAGGATTTCTTCTCCTTTGGGCAGCAAACCCTTCCAGCCGAGGCACACTATGAGCTGTCGCGGTACCTGCTGGTACGCGTTGACATTCCCGCTGTCGGAGGTGAAGAACTTGGAGGGACTGAACCAACCTCTCTTCAAGTATAACACGTCACTACCCCCAAGCGCTTCCGTGGAACGGCTTTTCAACGTTTCCAACGAAGTGTTGACGAAAAAACAGGTTTGTCTGTCTGACTCCAACATCGAGATGCAACTCCTGCTGAGTTCGAACAAGGGACACTATTTAGTTGCGACTACATCATCGGACATTTTTTCCTTCTAATTGTTTTCACATTTTTTCATTCATTCTACATTTTTTCTCTTCTGCATATCCTGTAACTTTGCTATGTATTTTTTTTTCTGCCTGAAGAACCAAAGAATCTTTCGTTTCTGCACCACGGCACGTGTTTTCTTATTTTCTCATTACTTTTTATTTATTTGTGGTTGTTTCTTTTACACTATAGTGTCGTACTTTGTGTCCGACTATATTTTTCATAAAGTAAATGTTTTTTTAGGCACGCCATTAGGATCCGTGTCATTTCCTGTGCTTTTCCCTTATGCATATTTAAAACCACAGCCACTGATTCGTGCGTCGCGTCGACATACTTGGCTTTCTTTGGTTGTTGCCTTTATCTACTACCCTGATTGTGTTCGGCATACTTTGTATTCTTTTGTGAGATTTCATGTGTGACTACGCTGTTGGGTTTTATTTTTTTCTTGTTATCGTCTTCCGACCTAAACTTTATTTGCGAACCTCGTAGTAATTACTTGTTCTGCTGTGTTTTGTTCCTCGCAAATTCGTCCCGTATGATCCGCAAACTTCTATTTTGTAACCCCCTTACTAAATTCCCTGCGAAGGGGCCTGTAAGGTGTTTATAAAAAACTAGTATTAAATCAGCATTCATTAAAGGCCGATGTAATATTCATTTCGACGCGGTATCTAATTGAAGACATCTAATTACGTTCCTACATGTGAGTAATTTTATATTCGCATATCTGAAATACAGTACCCTTACTGAGCATTTGTAAGACCGAAGTGGAAAGTGTCATGTGTTGCACCTCTAATAGACGAGCACCAAAATCGCAGTTATACATGTCTGGAGTTTGTCGTGTGCTGTCTGAAAAAAAATCGTCTAGGAGTGTTTCTTGGTATTCTTTTTTATCTCCACATAAACTGCTGGCGGCGGTGTTCATATTCCTATAATAAGCGTAGTTTGAGGTAAGTTTTAAATTTCTCCGTTTATTTTGCGTGAGTAATCCTACACCATAATTTAATTTGAGAAATGAAATGTGAAGTTAACGTAACGACACGTTCCAATGTTCCAAGTGGAACTGGAACGCGTTGCTTTCGCAGTAAAGGAACTTGTAACGGGAACTCGTTTCGAAATTGGGAAGAAACGAGGAACGAGCTTTCGTTCCTGTTTTAGAGGAACGTGTATAACACTGCGTGTTGGCTCGCGCCTATTGAACTGTGAAAGATTTCCAAACAAATGTTTTCTGCACGTGCTGAGAGTCCAAGCAAATTAGCAACTGAATGGTGTCGAAAGCAAGATGTGCAGCAACAATGCAAACTGAAAAGAAAAATGCAAGGGGTGTTGGTTCTCGCTTGCGCCACACACAGTCGCTCTCGTTGAGCCCATTTCAGACAATAAGCGGCATGGCGTTTCCTTCTTGCGAATCAGCAAAAGCGTTGCCATAGCAGTATCAGTGGTTTTTTTTGCTTTGACAGTTTGGTCTACCAAGCAGCAGGGGACAAATGGGCGCTGGTGACGCAATTCTCGATTAACAAGGAGGTACCCAGCTGACCTAGCGTGGTTGCATTCTTAAAGGAAAATTAAGCTGTAGAAAAGATAATGTAAAGGAAAGGGTAAAAGCGGCAACACGGGCTTTCTGTGCAAGCGACAATTAAGTAGTTTGCTATAAAACTGCTTATTACGCTTATTTGGCATTTTGACTCAACCCGCCCAACGTGTTCTTTGTCCCAAGTATAAAAGAAAACTGCCAATATCGGTTATGTTATTCTACCGAAACGTCCCCAGTGTTTTTTGGCTTAGCCGTGTTCACACCTACGAACCATGCACCCGGATTGTCGTCATTTATAAGCTGCTTGCTAATATGCACGTTTTTTGGATGCGACGCATCTCTTGCTCTCGGGTATGTCCCTCCGGTGTCGCGGCTTTGTCCGCACGCTCACTGCACATGCGCAACTCTCCTCCATTCTTCTCTCCGACAGCTGTGCGCAACACTCTCACTCCGTCTGATTATCATAACAGTTGCGCGTGTGGGCTTCGCTGCTCTGGGTGCGCGCATGTGTGCGCACTCTCACTCCGTCTCATTATCATAACAACATCTGCGCGTGTGCGCTTCGCCGCTCTGGGTGCGCACATGTGTGCGCATGCGCGCGACTCTCCCCCCCCCCCCCCCCCCGCTTCCCCGGCTCCTCTCCTTTCAAAAGCGGGAATATAAGCGGGGGAGCGCACGGCGCCGGATCAGTCCAGCGCTCGCTTTTGCACTTGACTTGACTTTGCTTGACGATACCTCTGTGCAAGATCTTCCGACGAAGACGTGATGGAAGCGACAGTCCCTTCAGCGAGTGGACTGACGCAATCCAATACTAGCGTCAGTCCAAATGCTCCCCCCTGATGCGTCGCATCACACATCAGGGTTCCCTCGTGGGAAGATGGGCGTAATTATTTTTTCTGCACATTTTCGTAGCAGGTTTGTTCGAAATATCCTTTTACCATGAGTAAAATCGTTTTTTTTGACTAACACCACTAGACTTGCACCCCAAAATGAGCGGTGTTCCTCAAGATCTGCTTCTTATCTAAAACGAATGTAACCCTTAACTTTTTACCATTTATGCTGCATATTCTTTGTGTCTCTTTCTCTCTCTCTCGCCGTGTTTCCTCTATCGTGCTACATCTATGTAGATTGTTTTTCTACCTTGAGCAAGCTATTGTTTGTGATTTTTTGGCAAATCAAAAGCAGCCAACCTGAGCCTGGTGTTCTTTTGACAGCTTGTAGCTGAGCTTGCCTCCGTTGAGATATTTCATGTAATATTCCTGATCTCTTTTAACCTTTCACATCCAGAAGTGGTGTTTCAATATAATTTTCCTACCACCTAATATCTACATCGCATTGCCTATTTAAAAGCTGTTCGTGATTGCTACTGTTGATTGATTGCTTCAGGGATTGCTTCGAGTATTGCTAACTAATGTTTGCTGGGTGCAGTTATCGCTATAATAATGACCATTTTCGGATGGTTCTGCTTACTTCCCATCCGTGTGGTGTTATCAGGACTAAAAAAATTATTCATAAAGTCCCATGAATTGGTGGGAATGGCCTGAAAGTGCTGTGTTAAGTGAGTATAATTTATTTGCCGCAGATACAATCTCCCCCAGCAGATATTTCGTTCCCCGCTCCTACGCCATTATTAGTGACTTTCATGTGCTTAAAAAATGCTTACAAAGATGTACAACATCCGCTAATGAACGATCGCTGTTCTTCGATGAACGATTGCTGTGCAGTTGGAAAGGGAAGTTTTGTGTGCCTAAATTACTGACCAAATAAACACCCCATATTTTTTTATTTATATCCCATTATTTTTACCCAAAGCGAAAAAGACCGTAGTGGGAGCATTTTATTCGCATTTTTATGGTGTTTCTCCATTTTATTTTTGCACCAATGCCCTGAAGAGTTTCAAACGCTGTGTGCAAACGTCTTCAATGATTATATTTTAGTATATATACGTGACTTCTCCCACGTATGCAGTCCTGTGCAAGTACAAGGCGTTACACGGTCCTGGCTCCAGGGGCGCTCAGCAAAGAAATTTCACGATATTAAAAAATCTGCGCGTTGTTGAGTCGCTGTGTCAAGTGAGTTGAAAAGTTTAACTTTTCGGCAGTTTATAGAGTAGTTATCAACGACTGCTGTGCACGGCTACAAATAAATACGTCTTTTAGTATACGCTTTATTTGTTTCTTTTGGTTTGCTGCCAGGGAAAAGGCGCACGAACAATGAGGCTTGAATTCCGACGCAGCCATTTTGCCAGACATGAGATTTTATACGTCCGGCACAAATTCCTAACACATATGGTAACTGAGAACGGTCCCCGTACTCTACAAAATAAAGAATCCAATGGGCAGTCACGGTGACATTGCCAGTGAAAAGTAACAGCGTTGCAGTTACAGTTACCGAGTCTCCAAAAGTAACTTTTAACAGGAGAACTGTTTAGGCCCAGCTTTGTCCATCTGTCGCACCAAAAAACCTCGAATCCGCGAGAACAAAACTGTGGTTAGGGAGCAGCGGTGTTGCCAGAATTATTTTTTGGGGGTGTTATACGCCGCTATAGCAAATAAACAAAAAAGAGAGAGATCCATTGGCCAAACAGAGTTAGCCATTTTTTGGCTGCCATAAGCGAAACCCCTCTGATTTGTTCTTTTTACATTATAGCATATCGACTGGGAGCGTAAATGGCGTAGCCGAAAAATAAAGTGCGAAAGGAAGGAAGAGGAGGGATGCGACGCTCAAAAAATTTCGGGCGATAACCTTACTCCAGAAAATCTAGTGCATAATGTTTCTAGAACGGTGGAGCAGCGGAAGGTTATTCTTTCGTTAATAAGGAAACCTTATTAGATAGTTGTTTTGTTTTTTGTTTGTTTTATTGTTTACTGACAAAACAATGTTCACTAGCGGTCTGTCTTGGTGCCAAGGCGAGAGGCGGCACTGAAAGCCACATGACTGGGCGTTCGACACCGAACAATACGGGGACCAGACAACATGAGCGCAACATACTTCAAACCACAGTGCTAAACCTGAAATGGTCAAAACACACTATATGAAACATTACATCGAATAAAATATCAAGCTTTCAAGCGCTTTGCAGATTATCAAGCGCATACAATAAAAAAAACGCATACAGAGTATCAAACACGACAATGCAATATAGCAGAAAAATGACAGAATTTGTGGCCAACGCATTTATTTGTAGTTAATAGTTGTAATTAATTATCAAATTTCAGAAGATCAGTCCCAATTATTGCAGTGTGAATGCAGCACTCGAAAAATTTCGGGGGATGCTGTGACACCCCTGGCTGTGTTTCGGTGCCAGTGTTCTGGGTTCTATTCCGTGGCCGTGTTCCGGGAATTGAACCCGGGACCTTCATGCCGTGAAACCGGCACCATAACCAATCCCCACCCGATATGCCTAAAGGGTACGGGATTAGCAGTGCCAGGGACCAATAACATGTGGAGCCATTCGGAAAGTCCAAAAATCGCTTCCTGTAACCTGAATCTAACCTCGTACACTAGGTGCACATCATCTCCTTTGGGTTCGTAGCGCGGGCGTTGACTTAGGACTTGACCGCGGGTTCTAGCGCGTGATGACGCGGTACATATTGAGAAACCTGCGAAAACCTATGTGAAAACTATGTGAAAACTATGTGAAAACCTGCGGAGATTAAAGGATCCGAACCTATCAACCATGAACAACATTGAGCGGCAAGTTCGGAGATCCAGGGGAGGGGAAACAGCCGGGTTGCTGAAGAAGTGAGAGTGGCTGCCAGACCTTCTGTTTCTCCAGTCTGGTACCACTATTGCAAGCTGCGCCAATTTATTTACAGTTATTCTTACTTCGAAAAAAATGAAGTCGGTACTTTCCCGTTACGGTACAAAACTAAGTACTAGATCATATACCAAATGATGTAGTTTATTAATATCAAGGCATGTATAAAGGTAACGCACAAGGGCATGCGGTTTGTCAAACTTGCACGTGGGAAAGCAAGTACACGAAGGAAACTTAAACAGGGCACATCAAGCCCAACACTAACAATTGTTGCGCACACCTTAATGCATCTCATCAATATTTCTGTTGAGGCACCCTTGGTGTCACTATAGATGCCCCGTTCTCGGTGGGCCCCTCTGTGCTGGTCCTCTTTTACAAAGGTAGGCCAACTTCCAACCTATTGTAGGTCTAATTGCCAGTTTTTTTTAAGCAGCAGAGCCTTGTAAGCTTTTAGTTCTGCCCTGTAGCCGTAGCATAAAAAAACACAAAAAAAATTGCACCATCTTCCCGTAGGGGAACCTTTTGTAGTAAGCGAAGCAGGGATGGCGTCGATTCAAGTGCCCATACGTTTTCAGTTCGTCGTTTCCGTGAGGTTGAAGTACGCAGCTACCGTTATATTTACCGTTTGCTTTCAATGGTAACTACCACACTTTTCACTTACCGGAACTACAAAATGGGAAATTGCGTTGACTCCGTGTCTGTTTCGCATACTACTCATGGTTCCCCTACGGGAAGATGGTGTAATTTTATTGGAGGGGGGGGGGGGGTGTTAGAGTGGAGATGCATTAAAGAGAGAGAGAGAGAGAGAGAAAAAGAGAGAGAGACGTTGTACGTGGTATGAGTTTGTCTTTATTTAGGCCTTATCATCATCATGTTCAACGTAGGTGACGTCGAGCTGTGGTTGGCGTTCCGCTTTGATTATGACCGCCTAATGGTCTGTGAAATGTAAAGTCAAATACTGTTGTAGTGGATCAACTCTAAAGTCTGAAGATGAGGTCGATGCATGTTCCCCGGATGGTTGTGGGCTGCTTGTAATCACGGCCTGCCGAGACTCACCGACGCACGCCGCCGCCGACGACAATGAAACGTCGAAGGCGCGTGAAGCGTGCTCGTCTCGTGCTGGCCCAGGAAGACATCGGCAAAACTGTCGCTCCAGGAGCCCTTGAAGGGGAAGTGTGCTCGTCTCTGGCCGGCCCAGGAAGACACCGGCCACAGTGTCGCTCCAGGAGCCATAATAGGGTAAGACACTACCGGGCATTCAGCAAGCCGAGCATGTGCAGGGGGGGGGGGGGGGGGGGTGGACGGCGCAACAACGACAACGACAAGGTAGGGACATAGCCCCGACCATGAGATGCTTCGCATTTAAAAAACGACCGCAAGTGAGCTCGTGCATCATGGGGAGTCCGACGTCAGCCAGCGTTGCGCGTGGGCTTGCGCCACGTGGTGAGCTCGCAAAAATTACCAGAAAAAAAATACCGAGCGGACGTGAGCGTGCATATCGGGAGAAGCGCCCGGCGTCGGCCAGCTCAACTTTCGAGCAAACTCTGTCCAGATATCGTGTCATGATCTCTCGCGCGCTCTTCTACTCTCCAGTTCACCTGCTTTCACGCCTGAAGTAAGGACAGAGACGCTGAGTTCGCGAAGCCGGTTGCCGCGGGTTCTATCACAGACTAAACCGGTGCACTTCGGCAGAAATGTGAAAGCCTGCGGGCAAAATGATCCCGGCCTGCCAGTTATGGAGAACTTTGAGCGGTAAGTGCGGAAACATATGTGAGGCGCGAATGCCGGGTTTCTGACGAAGGGAGAGGGGCTACCAGGTCTGCTGTTTTGTCATCCTTGCACCAGTAGTGCCAGCTGCGCCGGGTCTAGGTCTTTTCGGTACAGGGCGGTTCGGTACAGGGCGTTTCGGTACGGTCTTTTCGGTACACGGACGTTTCGGTACACGGGCGTTTCGGGACACGGGCGTTTCGGGACACGGGCGTTTCGGCACAGGACATTTCAGCACAGGGCGGTTCGGTACAGGTCGTTTCGGTACGCAAACGAATTCGAGCGAGCGTTTGAGGCGGCCAAATTCGCGTGCGTTGTTAACATGGGAGTTGCAAACACGCAAATTGAACCTGTTTATTACAACTGTTGTTGCTTGTATTTCTGCGTTATTTTAGGCCAGTAGAAATTTATGCGGGCTTGCCAAAAAAATACCCATTTGCGTAACCGTAGACAGAAAATGTATAGCTTGTTCATTTTCGTTTCTTTAGCGGCAATATCATCATGTATTTTTACGCCGCGGTGATTCAGTGGCTAAGGTGTTGCGCTGCTGAGCATGAGGTCGCGGGTTCGATTCGCGGCCACGGCGGCCGCTTTTATGATGGAGGCGATAAGCGAAAACGCCCGTGTGTACGAGATTTCGGCGCACGTTAAAGATCCCCAGGGGGTCAAAATTATTGCAGAGCCCTCCATGGAATACGGCGCGTCTCATCGCCTGTGTTGCGTCGGCGTGTGAAACACTGCAATAAAAAAAAGAAAACCTAAATATTCGTCCTGTGGCGGGGCTGAATTTTTTATTTGCCCCTCGCGTTTCCCATCCCGTCCTCGCCCACGTGATCGCTTGCGCTTCGGTGAATTCTGCGAAAAAAAAACATGCCTTGGAACCCCGAATGGTTAGCGGCACAAATGTCAGCGGGAGCCTCATCTTAGGGCGAGCGTTTTAGGCAAGCTCCGCCGCAAGCCATGCACGCTCATCCACCACTCCCCGTGCGTCCAGAGAAATTCGGGGAAGACAGGTGACTGACACCACGGGGAACCTCCATTGGGATTCCGCAGCACCTTTGGTCCAAAATTTTGATCCAGAATAAAAAAATTATGGGTTTAAGGAGATTTCGCTGCATGAACATATCAATTAGTTCTTTATTTTGCTTTTGTTTTGATTTGATTTTGCACAGGATGTCTAGGATCTGTTTTTTTAAGACGGCTTCTAAGCTCATATTGTGATTATGTAACGCCTACTTACGAATCCGCATACTTTTCAAGCGATTTCTCCTGTAAATATTTGTTGAGGATAGTTCCTCGATCCTGTTTCATTTGTTCACTTTTGGCATAAATGTTCTTTGAATCGATTATTCAATTACTTAGACATTCTTTTAAATTTTGTTCTGAGTAGCGAAGTTTGTCACAAAAGTACCGTATGTAAACTTCAGAGGTACCAATGAGCCACGAACGTGGCTCCTATTCGGGGACGCTGCTTTGACGTGCATGTTTGCTGCGGGAAATATTTCTTGCGTACTATGTGCTCTTCCGGGCTGTTAAACTAAGTAAACACCCATCTTATAAATAAGAATGAAATGGTTTAACAGTGCAGTTAGAAACATTATCCGTCGGAATAGTAGCACTAAAGTGTTACACTGGGTTTTTCACTTACATCATCCCACGCGATTTGAGTTGCAGCGGCTCATTTTAACCTGCAGCATGCCTGTTGCAGTCGGCACTTGTTTTTTTATATATATGCCATGTATAATGTCGTGCCGACACCTGCTTCTGTGAACATCATTTTAACGGTGTGCGGATCAAAAAAGTACTGATTATGGGGAAGCAGCAGGTGACATTGGTCTCAGGTCGCGACCATATTAGCAAAACGCCAAGAATTACAGATGAGCAGTGCTTGCGAAGATGAATAACTGTATGTATGCTGCATAAACATTACAGAGTGCTTTCAACGTCATTACGCAGCATTTGAAAATTTGATTCACAAACACAATAAACCGCCGCAGTCCCTGCTAACTACGAATAAGTCGAGACGGAAGCGTGCGGCAACGTACAATAGGTGCCTTCCGTAAGGCATTGCTAATAACACCTCAAGTACTTGCGTTATCAGAAGAAAGCAACGCAAAGATATGCAGAAACACAAGAAATTGCAACTTCTTCGTCATTACGTTATAAAGGGACAGGTTCCTTCCGCGTGGGGTGGGACTCATTCCCGCTGCTATTGTCGAAGGGTCTCCGCAAAGTGCAAAAAGAAAATATTTACCTCATTGATTTTCGAAAAAATAAACATGTGATAATAGGTCGTCAAAAAACCGAGTGAAAGAACACGATGATACTGTCACTGATTTGTTATATAACATTCTGGTGATAATCGGTCGCTAAGAAACAAAATAATGAACACTTATAGGTTGTCTGAATGCTACAAATATCGCAGCTAATATTTAACAAATCAACTGAAGTTTTTTTGGGAAGGCCGCATAACCAACTGCTGGCCTAAAATAACGCAGAATTTCGAAAAAGAACATCTGTAATAAATAGGTACAAATTCCGTGCTTGTAACCACCCTGTAAACAACGCCCGCAGCTTAAAGCGCTCGCCGAAACGAAACGACCTGTACCGAACCGCCCTGTACCGAAATGTCCTGTACCGAAACGCCCGTGTCCCGAAACGCCCGTGCACCGAAACGCCCGTGCACCGAAAAGACCGTATCGAAACCCCCTGTACCGAAACGTCCTGTACCGAAAAGACCGGAGCCGAGCTGCGCCATTTCTTTTTGCTTCCGCTGGACACAGGACCGAGGAAAACTTATAAGAATTGACCTTAAAGACCGACCTCCCACCTCGGCATTCTGCGGGAAAGATAAAGCTCCCCCCAACTTCTTTTCTTAAATTTTGAGGGCAGTCGTGTTGCGGAAAGCGGAACGGTGGAGGAGATATAGGAAGTAAGAAAGAAAAAAAAGAGGAAAACCTGAACGGTACGATGGCCTTCAGTGAGGGTGGCCCTTGGATAACTTTCATGAAAATTGAAGTATTTTAAATGTATTTTCTGTTACAGTTATAGCGTGAAAACGTAAGGGGGTGAAAATACAAGTTACTCAAGAAAAGTAACTCGTTACGGTTAACGCGTTACTAGTAACTAGTTACTGTCCAAGACTGCCAATGGGAACCGTTTTAAGGGGTCTATAACTATTTCAAAAGCTGTGCTTGATCCCTCTTCCATAGGAATCGGTAAAACACGATACTGAAATGTGCCTTCACAGGATCAGGCGATCATTTATTCTGCATCGACGTGAACTTGCACATCGCTATTTATATTTCGTCGGCATGGCACCATCAGACACATCAACATTGAACACTGGATTGCACGTGCCGGAGCACTGCATCAACCCGAATGAAACCACACGCGCTCGCAAACCATGCGAGCTAACCAAACGGGTTTCCAACGAATCATTTGGTGAACTCACGGTCCGCTGCAGCGAAAGAGCATGATTTTGGGGGTGTCCTTGTGGGTGTGCTTGGTGAGCGACAACCGGCTGGCACGTCGCTCTGGTTAATCTGCACCCACTGCGTTCCTGCTCCATTGAGTGTACGGCAAACGGTTGCGTTGCGATGACCTCAGCTGGCGCCAACTGTCGGCGCTCATTAGTATCGTGATGCACTACTTCGCTTCACCTCTCTTAGACGGCAGCACCTTCTAGATGGAGGAGGTTATAGGGAGGATATATGGCGCGTTCATACAGCTGTCTCCCCTTCCCATCATAGCGCAGTGGGTAAAGCGCCTGTATGGGTCTGCAGAATACCTACAGTATCGATAAATAAATAAACAAATAAATAAATAAATAAATACTCCCATTGCGGCTGCGGAGAT
Source organism: Haemaphysalis longicornis (assembly GCF_048455015.1). NCBI lineage: Eukaryota > Metazoa > Arthropoda > Arachnida > Ixodida > Ixodidae > Haemaphysalis > Haemaphysalis longicornis. Next base: position 124,492,544 of record NW_027526361.1, read on the forward strand.
TCCGACTCCAATCCTGGCACCGCCGCGTCAATGGAACTTTTTGTGGCGATGTCATTTCCGTGACGGATATGATGTCAGTCAGGTCTTGGTGGATCCCGGCATAGAACACTTCCGTGTTAAAAAGCCACCGTTCCATGTCCAATATGTCCGGTGTGAACGGGCGTCAACGCGTGCTTTTTTAAAAACGAAACTTTCTCAATGGGGAGTGGTGCGGTACTGTCAACATGCTAATGCATTTCCCCATAGAGCGGTTTGTCGTCTGAAGCGCTCTGATAAGATCTCTAGACACAAGGCGCGTACGTGCAACCGGGGTTCCCGTGTGTGAAAACGATTACTTCAAAAGCACCAAGGAATAGCGGTTCTAGATAACACAATAGGCGCTTCGAACAAGAAGCAGTGCAATAGTATGTCTTTATGTCACAAACCACGTATGGATATACCTTTAGATCATGACTAGATGTGGTTTACTAAGGGCGCGAGAAATTGGTTCGTTCTTCGTTTGTTATTTGGGTCTTCGAAGGTCTGACGATCTACTGGACGCAATTTCAGCGAATGTTCGACGCACTTTTAGTGAGGGTTTTGACGCACGTGTGACGCAGTTTTGATGCCAGCAAGCTTTCGCACTTCTTTCAACTTTGTTTAAAAAGGGATGGAAAAGTATCTTTCTATTTGGTGCAAGCCATTATTTTGACACAACCCAGCTTTCGAAGCCGTTATGCCTGCATTTGTGATCCAGATGTGTGCTGTGCAATCGCCGAAGCAAAGAGGAGGCCAGCTTCAGTAGTGCTTCGTCGTTGACGGCGCATGCGCTCATCAGCATATTTCCCGAGTACAGGGCCTTCAACCGCGATTGCAGCGTTGCCGCCCTGCACTTGTAGGACTTGTTCAACCCAGTTATTCTATGTAAAACGTTTGCATTGCGACTGGTCCTTTTTTTCCAAAATCGCAAAAAAACAATACGAGGCTTTCTGAATAGCAGTATTTGCACGTGCTGCTGCGTTACAATTGTACGTGGCGCTTGGTTTCGCATCACTCCTTGCTGTTTTTATCAAAAATATCTTCATACTATTCAAGGAAAGTATATCCATGCCGTTTCGTTGAAATTTTTAGCTTAGTACAATAGCACCCGTGTACAGCAGCTCCGTACTAAAAGAGACTCCTTGGGCTTTCGCAAATACAACTCTCAAACGGGGTAACACTACTTTTTATTCGTAAGAACTGCGCTAGGCTTTTTCAGGTGCTCCGTTCAGCAGTGTCTGATCTGATACTAGAACTTTTGTGCTTTCATTATGCAACGATGTCCACTTTTGTCTAGCGCATATCCCAACAGGCTTCTGGCGTGGAAGACCAAAAACCAACAACTAAAATAGGAAAAGTACTCTAGCACTAGCAGCTGTTGCAATATCGAGACACCATCGCCGTCGTCTTTGCGCTTTCATGATAAGCATGGACTGCCACTGACCCTTAACGTGCTCATTTAAGTACTCGCAAAATCTATCCTCGCTTTTTATACTTCACTTCGCACCATTGGGTTTTCCTTCCTCCTACTCGTTATATATATAATTTTTGCTAAGCACACCGAGGTAACGCGGCCCGCTTCCCCCAGCACCTCTTTTTGTGCAACTCTGTGCGTTTAATTGTATGCAACGAGCTTCACGAGAGCAGGGTTCGGTTCGGCAGGGCGCCTGAATAGTTAAAGAGGCGAAGTCGCGGTGCATCATTAGGGGCCCTTGCTGCGGGGCAGAAAGTGCTGGCTGGGCGAAGAGCAGAAGCGGATCTCTGGGTTGCACTTCAAGGTGACTCTACAAGAGCAAATCGCTCCCTCGGGTGGCGCTTGTTCAACGACTGATGCGGCGTTAACGACGGTGTTCCTTGCGCCACTGTGGAACCTAATAAAAGGCGCATAATCACTCTTCAACCGGTGTGCGTCACTAAAGAGAGTGAGCTATTAACGGCGGGCATGTTCCTTCCGCACTCATTACTCGGTTACACTCTGGAAAGGCCTTAGCTAAGCTATCTGCGTTGCTACTTTTGACCTTTTGTCTGGAAGCGGGGGAGTAATAGCCCGCCTAAGAGAGTTCGTCCTGTTATTACTAGGCGCGATTAAGCAAGACAACTAAGGTGTCTTGCAGGTAACTGCGTCTGATAAGAAAACTGTAGATAATGGCACGCTAATTTGCATATTATTCATATATGCGGCCAAAACGAAGAAAAAAAGTATCATCTGAAATCTTCATCATTTAAAAGGGGCGACATACACAAACAGAACTACTTGTACCATTCACCATTCATATACGACGAAGTTATTATGCATACACGGAATGCTAATTTGGAAACGCGCTGTGTATTTTCAGTGCAGTCCATATGAGGAGCCACGGTCTTGCTGTGAATATATATGGCCCTATTTCTAAGCGTTTCACTTAAGGGCAGAAAGAACGCGCTGGGATCTTAGAATGAGGACGTTAGTCTTAACACCAAGCCCCCTTTTTTAATTTACTTTTATTCACAATGTTAACTGTTAAGGTTCCAACTTTTGGTTTTTGGTGAATACCTAATTGTACTTTTCAAGCTGCACACGTGAAGCAAAACAAAAGCACAAGAGTGATCCATGCTTTAAAACTTCTTCTCCAGAAGCGTTTCTTTTCAATTGAAGAAACACAATAAAGCGAGCCCCTATAGTAACTCGGTTGCACTGAACTGAGTATTTTCAGATTTTTAATAATACGAACATTATTCAGTTCCACTGTACCGTTGATTTGGACCGTTTTATGTTGATTTTTATCGTCGGGAAACTTTTTTTTGCAGATTTCGTGCAGTAAGACCCGGCATTGTTGTAGCTAAAGGAGCAACAATGCACATTGAATGCAAAATAATGCACAATATTGCACACTAAAGAACTGAACAGGAGCATGCCGGTAGTTACATGGAATGATATCAACTTCAAAGCATCAGTTCAAACAGTTGCAACAGGGGTCCGCTCTTTTAAATAATGAGCAGCAACCGATAAACACCACTCCACAGAACTCAGAAATCCCGGCACATAATCTCGGCGCAACATTAGTTTTGAGCATTCAAACGAACAGCGAGCAATTTCTATTGAATAGTTGCTGCTATCACCAGACTTCAATTTGAGCCTCAGGTAAACATACTGGAGGCAGATGAATAAGGAGGAGGACAGGACTTCTGTATTGCTTAATTCATATTCATGTATGCTACAGAACGATATAACTCCAAATGAAAACTATTGTTTACATTACATCCAGTCATATCTGTATACAGTCAGGGATCTCTGGTTACGAACTTCAGAAAATATTACTTTTTATCCAAACCGTAATTCTTTTTTAAAGAACAAAGGAAATTTAAGCTCGCGTTTGCTGCACTGAAGTTCCGTTTTTGATGAAAAAGTTAAAGTCGTCGGTTGCGCGTGAGCTGCTAATGCTCAGCGGAATCATTTGCTTTAATCTCTGAAATATCTGTATAAACTCATGTAAATATGGTTTGGAACTTTACAAAATATTAATTTGTATTTAAACCTGAACTCTTTTTAAAGAACAAAGCAAATGTAAGCTCGCGTTTGCTGCACTGAACTTCTGATTTTGATGAATACCCCTTAAGGTCGTCGGTTGCGCTTAAGGTGCTGAATGCCCAGCGAAATCATTTGCTTGAGTCTCTGAAAAGTCGATCGGTAAAAACGCCTTGATATATTTTTGGCTTTTTGAAAGCTTAAATTAGAAAACCTATCACGATTTTAGAATGCACCGATAGAAAATAACAACGCTTCATAAAAATGCCCACCTCGAAGAAGCAGTTTCCTTCACCCATTTATGTGCATTGTTAGTTCACTTTAAATCGCTATTAAACTTGCTGGACTATACAATGGTGCTTGAATATGCTCGCTACGGAAATTTCATGGTGTTTTGGTAGTTTTCACAAATATTTGAAAACAGTTGACAGTGATTAAATTTCTCTGTAGAATATAGAAAAGCAGTACTATAGTAAATACGTAATAGAAGATGCTCTAAGTCTATTTTTGAACGTGCCAGAGCAATAAAATCATCACCATTAACCTAATGTTCTTGACCCTCAGCTACCACTTTTACGTCCGACAACTCCTGGCCTCCAAGAGGTCGGGCGTCCAGTCATGTCGTGAATTTCAAGGCCCAGTAACCACGCCTGTTACACGGAAGAACAGTTTTTTTATTACGGCTAGTATTGGGCGCTTTAATCTCTACAGGTTCCTGTATCAAACAGCTGGACATCATAAAAACTTCTAGAAGACGCCATGATATTGACTGTCCTTTCTTACGAGGGGTGTGGGAGGGGGGGGTGTATATTTCAAATACTCTCTTCGGCTTTGTTTAGCGATTGCGATCATTCGATTTGAGCCCCGGGCTCCCTGAAGTGGTTTCAGAGTTTTATAACCAACTAAGGCCTGTGCTACACGCTAACTTTCAATTGACAATTGAGCACTCGGCCACAACTGCGCCATATGTATTTACAATGCAGCACTCGATAGACAACCGGTTCAACGGCCTTCCGAAGGCCTTTGAAACTACCGTGTAGCCAGGTATAAGAACCATGTGACTGTAGTACATCATATGTTGGAGGTATTGATTTGGGCAACCCTCACCTACAATAATATGAAGCTTTTTCAAAGCTGAAAACTCTTTGAACATTTTTACAGCATTTTTTTTCAGTGAACAATAACCTTGGGATGGCTTGGTGTGGATACTTATATGGGGAACCAACAGCTCATGGCTGTATCCTTGTCCATGGCAGCAACATTGGCTAGTCGCATAAATTTCATACCAGGCTGAATATTTATGATATATCGAGAGCTACGTTTATCGGCGCGCACTTCTCTCAAACTGCGAAGATGGACCATATTTTTTAGGGCGCAGCCCTGTGGTGCCCGCGGTACCTGGATTTCGCGGCGGCGTAGGAGTCCGTCGGCGTCCGCGTAACCGATTGAGCGAACGAAGCAGCGACGGCAGGAATAAAGTGTAAAGGAGCGACTGACAAAAGTTGGAAGGGGGAGGGCGGCATATGTGGCGATGGCGTAATGTCTCTCACTACCTCCCCCTCAACCTTTCGCCATGCGTCGCCGCCAAAGTGCAACGCCACCTGCAAAAAGCGCCCCCGCCCCCTCCCAGCCCTTTCCCCACACGCTGATCCGTTCACTAGCCGTCCGAGACACATGATATTAGAGAGTTTTAGCTCACCCTTTTTGACGCTCCGCTATGCTCCCGACGGCCCACTAAGCACAACCGGAGGGTCAGCGCCAGAAAGGCTTTTAGCTAAGCGATAACCGTACCTCCCTCCACGGGGAATGATTCGCGTCACTGGTCGTTCCCTGTGCGTGGGCAAACCAAAACGTCATCGCAAAGTAAAGATACGCATTGGAATTTGGTCGCTCAAGTTATGTAAAGTACCGTGTTTATTGCCTTATTTCACTTTCTTAAAACGATGTAGTCGCTTACACGGTATACGCCTCGAGCGCGGCCTGTAGGGGCGCCACTGAAATCCCCCTAGCGGCCCGTTTCGAAAGCAGGCGCGGGAGTCCGCGCCCCGCTCCCCACTGCCGCCGCTCCTTTTGCAACACGTTCACGACCGAGATTTACTGTTTGTGGGCGTTTGAAATTCATGTTTGTGTGGAGCAGTCACTCTGTTCGCAAATGGGGTGTGTTTACGAGAGTGTAAATGTTTCCGACGCGATCTTAGTGGTATTTTCGGTCTGTATAAGCGCCAGGTGTGTGTCACAGGTCAGCGTCGCGGAACCGGCGTATGATGGAGCCGATTGTAGTTACACTGACCTGAATTTACTAGACGTGTCTCCGTAACCACCGGTTTCTCAGATGTTCATGCTACGGCTATACACTACGATTTAAATCGGTTTTGTGCGCTTACATAATCAGCGGACAGCACACCAGTTACGTTTGCCAATATTATACCTCAGATATTGATCACCACCATTTACAAGCCACTCTGTGTTAAATTCGGGAATATTCAACAAAAGTACGATGGAAAATGCATAATTATACTCGGGGATAAGCACACGACAGAGTCGTCTTGTCGTTAGGTGCGCGCCCGCAAACTTTACGACAGAGTCGTCTTGTCGGTAGGTGCGCGCCCGCAAACTTTACGACAGAGTCGTCTTGTCGTTAGGTGCGCGCCCGCAAACTTTCACCTGCTACATATATCCTCTGCGAGCAGCGCGGAGACGGGCTTACAATATAATCCGCGTCCGCGACTAAATGCTTCTTCGAAATATCGTCATATGGCACAGGGAGCCTGCAGAATAAACCAGAAACTGAAATCAGAGGGCCTTATCGCATACCACACTCTTCCAACGACACATTTCATCGCTTGTTGAGCAGCCTACCCTGTATACTTCCAAAAATGCGTCCGCCGTACGACCAGCTCTTCGTTGAAGTAGAAAAACAAAAGGAAAGTGAACGCGACATTTATGTGTGGGATTACTAAAACGTTCATTGCTTGATTCCGCTCCGCATTTGTACACGGCGTCCCCCTCCCCGCCCCCCCCCCCCCCCCAATTTCTCGCGAAATAGCAGTGCATTTCGCGTATAGTTGGTTCCGTTGAAACCTACCTGGCTTAAGTTTAGACGAACGTCTTTAGCATGCCAGAAGCTGCACTGTTTTTTTTTTTTTTTCATTTCTGTTAGAGCTATTATGTTTCTAAATTCCGCATTGGCACAGCATTTATTTTTCTGTGGTTTCATTTCTGTGGTTTCATATGGCGTGTGTGGGCACATATTTAACGACGCACAGGCTTGGAATATACTTTACATTTTCGCATGGTATATATTCTTATAAAAGGCATAAGTTATTGTCCGGGATTGGGTAATCACATCCCGGAAACATATTTTTCTGCGGCATGTATATGCGAAACGAAGCCGCATTCGTTGTCCACGCTGCAAAATGAAGCCAACCTCTCATTGTGCCAGTATGAGGTCTAAACGAGGCGTCAGTAGAATTCATTTGTGCCGGATGTTTTGGAGGTGACATGAGTGATATGTTGCTGCCGTCGCCAACGCCCGGAAGAGCGGCGACGAAGCGCGCAGAACCGCATCCCCGGGTAGCTCTTGCAGGCGATCGCGTACTCTACGAAGACGCAGCTGCTTTTTAAGTGACCTAAACGTACTCTTTGCCTATAGTCGTTACCATAACAAGTTTTTTTAGGGCACGGAAAGGCGAAAAGAAGCGAAATAGAACCAAAACACTGCACGAGCCCCTATCAGTCACGCAGCGCAAATCCCGTCAACGCCGCGGAGAAGCGGCGGCAGGCGGCGCAGCGATCGCGAAGCTCGAGGCGTATAATGGTTCTAAACTATTTTAAAGAAGCCGATAAACTTGGGAATAGCCAATACAAGGCTGTCTTTCTCGGCGCTGCATAGGAGCAGCCCGGCGCTTTGGTCGACGTTTTTCGTTTCCGTACTAAACCTTGTTAAGGAGTGGGGCACCTGTGCCTATTCGGACCAGCTTTCACGATTTCGTCCCGCTCGCGTTTCAACTAAAGAAACGGAGTTCGCGGGAGCGCGCTCGCATCGCGGTGCAGCCATGTTGATATTCCGCACGGTAACGTAAGCTGCCGCGACGGTCCGCTAAGAGGCCCCTGTTAGCGGAGCGGGGCCGCGCTCCGGTATCGCTGCTAGCGCCTTTGCGCGCCAAGCATGCGCAATGGCGATGCCGCTAGATATCGGAGCGGAGCGGACCGTCAGGAACGGTCAGCTAAAACTCTATTTGCGCGGGAGTTTCAAGCCTGATTTGCAACACCCCGCTTGCCGGCTGCTGCGACAGCGTGCGAGTTAACACCAGAGTAGCGCGCGCCGCCGTGCGTTCGCTGAACACGCTATCACTTCCTGAAACGCAGCAGATATGCGCCGTGGCCGAGATGACTGCAGCCCGCGCTGCGCACAATTTTCACATCAGTAAGTATAGTATTCGTCAGTGCATGTTTTATATACCTGTGAAAAATAATTGGACATCCTCTTTCACTGCGCAATCGCATATACGCCTCGATATTCGCGATCGCTGCGGCGCCTGCCGGCGCTTCTGCGCGGCGTTTGCGGGATTAGCGCTGCGTGGCTGGTAGGTTTTGGTTCTCTTAGGTTTTGGTTCTCTTAGGTTTGGTTCTCTTTCACCTCTCTTTGCCTTTACGCGCACTAAACAACTTGCTATGGTGATGTCTGTAAGCAAATCGCACGTTTAGGGCACTTAAAAAATACAGCTGCGTCTGGGTAGAGCACGCGAACGCCAACAAGAGTCACCTGGGGAACCGGTTCTGCGCGTTTCTTGGCCGCTCTTGCGGGCGTCGGCAACGGCAGCAGTATATCACTCTCCTTCGAACACGCAGCACAAGTGAATTGTATTTATTATCGCCTCGTTTAGACCTGATAGTGGCACTGCCATAGGTTGGTTCGTTTTGCAGCGCAGGCCACAAATGCGGCTTTGCTTCGAATATGTACGTCGTCGTAGAAAAATATTTTTCGGGGATGTGATAACCCAATATGTGACAATAACTTGTTGATTGATTGTAGGGTTTAACGCGCCGACACAACGCAGGCGATGAGGCGCGCCGTAGTGGAGGGCTCCGAATTAATTTTGACCACCTGGGGATCTTTATCGTGCGCCGAAATCTCGTACACACGGGCGTTTTTGCTTTTCGCCTCCATCAGAAAAGCGGCCGCCGCGGCCAGGAATCGAACCCGCGACCTCGTGCTCAGCAGCGCAACGCCTTAGCCACTGAGCCACCGCGGCGGGTGACAATAACTTGTGCCTTTTATGAGAATATAAGCCACGCGAAAATGGTAAGTACACTCAAAGGCTGTGCTTTGTCAAATGTGTGCCCACTCAGGCCTTATAGCAAGCACCCATTTTTAGGTTAATGAAACCACGGGAAAATGAATGGTCTGCAATTCAGGAATGAATAGAATAGTCGTACGGGAATGAAAAAAAAAAAATCCAGTGCAGCTTCTGAAATGCTACAGACGTTTGTTAAGCGAGGTAGTATTCACCAGACCAACCAGATGCGAAATGCACTCATATTTGGCAAGACATGGGGGAGGGAAGGGGGTTGGAGGGGGACGCTCAACTATATCGTTGTTTACAAATGCGAAGCGAAATCCACGAATGAACGTTTTAGTAATCACACACACAAGCATGCGTGTTCACTTTTCGTTTGTTTTTTCCCTTCAACGAACGGCTGATCACTCGGCGGACGCATTTTTTGCAGAATACAGTGTAGGCAGTTCACGAGCCATACGATGTGTCGTGGGAAGAGTTGATTGATTGTAGGTTTTAACGCACAACGCAACGGAGGCGATGAGGCGCAGTGTAGTGGAGGGCTCCGGATTAATTTTGACCACCTGGAGATCCTTGACGTGCGCCGAAATCTCGTACACACGGGCTCGTTGGAAGAGTGGTAGCTGATAAGGCTCTCTGATTTCTGTTTATGCTAGATTCTGCAGTCTCCCTGTGTCATATGACGATGTTTCAAAGAAGAGTTTAGTCGCAGACGCGGATTACTATATAAGCCCGTGTCTGCGCTTCTCGTGGAAGATAAACGTAAGAGATGAATCTTTGCGAGCGCTCACCTCGGGACAAGACGACACAGCATTAAATTTGTCGTCGTGTGCTGACTCCGGAGTGTAATTTTGCATTATTCATCGTACTTCTTTCGTAAAATGTTTGTGAAATTTATGCAGCATTGGCTGGTTCAGGGTATTGATTAATATAAGCGTAACTTGCGTGCTGTCAGGTATGAGTGCTACGCTAGATTATGTAAGCGCACTAAGCCGATTTACATAATAGTGTTTATGGCCGCAACATGGCCATCGGAGGAAACACGGCTTAAGGAGACACTGCCACTAAATTTCAGGGAAGCGGAATTGCAATGAGCTGCATGCATATGCCGGCTTCGGGACGCCGGCCTGTGACACACACCTGGTGCTCATATAGACCGAATTTACCACACTAAGATCGCGTCGTAAACGTTTATACCACGCTTGCCAACAGAGAACCTGCTTCACATTATTCTGTATTTAGAATGCGTAAAAGCGGTAAATCGCAGTCTTGAACGAGCCCCAAAAGCAACGGTGACAGTGGGGAGCGGGCCGTGGACTCCCGCGGCTGCTTTCGAAACGGGCCGCTAGGGGGATTTCAGTGGCGCCCCTACAGGCCGCGCTCGAGGCATGTAGGCATTATCTTCGGAAAATCTTTCAAAATAGGCTAGGGCTCCTGCAGCTACTGCAAAGCTGCGATGTCACACTTACCAGCAAGTTTCACTGTAGTAATTTGGGAGTCGTTTGTGTAGATCAGCACGGGTTGCTCCTTGAGCTGCTTTCGCCGAAGGTTCAGCACTGTAACACATGAAGGGAGGCACAAGAAAGGTTTAAACTTTCCTCATGTCTGCGCGGTTTCTTGTTAGTTTTGTCCCCCAAGTATTAGGATACATAGCTCAAAAAGCTGCGCCTCCTCTATCCCGTTTTGGTCACTGCAAAATCCAGGCAATTGAAACTGCACCACACGAATCACATCTCCTAGTAACAAGAATATGTTGAAAAGATTCATATTTTATCAGACCTGCAATTAAACGCGTTCCCTCGCACGCTCTCGGCTTTGTAGCACAGCGCAGGTAACACCCTTTGTTGGTGTTGCTGTCAATTTGTTTGTCTAGCAGCCTTGTGGTGAAAGCAACAGTTCACAGTAGACATTTAGCATTTCCGGTGATGCTTAGGAAAGCATTTTGCCCCGTGCAGTGCCAATAGACTCACATGATTCTTAAAGAGCTTTGGTAATGCGATTACTTCAAAAGAAAATTATTGCATGTAAGAGCATCTTGTGTGTGTACACCTCTCTTTCGCGCCGTTTTCAAGCCTTTATAAGATACCGCTGGGCTGGCTGCTACGCTAAATGACTTGACGTCTTACACGTCACGGAACTGTTCCAGCTTGATAGCACTCACTAATTGTAGGGTGGAGATATGTATAGCGCGTGCAAAGAAGCTATCCCGATAATTACTTTAGCCCCGTGCTTGCAAACAATTCGGAGAGTTGTCTCGGGCAGACACAAATGTTTGGTATGCTTCGAACCCAAAGGGGAAGTTCGCATTTCCGTGCTTCGCTCCAGGATCGCCTGATGTGGCGGTGGCAATAGATGCATTTTTCAGTGAAAGAGCAAACGCTCTAAGCATATGGCACGTGTTCCGGCCGAACAGAAGAAAAAAGGGGAAGTGTGAGAGCAATACTTGATGTTTTGTACATTTGTATTACTCGTTGCTTTGTCAGAGCACGAAGCATACCAAGAAAGTGAGTTTTACTCAATGTTCAGTTGCAGGTACTTTTGGTGCACTGTTCAGACCTGCGCAGTTGTGAAAGAGTAAAGGAGGCGCTGGCTTCTTCGCCCTACACAATTCCTTTCCGCGAGGTGTGGCCACGTCTGGAGTTCAGGTGTGTGATCAGGTATTTTAAAAATGACAAACACGTGAATGTGTCCTTGCATCGGTCTCCTGAATGCGGCACTGGAAAAAATGTGCGTGGTGACGGATAAAGACGAAGAAAGGACGGAGCTTTGGTTTAACTGTAGCTCCAATGCCGCGAAAGAGGTTGACTAAAAGCATACATTCGATTTTGTGAGACCCAAAGATAGCGAAGACACGTAAAAGCAGCAAAAAGAAAATGACGGACAGTACAATAAGATAATAAAAGGAGCGTAAAAGTTCTCAGGATAATTGTGATGTCGCCGGCATTCGTCAGAAACGCGTATTGCGGTAAGAGATTTTCGAGCACGTAAACTCGCTCTTGCCGACTTTATTGCTTACGTTGAAAATAGGTGTTGGGCTTTATGAAAACAACGATGATAATATACTTTAACTAAATCTTTTTTTTTTCATCTTAAAGAAGGGACGTACCCAATGGTGGGCCCGGAGAACCGCTTCCAACAAAATCCCGCCCTCCCCTCGCCACCTCCGCCCCCCACCGACCTTATAAAATTAAGCGCCACACACCCCGCTTCCGCCACCTCTCTACGCAAAAAGTATTACGCATGCAACAGCAATGTGTAACGTTTTTCGCTTCAACTCTATGTACGTGTATGTAGCTTTCTGGGTGCGTATTCTTTGTACCGGCTTTGTCTGTGTAAGTAGCCTATGTAGTAAAGACTCTGTATAGTATGTCGCACAATACTGATGCACGATATTTTGTTTTTTTTTCTTCTGTGTGGTCTACAGCGCATTCATATTTGGGCTTCGCGCATGCTTCAATAAGCAATTTTGTTAACTACTTGTGTGAAATAGGATAAGACGATTTGTAAAGGGAGACTGCTATACTACCACCCGCCCTTTCATTTGCACAGTGATGTTACCTTGGGTTTCCGTCCTCCCATTAAAAGTGTCTCAGCCCCCTCTCCCCAATTTTGTGGGTTGAAGATCTTAGGTTCAAATTGGTTACTACAAACTCGTCCAATATAGTCTATAATGTATTACAAAATTTTTGTACTCTCTCGTGGTCATAAAATACTCATTTTAGATGTACGTATAGGGCAAACGCCTAGAAGAAATGAGTCTACTTACTAATATTTTCAGAAGCTGAGAGAGCGACCTCCTTCAGGTCACTGAGCCTGAAGCCTGCCAGGGCTGTGTCTACGAAAGCGGACAAGCTCATCACCATCTCACCAGCTTTGGCTGTCAGCAGCGACTGCAGAAAGAGAAAAAAGGAAAGTCTCAAGCACCTTCCCCATGCACCCGCACATTTCCATAACGTTAAGGTTTTTTCACTTTTCACGGCAGCTCTCCGTGCAGTTCGGTCAGGACTAACAGTCGAAGCACAAAAGACAAAGATCATCGACGCAATAATTATATACAGCCTTTATTCCAATAACCAATGCTGGTTAAGGCAACTCACGAAGCAGTAAAGAGGGAGAAAAAAACAGACATTGCAATGGTCAAGGCAATTGGCCACTGCAATGAATTTAGGCGCCACTCATGGCTTGAAACATCCTATTTCCTAAGCTGTAATTATCCGGAGAAACATAATGTTCAAGAAGTAATGACATCAAATTATTGTGGATCTATTACAGCAAACTGTATATACGCTGTATTTGTTACGGAAAATTAGTTGAAAAATAGTTTACAGTATTACAACGTAAATTCAATTGCTGAGAATTGTTGCAGGCATAGCGCTCACATGTGGCAGGTATGACAAACATATTACCTGTAAGTCAAGGCATGTTTATTGAGCACAAAATGCCCGCCAATCTCGCTGCTAAAAACAGGTTTACACTAAATTAAAAATACTTACAATTTTTCTTGACTCCGAAGTGAATTCCACCGTCTTCTTGGAAAGGATCTCGTTCACAGATTCCAGAAGAGACTGTAAAGAAAAAAAAAAAGGACAATGTAATCAACGTTGAGCACCCTTCCCTCCGCAAGCCAAGAATGATACCAGCCAAACACAATTGAGCTGTTAGTGATGCAAAAGTAGATGCATCAAAGTATGTTTGCAAATGTATGTGTAAAAGTTTTACACGAACACAGCAGGAAAACAACCCATATTATTAAAGCGAAGCTTTTTCCATCTCATAATGGCGACCATGCGCGAGAACACGCAGCAGGAAAGCCAAGCTTACGCAATGGGAATGCATATGACGATGTTTGGTTTTCACAAAGGCACGCGAAGCGTCGTAAAAAACACTTCCCTGGTAGGACTCGAACCTGGGCTCCCGCCGTCATGAAGCCGACATCTATCCGATCGCCCTATTGCGGACCCGGGCCCAGCAATTTAGATTGTGGACTTCTGACTTAAACATGTTGCTCTTAGGTAACGGGGCTTTGATTTTCGGTGTGACACTCGAAGCCTCCTGCCCCACCCCCCGAATGAATAAAAGAATCAATCATGAATTATAACATAACTTTTACCCAACCATAACGAATTTCTTACGAAACATAACTCATACACAACACTAAGGAGTAACGTACGAAGCATGTTATACAATAGTAAAGAAAATGCTTGCGAAGCATAAAACTTGACAGGCGCTCCGCTATTTTCTTTTTTTGTGTGTGTGAGTGACTTCGGTTGTTAGCGGTTTAGACTATGATCGTTGGCCATTTGGACTCTGAGCATTGAAGCTTTGTCTTTGTTCATCGTTCATTTGGACTCGGGATGCGTTGGAAGAAAGTTTCCCGTTTCAATCACCTTTGTCGTTAAACAAAGGGGCCTTTGAACTTTTATATCCAACTTGTACAGGTACTAAGCTCACAAAAAAAAAACACAATTGTCTCGGTATTTTTCCCCGTCAGTACTGAATAACCGCGGGCGAGAAAGAACCGCATTGGTTGCGACGTAAATTTACTTATTTTGCTCGCACATTTCTTACCCTTGTTGCCCATCAACGCTTAGACCCGCTGTGTTAATTTTCTACTCTAGCATAAAATGAATACACAAAAAGCGTTAGTTTCACGACTTCATTAGTTGATTTGCATGCGTTGTTGATTATCGTCGGAGGATGATTACGAGGAGATAATCCTCCTCGTCAGTATGTATATAAATTTCAACTCCCCTTGCGCCGAGCTGAAATCTGTACGTGCTTTATTTGTCAAAGCCAACGGGAAAATTGCCAAATCAATGTCAAATCCAATGCCAAATGCGTGTGCAAATGAACGAAGCAGACTGAAAGCATTCGTAAGTTATACAAGTTACACCAAACGTACACACCATGTTGTTAACCAATTTGAAAGCAAAGCTTTCAACCTCTACAAGCCAATGATTCGTTCGTGGCGTGCGGGAGAAGCAACTCCGAACGCGGAAAGGCGGTTCTAATTCCCGTTGCACTGTGTAGATGGCGCGGCGATAGGGCGCTATTACCCAGCGTTCCCCGTGCTCCGCCAGAGACCGACTAATCACATTTAATGACATAACAGAGCACTACCGCCTCACGTGTCGACAATACCCCCCCCCCCTCCACCTCATACATCCCTTACAATTAGCCGGGCACGTATTTGAGGCTCTTGCAAACAGACGCCCAAGCAGAGCTCTCCTTCATCACATCCATCCTACAGAATTCCCTTCGTCAGCATGCCCCCTGTGTGGGGAGCACGCCTCACTAAGTCATTCCATATGGGAGTGCCCCCAAGACCCCTTCCCTCTAATCTCCAGCAGTGAGGAGCGGAGGGAGGCGTTGGGTAGCTCCGACCGGACTACACAAGAAGCCTTGGTCAAAAGAGCCACCGAAGTCGCCACCAACCTTATGCCGATGGCGATTGCGCTTCTCTGACCACTTGCTGGAATAAAGTTTTCTCCTGGACCGCCCCCCCCCTTCCCCCCGTTCGCAACGGCCTGCTCGCACTGGCGGCTGCGTTAGAGAGACGGCTTTGTCGTCTGCTTTACCAGGCGTTTTTTTGGGGCCTGTTCTGGTGTGCTTCGCGTCCATTGCGCCCTTGCTTCGTTCGCATGGCTTGATTAACTTGTTTGACAGCACCTTCTAGGTAAACCGGACTAGACGGAATTAAGTGATCGTACGGCAAAGAAACGTTAAGGATTGGTTTGCAGGGCGGGAAAACAAAACGTAGAGAATACATACAGTCACCTGACCGCTAGAGACACGCCACCTCATGCGCATGGCTTGCCACGAATAAGACTGTTTTCTAAATTGGGGAATACCATTTCGGTTGTGTTTTAACAAGTATTCCAAAAGGCGAAAAAGGAACTGGATATGCTAAATAGCGATTACAAAAGTTCCCTCAGCTTTCTCGCAATTCTCAAACATACTAAACAACATTATAGGCTCGGCAGAAGAGTATTCCCACCACCTCATCCTCAATTAAGCAGAGAAGAAGCCACCACTCTTCGGCGATTGCAGACGAATTCTTATCCCCACTGCACCCTCCTCCATTTCATCTACCCGACTCAGTATCCCTCCCTTTGCAATTTCTGTGCAACGCCGGGCACCCTGTACCACCAGGTATGGGAGTGCAAAAAACTCCAAACCTACCCCCAATCCCCTACCCAACTTTTGAGCAGTGGATGGCTCGTCTGGTCGATCCGGACCTTGGGACACCAGCATGAACTGGTCAAGAGGGCCTGGACGGCAAGTCGCAGCCTGGGTATCCCGGAATAAGGATGCCCTCCACCGGGCGAGTGCCCTGCCATCAGCACTTATGCTCAATAAATGTTTATTCTCTCTCTCTCTCTCTCTCTCTCTCTCTCTCTCTCTCTCCTCTCTCTCTCTCTCTCTCCTCTCTCTCTCTCTCTCTCTCTCTCTCTCTCTCTCTCTATCTCTCTCTCTCTCTTTCTCTCTCTCTCTCTCTCTCTCTCTCTCTCTCTCTCTCTCTCTCTCTCTCTCTCTCTCTCTCTCTCTAACTAGTTTAAATCGGTATAAATGGGAATCACTAAGTTCACATGCCGAATTGTTTCGGTGTCGGCGCTTGTGTCGCGCGGTGGTATAGCCCCTAGCTAGCACATCAGGATGGCTATAGGTTCCGCTGTCTTACCCTTCGAAAGACGCTACTCGCTGTTTTGTTTCCGTCGAAGCACGGCCGGCCTACAGCGGCGGCGGCGTCCGCCGCTCTAGCCCGGCCTGGCCGACGCTCATCGTTTGGGACGCCGCACCGCGAATTCCAGGCAACGGCTGGCAGAACCTCTCCTTTCGTTTTTTGTAGAGCCACGGGTGTCAATTCAAATGACGTCACATAGGCAATTGTTGTGGTTGTCGTTAAAGCTTTGCTTTCCAACCACCTTCACAGCGTGGATTGAAGCAATTTTTTGTGTTTGGTTTTTAACCGTGTGGACCTTATGTAGTAAGGAGGAGGACTAAAATTTTCTTCAAACGAAAGGGGAGGGGGAAAGGCGAGTGGGTGCTGGCGTCAGCCCAGGCCACCTTCAGGCCCCCAGCAGCCCACGCCCTGGAGATCACACACCCCTGATCCTTGACGTGGAAGCTGGTCAGCCTATGCTCCCACTACTCCAATGTAGGTGATGAAATTGGGTTGGAATACTACAAGATGACAATTTTACTTCACATTTCACCCTATTTACTAAAAGCTGGCTTTTTTTTGTAAACGGGTAATAGTCACTATGGGTTCAACTTGAAATAAATAAAATATATCGTTCGAGGAAAACTTGTCAAATACTCCGTCGTCATCAGAAGAATTCCAAATACGCTAAGGAAAGGATCGCCGAAAGTGATACGGGCAAACTATCGTGTAGCAACCAATGAAATGGGAACTTAACAAACACAGGTCAAAAACGAGCTCTAAAGCTTAGATATATATTTTCAGTACATACTACGATAATCAGGTTTGCAGTAAAGGCTTTAGCATGTTCAGGTGCACAAATATAAGGAAAAATGAGAAAACATAAATAAGATTTTTCAAGCGGCTGAGGGTACCCTTAACAGCTGAGGGAAGATAATACTAACGTATGCACCAACAGCTAGCTACGAGGATGACGTCGTAGATAGTTTCTACGAAGACATCGAGTCAGGAATGAATAAGGGAACCGCACAGTTCACGATTGTAATGGGGGACTTTAACGCAAAATTAGGTGGAAAGAGAGTTGGAGAAAAATTAGTGGGAAATTTTGGAATAGGCACTCGTCACTGTCGACGTGATGCACTGGTTGGATTTGCAGAGAGAAATGACCTCCAAATACTGAACACATTTTTCCGGAAACGCAGAGTAGGAAATGGACTTGGAAAAGTCCTGACAAGAGTAATCACAAAAAAAAAAAACGAAATTACAATTACAATTACAGGAATTGCAAAAAAAAAAACTACTTTCTGAATGACAACCCAGGTATTGTGCAGTACGTGCAGGACTAATCAAGATTCGGTGCTGTGATCTTAGGATGGTTAGGTGAAAAGGCTGAATCTCAAAAAAGCGAGAAGGAAGCCCGTAAAAAGAAAGAAAACTAGCGCCAACTCAGTCAGAGACAGGATGCAGGAGTTTAAAATAACCCTTCAGAACAACTTCGCGCTTCTAGACGGTCAGAACGAGGCCAGTATGGACACCATAAATGATAACCGAACCCCAACAATCAGCGAGTCTGCAGCGGCTAATGGTGAAGCAGCATGTAGGACACAAACTACAAAACTAACTAGGCAAACACAGGGACTTATTTCGCAGCGCCAGAAGACGATATTGTCGAGTACGGTGGATCAAACGGAACTAGCGGAGCTGTCAAAATTGATAAACGATAAACA
Organism: Haemaphysalis longicornis; assembly: GCF_048455015.1. NCBI lineage: Eukaryota > Metazoa > Arthropoda > Arachnida > Ixodida > Ixodidae > Haemaphysalis > Haemaphysalis longicornis. The sequence goes on from NW_027526361.1 coordinate 124,510,757, forward strand.
GAAGTAAAACAAACGACCTTCGTGCGCACAACGTGGCGGCCATGGAGAAAACGTTAGAAACGGAGAAAGCTTGAAGGCAACAAGGAGGCAGCTGGCTATTGGCAGTGACAATGTACGCACTTAGATATCAACAGGGTGAAATTACACACAATATGGAAGAGATAAGAATAATTGTAGGACGATTCTACAGAAGGCTATACGCCAGCGACGCTGGAGCTCCGAAAAGTACCCAGCCAACAGGCGTTGCTTGCTGTTTTCCACCTGTAACGAAAGAGGAAGTAGGAAAGGCACTTAAGGTAATAAAAAGAGCGAAAGCTGCAGGTGACGGCGGCATAACCATAGACCTTCTAAAAGAGGGTGAAGATGTAATACTACAAAAGCTTCCTACATTATTCTCAGAATGTTTAAGGAGTTTAAAAGTACCCAAAGACTGGAAAAACGCTTACATTGTTGTAATTAACAGGAAGGGAGATAACAAAGTACTTAAGAATTACAGACCCATCCGCCTTCTGTCGGTTGTATACAAGCTGTTCACCAAGATAGTAGTGAGCCGCATAACCGCCAGCCCAGACTTCCAACAACTCAGGGAACAGGCTGGGTTCAGAAAAGGATACTATACAACGCATCACATCCACGTCATCAACCACGTAACAGAGAAATGCGCCGAGTATAATAAACCTCTTTACATGATATTTATAGACTATGACAAAGCGTTCGATTCAGTCAGCACCGCCGCAGTGATGGACGCCTTAAAGGACCAAGGAATAGAGAATACCTACCTACGACTCCTAGACGACGTACATGAGGAATGCACCGGCAGAAGTACCCTTCACAAGCAAAGTGATAAATTCCTGAACCGAAAGGAACTGCGATAAGGAGATACCATCTCACCGAAATTGTTCACAGCACGTCTGGAGAGTGTATTCAGGAGGTGTGACTGGGAAAACTTAGGCTTACGGATAAACGGCGAATACCTGAACCATTTGAGGTTTGCAGACGGCATAGTCGGGCTCAGTGAATCTGCAGAGCAACCCCAAAACATGATTGAGGAACTACAATCAGAGAGCTTTGATGTGAGGCTAAAGATAAATATTAATAAAACTAAAGTCATGATAAATAAACACGCTGAACACGCCTTCTTTAGCATAGGAGACGAAACACCGGAACAAGTAGAAGAATATAAATACCTTGGCCAGATGATCAGTGCGGACACAAACCACGAGAAAGAAATCAAGCGTAGAATAGGACTGGGACGCGGTACATTCGGCAAGCACACGCAAATAATGAAAATTAAGATACTTCTGTCCCTAAAAAGAGCGGTATTCAACCAATGCGTCCTGCCGGTGATGACATACGGAGAGGAAACGTGCCGACACACTTAACAATTAGAAAGCAAGCTTAGGTCCGCCCAACGTCCCACGAGCGAATAATGTCAGAAGTAACGCTTAGGGACAGAAAACAAGCTACCTGGATTAGGGAAAAAACTCGGATAGATGATATCATATTTCAGATTAGGAAAAAGAAATAGACTTGGGCTGGCCGTGTCGTACGACGAACGGACAACAGGTGGACCACAAAGACAACAAAATGGGCACGGAGAGACGGAACTAGCAGAAGAGGAAGGCCATTAACTCGATGGAGAGATGAAATAACAAAATTCGGAGGCAAGGAATGGACACGGGCAGCACAGGACAGAAACGGGTGGAGGTCAATGGGGGAGGCTTTCGCCCTGCAGTGGACCCAAATAGGCTGTCGATGGTGATGATGAGGGTACCCTCTAGTTGGTACCCACGATGCCTGCAGCGGAAAATATCTACTGTCGAAAACACGAGAGAAAAATCTTGTTGCGCTTGTTCGTAATTTAAAATTTACCGCACAGCACACACGAGAGCATGAGAAAGGACGAAGCAGCAAAAGCGTTTGTGGCGTTCTGTTTTTTTTTCTTCCTTATTTCTATTTGAACAAGAAGAGCGAGAGTTGCTATTTCCGGGATCATTTCTAAAAGAGTCTTTGTCGTCGAAAGATCCCTACAGCGACGCGATGTCGGTACTTCCAATAGCTGTTAACGCTAAGCGTGATTGCCGCGCCCGACAGAACGCAGCGCGGCTCGCCTCTCGGCGCAAAAGGACCCAAGTAAAGCAACCAAAAACCTGCAGTGGAATCGACAAGGGGCAATTAATGCAACCCAGAGCCGCTAGACCATGAGACGGAAAATGTGTGGATGTTTCAAAGCACTACTTTCGTAGAGCGGTTTCGCGGAGGATGCCAAAGTTACCCTTTTGACCATAAACGCACCACCGGCGCACACCCATCGAAGCGCATCGTGTGATTTGCCAGGTTGGCGGCCGGCGCTGAGCGCAAGGCCGCATTTTAAGTCGGTCTGCCCACATCACGGCCGCACCCGTCGCGGCGGCGACGGAGCGGCCGCTCGGCTGATCGACAGCCGACCAAACCCGCAGTATTTCACGCATACGCCACTGAGGCGTCTCGGGCGATGGGACTCATCTTGCGCCGCGTTCGCCATGAAAGAGAAACGCCGCGTGCGCCGAGAATGAACGGGAGGCCGGGACTCTTTTTAGATGCGACTGCATCTCATTCACTCGCCTTGTCCCTGCATCCGGCGTCGTCGGCGTTGTTGTCGGCGTCCGGCCCTCCCCCATTCTCCTCGCCGCGTGAGCTGCGCTCTCCGCCGCTCACCAACGCCACCTAGAGGAAATTCTTTAGCCAGTCTAGGTGGCGTTGCGCTCACCCCCTCTCCTCTCCTATAGCGAACACTCTCTCGCGAGGGGCATTGGATTGGATTCGAATGGCTTGGCTTGGCTTGGCTTGGCATGGCATGGCATGACATGGCATGGCATGGCATGGCATGGCATGGCTTGGCATGGATTGGATTGGATTGGATTAAAGTGGATTGTGTTGAATTGTGTTGCGTCATAGCCGCGGCAGACGCACTGGCGCCGGCGCGTCCCCTCACCGTTTTACGCGCTATAAAACGCGATGCCTGCGCCGCTCCGCTCCATCGTTCCAGCGCCGTTCTTCCGCTGTCCAACGCTGCAACGTGAACCCCCCATGCGTCGCATCTACACAGGGGTTCCCGCGAGGGGAGGTGGGAGTTTTTCTGCGAGCGTTGTACGGGACAAAACGGCTTTGAGCCGTGGTCGGCAATACAGCTGCATCAAAAGTAAACCAAGCGAAACCAAGACTCAACCAAACGAAGCCACGCTTTGGTTTGCATATCCAAGGTTAGCTGAGCTCAGCCGCTTCCATTTTTCTCTTGTGTGACCAATAAATGTGGAACGTTCAGTAAATTCTTATGGTACTTTTTTTTATTTTTGCGTCGCTCTGTACCATGGATTGCCCGTAGGGGAATAGAGAACCTAGTGAAGGTAACGGCCGGAGATAGCGCCAGGTGCCGCTGCTTCGACGGGTTTTTGGATCCCGTGACTGCCTGTACGCGCCGAAAATCGAGCCAGCAACCAGTGCGGGTAGCCGAGGTAAAGAAACCAGAGGATCAACAGGCAGTCAATGCGGGTGCTAAAGGGAGTAAACATATTCATTGAGATGGTTCCACCACTAAGCATGGGCGAATAAGGTCGCGTTGCGGACTTCAAAAGCTCAAGCAAGGCGCGTTCTCGAGCTTAGCCTAAAGTTTGGGAGGAATAGGGTCGTTATGCGTACGCATTGTTGTAGATCCACCTATGAATCGGAAATTGATTTTCTGGTAGACGGCGTAAAACCCAGAAATGCTGTGTAGAGTACGGCCGCCGAATGTTTAAAAAAAACAAAATTACAGCCGTTCCACTCAGTGGGAAAGCTGTCGGGAGTGCGGCGCAGTGATTCGCCGTAATGGGCTGTACCGCCGTCATACGCTCACTGCTACCACCCCATGCTTTTCAAATTTCCCGCCTTCGCAGTGCTCGCGCACCCCCACCTGATACTGCGCCAGCGGGAGTTTTGTTCTTTTTGTGCTTGTTTTAATTTCGTATGCTACAGCTGTTTTGCGTCATTTCGAACGCGCCATTTTTTTCTTATGCTGCTGGAGCCTTTCTGTAGAATATCGAACGCGCCATTTTCTTCTTGCGCGTGGAACCTTTCTGCGTCATTTCGAACGCGCCATTGTTTTCTTGCGCTGCCGCTTTTTTCGCTTACTATCGTAAAAACTAACCCAACGAGTGTTCCTAAGTAACTTAACTCGGACGCTGCAGGTTAATTACGTATATTTTTCCGCAACTGTAGCTATAGTTTTCTTTGCGCTAAACGACGGGGAGATGTAGGACAAGCGCCAACGGTTCACGAGTTTCTCGCGCTTATGACTATATAAACCGCTTGGCTTTCGAAGCCTTTAGGGTACGCCGCAAACGACACCGTTATCACGGGGCGCCCTGTTTCTCTACTTGGGTCCAGCGAGCGAGCTATGACGACAAGTTGAGCGCCTTAAGTGCTCTGCACTTAGAATATTGCTGGAGCGTCGACCGGCCGGTGGGTCAGCGCCTCATCATAGTAGAAAGCGGCCAGACGAGCTAGAATACTTTTCATGGGCAGAAAGATCCCACCGGTGCATCTGTCGTCTGCTAGCTTTTCGCTCAAGCACGACACGGCCCCTTCCCATTACAATCAGCCGGATATTTCCTATGCCGGTCGGTGGCAGCGATTTCGCGTGCGCCTTGTTCAGGCAATGCTACTTATAACCAGCGGAAAGTTGTGTCGTTGTTGCGGGAACAGCCGCAGAAGACGGCAGTTGCACTGGTGGGTTAGTTCTACGCATGCTAACTGTGCGAACTACCCTCGCTTGCTTCGCCGCTGTCTACTGTGATAAGGCGCTGAACCAGTCACCGGTCGACGCTCCCGCGATATTATTAACAAAATTACGCCACCTTCCCACGAGGGGAACCCTGGGGTGATGCAAACCATCTCACGGGGTTCAATTCGCGTTTCCGTTATGTTGGTTACCCAAATGTGCTTAAAGTGTAGTGAACATTAAATGATGCTCAATCACACGTAGAGTTCCAAGTACGTAAAGACCGTCTTCATCGGAAGATTCAACGGAGTCGTCGTCGTCAAGCGAAGCACGAGCACAGTCAAGCGGAGTCGAGCAACTGCGTCAAGCGAAAGCGCGCGCTTAACTGAACGGGCGCCGAGCGCTCACCGCTTTATATGCGGGCTTGAAGGACAGGAGACAGCGGATGAAAGTTGCGCATGCGCACACATGCGCGCGCAAGCGCGCCGGAGCACATGCGAACGTAGGCGAAGCGCGCCAGCTGTTGTTATGATAATGAGCCGGAGAGAGGGCATAACGCACAGCTGTCGGAGAGAAGAACGGAGGAAGTTTGCGCATGCGTAATGAGGAGTGCAGACTACGCCGGTCAACACGGGACAGGCCGAGTGTAAGAGATGCCTTGCATCTAAAAATTCGGCGGCTGCGTGCGCTCTGTGCTTTGATTGATTGTAGAGTTTTAACGCGCCGACGAAGCGCAGGCGGTGAGGCGCGCCGTAGTGGAGGGCTCCGGATTAATTTTGACCACCTGGGGATCTTTAACGGGCGCTGAAATCTCGTACACACGGGCGTTTTTGCTTTTCGCCTGCACCAGAAAAGCGGCTGCCGCCACCGGGAGTCGAACCCGCGAACTCGGGCTCAGCAGCGCAACGTCTTAGCCACTGAGCCACCGCGGCGGGTGCACTCTGGGCTTCATGCTCTTTGGATTTCGATAGAATTTTCGGTAGTCTTATGGTAGCCAACTACCATCCTTTCTCGGGACGTTGCTGCAGCTATTCAGTTTTTGTTTCTTCGATCACTCCTGTGATAATCTGCAAAAGTTGTACGACAAGAAAGTGAACGCTGCAGTTATGTGCGTAAAGTGCAATGCCCGTGGGTTGTTACCGTTCTCCACAAGCAAGTCTAAATTGTGGGATTGGGAGGGGTTAACCCTATTGATGAAGCATCATACTTTTTGTTGTAGTAAACTTCGATATTTAGGGTCACTCATGTGTCTTCATTTCATTTCTACCCTTTATTGTGGCGCCGCTGGTCATAACGGTGTAATTATCGAGAATTACCAAGTTTTTTGGGAAGGCAAAAAGTAAGAAAGAAGGGACGTGTGCACATATAGCTGTGATGAAATGAGGACTATTTGACATGTAGCTTATGATATTTCTCAAAGAAGGTACAGGAAACTATTATGCGTATTTTAAAAATAAGACGGAAGTAAACGGCAGCATAAAAACGCATATTCACATTAAAAAAAGAAATTAGCGGTATCACCACAGAGCCTACCTGTAGCGTTGGTTTAATTGAGATTGAAATACGTGTGGTTACGTGAAGAATATCAAATTATCACATTTCATTACTTCAAATAACATTACCGAGTTACCGAGGTTACCTTGAAAACCTTACGTTGTCGCTTTCACAGACCTCACGGTCGCCCGTAAGATAGGCCCGGCTAGGCTACCCAAAATTTCTGCTGTGACCGCCTAAAAAAGAGCAGTAACGGTCGGTTACATGATGCTGTAATGGCAGCGAATCACTTCGCCTGGTGACAAAAAATGATACTGAGACCGCCAATAAATTCATTCCTCATGGTCGAACTAGATGAACGCGGTTAGAAACAGAAAAGTATATTATACATTTTTTATTTTTCTCTGTTTTTTTTTATATTGCCACCCTCAAGCCTTCCAGAATTTTAGACAAATTTACGACGCTGGACCCTTCATAAAAGAGAGGCGTGATGTCACACTCTTGGTGCGCTATTAAACCGAACCAAAAAATACAATTTAAGTTTTATTCGAAAAAACAAGTTGGCACAGCTTGCACTAGTGGAGCAAGGCTGCAGAAACATCAAAGCTCATCCGGTTTTTTTTTTCTGCAAAAAAGTGAGTTGGATATGCGCGTCTACCTCAGTCTTTTAAATTCAAAAATGCCCTAAAATACAAAGCCAATTGCTTCTGCACAGAACGTGGGGGAACTGTATTTTATTTTGGAAATGAATACCATTTGTGGTATTCGCATTTCTGTAACATCATTCGCGTTTGTGGGACAGCAACTTAGCACCTTCAAGACCCGCACTGCCGGTGTGGCTAACCCTTGGACAAAGAGGAGCATTTCGCTATTGTGCGCCGCATATTTCAAATTGAAAAGAAACAGGCTGCTGTTTCACTCATTCAACCACTAAGGCAGACACGCATGCACGACCTTGCTACACCTTGCACATCGGATCAGAAATGTGACCCTAGTGAACTTTTTCCTTCCTTTTAAGCGTGTGTTTGGAGGCCTTCTGCGGGAGATAAAACAATTCGCCCCGCTTGCACTTGTGGTGTAAGGCTGGAGAAACTGCAGCGCTGGCGGCCCCTCTGTTTTGTCGGAGTCCCGGCTGTTGCACCTCACAGGGATTACCGAACTTGCCGCTGAAAGTTCTCAATAACCGTCAGTCCCGGAAAGTTTTGTCCGCAGCCTTTCCCTTATCTCGCAAAGTGTACCGCGTTAGCACGTGCTTGAACCCACGGCAACCGGCTTTGCGAACTCCGCGTGTGTTGAGCGAAATGGGCGTCTGTGGAGAGATGGTGCCACGAACGCTGGTTGAGTGTTCTCGAACGTCGATGTGGCCAATGCTGCTGCTGCTCACGAAGCGCACGCTCACGTGCGCTAGGTAATTTTCATTGGTATTTTTGTGCTATCTCCTAATGTGCCGCAAGCCCACGCGCAATCCTGGCTGCTGCTGCTTCACTTAGTTTCACGTAGAGGCTCCCCGTTTTTCTTTTAAATGCGAATGCATTTCTTAGTCGGGGGTTGTCGTGCGTTGGCCGGAGTGCGCCTAGCAACAGCTGTGGCGCGTGGCGCGCCTAGCAACCGGAGCAGGTGGTAGCTCGGGCGGGAGTAGCGGAGGGCAAGGGGAGAGGAGGAGCGCGCTCGGCGTGTGAGGGCGCTCGCATCGCGGAGCTCGGGCGGAGTAGCGGAGAGTGAGTGGAGAGGAGGAGCGCGCTCGGGCTTGTGAGGGCGCTCGCATCGCGGAGCTCGGCGGAGAGAGCTCGCGCGCGGGCCGGGCGTGTTGCGCGGGTCTCTCTCTCCTCTCCGAGTACCCTCTCTTCGCTCGCTGCGCTCGGAAAAATATATATAAATGCAGTGGAGCGCGCGCCTCTCTCCGTGACTGCTTGCCGCAGCACACTCATCGGTGCACCCAATGCATTCGCATTTCCGCACGATCCCCTTCGGGGAGGTGGGGTGAGTTTTTCACGCCTACCTATCTCTTTTATCACCCCTTTCTCTTCTGATCTTTACATCCCCCTCCTGCCCCTCCCCACCGCACTGGGTTGTATGCAGGTGAGCCCCCAGTTGGGCTCAATAATATCCCCAGTGCACTTCCTTGCGTTTTCGCCCGAACCACCTAGAGAGACATCTGAGGCCGGGCGCTCCTCACGCGGTGTACGCTCACGTACGCTCGCTCTTTTTAATTGCTATTTTTGTAGCGTAAGCTACACTGGCCGAGGTTGAGCAGTTTCGCGTGTGCAGTGAAGGGCCGTTTGGCGCAAGCGCGAGGGGCATTGGAATGGATTGGCTTGACTTGGATTGGCTTGAATTGGATTGGGTTAGATTTGGATTGGATTAGATTGGATTAAAGTGGATTGTGTGGAATTGTGTGGCGTCATAGCCGCGGCAGACGCACGGGCGCCGGCGCGTGCCCGGGTGTGCGCCTCAATTGCGCAGTAGGCAAGTGTGACGCTAAACCGGAGCCGCTTGATAGCCGTTTCGCGTGGCTCGTGAAGAGCCGTGCTGAGCATGCGCGAAGAGCAGTGACTGGATAGGACTAGACTGGACTGGAGGTGACTGGATTGGACTGGATTGCTGAACTTTAGCTCACGCTACGTATATCCTGGCATAGCAGAGCTAAGCCACTACAAATTTTTTGTTAATGTCATACGGCGAAAGTATAATGAATACCTTGCTGTTCTAACTATGATTCTAAGGTCTGCTGTTCAAACACTGAACATCATTTTTTTTTGCTTTCCGGTCTGTGAATGAGAGGCAGTCAAAGTGATCAAAAAGTAAAACAAAGGGTTCAGGCTCGTAGCATTTCGTCTAGTTTGATAACAACACACCATCGGAAAAGCGAACAAAACCCAGACCTTCCAGCTCGTGCTGTCAGTCGTCACAAAACGTCAGACAGACGAGTGCACTCACAGACCGTCTGTCAGCCGAAAGCTCGTGACAAAATTGCAAAGCAGCACAATTACAGTTCCAGTCAAATAGCGAATTCAGGGAGAATTCACGAAGACAAGTTTACGGCCTAAAGAGCATTTGCCAGGATAATGAACTATAAACTTTATTTAGCCGCTGCGATAGCTGAGCTATCGAAGGTTCCATGGGGAGTACACCACCCGTCGGCTTTGCATATGGGCTTAATTCTGTACAGAAACAGGACGAGGCGCCGGATTCCTGGATTACGTGCATATCGTCCAAGTACAGTTCACAAAGTAACGAAATGGTGCCGATGCAGCGGTTTCTAATAGGCTTGCCAGGAAGCGGACTTGCCGCTCATGGTAATTGTCTGCTTCGCAGGAAATTGAAAGCTCGACGTAGCAACTTGGAGAGACTGGGGACGCGGGCGAAGTGACTGGCCCAGTTGGTGGTAATGAAGGCGGAAGAGAAGTCCCTACGTTGTTCTTTTGTGTGTGTGTGTATGTGCCGGTGAAACTTTGTTACAGGAAACGCGAACCCAGCACGTTAGTTTGATGGAAAGGATACTTTCTCAAGTGGGCTAAATAAGGGAACCCGGACTACCGGATGGCTTCTGCAGAAGACAGTGCAACCTTGCAGGCCTCATTAGGTTGGCTGCCACGCGCAAGACGAAGGTGTTTACGAAACGGGCTTTTCTTGCTTTCCTGCAGTAGTCGCTCCGGTAGGTACAAATTCCTGTACGTCGGGGAACATACTGGGGTGGTATATAATAGAATTAGTACAGCACAAGGACTGGCTGTCTAATATAAAAACGGAGAACTTGTTTCGGACTCCGTTTTAGTCAGCGACGTAAAGTAACCGTCCGAGCATCAAGGATATGAAATTTAAGTTGCTAAAACAGTTTCAGCATAATCTGTTGAGTGAGTGAGTGAGTGAGTGAGTGAGTGAGTGAGTGAGTGAGTGAGTGAGTGAGTGAGTGAGTGAGTGAGTGAGTGAGTGAGTGAGTGAGTGAGTGAGTGAGTGAGTGAGTGAGTGATTGAGTGAGTGAGTGAGTAGGCAAACATGTGGAAGTTCGCATACTCGGGGGAGGGAGGGGCATTTTCATAATTAAGATAACCTTTCAGGTACGTAATTTTGTGACGGCGTTTTTCGGCCGTTCCTGTTGACCATTATGCACATTGCCGTTGTTTCCTAACCACCAAAGCCCGTCAGCGCAACTAAATGAATCTAATGGTTGCGGCACTCTAGAAAACGCACATATTCCACACAAATAGCGCAGCACCAGAACTTTAACAACGCTGCATTATATTTACTTAAGACCTCGCCACCTGTTACACACCACATTAGAACACTCTTCTGAAAACGCACACATTCCTATTCGAAATCAGTGTTCTAAAAGCCTGCAAATATATGCCCCGCTAAAATATTGAGGCTAGCTCAAATAGCGCCGACTCAGCAACGACAGCGTAAAATAAACCCCATAAAAGCGTCCCAAGAGCCACGACTTTAATGTGGATAGCCTAAAACGTAAATCATCTAGCTGTATAAGTCATCTAGCTGTATATAAAGTCATCTAGCTAACTTCCAAATACTCCGTTTTTAGAAGTTAGCTAGATGACTTTATATCGCTTTCCGGCTTCGTAACGGATTTAGCAGCCGTATTGGGCTCAATTGTAGGGTTGCTGTGATGCGTGTTTACTCCAAAATAACCTGGCTGCTTTCAAGCATAGGTTGGCTTGATTGGCTACCACCGTTTTCCCCTGTCGTCATCAATATGGAAGTGAGCGATTTCTTGAAATGCGAACCACTACACAAAAGTTCCTATTCTGATCACAATGCCTTGTACACTAACTCTCCATATTGAAGTGGTATATAGCATCAATTCGCACGGAACGCCATTCTGCGTTTCTCATCTTAATGTCTTGTTTAGAACACGACCAGATATGAACCGACGTGACGTAATTATTTAGTTGGAATAGCTTCGTAGGCGTTGTGAGCTCAAGAGTGTGTGAATTTATATTAGTGGACAAAGACAACTAGATAAAGTTCAGGCTGCTGTACAATAGTGTGAGCGTAGAAACTAGTAAACAATATGCAAGTACTCCAATCAGCAGGAAAATAAAGAAAAGTTGCAAAAAGCACGTTAATTATTAAAATTAAAAAAAACTCCAAGAAAAAAAAAGGTCGGAAAAGAAAGAAAATCGCGGGATTTCTCCCCAGTCCAGCAATGTGCTCCCTTTAACTCATCAAACGGTGGAAGAAATATTCTCTCCCGTCGTCTATCTGTTGTCGGCGCCCGCGCCTACAACGAAATCGTCCCTTGTTTCACAGTTGCTCTCGTTGATCGGGCGTACACGACGACTGTGTGCAACACCGGCCCTGCAGTGTGCTGCTTATTGGTCCTCTCACTGTCTTTTTTTACCACCATGTGCTCACCACGAAAACGCACGGCTCGCCAGCCGTGTTTTTGGCGCACGTTCTGTGGCCGTCGCTGCATGCTTGCTGTGCGGGACTCGTCTGCGTCCTGTTACACGTTACCACCGCATTTGTGGACGCTTTATATTGTCGCACAGGCGTAAAAGCGGGCAGCGATGATTCTAAACTGCCCATTTCGTCATGAACGAGCGCTGACTGCAGCATATTGATGCATCAGTCACCACGAACCAAAGACCCTAATTCAGTAGCATTTTGGCTGGCGCCTCTGAACGGTGGCCAGACCAGCGGTGCGTTTTTCGATAAAAGAGCGAAGGCAAGGCAATGAGCGTCAGGCCTTTCCGCATGCGCATTAATTTTTCGCCATTACTCATACGCACCGTACTCCTTCATTGTAGTTTTTTTTTTCTTTGAGCAACTCTACTGCATCTTACAAAACTTGAAACAAATAAAACGTTGCAATTGCACGGGTTCCACTAGAAGAAATAACGGAACACAGCTGCCGCTCACGCATTGCTGTAGATTATCGAAACAAACACACGCTCATAGTTCCTACTTCCATGCTTTGCGATCAGTGTTAGAAATACTTTGTAGCCGCTGAAGCTTCAGTTGGGCTTAGTGATCCTGCGAATGTTAAAGATGTGAAAAGAGGACTGTGTGTTGTCCAATGTGTATGTATACGTGTATTATAATTGCGCTTTTGTCGTGTGGTTGTATTGTGGTTGGGAAATGCCTTCAATGAAGTGTATGTTGCTGTGTTCTGCCATGGTTCCTTCCAATCTGTGCCCGCCAACGTGAGGGCTCTGTAATGTTGCCTGTAACGTTAGCCATAGACGGAACGCCTCGATGCAATCGCCCACTGATAGTGATGCTGAGTAACTGCCACTGCCCATCCCCACTTTTTTCTTAGCGTCGTCTATCGGTCACTTTTAAAGATTAAGGAATGCTCTACTTCGAGCTCGCTAGATGGCGAGCAGTGTCACCTGCTCGCTCGGACGGATGCAGTGGATCCGTTTTTCGTGCCGCCTGCACCGCCTTTGCGCTGAGACGCACGATTGCAGATGATCTGCTTTCTGATGCATCGGTTGTAGAAAAAGGGATTGGACTAACAAGAACTGGTTGTTCTCAAACGGTACCATTCGATGTTTGTGATCTCGTGTGTCGGCGAACGGCGGGGTTACAAGCCTGCGGGAAATAAAAGGCGGCATTCTGAATGCAGTCGTTGTGACTTCTTCTCTGCGAACGGCGGCTCGTTTGCGCTAAAAGCGAAGGCGCGCATCCCAGGACGAATGGGAGACGTCGCGTATACGGATGGCGTCATGTCTTGCTAACCGCAGTTCTGAGGCTGGGTAGATGATGTCTTGGTTATTTTATTGCATTTTAGGCGCCCTCAGCCACAGTATGGTGGCTAGGAGGGGGAGGTGACGCCAAGGGCCTGTCAAAAGCGATGCGCCGGTTCATGCCCTCCTCACGGTGGCGCTGCTTTCCGTAGTTTGATGCCCGCCTGGCCGCCCGCTCTACGACTAAGCGCGCAGCGGACGCGCAAGCCAGAAGAAGTTCGCCGCACGCGCAAGTTAAATTTTACTAAGCACTCAAGTTGCTTGAAGTGCAATTTACTTCGCCACTTTCGCTAAGCACTTCGACGTGTTCTGTTCCGATACGCATAACCTATGGAATCCCGAACGTCATGAATCTTTCGCTGCCGAGTTCCATGTTATACTCCACGCTTCCCATTCTGTACTCAACGTTATTTTAAACAGAATACAACGAAGAGACCATATCCGTTCGCATAAACACAAAAAGCACGAAAACCAACATTTTTTAGCCGAATGTATAACAACGACTACACGAAAACAGAAATTCAAAGGTCTGCATCTGCGACTGCAGCCTTTCACTCCAACCAGTAGAAGAAACAAATTGTTCCGTTTTCACGCAGAGTATCTCTTTCCTGTACATATTTAAACTGCCAACATTTTACTGAAAGCAAATAAAAATGGAGTAAGTCTGCAACTAGGAGGAATAATAGTAAAAGCACTTATGCTCTTTCAAAGATGCGCAAAAATCAAGGCTGAACTGTAAATGCAATAAAAAGTTTGCATTTGAGTACTGGAGTGTTCAATCTCGATGACAGACAGACAGACAGACAAGGAAATTTATTGGTGGTCCTGAGAGACTCCGATGCCCCCCTTTTCAGGGGGGTGATGAAGCCGCGGGCCGCTCCCACGTTGGGACAGGAAGTCCAAGCATCACTGCCGCATCGTGGGCTCTCTGGACAGCCATAACTGACATGAAAACTCGGAGCTTCGTAGCGCAGAGCTTCACTCTTCTTCGGTGCAGCTATTTGGGCCTCTCTGTAACGAGGGGCATCCCCAGAGCGTATGTTCTGAATTACTTTTCTGTCCACATCTAGGGCAGTCCGGACTATAGCCGTCTGGATTGATGGAGTGAAATAAAGCCAAGTTTGGATACGATCCTGCCTGAAGAATGCGGAGTGTGATAGCCTGTGGTCTGTTTAGTTTACCGTGGGGAGGAGAGTAAACTCTGCTGTGAAGCTAGTAGTGCTCAGTTATCTCATTAAAGGTGTAAAGAATGTCTCAGAACTCGACAAACCCAGGTTCAACAAGACCTCGACTCGCATTGGCGCCCGCGCGGTGGGTTAGTGCGTGCGCTTGGACGTGTGCGATGTCGGTGAGGTTGGCGAGGGAATCGAGCTGGCAGTCGAGATGTGCCGGGAACCACGTGATAGTATGTGTATGGAGTACTCTACCGTGGAGGATTCTATGGGCTTCTTCGGCGATGGAGCCAGAGGCGTATGCCCTGACCGCCGCCCTCGAATCAGTGAATACTTGAGTTTTCTCTTCGTCCAGGAGTGCCAAAGCGATAGCTGCCTGCTCCGCCCTAGCCGGGGTGGAGCCTCTGATGGTGGCTGCGCAAGTGACCTGGCCTTCATGGTTGACTACTGTTGCGACGAAGCTAGATGAGCGCCCGTACTGAGCCGCATCCACGAAGCTGACCGTGTGAGAGGAGTCCTTGATCTGCCGGAGCAGTGCCACAGCCCGTCCTTTGCGTCTACCCGCATTGTGTTGTGGGTGTACGTGTATAGGAAAAGGAGCAACCATGATGTTGTCCCTTGGGTAATCCGACATAACACACTTACGTTCCTCCACTACGGTGGGGCCAAGTCCCAAAACCGCGAGGATCTCTCTCCGCGGGTGTGCTGGATAGGCGTGATCTTTGAGCCGTTTCCTGGGCTTCAATGATTTCGTCAAGTGTGTTATGTGCACCCAGCTGGAGGAGGCGTTCTGTGCTGGCATTTACCGGAACTCTTAATACTTTCTTGATGCTCTTACAAACTAGCGCTTCCAACTTGTTCTCTTCGGATGTATACCACTTGTGCATTGCACCACGTAGATGATGTGGCTCATGAGGAATGCATGGAAGAGCCTGAGAAGGTTATCGTCCTTCAGACCCCCCCCCCCTCTTATTAGAGATTCTAGTGATCAGGCCGATCATGCACTTCGTCTTGGTTGTGATTTTACGGAGTGTGGTAATGTTAACTCCGCTAGATTCAATGAACATTCCGAGTACCCTTAGAGTGTGTACCCTAGGAATGTTGGCAACACTCTTGGTGTGAAGCTTGATGTTAACCTCGTCGAGGGGCTTCCACCCCTTGGGCCTGGGACCTTTTCTGACCGGTCTGTAGAGAAGTAGCTCATACTTTTTCGTCAAGCACCTTAGCCCTGTGCCCTCGAGGAAGGTTTCGGTTCGGTCTACCGCCTCCTGGAGACTCGATTCCACCTCCTCTTCGCTGCCTCCGGTACACCATATGGTGATGTCGTCTGCATATATAGTATGATTAACTCTCTGGATTCGCGAAAGGGATACCGACAGTTGCCTCATAGCCAGATTGAACAATAAGGGCGAGATCACAGCTCCCTGAGGCGTCCCTCTGGGCCCGAGGGAGTACTCTTCCGATTTGTGTTCTCCGACCTTTAACGTAGCCTTACGACCCTCCAGGAACGACCTGACATAGCCGTGAAAGGCCTGGCCTAGGTTGAGTTCCGAGATAGATTCTAGAATGTGTCTGTGCGATATGTTGTCAAAAGCCTTCTCCAAGTCGAGACCGAGAATGCCCCGCACCTCCCTCGTATCGTTGTCTATGATTTGAGTCTTGATGAGTTTCATTGCATCTTGTGCTGAAAGGCCTGGTCTGAAGCCGGCCATGTTATAGGGCAGGATACCACTCTGTTCTACGTGCTTTGCTATGCGATTGTTAATTACATGCTCCGCTACCTTCCCGACACAAGACGTGAGGGAAATCGGTCTCAGATTGGACAAGTTGGGAGGTTTGCCAGGCTTTGGAATTAGTATTACAGGGCTACTTTCCAGCCCCGGGGAACCTCGCCCGTCTGCCAGGCCTTGTTGATTTGTTCTGTGAGCCACTGTATGGAGTCGTCTTCTAAGTTCCTGAGAGCCTTATTTGTGATGTAATCAGGCCCCGGCGCAGACCTGGCATTGAGACATTGTTAGGCCTCCCTGACTTCATAGGTTTTGAAAGGAGCGTCTAGCTCGGGGCACGATCTACCCTTGTAAGTTGGGTAGTCGTTCGGCCCGGCCGTGACCAACGGGAGGTAGCTTCAGGCCAGGTTATCTAGGATTTTCGGCACGTCTTCTTTTCGTTTGGCCTCGTGCACGATTTTCTCCAGTACTTTTCTCTGGTTGGACCTAGTATTGGTTTCGTCTAGCAGGTTTTTGAGAAGATTCCACTTAGCACCCACCCTCATTTGTCCATCTACGGAGTTACATACCTGGTCCCACTGCTGTTTGCCTAATAACCGACAGTGATCCTCCGTGGCCTTGTTGACCACCGCAATCTTTTTTCTAAGCCGTCGATTGAGCTTTGGCGTTTTCTACCTATTGGTTAGTGATTCCTTTGCTTCAAGAAGGTGCGCCAGCCGACTATCCATCCTTTGGACCTCGAGGTCGGTGTGGACCTTTTGGTCGCCTCCTTAATATCCTCCCTGATCTGTTGAGTCCAATCCTCCAAATTAACCGTATTGCCCTGCAGCTGAAGCTGGGAGCGCTCTATCCTGATTTTTCGAAAGGCGTCCCAGTCAGTGACTACAAAATCCCTGAGAGCCCTACATCCTACCTCCAGGGCCATGGCCAGAATGTTATGGTCACTTCCCAGGTTCTCGCTGAGATTTGTCCAGGATGCAGAATAGAAGCCCCTGACGAAGCACAAGTCGGGAGTAGTATCCCTCGTACATGAATTGCCAGTCCTAGTCGGAAACACCGGATCCGTCAGAAGCAGAAGGTTGTGGTTGGTTGTGAACTGCCACAAGTCTACCCCTTTGTGGGTGGACTGGGGGTGGCTCCACGCTTGGTGCGGGGCGTTGAAGTCTCCTGCCACGAATAGCGGTCTCGACCCCGCCCGCCTGACTGCCTTATTTACGATAGTGGTGAACCTCTGTTTATGGTCGCTGGGCGAGCTGTACATGTTAAGAACGAAGATGCTGTTTTTAAGATGTCTGTCAGGTATGATTTCAATGAGCGAATGCTCAGCCTTATAGTATGCGCAGCCGATGTCGTGTACGATGAAAGTGAGGTGACTTGCTACCTGGATACTGATGCCCGTTTTCCCCTCGCCCAGACAAGTGTGAGCTTTGTAACCAGATGCCGAAACCATGTCTGTCAGAGTTTCCTGAACCAAAATATTATGGGGCTTCTTTGATGTGGATCGAACAAACTGATAGAGGACATCCTTTTTTCGGGTGAAACCTCTACAGTTCCATTGCCAGACTTCTATGTTAGTCTGTTCGACCGCCATGTTCAATGTTATTAACGATTGCCTGTTGCCCTTGGAGGATGCACCAGTTCGAAACTGCCGTGTCTATCCTGTCGCACCTGGCCACGAGAGTTTGAATAGATTCCACGACTTTGTCTAAAACGACTCGCATTTCGCCCGTCACCTTCTCGATCTTTTCAAAATGATTATCCGTCGCGGTTTCCAATTTCTCGATTCGGCCCGAAAGAACGCCCTTCGGCTGCCCGCTGGTCTGAGAGAGTGCTCTCTTTTTGGACTGAACGCAAGGCACTGACTGTGCTACTGGAACTTCCATAGAAACCTCGTCCACAGAGGAAGGCGGCTGTTCAGGATGACTCTCGCCCCCGCCTATTGTCTTTCGATCTTCTGTCTTAAGTGCTGCGACCTCTGCCCTAAGCTGTTTGAGAGCTTGTCCCAGTAACGCGTTTTCTTTTTCTAGTTGTGCGATCCTGTCATGCTCTGGAGATACACCCCCCCGTTACCTTTCTCGGTGGTGGTGGCGGTAAGTCCTTCACTCGATCAGCCCAGCTGGTGTCCTGGCTGCTGCTGGCTGGCACCTGGATGTGAACAGCAGGAGGTCCCTTGGAGCGAGAGCGAGACCGGCCCCTGGAGCCGTGTCTGGTCCTCGAAGGCTTGCGCCCCTTGGAAGACGAGCGCTCTTTCGAGCGTCCTCTGGACCCGTTGCCGGAGCCGCCTCGATCACCTTAACGGCTCCGTGACGTATGTCCGCTGCAGGTATTGCTGCCGCCATCGCTGCGCTTGCGTCTCTCTCTACGGCGTTGACGGACCAGGAAGGGCATCTGGAAGCTTTGCTTACAGGTCTTGTCTGCTGTCATGTTAGGCCCCCCGCAGAGGGTGCATTTGGGAGAGCAGTCGTGTTTGTTGTCCGGGTTGTTTTCGCCGCATCCCCGGCAGATAACATCTTCGGGTGATGGACACACATCGGCTCGATGGCCGAGTCTGCGCACGCTTGGCAGATATCTGTTTGTCTTAGGTAGAGCGAGCACTTCACGAAACTTGGGCCATTTTTAACATAACGAGGCACTTTAAGACCGTCGAATAGAATTACGACGCTGCTCGTATTCTTGATCCTCCTCACCTCGAGGGCAGTGGGGTTTTTGGGCTGTATTATGAGGCGCTGTAACTCCTGGTGCTCTATGGCGGGATCGATGCCACGTATGACCCCCTTGCACGAGTTCTCGGGGGCAGCGAAGTAAGTATTCACCTCGGAACTGGCTCGGCCGATGTTAATGTCCTTCACCCCAGCGTAAGCCATGGCGTTGCGCTTCGAGGGGGTACTCGATATCATGATGTTCTGCATCATGTTTGGACATATGATGTCCTCCGCGACGTCCGTCTCCTGCAGGCTGGCGGTGGTGATTAGGGCTTCGGCGACCCTAAGATGGCCCACCTTCCTGATGTCCAGGCCTCCGCGGAGGCGAACGATGATTCGAATATGCTCCTTTGGCAACGGGGGCAGCCTCGAAGCGGCGTTGATACGTGTCTTCACGTTCGCCGGAGCAGGGCCTTTGTTCCCGCCTCGCAGTGCGGACGAGGCTCGGTCGCCTTGCTCGGGTGCGTCGTTGCTGGTCGGCTTGCACTTGTTGATCGATGTTGTCCATCCGGCGCTGTTACTAAATTCCCCGGGGGAGATATCTTCCCCTTCCACGCTGATTTGCATGGCCGTAGCCATCGTGTCGTGGCCGATCGAGGCCGGGCGAAGCTCACCCCCCGAGCGTTTGCCGGGGAGGCAGGCCTAGAATGGTAGGCTTAACGCGACCGTGGCGTGGTCACACAGAAAGTCCTCTTGAAAACGAAAAAAAGTTCACCCACCACCACAAACTTGGTATCGACGTGGTCCTGCTGACTTTACGCGTCGAATGACGCAAAAATGCTGAAGGTGTGAAGAGAATTTCCGGCCGAAATCATTTCAAGAAGCGCGAGCCGATGTCTCGATGTCCACACTCGGCGTCCCCCTAGCGGCTATCCCCCATCTCGATGACAAAATAATTAAATTGCTACGTCTTCAACTACGGTGAACAGTGTTTGACATTTACACAAACACGTTCGAAGAGTTAAAAAGTACGTGGGTGTAATTGCATACAGCAGCACTTACTCCTCAGAAGGAAAAGAAACTAATTCACTCTGCCAATACAGCACTCTTGGTGTTAACAGCAAGCTCACCCTTTTCGCCAAATCCTTTGCACGGAATCAGGAAGGAATCCCCTTCCACAAGCAGCTCTTGCGCCGTTGCACTGTTAGTAACCTCTAAGTCATTCACAGGTGTGGCTTGAAAGAAAACTTTCACTTCAACACTGCACTCGATTCCAGTGACGGTATGGGACTCGTGAATAGGGTTCCATCCCGTCTGACGCCTGCGAGCGTCACTTGAAATAGGCTCAATAAAACTTGTCTCTCTCTTTCTCGATTGCAGTGAAGAAAACAATTTTTTCGAAGGCAAGGTTCATGGTGATCTATGCCACAAACTGTACATGCTGCAACATTGTCAGGCCCAGCAATCTCGTGCTTCGCCAAACAGGCGCTTTGCGGTTCACATTTCGCAATATCAGGCACGGCTGGGGAGTTATTGGGAGCGCTGTTGTCTCCATGGGCGTCGGTAGCGTCGTTTTGCAAAGTGCGACGACGCTACCACGGTAGCGACGTTGCCATGGCAGGTAGGCCGTCCGTAGGCGTCCTGTACGTGCTTTTCTGGGGTGGTTTCTGTGATAAATACTCATACACATTGGGATAAATAGTAGGGATCGCACCACTCGTAAATTTAGGGCGGTAACACGAATTTGTTACGCAAAGCAGTGCGTCGGCGACGCTTACCGTTTTACGCCAGAGCCCACTGAGCTCTGCAAATGAGCTCTGACTTACTGCTTTCAGTACTGACAGAAAATTAGTTTTTTAAAAAGTGACAAACTCAGCCTACAAGGCACAAAGAAACATGTGTGTGAACCAATAAACAAACGACGGAATGTAAAGCGCATTTCAAACGAAGTGAACGCGCCTACTCATACACCAACCCCCTCGTTATCCGTGCTTCGCATTCAATAGGCATCGAAGAGCTGACCGGAGCGCCACCCCGGCTACCGCGGCCGTGTCATGTAACGAAGAATCGCTTTCCCACCAGCGGCGCAACCGCGCTGACGCCACCTCCCCCTTCTAGCCACCATAGCCACAGTAACCTATTATTTTGTACTTCCTCGATCGCCAAACCGATCAGCTCGCTTGGCCTTTCTCGCATAACAACAGTTGCTCGGTAGCGCCGCCAGGGGAGGAACGTTTCTCCATTAGCTCACGAAAGGGGTAAACCTTCCTCAACTCCCTGGGGGAGAAACGCGCTCCTCCCTCTCAAAAAGAAAATACTTGTACCTCTTAGGGAGCAATATATCATACATTCCTATTTCATCCTGGAGGGAGAAACTACCAAACCCTGTTTTCTTAGAGTGTAGGATTATCTTGACAGCTCTCTCGCGATTGGGAATGCTGAGAAATGAATTTACATACAGTTTTTGTGAATGAAGAGCACTCTATATTCAATGATGTCACCAAAGGCATTTTTAGTAGGACTGAAAGCTTCCCTCATTGCAAGCTTCACTTACTTAGTTGAACTCAGACAAGTTACACTAAACGCTCGTAGCGATGCTGTTTGAAAAAACCCGGCAATTTTTTTTACTCTACAATACACGACATTTACAAAATTTATATTCAATACTTTAACACCGCTGCCACCAAAGAAAAAGGTTGAAAAATGTGCAGGCTGAATAAACAAAAAAACGCTAAGCACCGATACTTCGACAGCCACGTTTTTTTCTGCTATGCACATTTAATTACTTTTTAGGGCCACGCAAGACGTCCACAGGCCTGGAAAAATGCAAGGCTTACGAACGAGTAATCCGGCCGGGCCTTTTTTTCAATTTGCGGGAGGAAAATTCTTTCGAGAGAACAGAGGGTTGAAATATTCGCTCAATTTCCTGGCCCGGCCCCGCGCCGCAATCTCGTAGGAAAGAAGCGCCGTCGTCTGAGTGCACGTAAGGATGCACTCAAACGACGCAACATCCGTCACGTCAAACTCACTGGTAGTCGCGCTTCTTCGCGACAAGGCGCGACGGATAGCTTTCGCGCCATTTAGGGTAAACAAAAGAAGCAAAAAGGCGCGCTATAATAGCAGAAGTAGCGTAGGCTGGACTCCCGGGCCCACAGACAGGCAGAAAACAGAACAACCGCGTGGGGAAGGGGAAAGCGAGAATGGGAGCAAAACCAGAGACGCTGGGGAATGTGAGAGACCGAAACAGAGGCGCGGATCTTCGCGTAAATTGACGGAATCACACGGCCCGGTGGCGGCGGCATTCAATCTCGGCAACGTGACAGAATTTGCTTTGCAGGGGCCGCCCAATTCTCCTAGGGCTTACTTTGACGACACGAAAGAAGAAGATCACGAGCCGGCGCATCCTGCGCAATGCTTTTCTTTAGGCCTGGATTTTTTCTCCCTGTGTCGTTTTATATTTCTTTCGGCTTGGGAGCTTCGTTCAAGAGCGTCTAGCGAAATATATTAGACAGGCTGACGTGCCAGCCCACCCTGAGTCCTAGGAGCCGGAAAGCTAGCGCACTTGGGAAAGAATTTAAACCACTGCCATGTCCTGTGCGCATTAGAGGAACAGCACGTCATCGTATATTCTCCGGCGACTTTTGCGTGCTTTTACTGAGGCGCGGTTCTTATATGACCTAAGGGCAAGCTCCTTTGCGGTTAGGTATTGTATTTTTCTCAATTTCTGTTTCATCCGGTCGGCTGCATGCGAAAAGTGGTATCTTGTAATGTTGAATTTTGCTGGTTTATTTCTACGGGCGACTGTCGGCAAATACACAGCGAAAGTAGACAATTACTTTGTGGCGACAGGCTTGGGTTGCTGCTAGAGGTAATTCAGTATTAAAAGCTTATAATTACCTAGAAAGCCACTATGAGCGTGCACAGTTGCGTAAAAAAGTGAAATCATTATAGTAAAGAAAGACGTAAATACATAGAGAGAAACTATGCCTAATCGCGCAGCACTTTTGCTCGTAAGGCGACAACAACCTTAAAAATCCTTCTCAAAAAGTCACATCAGTGCTGCCCATAAAATATTGTCCCAAGGTAATTCTTATTTTTAATCGTGGGGGGTGTGGTTACCACTCTCCTTGTCAATGTCCTGCCACCAATAAATCCGGAGCAACTAGAGCAGCAACGACTGATACTCAATTTAAATGACATAAAGAGATACGAACGTCCTCTTAGTTGTATTGCACGAATTAAGTAGCTTGCACAGATTTAGGCAGCGGGAGAGAGAATCTTCAGTTGGAATATTGAGGTTGAAGGCTTACATGCACTACTAAGTTACCATCAGTAATCGCGGCAACAGATGGAGCTGCCGTAATCGCTTAGTTGAGGAATGCACGATGAAGGCGTGAACGCCGCGGGGTGAAACAGAACATAACTTGCCTGCACGAACGCAATGTCGAATCCGTTCCGGAGCCGAAGTGCCAGCTTCGTCTGAAGAACGGCGTTGAGCGTATCCATGGTGTCAAGTCGGTCCATTGGGCTACGCATGTCGGCGGCTGCTAGGTAGCGCGCCAGGTCGTCTGCCAGGTGATACAGGCCCTCTATTAGGTTGTTGTGCAAGTGGTAGTAGATCTGCAAGAAATAGAAGAAGGGTCGTAACCTGCGCAAGCAATGACGACGGCAAAGGGATGCATATGCATAACAACACGCCTCGCCACTCTGGTCAGAGGAAAGACCAACTGGTTACCTTGCTACTAAGCTTCACCTTGCAATTTTCAGCTCCGAAAACGTATACCTCATGGGCTGACCAATATTGCAGTGCTGCTGCATGCCCAACAGAAGTTGCCGTCGACCAGAGCGAAATGCTGAGATATCATCACACAACACTCACCCAAGGAAAAATATTCCGGTTCAAAATTTTCGTTGTTCGTAAACAAGCGTTGTGAAAAATGTTTTGTAAACGGACGAATTTTCGGAAGTGTACCGAGTTACATTGAACTTGCAATAAAAATATTTTGGGTGGGCGGAAATTTTTAGTACTACATCTGCAGTTGTGTAGGTGTTTTTGGTTTCAGGTATTTCCGTAACACTAATTCCCGATGCAGGTGATAGTAAAAAAAAGTTAGGCATAGGGCTAATCATTAAACGAACAAAATGAGGCTCGAAGCCTCCAGCGTAACCGAAAAATTTCCTGCAGTGGTAATGAAAAGGGTTAGTTTGAACAAACAATACTACGCTATAAATACTCGTTTTGGGAAATTTCGAGTGCGCCTTCATGCACGAAAAAAAAAACGTGCCATCAACGGTACCGAAAGGCAATACTACAGTAAAAATACTCGCCTAAGAAAATATCGAATAGCAGTTGGTAGATAAAAAAGAGCTCCAGATATAATAAAGGCGCACGAAGCATACAAAGTAAGAGGCTGCAACTAAAACGAGACAAATCATTTCCGGATTGCTTCGTACAGCACAAATACGAACCGCTCCATATTGAAACATTTTGACAGAGGAGCTGTTTACGGGCTATCGTTGTTGCCCGTCGCGCCAGGCGAAGGTACCCCGCTGGGCCGACAGATGGCGCCACCACTTCGATGCCACCTCGACGCCATGTCATTACGTCGCCACAAGATGTATAACAATTGGCAATGAATCAATAAATCAGGCGAAGATACTCCGACGGGCCGACAGCTGGAGCTACCGCCTCGACAAGTCATCCATGACGCGGTCTCCGTTCGGGTGGACGCACGCAGTGCACGTCCACCCTTTATGTATGCACCAATAAACTACCAGAGCTTAGTGAGTAACCTTCGAGTGCGCACATACCGCGGCGAGTGGCGTTGAGAGTGACCCCCGCATCTGTGGGAGTTGGCCGGAAGCGTGCCGAAGTCGCCAAATAAAAGGGCCGTAGTCAAACGAAATGTTGCCGTGCACGATCGCGAGGGGCCGTGCTCCTTGGGCCGTATGCGCCCGCCACCTTCTAATCCTTACGGCGTGACCACAGGTGCCCCCGAGATGATGGAGCAACGGGAGAGTGCGCGATTACGGCTCGAGCGTCGAGGAAAGCGGCGCACTACTACGCCGAATATATGCACCGATAAACTACCAGGCATTCGTGGGTCAGCTCCAGTACGTACAGTGGTGAGCTCGCTTAGGGTGAACACGGGAGCGCGTGGCCGCCGCTCTATCAGAGCAGCCTACCGTGGGATGCGCGAAGCAGCACGCATGCGCCGTGCGTATCGAACGAGGCTACGCTTTCAGCGCGCGCATTGCGTCATCGGAGCGTCTGGGCGTCGTCTGCTACCTTCATCTTGCTTGTAGCGGTGGGGCAGGCGGCCGCTGTATCAATAACTGGATAATGCAATCCGCAAGGAAAAGGTTGAGTGAACGGTTATTCGTTCATTAGCTTGAATGCAACGCTAAGGGTATTCGTCACATCCAAATCGCGAGCTTGCTTCAAACAAACTCGAAAAAAAAAAGATGACGCTTCTTTTAGCATCACTTTATTTTTTTTGAGTGATTGTCCCTGAAACCGAAGGAGCACACGCGCACAATGTTTATCAAAAATAAATTGAGAGCTTGAAGTGAGATCGGGCACTACAACCTCGATTCAATTTACGGTGGAAAAGCACCTTCGTGATTTTTATTAGGCACGTTCATAAAAGGATCGAGGATTTGAGGTACAGAGCAGGACAGCATTAGCACACGACGCGCAACAGATGAAAACGAGCAGACCCTCCGATGTCGCGATGCGCGCGTGAAAGAAAATTCTGGCTCGACACGCACAGCGCATGAGTTATGCTTCGCGCAGCCCACGGTAGGCTGCTCTAGTAGCAGCGGCAGCCGCGCGCTCCCGTGTTCACCCTTAGCGAGCTCACCACTGTCTATACCGCACCCAGTGGCGTCGTCAGCGACCCCCGTCACTGCGTGAGGTGTCCGCCAGCGTGCCGAAGTAAGCTCTGTTTTTTCATCAGATTTGACAGACGTGGAACTGGCTTTAATATTATTGTAACCATCTACCGAAAACATCGATTAGCCGATAATATAGTCGACTAAAAACAGATCATAACGGTGAAACGTTATCGAGTTGTATTTTTACGGGCAATTTATTTAACAGATATCAGGCCCTGTTATCATAATCGATACAGTGAACTGGTTCCTTCTTAAACCTTTTTCCGCGCATTTACCCATCGCGTTCTTGTGTACAGTTGGGGTCGCATATCAAATATATTCAATGCGGTACTCTTACTTGCAACCCTAAACCTCCACCCAAACAAATTATTAGGGACTTTGATGAGTCCTCAGTTCACAAATATGCCTTTCTATACGCTTGTTTGCGTCTGCATCTTCGAGCATAAATATCAGTATTATCATTACGTAGAAATAACTCTGAAACAGATTTTCAACAAGCGATGGTCCGCTAGTAAGTGCAATGTTTCTGAAAAAAATTGGGCAGACAAGACGAAGGCCACTGTCAAAAGTGATTGGATATTCTGCAGCTGACTTGGTATGGTCACTTTGATATGCGATAACCTATTCAAAGTGTCGAGGAGCATTAATCGTTGACAGCTCTGTTTCTAAGTCGGACATTTTCATGGGCCTCCCGTGCAAGGTCTACGCAACTTTTCCACACTTAACTTCCTCGGGCTGTGCTTTGGAAAGCCGACGAGACACACACAGAAGGATACCGTTAATGCAAAACCCATCTCAAAATACTTCCAAAGACTAAACTTCCCGTAAACAAAAAGAACAAAAACAGAATCGCTACTTGTCCACAACTGTACCTTCTTGATTCGGCTCAAAATATGGACCTTGGTTCCCAAGACAAGCGTCCGACATTGTTGCCATTATATTGAGACTTCGCTCAAATCGGAGCCTCAAGCGTCCACCACACGAACTGCTCACAAAACGCTGTGCGGTGCAAAAAGGTTTCAGTACCTCAAAAGAGAGATACGTACGCTGGTGCGGGTCACAAATGGTCTGCCGCTTTATCTATTGTGCGCTGCCTAATTTGCAACAACGGCGCTGACATCAGTACAGAACACTGCGCGGTTATCGCGCTTGAAAATTTAATTTTTTAGAGAAATGACGGCCACATCGATGCTTTTATCCGAATTAAGTGTAAATAATTGACACAGCGGGTTTTAGAGTGGAATTATCGAGCTATTTTGTCCAAGGTATGGCATCTAGCATTGCAAGGAGGAGCACAATACTTAATTATATAATTAACTAAAACTTCCAATTACGCGATTTGAGAAATAGAAAGTAGGCTGTCTTTTCAACCAGGACACTCAGGTTTTATAACAGTTTACGAAAACGTATTGAGAAATAAACTCCTAGCAAAAGCATGAAAGCTGGAATTTCTGCGATTTTTCACTCTTTCGGCGTTTTTAGCAACTAGCTCCAGCGCCTCCACTGACGTAAAAATATTTTGTGGAGGCTTAGTTATTTTACTCGTTTTTATACGGTTTCCTGGGTAATGAAGCGGTATTTCCTGTTTAATATTTCCTGGGTAATGAAGCGGTAGATCGAAGAGCTTACCCCCGAAAAATATTTAGCGATAATGTTTTATTTTGCAAAATACGGGAATCCATTGGGGAATGTAACTAACTGTTTCCAACAAAAATTTGTAACTTCCGTGCTGTCGGAGCAAAGGTCTGAGCCCTAAAAATAGAATTTCGTCATTCTTATGTGCGTGCTGTGCACTTATGTTATGCCTATTAAAACATTTCTTGAATATCTAAAGTGCAATTGGCCTAGAATATCGCAGAAGCTGTTATCTAGCACCCCGCTTCTGCATTATGTAAGATTAAGTACAAGGGCGTCGGGTGCAACACAGAAAGAACTAAATGCATTCAGTATCCCTTCGGGGGCCTGAGTAGTTACTTAATTCTTTTAACGAGTAACCATAACCTCAAATATCATACCTGAAACTTAGCAGGGAAACCAGTATCACCAATGATGGCGCGAGTCCTCGTAATGAAAATTCTCACCAGGTTTCTGATGTTCGCTAGTCGCTCCAAGCGGCAGTCAGTGTAGTCCGATGCTCCCCAGAGTCCTGAATTGTAGCAGGGCCGATAAACGATTCCCTGGTATCCTCCAGGACACGGCTGCGCCGCCACCACTCCGCCTTCGGTCTCGTTCCAACCCAGACTGGATGTCGTTTCCTCGCTCGGCTCACAGTGGGTTCCCACCTGCACGGGGAGGAAGACCCAGGCGTGATGGTTTTCATGGCTAGTGCAGATGGATTAATGTTTTTTTATTAAAAACATGATAATAATATGCGTGTCTTGATTAACCGACGTGTCCCTCTGCTTACGAACACATTACTCACATCACCTAACCTATTGATTGATTGTGGGGTTTTAACACGCCGACGCAACGCAGGCGATGAGGCGCGCCGTAGTGGAGGGCTCCGGATTAATTTTGACCACCTGGGGATCTTTAACGTGCGCCGAAATCTGCCTAACCTATTCGGTGTGTCAGGTTTGTCCTATCCTTCGCTTATCTTGTACTTTATGGTTTTAAAAAAATGAAGGAAGCTCACACGAACGCGGAATACTTGAATGTAGCGAAGCCAGACGAAACAGTAGCGTGTTTCCTCTTTTTCGCCTTACGGCGTTGTTTAAGCGTCGCCGCTGTACGAGCGACCACAGCCGGATGTTCGTCCTACTCCATCGCACACGACTGTGCGCGCACGTCGCCTTCCTTCGTCGCGCGCACTTATCGCTGCGGCGTCGGCGTCCTCGCCTTCCTCCGCCAGGTGATGGCATGAGCCCCGCGCGCTTCTCCGTTCCCTCTTCGCCTATCTCTACCCGCCATCGGGCGGTTCTGCAATCCGGGCGCTTGCGGAAGGGGGTGTGATTTGACCTCTAGCTGTCAAGGTCAAAACTGGTCACCCCGCGAAGACTGCCCGAGGTAGGGTACTATAGCTTTCGCTACAAAACATTTGGCAAGTAGCTCTTTGTGTATCATAACAAGCCGTAGTTGGGGCAAAGTAAGGTGCACCTCACTTCGTCGGGGCATTCATTTTCGAGAGGAATTTAGAAAACTTTTTTTTTTGTTATATCGGCCTTAGAGCACACTTCCTACAGCGTTAAAGGTAACATTCAAAAGGGTAACAAGTAATGGAAACAGCACTCTTTGCGGTTTTATAAATTCACGTATATGTTTTTCCTGTCTTTTAAAGGTGGAAGTGAGATCACATTTACTTTCTGATGCCATTGAGAGCAATTTTGCTGCCCCAAATACAACTATGCGGGACCCCCCGGAAATGAAAGCCGTTGCCCCTTTTAACTAAGCACGACTGCGTTTGCTGATGACGAGAGACGTGAAAAAAGTTTACAGTGAAAGAAATTTCCTGCGCAAAACAGGTGTGTTTGTTTCACATTAAACAAAACATACTAGGACTGTTGGTAAGCTGACAAACTTGCTATGCGAAGAAAATTTCTTAAAATAACCAACACTTGGCAAAGGCAATTTAATTGGAAATTTTGTAATGCGGTGGCGAGAGCATGACCAGAAGCATTGTCTCGCATAAGTAGTTTTAGAGTGATACACAGTAATCAAAGCACTCGCGCCAGCGTACACCTCATCATGTTGATGTAAAACACAGACTTAATCATTACTGCAGACTTCCTGGAGACTAACGCATTTTAACACCAGCACATTCTCAGGTGATCAACACCACCACCGGAGCCACCTTTTCACATTTGTGACAGACCATTTTCAAGCACTGATGTGCACCAGTACAAACTATACTGGGTATGTTCAGAGGTGTAAAGAAAACAATGTGTTCACTAGTAGTATCCCGCTATATCGGTTTTATTACACTGTATGTCCAATATATCATGAACAACGTGAAACAAAATTGCAGATTCGAAGTCCCTAATAAGCGTAAACATACTGCTGCAGCTGAACGCGCATACCAACTTTATCCTGCATCGTTGCGTGAGTATTTCCCGAGAGAGTGCAATTCACTTGGAGATGCCTCACCTGTACTGCGCCGTAGTCGTCCTGCGATGACTCGGTGGTTGTTGATGCCGCCTTAGAGATTTGTGCGGGCAGGTCCAAGGATTTTTCCCCACTCGCGTGAAGACCATCTCTTCCGTGGTTTGCGGAACTAGAAGCAGCAGAGGATGATGCTGCTACAGGCAGTCTTGGGCCGCGGATGTAGTTAGCCGGATGCATGCGGGTGGACTTCACTTCCAAGGCGTGTGATGGATTAGGAACGATCGACCTAGCTGACAGTGACGCATTCGATGCACTGGGCCCGGCTTTGGCGAGAAGTTCGGTGCCACCATGGGCTCTTTTGGGCTGTCCGGTGGATACATTGGCAACTTTGCTTCCACGGCGAGCACCTGGCACGGCAGTCACGGCTTGCGAATCTGACGTGTCGTTACTCTGCTTGGGGAAAGCAGGGAAAAGAAGATTCGAGCGGCACATGAGAAAGAAGAAACTCGGTGTGGCAAGCATGGAACCTAAAAGTCGATATTAAGCTAAAACATACCACAGTAGGAAAAACGCGACCAACAAGGCTTCGCACACGCGCAATGTATTTCTGTTCGCCACCTCTCATGATTTTTTTCATTCCTTCAGCGTTTTTCAACCAAAATTTTTAACGCACCTTGTTTTTAAAGCTCCTTCCTTCATAGCCACTTTCAAAACAGTAATATTTATCACCCATACTTTCCGTATCGGGCGTACAATCATTTGTTGCCACGTTTAGTAAACGGAATTCTAATATTGTGTGGAACTTTTTACCTAACATTTATATTAGAATACTGAAGTGCATGAAGTGTTGTTTCCATTTGATTTTATCAAAACAAATTTTAAGGTCACACAAAAACTTTTTTCATATTTCTAGGCAGTACACATTCTAATTGGCGGCTTGTCATAATAAACCACGTTTTCAGGAGCAAGAGGTACACGGATATAGTTTACAAGAACGCTAACCGACCCATAAAGGTGTTCAAAAAGTAGCAAACGCTTCCAAGGTGCCTTTGAATCCTAGTTCTATGCAATTTTGCCTGAGTGAGAAGTACAGGCATGATCAGCATATTCCGAGTTACAAGGGATAAGGGAATAAAAGCTGGGAAAAACACTGATGTTAAGCTCGGCTCATCAATGTTATGAAGACAGAAGTGAATAAACTCGAATTATAAATGGCGCGAATAGAGCAACTAAAAAGCCAACTGCATATCCCTGTTCTGAAGAAAGATCCAGGCGAAGAACGTGCTCGTAGACTTCTCAACAAATAAAAACTAAAAACACTACTAGTGATGCGAGCTTGCCTAATTGAAAACAACACAGGATAGCGTAGGAATTAGCAACAGGTAAGGTAGCCAATATTAAAATCACCCCTCTAAAAGAGTTCAGAGTGCATCCCAAATCAAATACACTCGGTCAAACGCAACAGTAAACCCACGTAAGCGAGTCGCTACAGAAACTAGGCTAATCCACAGCTACTACAGAAATAACATTTGTGCTTTTATAACTTCTAGTTTGACAGTGGCAATACAACGGTAGTGACTGTTTGCTCGGAGAATTCCGGTGACACCAGTGCGGCACCTTTAAACAGGGGTGCATTATAGAAATTTGTATTGAGGGACGAAGAAAAAAGACGATGCTCAGGCTTCCGAACGCCCTATTTCGAAAGGCTGAGCATCAATTGCCTCTTAACCGGCTAGAAGGTTGTGCCAAAGCAGCCCTGCAAACGTATTGCCAGAAGAGACGTGTAGGGTCCCCCGATCGACGCGTGCCTTGACCGCTCAAAGCTGGTACGCATCGATGCACCCGATAGATGTCTAAGGCACAACGCACTCCCCGTCGCCGCCAACAACAATGACTACAAGTTCGCGGAAAAAGGACGGGTAGGGGACATTGAGTCTTGTTCTCACGAAATCAAAACTACCTATAATTTTTGTTCTGTCGCAAGTGCGAACCCAGCTTACGTGGCTTTGACGTGAATCTCACGGTCAAGATTAGTCCTTTGCGACATACGGGGCAAAGAACGCAAGGTAGAAATTGATTACGAGGTCCACGGTATCCGACTGTTCATTTCAGATTTTTAATTTTTGTTGCTTTTCTGCATTGTTCTCTTCTATTTTACTTTTATTGCAGCTGCGCTTTCTTTTCTATTTGAAAGCTTATTACAATTTAGGAAGAGTTCTCCATTCTTCTTGCTTTGCAATGTGTTTCTACTTGGTTAGCGCACCGGATACATGATGCGTAGGCTAGCTTTACTAGGCAAATTTCCGGCACATGACATCTTCATCTGCTGTTGTGGATTTCTAGCTAGTGGGCTGCCCGGATTAGTACAATAATTTAGGTTTGATCCCAGCGGAGGCAGCTGCTGTTCATAGGCAATAGAAAATGCGCTCGTTTGCTGAGAGTACGTCTGTCGTCAAAATTACTCCCGGTAGTTGGAGTTACCGCGAGTCCAACCACTGCGGAGTTTCAGCCAACCCGCATTGCGATGCCCTTGGTGACGCCTTTCTTCGTGTTTTCGTTTTGAATAGGCCTCGTGTATTGGGTGGGCGGGAGGGTCAGTAGCACTCATAAAAGACGAATCATGCTTTAAAGATAGAAGATGTGCAAAGGATTTGACAGCTGAGAGATGTTAGGCAGTGGTTCTGATGGTCTCTTCTCCCTATACTTTCTAAAGGGACTTTCACTGGGAAAGTTTCAGAACATGACTGAGATTCAATTTTTGAACAAAGAACATATGAACACTAGCAGAAACCTGGATTTTGTAGCAGCCTATTTTGGGCGATTTTCCGGAAGATTATATTTCACAAAACGGAACGGGGGCCGAGCTACAGGTGCAGAACAAAAGGAGAAGTGGTTGCCTGAAGGGAAGCGACAAATGCGATTTCAAGAATAGTAGAAGGTGCGTTCCTAGCGGGAAAGTTTTTCCCGGTGCTTATTTTTTACTCCGCTTGTTACCGCGAGGCAATACATTTAAGTTCAGGGCCCGACAGCACGAAGAAACCACAACACAGCCACCTCCGCGATCGCCACTTTAAAATCTCAGAACCTTTTTAAGTGCGAATGCACTTCTTAAGCGACCCTGAATCACGCGTCCACCGCCGTCCGTCCGTCCGCAGCCTAGCAACGGAGCTAGCTAGCGTGCCTAGCAACGGCGCCGGATTTCCGACGCGTGAGGGCGCTCGCGTAGCGCCTCCTCTCCAGCTCGCAACACCCTCTCTCGGCGCGCCAGCCAGGCCACTACACTATATAAAAAAATAACAGCATCCGGCGCCCGGTTTTGATCCGAGGACGTTGCGGCCGCAGCGCGACGCTCTACCGACTAAGCCACGGAAGCCACGCTGTTTTTAGAGTTAGGAATGCTCCTTATATCTTTAACGCATTCAAACTACGTCGTCAGCGGCGTTGCGTTGGCGACTCAGCGGCGTTATAGCGGCTTGATAACTGCGTGGTGTACACGTGATACTACAAACCCGATGGAAGAGATGGAAGAGAAGGCGGCGAGGCGGTGGGTTGCGGGTGCCGAGCGCAAGCGCCGCAAGCGGGCCGACAACCGTGCATTCGCACTTTCACATTCTCCCCCTCGGGGAAATGCGGGGGACTTTTTCCGTCTTTTCGGCTTGTGCCATTAAATGCTGTAATTTCTATTTGAAGATGTCTTCACTTTTATGTAGTTTTCCATTGAATTGTCCGCAAAGTGCCCATTGTCACTGTTTTAGTTCGTTTCTGTTCCACGTATTGAAGTAAAAAAAATCAGCAGATGGCGTCTATGTTTATGACGTAAGATGGGAAATGCGACAGCTTTATTTCATCGTCACGGGAGGGATTCGGAACAAAGCTAGTACAATTAACATTCTCACTACGTGCTGAAGCTCAGCTTGCACAAAACAAGAGAATTATTCACACGCCTGCCGTAGAAGCGTACACACGCCGCATTTAGAGTGCAATTTATGGCTTTTTCGATCTCAGTGTCTCAGTGAGCGTGCGCATAGCAATTCGCTTTTTTGCTTTCCTTCACAACGGGGCCTTTTTAATGCATTTCGCAATGCTGAAAATTGCCTGTGTGGCGAATGAGCGCTTTGCCAGCGGCCACGGAATGACAACCAGTTAAATGTTGGGCGTGGCGTAGCCACCACATCTGTCATCAGCGGGGACTTCAAACGACTCATCTGCGCGCGTCCAACTTCGTCCACCTGTCCGTCGCGCTGCGAGCGAGCGCACTCCTCTGGCTGCTGCATCATCATTTTCACTTGGCGGCGATGACGAAGTTCTGCGGGCGCTAAATGAGCGCGGCTGATAACCACGGTTGGTATAGAAGACTCGCGTCCAGAGAATATCGCACAATTTGCCAGCTAGCTCACTCGTGTTAAAACAGGACAGTGGATCCCAGGTGAAAATATATGTTTTTTTCTAGCTGGATTATTGAACCAGAAATTTCCTTCGAGGTAGAAATATTCTAGCAAAAAATGGCATAATTTCTAGCTAGAAATTCAGTTTCTAGTTTATTTCTAGCTGCATTGAGATTTCCTTCCAGCTAGCATATTTCAGTCCAGCTAGAAGAAAAAAAAAACGCCGCAAGCTGGCAATAATCATCACTAGCTAGAATAAGAATTTTTCTAGTTAGAAGCTGTCGATTGCAGCTACAATATAATAATCAAGTCAGAAATGAAGCCGGAAATGATCATTTCTTCCTAGAAACGCTCTTTCCATTTTCACGGGGGATAGCTGCGAGTACCGCCCAAATCGACCAAAAACGACGGTTCTTCTTCGTCATCCACATTCGTTTGCAATGTTGCAAACATTCAGCACGCCAGCCGTTTCCGCGAAATTTGACGGGATATAGAGACACGTCATTTAATTGCGGAAGTACCTCAATCGTAGGGAGCGGTGATGAAGGTATGGCGCCATCCTCCGAAGCTGGCACTTGCTGCTGGTTTCCACCTTTGCGGCCACTTAACGTGTCGTTCTCGCCACCCGCAGCCACGGGGTCGGGATCGAGCAGAAGGGGATCGGCTTGAGCTGGCAAGGCGCCTGCGTCATCACCCACAATGGGCGGCTCGATGACCAGCAGGCTGCGGATAGCCGGCGTGAAGGGGGGATTGGCCGACGTCGACTGCGATGGCATCATGGCGTTGTTGCCGGTTGGGGAAGCGGGCGGTGAGAGCACGGAGAGGGCCGACAGGAACGACATGGCTCGGCACGGCCCCACGCCGCATAGCACGGTGGTCAGCAGGAGGAGCATGACTGCGCGAGAGAAGGAGAGTAGTTTAAATGGGTTATTTGATGGAGACACACTGAACTCTCCGGAGCATAAAAATTAGGGTATGCGGTAAGTTATTTTACCCTCTGTGTACGCGGTGTTCAGCCGACTGCTGTTTCAAAACTTAAGGCTCCAAATATTTTAATCGTTCAACATCGTTTGGCTGTCCACTAAGCAGTTCAACTCAACGTTAAAGCTGTCAAGTCCAGAGCAGCGATTCGCTTAAGGGGCTGTAGCGCTCTCTCATGTATTGTTTCTGCACCAGCCAGGCGTTGATACCGCAAGTAGCCACGAGAGGGCATCACAGCCCCTGAAAAAGACTATAAAGTACACTTGATTGAGTTTTATTAATTTGTGTAATTTGTGGTAATTAAAGGCCAACTGCACTCAAACTTCCCCTAGTCCAAATTTACTTAGAACGTGCAGTACGTATAACCAAACAAACTGGGACATCGATGGTAGCCCTGTGAAATGCGTTGTTAATTAGTTAGGAACGTTATACATAGCTTCGTCTCGTGCGAAGGTGCACCTGCCGGCGGATCGCGCAAACAGCCATGAAGCGGAAGTAACAATGCGGCCAACCAGGAGAACCGATCGAGCTCCACTGCGCATGATTCTCCTAGCGCTGCGGCGAGGGCGAAGCGCTGGGCGCAGGTTTCCTCCGGCCGGCCGGCCGCGTGCGGTCGCTCGCTCACGGGCTGGGCCGGCTGGAACGTCACTTCATCCTGGCCGTAATGGCCGCGCTGTTCTCAATTTAGGGTCCTTAATCTCCGAATTTTGATGGTCGTTTGCGCCGTCGTTACGCGTATTTCAGCTGTGATATTTTGTATCTTCAAGTCTTTTTGGGGAGACTATACGAAATAACTTTTTCAAGAGGTTCAAATATTGAGGTCGGTTGGCCTCTAATGCGTTAATTTATGATTTTGTCCGTACTTTATGTTGTTGTGTACTCGTTTGCGGAAAAAAACACCCGCAGCCTGCGTGGCAACGATGAAGCGGAAAATCCCCTTCCAACACTTTGCGTATAATTTTCATCTTCCTGTGGGGCTCAATGAGATTTACATCTGCTCTGAAACGCGAGGGTCGCAGGTTTGTTCCCGCCCAGGCGAAGCGGTGACCTTTTCGATGCTTGTGTTTGTGTGCGTGACGACGCGTTACTGAGGCTTCGTTACTACGGTGACTAGGTACCGTGACCCCGGACAAGCTACGACGACAAGCCGGGCCCCTAAAGTGATGCGTACTTAAACGAGACGGCTGTGATATAACAACGGGCACTAAAAGATAGCCAGAACGATTCCTGCGCCCGGTGCACGCTTCATACAGTGAGAAAGTCTGGTGTTTGCAAAGTGCAGATAATCGGTAAATTAAGATTTATTTTTAAAGCGAAGCCTTCTATACCTCCCAGATGGCGTTCGATGTCGCTACCTAACGCACTACAGGACAGGCAACTTTACACAATGGGTTTTAGAAACGCTGAGGATGGTAAGGGAAGGCAAAACAAGCACCTCGGGAAGAAAAAAAAAACGTTTCCGTGGTAGGAATCAAACGCGAGTCACGGGTTTTTAAGCCGACGTCTATACGATTGCACCATACCGACACGATCAAAGAAGCTTCGAGTTTTAATTGCGCTGTCGCAGCTTGCCGTCATGTGCGGCGCGTAACGCGTTAACAATACCTACAAAATGCCGAGCACTCATGAGCGCGTGCCGCGCTGCGCCCGCCGAGCGTCCCCGACACGCGCAGTGTCTTTAGCACACACACACAACGAAAACTGGCGAAAACCCCCACGAGCGCCTCGTGTTGCCTAGAAATTAACAACACCACAGCTGGCGCAACACCTGCTGCACTGAACCTCGACGTGCACCAGGAATGCCGCGCATGCGTCGTGCTCGTGCGCGCGCCACCGCTGCGCCCCAGCTGTCGTTAAGCGCTACCGCGCATGTAGTGCTTAGGAGGAGAAACATGACGATACCGATGCATATGATGAAGACTGCTACTAGCACAGTGCAAAGCGACGAGGGAACAAGTAAATAAACAGTTTCAAACGTGTACAAATGCGTGCTGATGTGCCCTTCAGTGCTCACGTAAAAAGAAATCCTGCAGCTTCTCTATGGTTCAAGTCTTGCGCTGCTTGGTACAATCTTCGCCAGTTTTTTAACCATCTTTCTCTTAAGAAAGAGGTTTTGATCTTTTTGGTTCCATTTTCTAACCTTTCCCTTATATATCTCTTAAGTGGATTCTGCAGAGCGTCCAAAAAGGCTCACTCTTTCCAAAAAGGCCCACAAAAATGAATTCAGTGTGCAATAAGGTAAGAGCTGTCGCGGCATGGTAACAATATTTCTCTTCAAGAAAAACAAAGTTGTGGCCGTGTACTTTTCAAATGCAAATAGTGGGAAGACATCCCGACACAACCTGCAAAGGTTTTCAATATAAGGAGATGTATTCAAGTTAATTTTGACGGGATAGGCGGGTATGGCGCAGAAGCCACGCCCGGGATTTAATGCTGGCTTTGTTTACTTATGTCACGTGGCTATCGACAGTGTGTGCAAAATCTCGACAGACCGGCGTTTTCAGTTCTCACCTGCACTGAAAAACAGCCCGCAAGGCTGAAGTTGAACTCGCGTCGTTGGACATGGAAACACCGTGCCTCATCCATTTAGCCACTGCGGACGGTGATAGACAATTCCCACTTTCGCTTGCACCACCCAACCGTGAACTCACAGAAAACGATTACAGGCTCAATATAGGGTGGAGTTATGTTTTTAGCTTTCTAGAATAAGTTGAGCTTTTATAAGCTACGCCATTCCCAATATGGACCACGAGAGGCACTTGCCGAAGTGAAAAATGACTGGTGATACCCAATTCTTTTAACACTGAAATTCCTCTGAAACGAAGCCAATAAACGCTGTGACTCGTTTTGTGATGCCTGGAGTTCCTTCGAAAGCCTTAGTTATCACCAGCAGGGAGCAGCACCACGTGCTTTTCTTGTTGCATGCGATGGACGCCTCAGCCACTACTTTGCTTTTGTAGTATTATTGTTGAAAGTGGCTACCGAATCATTTATTGCTGCAATCGAAATCAAGGCGGCTAATGGCCTCGAAATGGCTTCACTGACGTCACGTAAATACCTAATTGGTAATTTTTTTTAACAAGCGATTCAGTTGGGTTGTGGGGACGGAGCAGTGATATCTTCTTAAAGTGCACTGCCGCAAGCTGATATACTCTCTGAACGCACGTTGTGACTGCGTTCTAATGGCACTTAATGCTTCAAGTTAAATTGAAAATATGTTGCAAGAGACCTTGAATGGTGTTAGAACTGAAATGGGCACTATAGGCAAAATACAAGTTGCTCTATTTTCATAGATTAGATCACCGAGAACGCTAATATAAGGCTTTTACGCGGGCTTTTTTTAAAATAAAGTACGAAACAGCGGTAACGTGAAGGCAGGAGCCGGAACCACTGGTTATATCGGGCAACTTGCACCTGAAATAGTTATACGTCTGGCGTGCGACTCGTCTTTCCTGGCTTCCGCTGGATGGGGTTACCCGTCCATAATTGGGGCGGCAGTACCGGTTTTCGAGGAAGCGGGCGACATGCGCACAAGTGGTTGGTTTTACGCCAACATTCACGGGGCTGCAAAAGGACAAGATGTTTTTTCGTCAACAAGGCGTCCATGCTGATCGCAGGTCCAATAAAGGAACATTTGGCTTAGTGGTACGGCGCTGCAAAGGACGCGTGTGAGGTTTTTTGGCCAAAAGTGACGAAACCTCTTGGTACTTGGTAGCGTTGTATTCGATTGCTTCTATACCGCTGTCCATAAGTGCTGCCTCGCCTGGTTTCATTTTATCGTGGCGCAAAAAGCGGCTGCAGTCACTGTTCGCGTAGAGTTTGATTAGCGTTAGATTAACGATTTCTAATCACTTAAGGCAATTTTTGGCACTGAAACCATCATAAAATGGCTGTTAGAAGGTCAGACCTTTGTTTGAAAACTTCTTAATGGCTGCCTTCAGTGTCACTTTGATTTTATCCGGCAAAAAAATACGAAGAATAATTATTTCTTCGGAGTTCACGTTCCCTTCGCCTCCTATTTTCGAAGCCCAACTAGCCTAGCCATGCAAGCAACATGCGGCAGAACGTAACTACAAATTCTGAATACTTTATAAAAAAATTACGCCCATCTCCCCTCGCGGGAACCCTGGTGTGATGCGACGCTGTGGGTGGTTCAAGCGCAATCGTAGAGCAACCGTCGACCGAAAGGCCGCCGGAGAGCGGCACACCGGTTATATGCGCAGCGCGCCCGAAGGAGAGGAGACCGCGTAGAGAGAGAGTGCCGCGGCTATGACGCAACACAATCCAACACAATTCACTTTAATCCAATTCAATCCAAATCCAATCCAATGCAATCCAAGTCAAGCCAAGCCAAGCCAATCCAGTCGAATACAATCCAATGCCCCTCGCCAGAGAGTGTTCGCTATCGGAGAGGAGAGGGGAGAGTGGCTGCGGACAACAACGGACGCACGCAGGAAGGACAGGGCCGCCGACAAGAGATGCTCTGAGCGTCGCATCTAAAAAATTATCCAAGAACGCGATACAGCACACAACTCAAATGCTAGCTGTCGAACATTATGCAGCCGACACCAACTCTCGCTTTTGTTTATTTATTTACCTTGTCATCAGTTAGGGCAGCGCAAGATAACAGGTAGGTGGCCATTGTAACAGTTCTGAGGAATATGCCCGAAATTGCAGATACGGCTGATCGTAACTGCAAACACCGTTGCGGTAAGTGTGAAATCATGCAAGAGAAAAGACGTTGATGACAACTATGTACGTCTGAAGTTTTGGTGGGTGCCTGTTGGCAGTATTTTGTGAAAAATATGAAGTACAGCCCTTGCGGAAGGCTAATCTCAGTGGCCCTTTGCTGTTTTTCAAGAGCGGCTCCTTTTCTTTAGTTTGTGCAAAAGGACAAAAAGTAGACACTGCACCGGGATTTCACTTCCACTAGGATCCACCCATGTGGTAGAAATATTCACGTAGCCGTTTACTCCGGCATTCCTAAGAGCGCCTTTGTACTTTTCGTGCCATTTTTAATATACTTTATTGCATTTAAGAAATAAAAACTTGAAAATCGATCAGATAATATCGTACTGATCTCTCACTTAAAATACCAGCTTTTTTTTATGGAAGCTAGAGCTTCCTACGGCGACGAAAAAGTATAATTTGTTAAGGACAATGCAGTAAATAAACAACACGCACGCCTGTTGTTTCAGGGGCAAAGACTTAATTCGGTCCTTTGCGTTTGAAGTTCTGTTCTGCCATTTTAAGGAAGCGTAAAATCGATGCTATCATGAATGCTGGCTGATGTGATAACGGCGTGGGGAGGCGTTGTTTCTCCGTCGGAAGCTGCATGCGTAAAGAAGTGAGAACAGGTGCAGCGGCGTAAGCCTGGTAGACCACGACGGTACTAAGTGATTGCTCTCGGACAAAAACAAATGTAGTTGGGATGACCATTAAATCTAAATTTCTTTATGAACACGTGGAGTTTGTTTTCTTTTCCCGTTGTCCAGACACTGAGATTGTTACTGTAACAAAGCGATAGATTCGAGACTTTTTTTTGACACGAGGTCGTTATTCTCTGAGCCGGCCATTTCCAATATTGCTACCAGAAATCTCTCACCATTGCAAACGCAGAGCTAAATATTCCAGCTATATTTTCCAGTGTCCTTCTTCAGAAATCAGCGCACAAAAGAAACAGCACCTGCAATAAACCATTAAAACGGAAGTGTGGGTTTGTTGATTTGAAATCTTTGTTGACAAGTTGTCGGCGTACTAAATGGAACAAGACAAGAAAAGGCGCAAACGCCCTGCTCAGAATACTAGAAATAAAATGCCATAAAAAGGAAAGGCGGTACGTTTGGTCCTAACATTCTTTCTGACCTCGGAGTCTTTTTTCTTCGTGATTAGAATTTTTGGTGCGGCAAAGTCGGATCACGAATTTAAGTGATGTAGCTCACCTATCCGTTTTATTGTTTCTGGTTCCCACCGTAAACTTATGCGAACTTGATCCTCTTTCAGTTTCATTGCAGTTCATTTCTAGTTGTCTGCGCTGGTCTTTGTGTCGCCATTTTTTTTCCGAAACATTTTCGCCATGAATTCGAACCAACTATAAAGACTTCCCGTTTTACCAGTCCCTCTGAAGTTTTGTTGGATCGTGTTTGCATCTCCTTTTTGTTTTGTCCATGTTTATAGCGGCAAAAACTTCCTACCGTTCAGGGATTTTCTTAGGAGCCAAATGCATGTTTGTATGGCTCCCGTAAACATCTAATAATTGTATGCTTTGTACAGGCCGCAACCCTGCTTGATTCCTCTGCTCATCACAGACAAGAAAAAAACGACGCTCGCGCCGCAAACGGTGAGCGCATGCATTACGCATTGCATTTATTCTGGGCGCTCCTTCACTCGGTTCCAGCACCAACGTCTGCCGAGGATAAAGCACGCGTGCATACTTAGTCCGTCTTTCCTGTCCGGGTATTGCATGGACAGTTCGACTAATGAATACCTCGGGCCGAATGCGTGCCGACTCCTTTCAAAAAGCACATGGAGGCAAAATAGCTTCAAGTGCACGTAGGCTTACTCGATCGGTTTGGAACGCGTCTGCCAAGGCGCAGTTCTGAACATATTTCGAGCAAAACGATAGTCCCGGCTTGCTGGTAGGGATTGAGGACACAGCTGTAGCGCTAAATAAGGACGAGCACTCAGCTGACTAATACGTAACCACAAGCTCTCAGTCCACTACTACTTATCTGCTCTTCTTCTAGTTTTGCGCCAGACACGCTGACCTATATTTAAAAACGTTTACGAAAGCCGGCTATCTCCTCGCCCTTTCCCGCTGCTAGCCGACGAAAGCCGGCTATCTCCTCGCCCTTTCCCGCTGCTAGCCGGCTTTCCTGTTAGTTCGAAAGCGCTTGAATTTGCACACCACTTTAACTTATATCGTGTCCGATTAGGCGTGCGCACGAATTTGCAGCCGAATGCTGCCGCTGGCTCAGGCATACATTTTGACTAATTGCGTGCGGAGGCTTCCGCGGGCGTTTTCGGACGAGGGTATGCGCCTGTTGCAGCCATTATTCCGCTTGGGTGGGCTTCTTTAGAGGGGTTCCCGTTCGTGATAAAAAAAAAGGCTCGACGCTGCTGATTGGTTCCGCACCCCTCTGGGTTTACTTATTAAGCCTGCGTGTACGCAGTGACTCGTCTGTACCTGATAGCTTTGCGCGGAGTTGCGCGGCAGTCCCCGAAGCTCCAGCGAAAGAATTGT
Source organism: Haemaphysalis longicornis (assembly GCF_048455015.1). Lineage (NCBI taxonomy): Eukaryota > Metazoa > Arthropoda > Arachnida > Ixodida > Ixodidae > Haemaphysalis > Haemaphysalis longicornis. The sequence goes on from NW_027526361.1 coordinate 124,552,784, forward strand.
TAACGCCCAATCTATATGCACCCGTTTCACGAAGGCAAACGCTTTACGCGTGTTCTAACCCCTTGCATCACATTAATTAGCGCAAGGCAGGGATGTAATTGTTATCGTACCTCTCCCTGAACAACCAATGTTTGATTACTAAAAATATTTCGTACCGTCACGAGTAGTGATACAAACGCGCTTGGGATAATTACCCAGGTATAATATTTCATGCGTTGCGAATAAAATGCACGCTTTTCAGAAGGAATTCTTCTGAGCGCACGCATGTTCTCTGTGTGCATATGTGGGTAGTGGCCTAGAACGAGCTAGCGTCCAGCGACCATGCGGCATAATAAACCTTTTTTTATCTTCCTCGGACTCTCCCGATCTTGAAAATATCGCCCATTTGATAACTAAAACACTCCAAATGCATGTCCAAGTGTTGAGATGTGCAAGCTTGAGGTCCCCATAGATTTTTTTATGTTGAAGATGGTTCCTTTTATTGACTAACCTGCTCAAAAGCTTATACAGGACGCACAGGCGTGTAGTTTAAAACAATGCTTTGAGTGTTGCGAAAGTTTGATGGTCACCACGTGCGCTAATAGAAACCATAACTCTTATTTTCCTGCTCCTCGCACTATAGAACACCTCATGCTTCAAAAATGCGTTATTTTTGGTTTAGTGACATGAAAGAAAAAACAAAAAAAAAAGCCATAGTGATACAGTCTTCACCCGGAATGATAAATTGTCTTCTTCAACAGTGCAGATCCTCATAGTGAATCCTATCTCTAGATGGTCATTTTTATAAGGCGGCGGCTTGAAGATAATCTTCAAGATAAAATTTAACACCACCGTGACTGCTTATCCGGCACCACAATTATCATAAACTGGGCGCTCGTGCAAAACATTTCATTTATTTGTGTTCTCTGGCACCGTCACAGTGCCCGTAACATCCAGTTCTTTTGTACACTTTGTTAGATATCTGGGTTTAAGAACGCTGAGAGGACCGGGCAATTCATCAAGTTCCATATTCGGGCCCAATGGGAAAAATCCTGTGTCACGAAGCCGTCACAACTGAGACGAATAAAAACTCTACGAACGTACCGGTCGAGTGTGACACATTCTGAGTGGTGCAATAAAATCGTTCGTCCAGATAGCTCGTTATTTGTGTATATAGTCGTTCGTCCGGATCATTAGGTATTTAGGTATATAGAGACGGATTCTGACCACGACCACTGAGTCTCCTAAACTAAAATAAGCTGCAGAGAAATAGCTTTAGTACTATCCTCTGGAGCGATTCTTCAAGGCTGCGCGCGTGCACGCAAAGGTCCAAGGCGTGACGTTCAACTATCATAAGCCTGTGTCACTGCATTTTATTCAGTCCTTAAAGAACAGCAAAAACCTGGATTGTGAACATCAGCGATTCTTGTGCGGCCCAAGCGCAGGCAAAGCCACATAATGCGAAAACCTGAGTGCAGAGAACAACGAAAGAGCCGAAAATGCGCAATGCCCTAGAGCTTTTCGGGCAAGGCAAGAGAGCGTTAGAGAGAGCGTCTCGTGTGCGGCAGAACTGCCGGCCTATACAAAGGCTCTGCGACTCAAGCCATCGCCGAAGGCAGGAGATGAAGCAAAAGCGGGCCTTCTCCGGTTTTCTTCTTTCTTGGAGCCGTTTCTTCTGTTTTTACTCTTATGCATCACCCCGCATCAGAACCGGGGGACGCCGAGGCGCGTGCTGGTAGCATACTAAAGGCGCTTTGGGACGCCCAGCGGTGCGTTTCCAGAAGCCGATAACGGCGCTGTTGTTTTCTTGGCTTCGCTGGCGGTCTGCATAAACCGCGCTTTACTAGATTTCACTCTTGTTGCTTGTCTCCGCGTCTCATTTTATGACGCTCTTGGCCTCTCTTTGTACGTCACTCCCTCGCTCTACACCTACGTTTATTCTCCCACACACAAGCGTGTCTGGAAGAGCAGGCGTGGTGAGTCTCGGTAGTGCCGTACTAACGTTCTTGTTTTCGCACGTCATGCAAAGCAGTCACCTTTGCGGTAGCGCTCTTTGCATCCGCGTGACCTGTGTGCCCTGGGATTTTTAGGGGCTACCGATACGCTTTTCAGTTAGTTTTATCCCTTCTCGCGCTGGGTCGTCGTAGCTACCCTCCCGACGTATGAAAGTTTAATTCGTCTAACCCTAGCAGTCGCCATGCTGTTTAGCCACGCGGTTGTTATAGCCCTCGTTCATGTCAGTCTAAGCGCCTTTCCACACACCTTCGCTCATTTCTATTCATCGAGGCCCCTCCCGCGAATGGACCACCGTGGGAGCGCGGTTGGGTGGAGACGCTAGCGAGAACTCTTGGGCCAAGAGAGTGTGCGCATACAAACGCAACCGCTCCACGTATTGAACGTTTCTATACGCCAGTTTTATCCCTGCAAGTAGCTCGTTGTGTCTGACTGTTATTTTTTATAGGTAGCCTCACTCCGAGTCCAGCTTCGTTGCGGGCTTTCAACGCAGCCTACTGAACGCGGATCATGCCCGCATCGCCTGGCAAGAATAACACGTCCGTTTCGACGTGCATTGTTTTCACGATGGTCTGTATGCAAGGGACCTCAGCGGTCTGTGGTCTGTTTTCGTTTTCCCGTACGTGCTCCTGATGCGCAGATCGCGGAGCAATACCACTTTTTTTTATGATGCGAGTTGTTGGAGCTCTCGCGTTGCCTTGCAATGACAGGCGCCTCACTCTTCGGCACCAAATTCCCTCTGCCCACCTTTGCAAACAATACTCAGCCACGAATGCCTTTGAAAAACAACGCTCTGGTATTGTGAACACTGTCTCGTACCATATTTACCAAGCCAGGCTTCTAAGCTTGAAAAGCGGGTGTGCGACAGAATTCAACGCTAACACAATCTAGCCAATCTAACTAAAGGCTTGGGGAAAGTGAATGGTTTAGTATAGGAGTGTCTGCAGATCTCCACTGGGAGTAACCAGCTTGCACGATTCCTCGACTGAAATGCCTGAACGGTCATTTATGTTGGGAGTACGAAAACGTACACGAGTCGTTGCCTTCTGTGATCGTAGAACACTTTACCGCTGTTTCTTTGGCATGTTGTAAACGGTAATTCTCTACCGCTACAGTCGTAAGTTTGTATTTTTCTCTCCTGGTAATGGACCCTCTTTCTTCGTCAGTAGGACTGCTATATGAAAGCGCTTGTATCTTTTTGTAGCGAAGCTTTTAGCCCTTAACAGCACGTTGGTTGAGTATTTCCTAATCATGTTGCCATGAAGGTCCCTGTTAATTCCACAAAATCGTGTAACCTGCCTGCCTAACTGGGTCGTCTAACTGAGAAACGGAAGGCAGAAGATTCTTTGAGAGGATTTGAGATTGGATTCCTAAAGGTAACCGAAAAAATAACACCAGGAAGGCATTAATATACTGTTGCTTCTGCTTACGGTTTAAAGACGGACCTCTTGGAATTATGCGGCCGAGAATGGTCTGCTTCGGGCGATCATACACATGCTAGAATGTCTCACTCCTCAAGGAGCCCCATGGATCTGCCGGGACTCTCTTGCTTGGAGAGGGCTACGAATTCCCGTTGTCTCTTTTCAAGAGGAGGTCCTTTAGCAACGAAGTAGTGCGCTGCACATGAAGCAGGTATTAGCTTACCCTGGGTACAAATGGCTTGGGTTATTAATGATAACAACTATGATAGCGTGTCATGCGTATGTACACCGTGGGTAAGGAGGTTACAGCACACGATTTCTTTCAAAGCTACTGTCTCTGCTCTCTGGGGCTTAGTACTTCATTTGAATTTGGGAGCAAAGCATCGCGCTTGGGAATATCATCATCATAAAAGCAGCAGGAGCTAAGCCTCAGAGAGCGAAGAAATTAACTGTGAAATTTGAAATCATGCCCTGTAAACTTTTGACCCAATAAGTGCATACCCACATACAGATTGCTTAGTGTAGTCACTCATACCTGGTATTTTCTATTAACATTTAGCATCAGCTCTTCTTTCATTTGCACCCGCCGCGGTGGCTCAGTGGCTAAGGTGTTGCGCTGCTGAGCACGAGGTCGCGGGTTCGATTCCCGGCCCTGGCGGCCGCTTTTCTGATGGAGGCGAAAAGCAAAAACGCCCGTGTGTACGATATTTCGGCGCACGTTAAAGATTCCCAGGTGGTCAAAATTAATCCGGAGCCCTCCACTACGGTGCGCCTCATCGCCTGCGTTGCGTCGGTGCGTTAAACCCTACAATCAATCATCATTCTTTCATTTGCGAGCTAAAAAAAGAAAAATTGGGAGAAATGGACAAACGGGGTTGAAAAGATGTTAGAGCTTAAAATGAGACTTACGGTAGGAATATGTAGGACAAACACTAGACATCAGTTGATTCTACCAGACAAAACTTACAGCCTGCCACAATGTCGCATGAGCCCGAAAATTGCTAAAATTCTTTAAAAATACGCATTCCTAACGTGGGCTCGATGCAGTACGGGAAATGTAATTTTTATTTGACGATGCCACGGAATGGTTACTGACATGATCGTTTGCCTATTCACAAAAACAGGATTCTTCAAACATTCAATTTTAACGCCTGTCGTTTGCCCAGCGCAACACCATCGTATTTTTCTGTTCCAGTGCAGGCGCAGCTGAGACAATGGTTGGCCAAGTACCCATTGCAGGTCTTCTAACTGCCTTATTGTAGGCGTGGCGCTACATTAGGTGTTCTGTTTTATGCAACCAACTTTCTGGGCTTTCAGACAACCAAGAATAAGTTATAAAAATATTTCAGTAAACATTGCAATATTTCAATAAAAGCAGTAAAACAGTAATATTTGTGCACCACCAAGTCCACAGAGACAAATCTCAAGAGATCATAGCGGAGACGCACGTTCACGGCCACAAAACAGACCCCTCACTCGTCATCGGAGGAAAAGAAAAAAGGGAATCTTAATTTTGCTTGACAACTATGGAAGAAGAGTGAAGGCTCAGTAATATACCAAGTCTCCCGTCATTGTAGGCATTGAAAGCGCTCGAAAAAGGTCACCCTTTCGAAGCCACATTCGAATGGAACGGAACAAGGCAACGGGTACTGCAGATATTTCTACCCTGTGACATAGAGTTCCGGCGTGCCGTTGTGTGTCAGGTAGTCAAGTATGCGTTGAGTGCATATACAGTAGACTTTCGAGAAACGGAACCTCAAGATACCGAAAAAATAAGTTCCATTAACAGAAGTCCCGTTTACTGAGAGAGATGCGCAAAAGTGCAAATTTATGTGCGCACACACTCCTAAGGGCAATTCATGGAACTCTAAGCACTCTAAGGTGAATGTAGCGGATAGGTTTCAGAAAGCAAGAAAACTACAAAAGGTTTCGGCACAACATTCACAAAGTATATTTAGCAACAATTATTGACTATATCCTAAAAATTAGTGAAAACGCATCAAAGAGCCGCTTTATATGTCAAGAACGATGCCCTTTCTTTTCTAACGTAAGCGCGTAGTGCACACGCCTCAGGCCTAGACTTAGCGAGTGCGTACGAACCACCGAAATTAGAAGACGTCAACGTGGTAATGAAACACGGATACCACCACGATTGCACGAAGGAGGCGGAAGGAACTAAGCCCTGTAACCTGCGCTACTCGAATCGAGACCGAACGACTAGAACAAGAACTGTGATGTTGCATTGGTCGAGCTAACACGTCTGACTACTAACGAGGCGAGCCTTACGAAGCCAACAAGGCTTTAAAAAAAGAAAACAAAAACTAAACAGTCGGAACCGGAAAAAGATTATGTTATTGGCCATGGGTTGGACAATATGTTTCTTTTCCGGTTCCGTTTACACGGTGAGGCCGAAGGTTTAGTTCCAATTACCGAAAGTTTTTTTTTTCTCTGTCTGAATGCAAAACCAACCAAATTACAGGCTACAGTTCCGTTTAAGCGGAAATTTTGTTTAAGCGATTTCCGCTTATCAAGATTCCACTGTATGTCATCGGTTGCCTTCACTGTCAGGTAGCATGACCGCTATATTTATTCCTATTTTCCTTCCTTTTTTCCCGCACCTTTGCCAGAGTGGGAAGTGGAAGGCCAAAAATTATTCTCTCTGACTGACCTCTCTTTTATTCATTACACTTTTTATATGCTCATCGACGTTCTGATCTTGCAGAAGTACCCGTGGATTGTCTAATTTACGTCCGAGGAAGAAGGAATGCGACTAATTACTTCAAGGATGGTTTCCAGGACCTGTGATTGAACTTGAATAATACCGCAACACGCTGCAGGAAGTCACGCAGGATATAATTTACATTTATGGCAGCATAATATTCTACCCAAAGTTAACGATACCTTAGCGTGAATTCACTGAGCTATTAGGAGACTACTCACCGAGTTCACATACAAAATTTCAGGGGAACTACTTTGCGCAATTCGACGGACTAGTCAAAAAATCATGTTTAGAGCTGCTTAGGTGGGACGGCTGAAAGCGCGGAGCAGAAGCACTCGCCTGTACCGGTTAACAAGGGCATATTTCATATGGGTCGTACATTATCGCGCTGTCTATATCCGAAACAAAGAGAACTATTCTTCTAGGGGCACTGCGGAATGTTTCCGAAAAAAAAATTAACAAGAATTGCGACATTAGCGTACCTGACAGCGTACCATGTTTGTATTATTTTTCAACAACGATCCACGTCAGAGTGGCGGCGGGAACAAGCTCGATACATACACAGCAGGTGGTTTAGTAAATTAGCGGGACTACGGGGAGATGGCTCACAAAAGCGGCAGCGAATGCAGGGTAGGTTGGGAACGCGGAAATACCTTCAACCACCTTCGAAAAACCTACACACAAGCATTGCGCTCTCGAGCTCTCTCCGCCGTTCTGTACACATCTTTCCTTCCTTTTAGGCGCTCTTCAACCGAAAGCCTAAATAATCCGGGAATTCGGGACGGGAGCAGTAAACAGTTCATTGCATTCCCCAGCCTCCTAGAGAGCTGAGTTATTTATCGTGAGTACGGCTTCAATAAATATTCCAAATTCTCAATTTACATAACTTATTCCACTCATTCGGGGATTTCATTCCCGTTCAAACAAAAGGTCCTCAAATTTTACGCAATGGAAGCCCGAAGTAAGATTGCAAAACATTGTGACTCAAGCACATCATTCCGTTTGTTTGGCTCTACATTTGTCACGATAATGGGAATACTCGTTCGAGTTAGAAACAACTCGTCAACGCCCCAGATGCGACCCGCATCGAACTTTTTGCGAAATTTGGGGTCTTTGGAAGAGATGCGATGAAGCTACATATATATTTGTGACAAAAGGCAGTCGGAGGAAGCCACAAAAGAGTCGGGTAAAACACCCGCAAAATTTTGTAGATGCGAGTGCGTGCAAAATTTGTGTCCGCGCACGCGTAATCTGGGAAAAGAATAAGCCTCGTTTGGGCGGGGTAAACATGATGCCCTCTCGTGCACCAGTGGTAATCAGGGCCGACATTTCAGACGATTCGCAAGTAATTTGTCGGAGAGAAGGCTCTGTCTCCGAAATTGGGCAACCAACCGCAAATGTTAAGCCTCATACGGGAAATGAGAAATGAGGTTTTCTTGTTTGTTCTTCATATTAAGCAATGAAACGTTTTGTTTCCAACTTTCCCATTTATCATCTGTCGCAAAACAGTTGCGCCGGCATTGTCTTTCCACTCAGCACCGTAATGTACCCGAAGCTTTTTTTTTCTGCCGAGAAGAAGGAACGCGTGTGTTTGTGCGGGGTTGCTTGGAGCAAATTGCGAGCTCATTATAGCGAAATGGCAGAGTTTGTCCCGTATTCGAAGACCTTTTTCTAAAGATTAGTCTGCAATTTCCAAGCTTGTTGAATCAGTGCAGAGATTCCAACGAACGAGAAGTGGTAGCATCGAAGACAACTTGTGTTCTTCGCGGAGGCATACAAAATAAAGGAAGCTCACACTTACACTTAAGACTTGAATGTAGCGAAGGTTTACGCAACCGTCACGACAATCATGAAGGTTTAAGTCCGCAACTGCGGCCGATTTGCTTCTTTTTAGGTGCGGCAACGTCCTCTAGTCCATCATTGTTGCTATGATTGAGAGCTTCCTTCATTTTTTTGGAAGTGATAATCATTCGACGTCTCCTCGGAGGGGTGTACCTTATGACGTGTCTTTCTCGTTCCGAGGAAGTGTTACTACGATTACGGCGAACGTTGGAGTTTTCTTTTTTTTGCCGATTATAGCCAGTGTCCATATTTGGGTATGCTTGGGTTGACAAACGTGCGCCGGGGACGCCGGGCAGTCGTCGCCAGGCCCGCACACACGAGCGCTAGGCATTTTCTTGATGTTGCTAACTGCCGTGCGGTCACCGCCAGGCCCTCCCTCATGTGCACGCGCTCACGTGGGCTCACGTGCCCTCACTCGGCCATTTCTTGGTATTTTTAACTCCGGGCACGAAAAATTACGATTTGCTCAACAACTTCGCTCTTAACGACGATTATAGTACAAAGATTTTCTTTCGACCGCTTTTCCTTGGAAGAATTTTGAGCATAACAACTGGCTCCGACGCTAACATAGATTGTCTCAACCGCCAAAGCTTTGAATTCCCTATTGAAAATTGCCAGCTAATTTTAGGCAAACGTCGAAAATAGAAATTCGAATCCTCCGTAGTGAAGTCTGTATAAGTCGAAAATTATAACCAGCATCACAGAACCGCGACAACAACGCTACTACGACGTGCCACGAACTTGAGAAAAGTATGTGCGGCCTCCCCAATGTTCGACGAGAGTACCGCACTGGGCTCTACTATGCAGAACCCGGTTCAAATCGCATACGAACTCACATGTGCTTTGATTTGGTCTTAGCATCGATTGTTTTGTCAATACAGTATAATAACTACGCCGGCGGTCGTTCGCAGAATGCTGCAAATAAAGCTTCGCTGCAATGAGGTTTGCTTCACCGCAGTCATTATCTTTGTCCTGTGGTGCACGCTTTAAAGGCAGCCGCACCTTCGGAATGTCTCAGGTGACAGGTATATGAAACAGGGGTTAGTACGTTCAATAATGATTCGCACTAAGAAACTCATTGCTCCGGTCGTTACATTAGCGAGAAGAAGAGCATTCCGAATTTCATCCCTTTTGTAAAGAGAAGGCATGATATCTCTCCCCAAAATATACACAGACGTTGATGATACTCCGCAAACTACTCATTATTACGTGTCTTTCGTGAGAGACGCAGTCATTCTTCAGTTATTCGTGTATCTTCTAGGGTTTGTGGCGAATTGTGCTGACCGCCAATTTGCGGCACAAAAAGATACTAAATTGTAGCCACCTTAAATTCCTAACGTTCATTAAACATAACAGTGAGTCACTCTTGAACGCCAATTTTCTTTCTTGTTCCACCGAGCATTCGGATGCTGCTGTTGTCTTTCTTCCACGTACCCCTCGGTTTCCTGCACCACCACCAGATGGCACTGGTGTCGCAGATCACGTACGGTGCTCCGGTGTTGACATATCAAATACACGACTGCGTATTTCCCAGTCAGCTTGGTTAAGTGATCGGTGCAATCCCATAGAAAGGACGAGGTGATTCTCACTGACCGCTAGAGCGACGCATTGCTCGGCGGGCTCACTCCCAAATGCATTCACACGCCACCAACTATCCACTCACGAGTGAGGAGTGAGTGAGCCTCGTCATCCGTTCGAACTGCCGAGTATATACGCGAGTGGGAGCGCCACTCGCTGTGAGCCGCGTTCGCCACTTACAAGTATGAGCGCCACACATGTCTCGTAAGAGGTGAGTGGTACCACTTGACACGGATCACGGCGCATTGATATCACTGAAGCTCACATTATGGACTCTTTTAAAAAAGAATAAGTTGGTACTCAACAAAATTTTTAATATAACGTTTATTCCAAACTTGGAAGGAAGGTAAATATACTAAAGAGGATCCAGGTACAGTCCTATAAGTAATTACTGACGACAGCTTTTCATAAAATATGCGTAATAATATTTATGCATAAAACAACGATAATAAGAACACAGACACACTCACTAGAAAAATTGTTCTTAAAGATCTTAAAGAAAACGAAATCAACGAAACGGGACTGCCGAACCATCCGTAATACATAATTACTGAAGAAATCGTTTCGAATAAATTGAGTCCACTTATGATTATGCCTGTAAAAACAATAATAGGAGCATCGACAAACGTGTAATTGAGTTCAAGTGTTCAATTTCTTGCTTTTTTATTTCGTCAATCAATCGCATGGCAGAATGTCTGTTTGTACCGACATCGCTCTGCACTGGCACTTCTCAGTGGCTGCTGTCCGTGTACTGCTGACATCTCCGGGAAGGGAACGTCCGTGTACAAATAACCCAATAAATACGTGTTATCCTATTCCTTACGTTCCGTATATTTTGTTTTGTGTTATACTAATTGTCTTGCTCTATAGAACAACTTCACCGAGTCTGGACACGTAGACGTTCTCGTTTTTTTGCAGCCACCGGAAAACAGGCACAGGGGCTGGGATCTAATCGGCGTCCTCGGGATTAGCAGCACAACGCCAAAGCGAGTAGGGTACTGCTCCGGGTTAATTACTAAACGCAATTAACCCGCTTCAGTTACAGTTATTCGTCATCCACAGAAGCTGTGTGGCGCTTTTATCGACAGGCAGTGACACCGCTTTTTTGTCCCATTTGCCCCCATCACGGCGTTTAGGGTTTTCGCCAACACGGGCCAAGAGCCGTCCATATGTTTTTTCTGCAGACGATATAATTGCCATGGTGGGTGCCTATAAAGACTTGCAAGTCTTGCAATGCTTTTAAGATGCATGCAAGCGCTCGCGAGCTGCCTGCGACAACGCCGGCAATACCATGACGTGCTGAAGGGTTTTCTGTCCGAAACCATGCTAGTGCGGAATCCGCCGCGCAAATATGCCTCGTCACATCTGTCTAGACAGCCAGTTGTCTCGGCTCGCAGACGGTGCTTCAGACGCAGTGCCTCTGGGGCACTTGGAGTACAATCGCCGAAGTGCTTGGATTTAGGGCGCTTTTATGCAGTTGCTTGGATTAAAACAACGCATAAATTGTTTGGGAATTCTGCCTAAATTGGTGTGTGCGTTGTGCGTATATGTGTAGCACTGACACATACGTGGTTCAGGTCGTCCCCTGTGGACATAGCGTTTCATACTAATCAAACTAGAGGGGACACTGGCGCTGCAATCGTTCAACCCCCATGGAGCTGATTGTGGGACGTAGACTCGTGATTTTCGAACTTGGCTTAACTTGAGGCTTCACAATTGTTATATGTACTAGGCTTCGTACTTTTCCGCGCCGTCAGTTTTGGTTTTGGCGTCGAAAGTGTCGGTGGGTCATTCCGGGGCAGAATTGGTGTAGGCGTCCGATTACAGTGGCTACAGTGCGCAAATACTGCACGGCTGGAATGAATGGATACGGGAAGCACTCCGCGCTGGGTAGTGCGTTCCATCCTAGTCACGTTCATGACTACGCTTGCGATTATAACACGAGCACGGTAGCGCCGAAGACAAATAAAAATCTTTTATCAGCAGTAGGTATGTGTGCACAGCCGGTGATTTTTTTAATGTTGCGGGAGCGTGCACCAGCGGGTGCGTCGGCACCTTATCATGGAAGAAACGGCGAAACAAGTGAGGGTAGGCCGCATGCATAGGACGATCCCGCCAGTGCAACCCCGTCGTCTGCTAGGCTGTTCCCGCAAGCACAACACAGCCGACACAGTCCCTTTCCGTTGCTAATCAGCTGCATGTATTCACCGGCGTAACCAAGGCTCACGCGCAATCGCTGTGACCACCCGTAACCATGGACGCATATGGGGTGTTTGAAGCTGAAGGTAAAAGCAATGTATTGAAATGAATACTCTGTATATGCAGGGCAGTATGATCTCGTTAAGCCGTACCAGACAGGGAGAGAAAATGTACCTCTGCAACGGTAGAATGGCTTTACCTATTGCAACAGAACGTGGCCAAATGATTGCTTGGGGCCTACCAGTACTTTTGGGCCATAAACTATGGCTTACATAGCTATGTGCTGGTGAAGCCATATGCCTGTAAGATGAGGCGATCCCCAGCATGCATGCTTGCTATTCAATGAAGTCGCTACGAGTCTACATTGGTCACAGTGTTTCCCATCCAGTGGCAGGTGTTGCTGTGGCAACTCTTTGCGTTAGTGGAAGCCTGGCTCAGCGCCTGGAGACAGTCATATTGAGCACACAGAAAAAGTTGGCGACTGCACTAGGCGAGTGCTGTGTGAATTCATTGTGCCAAGAGCAAAGTGCAGAATTCAGTTTCACTCATTTATAGAAAAGCCCTCACCACAGTAATACTCTGCAACACTAATAAAGTAAGCACAGCATTGCTTATTACATCAAAAGCAAGAGCGCAAGCTTACTTTGAGGAAGTTGTTTTGACATTTTGAAGGCTGGTGAACAGCAAACATGCAAACTATGCAGTGAAAATGAGTGAAGTCATAAGGATATCGCATCAATGTATTTATTGCCCCTCCAAGAGCCACTGTGAACATATTGGTACCAGGATTTAGTTTGTAGCTACCTGCCAGCATTGCCATTTTCGCAACCAGCATACTGATGTACGCAGGGTGCTTTGTGCAGGAACCAACAAAATGGTTGCTGTAAGTAGCGTACAAATGCGACGTTAGGCTATGCTAAAAAGATTGCATGAAAGGAGCCCTAGAAAAACTTATAGCTGTAGAGCAGAAGTGTTTCGATCACCATCTTTCAGCGCAGTAGAAGCAGGGCAACAATATCTGATCAACGAACAAAACAAGGTTCTTAAAACAGCGTGAACTCGGCATAACAATATACAGCCACAGTGAACAGCAGTGGGTGGATCCAATCTGCAACTTGATAACCGCCAGAAGTAGGTGAGGCAGCCTTCTACCCCATTGATCAGAACCTTTTGAGCCGTACTGACAGTGCAAGATGGGAAAGGGCAGCTTAACATTTTTCAATCCATTATTTGGACAGACATCACAGGTGCATAAACAAAACTCTGCAGCAACAACGTATAATCTAAGTTTTAACTGACATTCACGTGGTGAAAGCTGATCCCCTACGTCACACCTTCATGAATATGTTGCTGGAGGAGGTGGCGGCGCCACAAAAAGTTTGGGAATGGTGCACAATAAAACCTGGCTTCAATGTGGATTTACATGGGCAGTGAGGACGTGCCAGCACTCTCACAGTCATTGGCACCACGCACATTCCTCCTTAGCAGGGTCCCTCAAATGAATACCACTTTTGGAACACAGTGGGCTAAAGTACCACGCAGAATACTTCCACTTAATTCTTTCAGTTCGATAAGCACGTACACAAGGCTTCAAATGGCTGCTTATAGTAGTTAAATGAAGTTGGTTTCATGCTGTGCCAAGGCTATCGCAAATGAAGCCACTGCTATAAGTCACATTTATGCTTACAATGGATGGTTTCGAACAATTAACTTTCTTGCACCCGAAAAAAATAGTTTGAATCTTGAGTGCCTAACAAGCAAGATTCAAAGAACATCTTTCATGCACTACAAGGCACTTTCCTCACCACTTGTTTTTCTCTTTATTGTGCAACTGAATGTACAGGATTGTTTTTACTATTTACATATCGTAGGCTGCAATCAACCTCTCCCCAAGCTATTTTGCTTTCTGAACGGTGGCCCTTGCTAGAATTTTGGTGTTTTTGACAGGATGGCGGCATGCCTGCCTTGTCTTGCGCGGCTGATGATCCATCCAATGATCCTGACTTAGAAACTTGTTGCATGCCTGGTGCAGCTTCTTGTGTTCCCTACTGGTCTGCCCCTTGCACTGCTGACACAGCTGGGACCTGTATGGAAATGGATGGCATCATTGAAGGTTTTGCAAGGCTTTTGTAGAGGTATTTAGAGCACACGTATGTACTCTTAAAATCCAGCACACTAACATGCTTATTTACAAAAAGGGTTCCAGCAACATAACATATTCAATGACTCTGGCTTTCTCATAAAACACAGTTACGATCAGCTGCGCGCTGCCGTGTTGACGCTGAAGTCATTACTTAAACCAAAGAGAAGACACATACAATGAACTCACAGGAAGCCAACAATGTTTTCAAAGGTCGTGCTTTAACGAGACATGACTTTAGCAGTTGGAGTATTCAAGACTGAACAACCACACAAAATGACTAAATGTTTTGAACCTATTGTGGAACAGCTTCGGAACAACGTGTGCATGAAGGCAGCTTGTGTATTATGGAAATGGTACCCACGAGGCACTATTTAGTTGCTATTTAGGCAAGCACCGTCTGATCAGCAACATTTACGCTGTTTGACACCTTCGCATGTAATTTCAAACTGTTCCTGCGCTTCGGAACGCTTGTATGGAGGCACTGGAAAAAATAGGGTGCCTTCAATTTCACACGCGTACCTAGCTATATCTGGGCGTGAGACCTCGGTTAGACAAGTGATGATTGGTACTTGTGGGCGTGTAATGTACACACACGGTGCTTAGATATATCAAAGCGCGTTATTGGTCATCTAATAGAAACATTCTGCACGGGAATTTTGACAAAATCAGGAACTCCCGTAAAATGTAGCCCACTGCTCCGGAACGCCCTGCATGCCTGCCGCTCATAGCAAGACGAGGCCGTTTTCTGGAAGGTTAACACGAATGAAGTACGAGAATGTTTTCGCTGTATGGCCTGATGAGATACCCTGTTTCCTACGTTTGTCGCTCTCAACATATAAAATTAACATTTGCTCACAGAAACAGCTCTACAGTGCGTCAATTAGACACCAAGAATACACGAACAGTACAACAAAGAAAGAACCCGATTAACCATCCGGTCAATAAAACATCGTCTACGTGTTAGCGACGAACAGAGGTGATATGGTCGAGTTCCGTGGTCGAGTTGGCCGTTATGGCTTGTTTAAGGCACCAAAGCAAACGATCAGCTGTTACTCAGCGTCCTTTCACGATTTTGTCAGCATGCCGACCGGACGTCGGGTAAGGCGACAACATTTACACTTATGAGTGGAAATGAAAAATAACCGTGTATACTTACTTGGGGTTATATGACGGGACGCTCCGCTACTCGTAGTCTTCCAGAACGAAATTTAGCGCTTTACAGCGGCCCTTCAGCGCACACATGCCACCCCCGAATCGCACGCAAAAAAAAGCGAAAGAAAATACGCTTCGCCGCCGAATCGCCGGCTCCGCTAAACTCAGCCGTGTATACAGTTCACAAATCACTTCCCCTCTTATAAAAGAGTACTTCTAAACCTTCATTAAACTTAACGTATAGTACAGGTTATTTACGCGACTAATAATTTATACAGTAATAAACATTGGTTGTAGCTTTTCAATTTAAAAAAAAAGTATTTTGAGTCAAGTCAAAATGTCGGTGTAGTCAAGCCAAGTTTGAAAATCACACGTCTATCTGGCATGGCCGCCCTCATGCGGGTTGAAGCAGACAATCAACGCCTCGCATAGACACTAGCGCCAGTGTCCCCTCTAGTGTATATTAGTATGAAACTCTATGCCTGTGGACTAAACGACGACCGATATTCGTCGATTGCGCTGCGCATTTTCAGTCGGTAGTCGCTGCCCTCTCAGTTGCGGTGAAAAGAGCTTTGCTTCTGTTTGGAGCCTTCACAAGGCGACACCTGGTTAGGTTTCCTATTTCAAAACCAGATTTTGGTGTGTTAGGAGGCCACAACAAAAATCTCCCACGTCGAGGGCTGCAGTGCTCGCATGGTCTTTATTTTTGTGTCGGCCACAGTGGTGATTAAGGAGTCTGCAGGTAATCAGCAACCTTCGCAACATGTTCCTTGAATTTGTGCGTTCAATAATGGTATTGATGATACCCGAAAGTCCCAGCGAAGGTTTTGTGATGAATGCTGGCTCGATGGATGAATCGACATAGAATTAGCATTGCCGGTAAGCTTACTGTTTAAACCGTAATTTTCCCGTGAATCAAAACAGCGTCTACTCCGCTCATGGGAAATTTACTTACAATAGCCATGGTAGTTTCGGCAAACCTGTTAAGGAGATAGCAATATTCTTCTGGTTACACTTTTTTCGCGTTGTTGCTGTTGGCGTTCCGTGACTATCTTTGTTAATTACCCTAACATACAACATCAAATAGCAGCGCCTGCACTTCGTAAGGTCTTGAAACAGCAAGAGCCCACTGTATTTTTTGCGAGTCGAACACCGGTTACTGCGCTCGAAAATGACTCTCACGAACTCTTGCCGAAACTTGTACATATACCAATATACGTGACATATATACGTCGTGATCGGCTAGTGATGACGCCGTTGGTGCCCGGACATGGCGGAGTTGGGCTTTGAGTGTAACGTGATTGCGCTCAGGGAAGTGCTTCCTCGGCGGCACATAACCCACCTTCACGGATGCCAACACGCGCATTCGCATGGTACGTCTGTGACTGGAAGCTGCTCCTCGATTAGCAGCATCGCTTTGCGAACTCTAGCGCTGCTGCACGAAGACTTTTAAAGACGATAGTCTTTCATGGACTACGTATTCTAAAATGTTCTGTCTGTCTGTCTGTCTGTCTGTCTCTGTGAGTGAGTGCGAGTAGTGACGGTGGATGGTGAGCAGGAGTACGAGTGAGTGCTTTAAGAAAAATATATTTTTTTGTGAATGCAAGTACATGACGTTCTACTTTGCCGAAGTATTCCGCGACTATGCGTGCGTTGCACGAATCTAATATGGCGACGTCATGTTAGTCATTAATCCTATAGCGTCATGCGAGTCATGCTTGCAAATCGCACTACACTCATTCTTGCAATACCCGAGATTTTACTACGACTCTATATGGAATTGTATTAGCAACAAGAGATATGTATTTAAAAATTACTTCTCCCAATTCCCACAAAAATAATCTGAACCGTCCGCTATCTCTGTCATGTGGCTTCCAGCAATTATTTCTTGATGAGAAGAAAAAGAAAACTTTTTTGTGATCAGCATTCACGGGTGACCGGAAACAAATTATATTAGGTAGTGAGAGCAAAAGAAAACAAGAATTTTATGGTTAGTGGTAGCCTTTCATGCAAAGTTAAAGCGTTCATTCAAGCGATTCAACTAATAAGTGCTACAAGCCATCAGCGTAAAACAATCGAGGCCACGTAAAACAATCGCAACATAAACGCGTAGAGAAGCACTGAAGTACCAGAAAGGTGAACAGAGATAGTGATTGATGTACCAAGGACCTGCACGTATCTAGCTCCTGAAATGTTTGTGTGCTACCAAGGATATATTGCTAGTTGTGCTGATCTAAATATTAAAAAAAGACCGGTATTAGAAAAATACCGATTGCACAAGAAGATGTTCCTGTTTTTGTTCAGAAAGTTTTCTTAAACCAGGTAAACATTTTCGCCATGCCCCCAAACCTGGCGACAAGCCACAATAATGCTTTTTTCTTTTGTTCTACCCAAAGTGTTCTTGCTTTTTCGAAAGTTGTATTACTGTCACTTCAAACAGCAAAGACGTTCGCAAAAAACGATGTACGTGTAGCAATCTATCACGACAACCGGACAAAGCTTTGTTGTTGTCTTACCACTCCTTTATTTTTGTCCAAATCCACCACACTTCCTCCTTCCGCCAAGGAGCTTAGCGGAAGGAACTCGCCGGACATCACGCTAACCTCCAAAACACGCTTCCTTCTTCATTCTAAGCCAACCTGCTTCCTACGCGAATTCGCAACGCTGCAGTGCTCTTTGTTCTCCTTTTTTCCCGGAACCTTTCGTTTTATATATTTTAAAATCAGATCAGCCACCTCGCCTTTTTTTTGTTTTCTCTCCCTATTATCGACGTATTCCTTGCTCGCATTTCTTGTCGTGTTTTTACAACCGGTTACCGGGGATTTTTCCTTTGTGCTTTACATTCTTTCCCCATCATATCCTTCCTCTTGTCCCCCTGCACGCCCACCCATCTCGAAGCGCGCACATTTGTGGTCCTTTGTTTCTGACCAAGAAGAGGTGGCCGGTTTCCCTCTAGGGAATGTTCTTTCTTTGTGTTTTTGTGCTCTACAAAACCTAGTGGCTGGGCTTGAACCGCCCAGGAAAGAAAATGTTTCGGCTGTGTCGATCTTGGTCAAGTCGTTGTCTTAGTTTATTTTCCTTCGAAAGCAAGGTTACACACGGCTGTCGCGGTCTTCTAGGCGGTGTCGCTTTTTTACTTACTACGTTTATTTGTTATTAGTAGAACTCAAAGCTTCCAGTGGCTTATCGCTGCTTTTTTTACTGGTAGGACAATTTTTTTTTCTGGAATTCGCTTATGTGCTATAGTCAGTTCTTGCAATATTGTTCATGACCTTCTTTTTAATGCCACAACTATGCTGTCTCACGACAAGCTGCACGTTGTAGTGCGCTCCGAACGGTTGAACTGTCCATTGGGACTCCAACCAAGTGGCGTTGGGCTAACGTCAGGAGACCTTAGGGCTTTGCCGTGCTGGCGAATAGGCCCGTACTTGAACTAAAGAATGCAGTTGGGAATGGAGTTTCAGGGAGGATGCTGGAACAGCAGCACACTTGGGCCTTCGCGAGAGTGGGCTCTTCAAAGAGCTTTACGGCACTTCACTTTCCATTTGGGATGTCAGCCGTAGACTTTTATTTTAAGCTCTGTGGTCCTTGCCAGCAAAATCGTTAGTACAGCTTCGCTGTTTGCAGGAACCTGACCTCAATTTTTTCTTAGCATTTCTAAGCAGTAAGATCAAAGCTCCAGTATTTGCTCGCCTACGGGGATGGACATTTTACTTTGAGAAATTTAACACGGCACTTGTATATAAAAGACATGAAAAGTTGTTTACGGCGTCGAGGAACAACATTTAGAAAGAGCAGCAAAATACATATAGAATATTAATGATAAATACAACAAGTACAAAACGTTAATCTAAATATCGCATATTAAGAAGTGCTTTCTAACAGTACACATTTTTATTAAAATTTCCAGAGTTTAAAGAACGAACTGTTTCTCAAAATAACGACAGCTCTCGTTGTCATCGGCGCAAACGGGAGTGCATTGAAAGCTGTGGTTTCAATCCTGGTTAAGCTGACAGCTTAATGCGAATAGTTATTCAACATGACAATATCGTATGTCAAATTACTTATAACGGTTTTACTGAACAAATGCATTCATCTTTACAAGTGTGTTTACTCAAACTGCGTGTGACTTATCCAAAACCAAATTATAACAATAACAGCAGGAAGCCACGTTTACCTTTAACCACTATTTCAAGTTGTCATTGAAGAATACGTTCTCTTGCTCACTCACAATGCGACAGGCGTTTGCAGAGTTACTGTCACCATTGTCAGTTACTGTTACTGTCAGTATCATGTAGTCACGGTACTAAAACATCGGGGCACTCGTTTTCCAAAGCCTCCCGCGAGACCGCTTTGTGTTTGAGGGACACGAGTCTTACAGCAAGATTTACCTCTAACCCAAAACGGCTTTACCTCCGCGGGCATAAAGGCCAAGGCGCCAAGCATACCGTTATGAACTGCACGTTTCACATCCCTAACCCCTACCCCCTTCCCAGGTTTCACGTCTTTGTAGGCAGAAACGCCAAGGCGCCAAGAATATGCTTATACACTGCATGTTTCACACCTGGTTAGGTTTCACGTTAGTGGAGATGGCCCGGGATTTTTTTTTATGTAGAAGGCCTCTATTACCTCGTTTTCGCGTAGTGTATTGACAGTCACAAAGAGCTCATGCTGTGAAAGTACAGAAGGCGGCCCCAGCTCTTTCAATGATCTGCTAACCAGCCGTGCGTGCTGCTGCTAACTAAAACCCGGTGCTGCCTCGTTTAATGTGTTACATAACGGCATGACCCGCTTATACGGGACAACTGTTCTACTACGTACCACAGCGTTAACATGCTTGCTGCAGCTTGTGGCTTTTTTCTTCGAGATGGCTGTGGTCTTTTATCTCAGCATCGTATGGAATATGTTAGCCGCGTTAGGAAGTATCATGCTGCGGGCTTCGTGATATCGCGTCTGTACTATTGGTACTACCTACGTTTCTATTCTTTCTGTACAGAAGGAAGGAAGGAAGGAAGAAGAAAGGATGGAAAGGCCGGGAGGTTAACCAAGTGTACAGTCCGGTTTGCTACCCTGCACTGGGGGAATGTGGCTCAGGGGATAAAAAAGAGGGCGGAAGAAGAGGAAGAGATACGAGTGGAAAGAGCGCTCTCTAGTCGTGCTTCGGGCACTATAGTATTTTATGCAAGTTCGTTTCGATCAGGAAACGTAAAGGGGCTTTCGTCGCCTTCTGCGAGGTCGATGGTAAAGACCGATGACTTAGAATAGTTTCTACTGTAAATGGCCGATTGTCCAATCGGCTGAGAGCGATGGCAAGCACGCTTCTCTCCGACACGTATTCGGGGCAGCGACATGGTACATGCTCTATAGTCTCTTCCGCACCACTGGCGTCACAGTGGGTGCTGCTGGCCATCTCTTTCTATGCAGATCTTCTCAATACAGCAACAACAAGGCGGATAAGAGTAGTCTTGATGTGCTTCTTACTATTACAGAGCATAAAAAGAGTGTTGAACTTGATGCATTGGGTTAGAGAAAAGAGGAGAAGGAGGGTAGCCTTTATAGTGGCAGGAAGACCATACGTAAAGGGGGGAGGTGGGAGTATAAGGGGGTGGGTGTTTGTAGCACGGGACATCTTAAAGGCGGACAGTTTTGACCAAAACAGGTGAGCTCCTTAAAAAGGCTAGAGAGGCCACGTGGGCTAAGGACAGTAGAATAAGGAAGGCTCCAGATCACGCTATCTGTGATTTGCCCAATCATCCGAGCAGGCTTACCGAACACGGGATCTTTTTTGGAAGCACCTCTGCCAGACGGGTATTATACACAGATAATTCTGGCTCAAACTACGCGAAGTGCGAGCGTGTACCCGTTAAAGCTTTAAAGCTATCCTAAACGTTTTAGGCCGGCGCCGGAGTTGATTTTCAAAAGCTTATGATTAGTGATCAATTTCAGGCGATTGAATAATTTCCCTTGCAACAAACTAACATTTGATTTAAACACACTTAACGTGCCCGTTTGCATTAAATCTTTTGTAGACCCTGAGTTGTGCTACATTAATCTTTAGTTGAATCACAAACACTCACACGGACATACCACTAATTGCAGTTTTATTGAAAATGGTAAATATATGCCCATCCACTTCGTTGTTTTAAATTAAACGATGCCCTGTTATCAAGCCAATTCCTTCAGCACAGCACATGAGAGACTAATATTTATTGCGAAAATTAATACTATTGATCGTATTCGCATTTGTGTACAGCATTCGCGTTTATGGAACAGCAACTTCGCGTCTTGAACAATTTGATCCGGTGTGATTGCTGGTGTGACTAACCCAGGACAAATGTAAACATTTTGCTGTTGTGGACCGCATATTTCAAAATTAGAAAAAAAAACTAGCTACTGTTTTACTCCGTCAACAACTAAGGCAGACATGCAAGCACAGTCTTCCTGCGTGACTTACACATCGGATCAGAAGTGTGACCCTAATGAACTTTTTTCTTTCTTTACATCCTCTTTGTGGAGGCCTTCTGCGGGAGATAAAAAAATTGGCGCAGCTTGCGCTAGTTGTGCAACGCAGAAAAAACAGATAAACTGGCGGCCCCTCTCCCTTCGTCGGAGACCCGGCTGTTGCACCTCACATGGCTTTCAGAACTTACCGCTGAAAGTCCTCCATGACTCAAAGGCTTGGATCGTTCTGCCCGCAGCCTTTCGCATCTCTCCCAAAGTAGCACGCACTAGAAACCGTGCCAACGGGCTTCGTGAACTCGGCGTCTGTAGCGCGAACTCGATGTCTGTGGAGAGATCACGCCACGAATGCTGGGCAGAGTGTTCTTGCAGGTCGAGCTGGCCAACGCTGGGAGCTGCTTACAAGGCGCACGTTCAGGTGCGCTCGGTATTTTAGATGCGAAGCATCTCATGCTCGGGGTGTGTCCCTCCCTCCCTCGTTGTCTTTGTCCGCCGTCCGCACTCTACTGCGCATGCGCGTCTCTTCAGCCCCTTCAGCGTTTGGCCTGACGTCAGCGCAGTCCACAATAAAAAGAAATAGTTAGGTGGCGCCTGGTTTCTATCCCACGACTTTCTGGCTGCAACGGGAGATACGTGGCGCTCTTCCCACTTCGCTACAAACTGAGACGGGAGCATGCGCTACGAACGCGCTTTATGTCCTTCACTCATTCAAACTACGTCAACAAGCTACTGATACAACGAAAGAACGCGAAGCTGATCGTCAACGGAAACGACGAACTGAAAACTAATAGGAACTTCAGTCGACCCCATGGCTGCTTCTGATACTACTCAGGGTTCATCTACAGGAAGATGGTGTAATTCTTTTTCGTGGTCTTTTTTGCGAGCTCTTTACATAACCCAAGCCCACGCGCAACCCTCGCCGACGCAGGGTGCTTCCAATGAGGCGCGCGCTGACTTGCGCTCGGTTTTTTTCTTCGTATTTTCTGGTAACGCTATACGGCAGAGCTAAAAGGTTAAAAAGCACTGCTGTGAAAAGTAAAAAGTGCAGCCACGAAAACTAACTCAAACGTGCACGAATAAACCCACGTACGGTCACAAAGTGTCCATAGACAGCCTTTGGTTACCGTCGTACCGTATTATACAGTACTGTTCCCGCTGCAACTTGATGCAACTGCGCATTCGCGTGTCATTGCAGTGAACGGCGAGTTGCCGGCACGGGCTTTACGATCGCCACTATGCTCCCCGCGTCATCGAAATGTAACCTTGCGTTTTCATTAGAGCAAATGTATTGCGTTCGGCGATTAATGCATGGTACACCGCATAAACATAATCTTCGTTGTGTTGTTGTCAAATGGTAGTAAGTAGCACGGCAAACAATGATTGTTGTCAGCTGGGTGAGGAAAATGACTGCGCTTACTCGTGCTAAGTCTCTCTCGCTTCGAATACTAGTTGAGATAAATGTTTGAGCTTGCGAAACGCGTTTACGCCTCCACAAACATGCTGGACAAGGTATATTTCATAACTATTATAGCATTGTACATATTTGATGCCGAAGTAATTGACAGAGGAGTGAATTCAGGTTTGACATATTTGATTCAACTGTGCCCACTAAATTGCGGCATCGACGTAATGCTTTTTTATTTTTTAAAGCAGTACTGCAGAAGCCTACAATTTTTTAGAAATAACACTATTTTATTTCGAAGGTCTAATCTAAAAATGCCATGATTCGAGCCATTTCACGTGTAAGTGAATTGTTCTTGGCGACAACGTTATGTGTCATTTTCTTTGTGACTAATTCGTCAGACGTCGCTACCTGCATTGACGCTGCCGGTACGCCACAATACCGGAACTTTAGACAGTGTGCTAAAACATGTTTTCTGCCGCGACCGACGGAAGGATAGCAGTACACGCCCTCGCATGCTGAGTGGCATCACTCTATGATGGCAACAGTACGGTAACACGTATACTAAAGGTAACTAGTGTAAGGAAGCTCAGAAACAGATGCAATGTGGACCCGTATTGTCAGCGTCATGTCCTCAAAGATATGCACAATAGTGGTGAAAATAAAACCACGCACACCTCCGACAGGCACACCACGCGCTACTCTGAGCGCGCTTCAGGTTGTGATTTACCGTCATCATAGATGTATTTTCCCCAGCAGCGGCCAGGTGTATTTTGGCCATGACAGCCGTCCCAATACAAATGAAACAACAGAGCCCCGTTCGGCCGCTGGT
Source organism: Haemaphysalis longicornis (assembly GCF_048455015.1). Taxonomy (NCBI): domain Eukaryota; kingdom Metazoa; phylum Arthropoda; class Arachnida; order Ixodida; family Ixodidae; genus Haemaphysalis; species Haemaphysalis longicornis. The sequence goes on from NW_027526361.1 coordinate 124,576,523, forward strand.
TGCAACACGGGCGGCTCTTTGGAAAACCACTGGCAGAACTGTGGAAGTGCTAAACACCGTAATGTATGGAATTATCTTAGAGGACTGAACAGCCTTTTAAAAGGGGGCATAATCAACTCTTTCTTCATAAGAAAGCTGAGTGCATTGTGTTTAATACAATTCTAAAGCCGGCACTTATAATTTTTGTCACTCAGGGAACACGTTTTGCTGCTGCCATGATATTACTGAACTACACTTCGGCGTGTGCTTTTAAGCAACTTCTTCAAGTGCCGCAAACCTGTGGACACCTTAACGCACTTACGTTGAGTGGTTATAACTTTTCGTACGCGTGCTTGATCGTGCTTCTACGCGTTGATGCTACCAGTGCTTTTTGCTGCTTAACTTAGTTATTTTTAAGACAACGAATGCTTAGAGCAACCCGTATAGACTTAAGTCAACAGTTGAATGTCAGCCCTAGCGTGTACCTCACTTTCTGTTAGTGCGTTTGCCTCCTTTTTTTATTCAGCCTCGAGGCTCCCCGACAACTCGAAAGATTAATTTCCTCTCATAAAATAAAACGGATATATTATTATCGTAAAAAGCAACAAACGCTTGTTAAAAACGCAAAACATTGATGTAAAACTGTTACAGCCTATCTGAAAACGAAGGCAGCCGGTTGAGCGCCGTCAAGCTTTATGCGACTGCTCCCGACGGCGCCTTGTTTTCGCTGCCGACACAAAGCCCTGTCAACCTATCGAACGAGGCCCAGGCTAAGCGACAGGCGCGTAAACACAGACTTATGACGAGCTCACGCCTCTTTCTCTTCTTCTTCCGACCGCCATCTCCGCCTTGTTTCTTCAATCTAATTCATTTAGGCCTATGGCGCCGTTTTTGTGCCCATACTTTCCTCCCCCGACAGGAGAGCTCGGCAGCCCGTAGCGTCTTTTCATTGTTTCCTCCCCCGCGCACGTCAGATGTTTCAGCCTGGCGTGTCGGCGTATTTGGCGTCGTTGATGCTAATTGACGCGATAGTCTCTGACGATCCGCCTTATCGGACACACGAGCGCCGATGAAGACAGACGCTCCAGCGAAGGCCGACACGTCGTCGTTGTCTTTGCTGGCCCGATTGCGGAAACAACGGAGGGATGCGAGAGCGAGGCGAAAATGAAGCGGAAGAAATCTCGGGCCTAGGGGGAGAGTCGGGCTGGCGAAGCGTAGCACGTTAGCAGCCAGTGTCGGCGGCACGGCGACCAGCGGAGCGCCGCCGCTTCTCTAGGACGGTGGGGCGGGGGCGCTGTGGATGCAACACCGCACGCAAGCAAACACACTCTCGCACAAGACGCGTACTCTCATCCCCGCTGGGGGAGTTGTTCCTGTCTTTCCCCTCATCGTCCTTCTTTTGCTCCACGAGTCTTGCTTCCCTCCTCTTACTCTTGATCTCGTCCGTCTGCTGCTGCGCTTGCGCTGGGAGGAAAAATAGGATGCTCCGGCGCGGAAAACAGGATGAGGCGGCCGTAGAAATGGGGGCCTTCTCGCCGCATTTGTCTTGATTCAGAAAGCGCGCGCCGGCCCCCCTCCCATCTGGGCTCCGTCGCGGAGCCACTGGCGCGTGTGCTTAAGCTGGTTGGAGGAGGTGGGCGCTGACCAAAAACAGAAACGCTGCTCGCCGGGTCTGAGAACGGTCTCAGCGAGAATTATGTGCGCTTCCGTCTTCGGTTCTCTCACATCTTCTCAGATTAATTTCCTTAGTCGGGTGAGCCGATATTATAAGATTCAATTTTTGCTTGGATGTTTTTAGCACTCCATCCGCTTAAAGTAAGTCGAACTTCCCCTGCTCCGTTGGACGTGTTAAATAGATGAAAAATTAGGCAGAAGAAATGCCATCCTATGTATTCCCTTTATAGATCGGTATAGCCGGTACCGCACATCAAAGAATTTGGAGTCTCATGTATATGACACCACGCACCGCGTGCTACACGCCTGGTTTGCGCACAAGTGAGCACAGGTGCATCCGAAGAGAACGTGGATATCATGCTTGTGATAATGTATGCGGTATTTAAGTGCTCTACGCCACCACGGCCTTTTTTGCGCAGAGAGGTGACAACGCCATTGCTGGCCTTAAACCAAGCAATGCCACTGTCTCACATAAGAGATTGCACATGCTTAAGGAATAGACTGCCACAGCGATAGGACTCCTCTGTCCCAAAACGTACGTTGCGTTCTGTTTTGGTGACCGGGAAAACCTGCTACAAGCTTTCCGCGGGCCGCCTTCCTCAGCTGTTCGGCGCGTATGCACCACGCACCCGAACACAACGACCACCATAATCACAACGACCGCAACGAGCACAAAGAATTCCCGATCCTCCCGTCCGACGTATTAGGCCTCACGCCACAAGAAACCTGCCCAATTTAAAATTGTGGTTACTGGATCACGTGTCTATGCTGTAATCGACGTATCCAGACACGACAAATTCTTTGTATGCCTGCATTCGTGCACACCTAGCAGGGAATTCATTTAAATATTTATGGCTCTGTTTTTGCGTTCACCTCTTATAAAAACATGGTTGGTCCATGCAGCACTCGAAGCTTAATGATTAGCAACTCGGGCGGCCCTGAGCAAGCTATTCTAACTTCTGAATGATTTACGGGACAAAATATCACACTCAGCATTACCGGCTAACGTAATATACAATACAGGCAGAAGGTCAACGCAGTCGTAACGTACAAGGCCGCGGCAAAATTGTTGCAGTGTGGTTGGAGCCTCGGTCCACATAATTGTTCATGTCGGACATCAACCACGCTAACCGCAGCAGAATATAGAGTGAGGAAGATAGGGATTATTTTAACCAACCATAGGTCGCGCCAGAATTATGGCAATCAGTTGAAGGAATTCATGATCATCAAAGGAGTTCGAGTCCAATCTTGCGGGAATATCTTTCAATGAAGTTAGCCTAAACCATTTATTTGGAAATTTTCATTCACGTCAATCCATTCATGTCAATCCATTCAAGTCAATTTTCATCTCAACCACCTGACACTGTCACTGTTCGTCTACGGCGTCTAATTTAAAACCGCCACTCCTTCCCTGTGCGATATATCTATCTATACTGACCAGAAGCTCTCCTTAAAAACCAGTGTCTCAGCGTCCCGTTCTTCCAGGGCCGGTGGCAAGGGAAGATGATGATGAAAAAAACTTTTTTATAGTCGTCTTTGTTTAGACGGAGTCACTGCTTGGGAGTGGCAGTGTTCTTGTCCCTTCAGACGGCGGTCAGTAAACCATGGGCCCTGGCGGCGTCTTCCGCCACCTGGACGACTGCTGTTTGGGCGTCGGGTTGGGAGCTAAGCAGCGCGGCCTCCCATTGCTCGTGCCTCGTAATGCATACACCTGGTGTCTCCGGTTTACTGGGACACGCCCTAACCATGTGTTGGAGCGTGGCGGCTGCGGCGCCGCACCACTTGCACTATTCTGTGTATATTTCTGGAAAGTTGCGGTGGCACAGGGCGGGGTGTGGAAAGGTGTTCCATTGTACCCTGCGCCATGCAACCGATTGCCTTCTACTAAGTGTACGATTTGCGGCTGGAAGTGTGCATCGGCCTAATCTATAATGCTGGGTAATTTTTTGATATGTAGCCAGCCTGTCCCTCCCCCCCCCCCGTCGATGACGGCACGTTGTCTTCGAAGTCGGCCTGGTAGCTGAATCCTGGGGCAGCTTCGTGTGCCATCTCGTTTCCCGGGAGAGACGAGTGTGCTGGTGTCCATATCAAACGAATATGTCGTGAGGGCAGGATTGGTTTGCTTTAAATTATCTTGGCTGCAACTTTTGGATATTCTCCCTCGTAAATAATTTCGCAGTGTGGTCTTGGAGTCGGAGATGATGGTCGTGGCCGACGTGCCCGCAACCGCCAGAGCGATGGCTACTTCTTCAATGTAATGAAGCTAAATTTTCTTCATGTAGAAAATGCCTCCAACTGAAACAAATATGAGATCGATTTATTTCCCGATCATATGCGAGCGCTAGAACAATTATTTCCAGCGGAAATATAATAAATTGACTCAATATTTTCTCATCGGTATAACACCAGGCGCAAGGTTTCCGCAGCGATTCTCAAAAGTGACCTATAGATTTATCCTGCCTCCCACTAAGGTGGCTGTGTCGATGAGACATTGTGCGGCTCAGAGCGAATGTGTGGGTTTAATCCTGTTTATGGCGGCTATTTTTCTGATGAAGGCGATAAGTGAATTGTCCAGCCGTCGAGACGTCGGCGCACGTTGAAAGTTCCTACGTTTTTCCGGGTATTCAACAGCTTTCACCACAACGATCGCCATAAGCGAAATTTAGCTTCGGTGTGTAAAATCCCATTATGAAAGCTTCAAAGCGAAGCTTGTACTGCCTCACTGCTAGCGGCGATGTCCGAGCAAGTTCATCCGCGGGGAAGCCAACTTTACACAATAAGTTTCAGAAAAAGATGATGATAAGCGAAGCTTTTAGATGCCCCACTTATGGGGTCGTTAGACGAAAATTGGACATCCCCCTCAAATGCACCTGTGCGGCTACGAAGAGCTGCAGCTTTCTCAGAAAGTTCGCAGTTGAAGAAACATTCATCATGGTCAAGTATTCCAACCCGGGACTGCCACCTCTCTAGGGCAGTCGCTCTACCAACTGAGCTACCAAGGAGGCTAGCCCAAGTGATGGGCACCTGTCCATCACTTCGAGCTGTTGATGAATTAGCTGTCGCGCTACAAATAGCTAGCTCAGTTTGTGGAGCTACTGCCCTAGAGAGGCAGTTGTCCCGGGTTCGAGTCCTGGACTAGCACTAATTTCTTCAGTAGCGAAGTTTCGGAGAAATGTGTAGTGTTCCTTTGTTGTCGTGTGGCTGTATTTAGGTTGTACATCAAATTTTACTTCGTAAAGACTGTGCATTGCGTCCTTTCTAAGCCTGTGCCTCACCCTCAATTTTTCCCCAACCACAGTTCGGCTTTGTTCAGCATCCGTGACACGGACGGTTTTTTAAGGTGTCTATTGCTATAAGCAGAATAGTGGAAACTATCAGCCTATTGTTCGATTGCCACCCTGAGCACTCCTTCCAAGGTCTTCGTCATGCGGAAAATCCGACTTATATTGCCGTTTGCCACTGCAACGCCAGTATTGCTTCTGTGGTTCGTTGCACCGGTCTTACTCCGAGATTTATTCGACAAGACACACAAACTGCATTACTTTCATTTGCTGAAATTCAATCTCAATCCCATTTGTCCATTTGTTATTTTAATCGTTAGACAGCCTTTAACGGCAGGTTATCAGATGGCTTCTTGCTTCATTTCAAAAGGTTATTCAAATTCCCCATTTTCGCAAGCTATAAATAACAGATTTGTGCATGCGTTAAGGTGGCTTTTTAGGCAAGGTTTAATTTATAGTTCTATGACAGCCTAACAGAAACGCTTCACCGAAAAATTGTTCTGTATACACAGTAATGCTTTGTTTAAGGCATTGGTACATATTCGGCAGTCATTCATGCATCAGCTAACACCATTGATGACATCGATATAATGGGGTTATGTGGTGTTTATCACGCGTGTATTTCAACGCCTCGCAGTTTTGCTAAGAATCTGTCTTGTAAGCGTATGTTTTTTTTTTGTAAGATCAAGCTGCAGAACCTCGTCATAAACTACGATATCGAGCAATTGGGGACTGTGGCATTCTACGAGACGGTGAAACTTTTATTCCTCTCACAAGTTGGTCAACGTGGTGCATACGTGGGCTTGGTTCTTTTGTATAGCGTTTTGTAATTTTGTATTACAAAATGTTGTAGAATTCGCCACTCCTTCAATACTTCCGTTACGTTGGTTTATTATTACTGATTTTCACAGCTACGCTGAAGTGTTGAAGAAATAAAATCTCCGGGGTATCTTCATCACGAAGAAAATTCCTTCCGCTGCTTTTTCAACACCGGATAATTGGGCCGTGGAAAAGTTGCACTTTTGTGATATTTAATGTTGTTTGCAGGACTCGTAGTATCAGGCCACATCTAACATGAATACGAACAAGTGCTCTTCTTGTTTTGACTTCGACATAATAAACCTGTAATACTGCCATAATTCATTTCTGGACGGGAACATTTCCGGCAGCACTATGTGGACGCACTGAACTACCTAGCTGCAAAGGTTGGTTAGTACGCTATATTTATAAACATGTAAATAATTATTAAATGCTATAATATTAATGATAATAATATCTTATTATTAAAATGTTTATATTACTCGTTCACAATCCTCCTAAAACAAAATAGCTAACGTCACGTATAGCTGAATTTCGCCTATAATTGGTTAACTTGCCAAGAACCATTCAATTCGCCCCTGTGCACCAGCTCCCTATCACGCGAACACTAATGTGAACAATGTGGCTGTCGCTAGGCTCATTGCCGTTTATTCGACACTTAGCGTATCATTATTAACAATCCTTTTCTGTCTCGTACGTTTATACTTTGAAGAATTGACTGCTTGATGATGTGCAAATATAGTTCCCGTATTTCTTGGTAGCGGTGTCTCAACACACGCGCTTTATCTTCACAAAGCGTTGTTGAAGAACCGAGGTAACTGTCCAAGAAAAGCAGCTGTTAAAAGCCTTGGAGAGCCTCGTCTGAGGCACGTAAACAGCACTCGCACTCAGCGTTCCAAACGACCAAGATTTTCGGACTGTTGATCCTTAGCTTTACTTTGCTGAGGCCTGCTATCATTGGTGCAGACAAAGGCCTCAACGGAGCGGTCTGTAAAGTGCCCTGGATCTCTTAAGCTCCATTTCAGACCAGTTCTGGCCACGCCACGGGCGTCATATTTTTGTCTTCGCAAATATACGTCTTGCGCTTTCATTTCTTACGTTGTTATAGCTTTTACCGAGGATCTTGAGCCCCAGCTCGGTGGTTTTATCCGTATTGCTATGGGCGGCGCAAGCTGCGGGGAACTTAGCGGAGGAATAGAGGTTAAGCGAGCGTGCAGTTGCTCGAAAGGAGCTGGAAAATGTTTCACGCTCGACTTGACGCTCCGGCCAGCGGAGAAAAAGAAACATGTTCGGGTGTCTTGTAAAACGCTCGGTATGCTTTTGAGGGGCAATATCGGCGGACTTTGCTGAAGCGGTGCGCTTTGAAGGCACATTGCAGAGTTGGTGCTTTTTCTAGTTCGGGCGGTCAATTTGCTACAAGCTCTCTTCTTTTTTTTTCCAGAACTTCACACTATTTTCTGAGAAGGCAGAGATATATTGAATCACGACTGAGAAGTCAGACAAGCAATAAGCAACAATGGGGTCGCTGAACACAACCTCGATGTTCGATTATTCCGCGCGTTATCTTCGCGAACATGTTAAAATCTATAGAGTCTTGTAGGAAAACGGAATTTTGGGAAAAAACGTTCAGTGCTTCGAAACATCTTAGGCGTGAAAATTATTTAACACCGGATCGCGCAATGCTTTTTCCTTCCGTTTGTTTGTCCGTTTAGTGCATTATATTGGAGAAGGAATGAGGCTGCGTGAGTGCATTTTTGCGAATGCTCATTCCGTCTGTGGAATATCTTTAGCTATGTTTGATGCTAACAAAGTATGTACAGTGCAACCATTAAAAGGCGAACAGTTAATGTAAAGCGTTTAATTTGAAATTGTTGATTTCATTTTTTGTTAAACAAGAATTTTTCCAGTACAATATTGCAAATGGAGGCTGAGAGTCAGGAACTTTCAAGTGGGCCTCCTGTCCTCAAACAAACAGAAACGCACATTATAGGCAGAAATATATGATTTGCACGCATATCACGTACCGTATATAGTATACAAACACAGAAACAATAAAAGGATCAGTTAGAAAATTATAAAAAAGAAACCAATTGCGAAAGAATATATACAAACAAAACAAATTACGGTATTCATACAAGAGAATCGTCAGCACGAAACATATTAATTAATAACACCAGGAATAAACAAACAAAAATCAACATATTACAAGCACGCCAAATTAATATTGAAGTACAATCCCGCACGTTACGGTAAATTTATAGATGGTGCGCGAAGTCGTAATAGAACGCCGCAACAGATTCCAAAAGTGTACAGCCGCAACATTAGTTGGAAATGCTTCTAGTATGCTGTTACTTCCGGTACAAAGTTGTCCACGTTCAACGAAGACAGAGTGGAGATACCAGGAGGAAATCGATCGCTACTCATTGAACGAATACGATTCCATTTAAAAAACTTTAACGTAATCGGCAATGAAAATATATAGCAGTTGCTGAAACCAAGAGGACCTTCTAAGTAAGAAGCAATAAAACTGCGTTCAATTAGATTGCAACTTCCTAAATGTTGTATTTTGCATGGCTTGATAATAATTATGTTGCAGCGGAATTAAGTGAGCTTTGTGTGTGTTTCTCAGTATGGTATGGCATAAGCTCTGTGTCTGTGAAAGAATGGTCACTAAAATGAGATACTAATACGTTCACCGAACAGGAGGCAAGCTTATGCAGCAAATACCGGAAATTTTTTTTTGGCTTGCTGTGGATACGATATGGTCGTCATACTTCCGGTTCTTGTAAATTTTTATGCCAAGGAGTGTCACACAGCCACAAGGAAAGAGTGCACTACAATCAAGCGTAAAGCAAGGACTTCGGGAACGGTTCTTTGAAGTACATAAAATATCATGAAGTTTGTTTTTATAGCATTTATGCTCTGCATTTTATTTTTACACCATGTCACTAGACTAGACGAATCTGTGGGAAGTTTAGCTACTAATGAATAAATTGACTTGTCTGAAGTAATAATGGTGGTGTCATCAGCGTAAAGTATGCTGGTAGGATAATTAAAACAAAGATGAAGATCACCAACGGAAATTATAAGCACTAATGGGCCAACAGTTGACCCCTGAGGGAAACAAGTATTTGTTATTTTAGACCGATGGTAACAATTTGATACACATTGGAGTTTTTCTCTATCAAGCAGGTAAATCTGGATTAAAATCTGGGCGGGGAGAGCTATACTACTCTAGTTCAGTGTTAAACAACACAGTACGGATAACAGGATCAAACCCCTTTGAGACGCCACTAAACTCACAATTCTATCTTTCAGAGATAAGGTGCACACGGTATTCTGCTTTCACACAAATGGAGGATCGAGCGTGTTTAAAAGCGCTAGCACGTCTAGGTATTCTTCACTCGAAAATAAATGCGTTCACTCATCCTTATTTTATACCGATTTGCTCATGCGTAGTTGAAAGCGTTACTATATCTATCAGCTTGCTCCAATTTAATAGCACGGCCGGCAGCAAGTCTGAGAACAGCGACGTCAGGATATCCCAGAATAGAGCCGTCGCGGAATTAATTTATTTTCGAGCATATTTCATCGTTGGCAGTTAATTAGCGGGATACGAGTTACCTTTTTTCTACATAATGCTGATAATGTAAAGAAATGTACGCGAAGTCACTTTCCAGGTAAGAATTGCTCATAGCTTTCCCCGAACCACTTTGTTGGCTAATTATATTACTCGATTACTGGTTGCCGTACGCGGGCCCTGGTGATTAATTTATTATAGCAGATCAACTTGTGTGATAACTAAACACTTCGCAAGAGATCCTCAGAGACCCAATGTCCGCGAAAAGAATGCAGATAAGAGCAAATCGTAAACATACAGAATGAGCGTTTTGTATTAGGCAGCATGCTCCAATGAAAAGCATCCCAGATCAAATTAAGGGCAGAAGTTAAAGTTGGACTACACATTAGATGTAGGAGAAGGCAACAACATCACGAGCATTGGCAGCACGAAATATGGAGGAAAATAATTGATTCCGACTGTGCACTATTCGAAGAGCTGGATGTATTTGGTATAGGCCTGCTTTTTTCATTAGCTGACTCAATAAGATGGCCAAGACGTTAATTGTCCTTGTTATTTTATTTGCCAGATCATCGCTCGATAATGTGACAATAGTAGTTATAGCCACAATGAATGCTTATTGTTTATTTTTGCACTTCACGCATCTCAACATTTTTTTTTCTAATTGTATTTTTACCGTTCCTTGCACGTTTCTGATACCCCAATGAATCAATTTTTCGCCTCGCCCGCTCTATATTTACGTCAATATTCTTATCGAACCGCAAAACGTATTTCTTATCGGTAAACTAGTTACGGTTCCATGGTTCTGATGCCCACTTTAAAAGCCTTAGTACCTGCGCCCGTCTCCATTGCGTTTTATTTTTCAGTTTCTTGCGAAGCGCGTCGTTTCTCGCACGCGCGCAGAAAAATCCTCCGGTGGATTGGGTACAATTACGGATGGTTTGCGCCTATTAATTCCCATCTTTTTGTAGATACGCTTTGTTTTCATGCATCGCTAGCTTCAAAGTTAGAAACGTAATTTTAAAATACAGACATTGCGTGAACAAATCAGCACGAAGACGCAGGGGAACAGGACGAACGCATCATAGCCATTATAGCCATTACGCCATGTACCAGCATACGTTTCGCCGAGAAATCAGGCGTAAGATACAAGTCTTGTATAAATATCATCACTCGAACAGTGGAGGTGGGTTGAGGTTGTACATATTTTTTTGAGGACGCGGTTAGCCTTAGGGCTAGCTTCAAATACCATTTCCTCGATTTTAAGGAAAGAGAGCAAAATTCGGTTGCCCTTTCTCCGCCCGCTTTGTCTATTATGTATGCCATCGTTTCGCTGTTCCGGCGCCTACTCACACAGGAATCCCCACTAAAAATACTGCACTTGATATCGGACACCAGGTTGCCTAAGGGGAACACACAAAGCTTCCTCGAATAAAGGTTTGCTTATTAGTAGGCCTTAAACCTAACAGGGCCTACATCTATACATTCTATACAGACGGAAAATTGCATTTTTGCGAAGACGACAAGGCTCGCCTCAGGGTCTCTGAGACCTATATGGTTCCTCGTTGGCTTGTCTCCTCAGGGCTCTTTGGTTATGACAGCGCCCTAACCAGCTGGTAACTCGTTCGCGTGTCAGTGTGTTTGCTTGGTAGCTTGCTCGTCTGCTTGCTTGCTTACTGGTTTTCTCTTTGTTATCTCAGGTGGCTGCTCGAAAGGTTCATATTGGTATTTGGTGCCCTCAGGAATATCCCCAGGGAAAATGTCAACTAGTCCTTTCCAACGTCGTAGTTATTTGCTTTCCGTCAGCTAACCCCGTATAGGCTTGTTAACTTGTTTCTGCTCTTGTTGGCTCTGGTGCTCCGTGGAGAGGTTTATTTTGGGATTGGATGCACTGGAAGACGTCCTCCGGGTAATCTCAATGGGCTCTTTTAAATGCGATTAGTATTTGGGTCCTCGTTCTCAGGCCTCCTCGGAGCCTCGCGATTTGGAGCCTAGCGAATAAGCTCCGAGGCCACTTCAAGGGAATTCAAAGTCACTGGAAGCTCGGTAACCTTGAAGTGGATGTTCACAGGGGCGACGCTAATATAGAGTTCCGCGGGATCATGGCCGGGCTCATTCCGTGTTATAGGTTGTACGAAGAACATGCGTTTCCTGGCGTTCACATCCGTCTCCTTATAGGTGGGCCGTCACTAACCACTAGAACAAAAGACGCTGTAACTGCTGTAACTGCTAATTGCTATATACGAAGATTCGCATTCCTCGACTGCGGCGAAGTTTTGATAAAAATTTTCCCACAATTTTTCTGCAGCTCATCGAAGAATTACGGCGTCATCGCAGAAAACGTTATCACGGCGCACTGCCTCGGTACAATCGCACTTTGTCCTGTAGTCAAACCGCTATGCATCGCGAAACCGTCTAAAAACTTCAGCAGGCAAGAAGTAAGCAAAACCTCTACGCCGCAGGAACTTTATTGGAGAGCGTGCCACGGCTGGACATCCATACACATGACGAACTGTGCGGATACAGCCTCCAATTTAGGCACAGAAGGGCTATTTAAAGGGAACGTTACTGTGGCGTAGCACAAGTGGTAGCGGCATGAGTATTCTCTAAATAAATGTCTAGGGAACGGATATGTTTACGTTAAAATCTCCGTTCCAGGTACGAGTCAAAACATTGAAATTGAAAAACGGAATTATATGCGCGCTAGCACATTCAGGTGCACTGAAGGCGTTACTAAATGTCGGCGGTATAGTCGACTGATGGATGATACGTTTATTTTCATATTACTTTGGCTTTTGTTTGGTATGCAATGCCCAAAGTTCATGTCGTCTATAAGGTACGGTACAACTCGTCCAAGGGACATGTCGTGTTGGGCGTACGCAGGTTAGTTACGCAGAACCTGTGGGTTTGCCTAATGTACGCCATAGAACACAGCGCAAATGCCTTTTCGTTTTTTGCCCCCATCGCCAAAGTGTCCGGTGCGGCCGCCATCAAATCCGTGTCTCACGCTTCGCTGTGGCTCAGTGGCTAAGGCACTGAGCGGCTCAGCCCGAGTACTCAAATTCGATCCGAGCCGTACGGGCTGTATTTGTTACCGAAGCGAAACGCAAAACATCCCATGTGCCGAGATGTGGCCTCGTGAGGTATTCCCACGTGGCCAGAAACAATCTGTAGTCCACCACCACGACGGGCATCATAGCTCAGACGCATCTTCCTCGGTTAAATCTCTGAAATTTCAATTTGTAAATCGTGTTCTGTTCGTGCAAAGTAACCGCCCACCTGTTTTAGAAGTGTTTACAGGCGAGAGACTGACGTGCCTCCATGAAAAGGGAATATGGTGTCATCGGTCGTTCTGTGTTCCGAAAACTCCACGCCCCGCACACGGCCATCCAACGACAAAAATAAATTGACATTGTGGTTTATGCTATCCCGAAAACAACGTGAAGGCGGAAGCTCGAATGGCGTTGCATAAAATGCAGACACAAGGTTTACTTCGTTTCATGTACTGCGACGACTCCGCATGGCGCCGCATGTTAAGACACTGTGATAAAAGTGGTGGGCAAGGTGCTGAAGACAAGAGGCAGCAGCGGTGACAGATTAAAAAAAATGGCCAAAGGAAGAAGAGAAAGGCGAAGATGGAGATTAAGATGACGGAGATGGCACATAGCGCATAGAAAGAAAGCGTTGAAGACGAAGAGAGAGCCAATGCAGAACGTGGGAAAAGGATGGTGATTAGAGGTCGGAGGTTTCGAGAAGAGACAAAGAAGAGATCGGTCCTCGGAATACCGCTCCCAGTCTGAAGCCTGTTTCTAAGGTCAGGAACACTGCGGCAGTCGACCGGACTGCCAGTGCAAAAGGCCGGCGCCACTGCCAGTCATCTAGTCCAGCCCATGCAAACGGAGCATCGACGCAGTCCTGCGTGTCTGCACGTCCGGTGTGGATGCAGCACCGTCGCTGTCGCCAGCTGCTGATGTTCCGGCGCAGTTACGCTGCCTTCTTTTGAACGCCGCTGCCATCACCCACCAAGTCTGTGCCCTTCCGCAAGGAACTTTGAAATTGTTTTTTCTAGCATTCCTTGAATTTCATGTATACACCAATTGACGCATTTTACCCATGGTACGTCCCACCTGAAGACCTCGTGACATCTGGAACGTCCAAAGACCCTGCCGATAACATCCCAGACACGTTCGCGGCACGCATTTACGCATTTTTGTTTCAAGTGTGCTGTATCTAAAAGAGCTACTTCCACGTCCATTGGGGACATGTCTCTCTTCCTCTTCCGGCGTCACTATTGTGCCAGCTATACTTATATAGATGTTCACATACGTTCACTTTTCCGCGACATTTTCTTATCGTAATTGGTCACCTAAAGCAACCAAATCACGTAGGCACTTGTTCAATCGCCTTAACTATTCGGCTTAGCTAAGTTGTTCCACATGTTTCGCCTTTTTTTAACTCGCAAAAAGCGTCTAGGGGCTCTGCTTGTCTGAAGCACGAGACATTAACATTGACCTAACCAACACTGCATTCAGAAATTTGCGCCGAATTTTTGTTGAGATGCAAATGTAGCCATTTTTGTGTATCTTTTATATTGTTTCCCATTTTCCATTTCTGGTGTTTACTGGAAACATGCCTACTGCCCTGTTTGCCAAAACTGCCCGGGGGTAATTGAGGCCCGTGAAGCCATTCCCAGCTTTTTTGCTGATTACCCTGTGTAACGTTTACTACGCAAAAATAAACAAACTGAAACTGAGGCCGCATTCAACAGCACATCTTTTGTTTAATACACAATAGGCATGGATTCCAGTACGCTCAGGGTGGACTCAATACGGACACTTATAGGGATTTCGCCTTAATAAAACGCGAGACGAGCAGACCGCCTCCTGGTTCTGTAGCGCGTCTGCGGAAGCTGTTAGTCTGCCTGGGGCCCGTCGGAGCTGTCGGATTTGTTCGCGCCGTTTCTCGTGAGTTTTAGCTGACCGTTTTTGACCCTCCGCTGTGCTCCCGACGTCCCGCTTAGCACTACCGGAGCGTCAGCAGCAGAAAGGCTTTTAGCTAAGCGATGAGCGTATCTCCCACGACGCGGAATGATTCGCGTGACTGGTCTTTTCCTGCGCGTGTGTAAACCAAAACTTCATCCAGAAGGAGGCATAAGAATTGGTATTTCGTCGCTCAAATAAACTAAAATGTCGTGTTCTTTTGCCTCTTCTAGCCTCTTTTGTATAATGTAGTCACAGACACGATATATTGGTTCTAAATAATTTAAAAGAAGCGGATAAACTTTGTAATACCCAAGACAAGGCTGTCTTTCTTGAAGATGCATAGAAGCAGCTCCGCGCTTCAGTAGGCGTTATTCGCTTGCGTTCTACACCTCGTTGAGGTGTGTTGCACCTTTGCCTATTCGCAAGAGCTTTTACGATTTCGTCCGTCATGTCCCAACTGCCAAAACGGAGTTCGCCGTAGCGCGCTCGCCTCGCGGGGGGCAGCCATGTTGGAATTCCGCGCGCAAGCGTAAGCTGCTGTGACGGTCCGCTAAGAGGCCCCGGTAGCGGAGCGGGGCCCCGCTCCGATATAGCCGCTAGCGCCCTAGCGCGCCCCGCATGCACAATGGCGCTCCCACTTGCTATCGGAGCAAAGCGGACCGTCCGTTTGTGACGGTCCGCTCTGCTCCGACAGCAAGCGGGAGCGCCATTGCGCATGTGTGGCACGCTACCGCGCTTCCGCTTGCTATCGGAGCGGAGCGGACCGTCCGTTTCTGACGGTCCCCTCCGCTCCGACATCAAGCGGGAGCGCCATTGCGCATGTGTGGCACGCTATCGCGCTACCGGCGATACCGGAGCGGGGCCCCGCTTCGCTAACCGGGGCCTCTTAGCGGACCGTCGCGGAAGCTTATGCTACCGTGCGGAATTTTAACATGGCTGCCCCTGCGATGCGAGCGCGCTGCGGCGAACTTCGTTTCTTCAGTTGAAGCACGACCGACGAAGCCGCGAAAGCGCTTCCGAATAGGCAATGGTGCCACACACCTCAAAGATCTTTAGAACGGAAGCGAAAAAGGTCGACCGAAGCGCGGGGCTGCTTCTATGCAGCGCCGAGAAAGACAGCCTTGGCTTGGCTATTCCAAAGTTTATCGGTTTGTTTATTGTTATTCAAAAAAAAAACCCACGTCAGCGACTACATTATACAAAAAAAAGATTAAATGAGGCCAAGAAACACGGTATTTTGCTTTGTTTGGGCGACCAAATACAAATTCTTATGTTTCCTTTAGGATGAAGTTTTGATTTACACCCGCACGCAAAACGACCAGTCACGCGAATCATTCCCCATCGAGAGAGATACGGTTATCGCTTAGCTAAAAGCCTTTCGGCTGCTGACACTCCGGTTGTGCTGAGCGGGACGTCAGAAGCATAGCGGAGCGTCAAAAACGGTCAGCTAAAACTCTCTAATGTCTTGTATTGTAGAGCGTGCCAGCTATTTCTGCTTCGGCTAAGTGTGGCCCATCACGCATGTACGACGACAGCGACGAAGCATAGAACGCGTACTATGCACCCAGGAGAGTTAAAAGCCTGAGGAAAGCCAAAAACCAACTCACACCTGATGATTCAACAGGGCACAAGACTTGCACAGGTTTCGGAAACGAAACCAAAATGCTTTGAATTTCAAGCCGGGTAAGAAAATTTCTGTGCATTTGGGAACTTTTTTGGAGCATTTGCAGAGCCCGCTCCTTTTCTTAGTTTTTGCCCGAGCAGCTGAAACTGTTGGGTTGCAACGTAAAAAGCCTTTTCAATGGGGTTTTATCCCAAGGATGAAATCGCAATACGAAGTACATACAATACATTTTGCTTAAGGTCTCAGTATTTCTTCTTTTCCTGCCCAGCTCTTCCTTGGGCCATTTCTTCCCCCATCCCCAACCCACAGCAGAGAAGCATGCAGGCATCTGTAAATGCCGGCAAACCTCTCTGCTTTTCCAATAAAGAGCCTTCTCTCTCTCTCTCTCTTCACCACTCACAACACATGAGCATACAAGAAAACCTTAAAGTTAGAAAATCTAGAGCGATACGTGCGAAATTTGGAACCCTTGAATAAACACAAAAGACTTCACTCTTTTGTACGTGCTCCCATATTTTTTGATGACTCCCTCAGACCTACGGCGTTTCTTCTCTGCCCGGCTTTCAAAGCCTCCAGTCGTTTTCAGCGCCCCTATGAAACCGCAAAAAAGCGATTCCGCCGGTCGCCGCAAGACGTCGATGTAATGAATTGGGACCATAGCTGCTCTAAACGCCCCTAAGGGATAAGTCAAGTTGAGCTGAAAGAAAAAGGCATTGATGTGACTTGAAGAGGTCAAAGCTTCGCGACAAACGAAAAACATTACGACATAGTCATTCGTCCGTGCGTGGCAAGTACGGAACAATATTATTGACGAACAAAGGGAGGTCTCTGGAAATGGTGGCATTGTGCACTTCGTTGGCAATTGCAGCCCCACAATGGTTCTAAACGGCTGTCGAGAACAATAACGAATATAAAGAAACGGTCAGAAAATCGAAACCATCTCTTCGCGGCGAACAGAAACTTTTGAATCTATATTAATGGTTACAACACATAGCGCTGGCCACATTTGGAAACGCTTTTCTTCTGACCATACCAGACCGCACTCTGATATGCGGGCGATGGTTTGGAGCCATCAAATTTCAAGCCAGCGTGACTTTCGTTCTGACCCCTGAGGGTCATTGGTTTTTAGAGACGGATACATAGTGACGCAAAAGGTCACAAAAAAGGGAAGTACGAAGACGGGGCCGCCTTGCCTCTCTACAAAGCATGCCCTTTGTTCCCTGTAAAAGTGCTTTCATCTCCAAGTCTTTTGTGCTCTTGCCACGTTGTTTGCACAAAGGAATTCCGATACTCACTTTTTCCCCCTGGAAAGCAAGAAATGCAAGACCCGTTACGTTTACTGGGGCTACTTTGTATGTACTATTTATGCCCAGCCTTGAAAGCCCTGCGGGCCACACGGAACGTCGCTACGCCATGCCAACTCGTATGAGGTCATTATGGATTTTCAATTTGAGAAGTAGCGCCGCATAAAAAGAACACGGCATTAAAAGCGAAAACAAGCGAAAAAAGGAGAGAATATATTTGCGTCGAATGCAGCTTTCATACGGGTGTCGACAGTGCGGCTACTACAACACAAAACAGCAAGTGGACAAAACCCGGGGACGACCGCTATGGGAAATGAGGGAAGCTGAGTTACCAAAAAAGGAAAAAAAAAATAGAAAGTAATAACACGAATGTCCGTCTGCGGCCACCAAAGAACCGCTTCTGCGTCGCCGCAGATCTGGATTCAGAGCCGCCCACAGTTTGCCCGCGTTCATTCTCTCTCTCTCTCTTTTTCCCTCTTGCTTCCGTTTGGGGACGGCGCCGTTTGCTCTGCATCAATCCAAAGATAGCGCGGCCCAATGCGACCGCGCAGTGAAAGGAACGCCATTTTCCTGAAGCCTGGCGAGAATCGATCTTTGTCGCATGCTGAGGAGCAGATAAATAAAAACGTAGCATACGAAGCAAACAACCAAAGAGGCACGAGAGAATGTGTTGGGATAGATGTATAATGCGGATAAATGCATCTACGGGAAGTGGTCTGACAGCACAGCTTAGCAGAGCGTATTCTGTGTAGTTAGTGAAGCAACGTGTTCCGTATAATTATACTTTGCCGCTTTCCCGGCGTAGTATTAACTTTCTTTCCCAAATAGGCGGTGTTTCCGGCAGCACAAATCCAAATTTATATATATATATATACATATATATATATATATATATAGTATAAGTAAAGAGTCGGATACACAGCAAGAACAAAAACAATGTTTACTTACGTAGCGGCAACGGGACTTGCCTTCATCAGAGTAAAGTTACATGATTTTGCTATATATATATATATATATATATATATATATATATATGTGTGTGTGTGTGTGTGTGTGTGTGTGTGTGTGTGTAGAAAATGAAGGCATCTTCTAGGCGATACCTTGGAAACACACTGAGGCCGCTACCTTCACTATACTTATACCCATGTATACGGCGTATGTATTCCTAAAGTCGTACGAACGGTGCCCTTCACCCCAAGATCTTGAAGCGGCGCATGCTAGCAGTTACCGCTTCCAAGCGTCGCATACTATTACATCCGCACAAATATCTAAACAAAGTGGAAAAGAGCGCTCCCTCCCCCGTACTCTAATTGGTATGACATGGCAGCCGTATTCCGAGAGTCGTGCGTTCCGGCCCCAGCCGGGGAGCATGATTTCCTCCACTTTCTTTCCCTCAAACATATTTTGAAAAATCTACTTAAACGCATACAAGAATAAATTATTAATTTATGCCTTCCGTTTCACTTTGCGCGGCATCTTTATTCTTACCATTATCGGCTAATATATCATAATCATCAGCAGCAACATCACCATCATTAGTCTGGTTGTGTCTACTGCAGGACAAAGGCCTCTCCTGAAGATCTCCAGCATCATCTATTGAGTGCTAGCTGAGTCCATCCTTTCCCTACAAATTTTCGTAGCTCATACCTTCATCTAGTTCTTGGCAGACCCCTTTTGCATTTAGGCCCTACTGCCCAACGTTTTACTCGTACTATATATACTTCTTCAATATATGTCGTGCAAGTTTCGCCTGCAATTTGTGCTCGTTGAGCAAAACTTTCTGCGGCCTTTTGCTTCTTGGAAATCGAGTCACCGAAACTATCTTTTATTGCGCTGATGAACTGCTTCCAAGTGACAAGTGCCGCTTCGTGATTCCCGAACCACAGGAGTGCAGTGTAAGCCACGTGGAAATAAACCTTGTATGACTGCACCACCTAGTTCCATATATATTCCCACCATCTGATACCGTTTCAGCCACTGATCCAGGTCTCCCTCGGCCTTACCCGAAAACATGCTTGCTTCGCGTTAGTGAGGCCATATGCTGGTGACTCTGGTGCAGTGTCCTACCTCACCTTAGGTGTCATTCTCAAGAGGGTCTAGACCTCTAGACCTTGGGAAACCATGTTGGTAAGTTCGAGGAGAAATACAACGATACGCCAACAACATCATGGCTCCGGTAGGTCCAGGATTAAGATCAGACGCACCCGGCACACTCCACCAAATATTACCGGTGAAAGTGGTGCGATGGATTTATTTACGAGGGTAGGGCAAGTTCGGCGATGGTGGCGTCAGGCCTAAAACCAGTGAGCAACCATTCTCCCTGTCCTTCTAATCTTTCTCTTCGTCGCTTCCAGCCAGGAGCATCGGCCACTTCATAAGTACGTAGCAACATATAGATAGTATGAGTAAAAAGTCGGACACTTCGGAAAATCAATAACAAGAATGTGTGCTTCGTATCTTCTGCGAACGACTTGCCCTAATTATTGCAACGTTACAAATTTGGACCATAATACTTGTAGATATATTTATATAGTTATAGAAATATAGAAATATATTTATACATATTTATTTATTTATTTATATATATATATATATATATATATATATATCGCACCAGACCGGTATTCTGGAGGTCGTGGGTTCGGATCCCACCTGGCGGGCATTTTTTCTTCACTT
This sequence comes from Haemaphysalis longicornis, assembly GCF_048455015.1. Lineage (NCBI taxonomy): Eukaryota > Metazoa > Arthropoda > Arachnida > Ixodida > Ixodidae > Haemaphysalis > Haemaphysalis longicornis. Next base: position 124,596,442 of record NW_027526361.1, read on the forward strand.
TCTTTCTTTCTTTCCAAATTCTTAATCTGTTTCAATGATCTACCACATCCTCCCCTTTGCTTTCCGAGGTTTTCTCGACTGCCAACCCTTATTTCTATATATATATATATAAATATATATATATATATATATATATATATATATATATATATATATATATATATATATATATATATCATCACCAGCCTATCTACGCCCACTGCAGGGCAAAGGCCTCTCCCATTATTCTCCAATTACCTCGGTCCTGTGCCAACTGTAACCAATTTATCCCCGCAAACTTCTTGATCTCATCTGCCCATCTAACTTTCTGCCGCCCCCTGCAACGCTTCCCTTCTCTAGCGATCCCCTTTGTTACCCTTAATGACCAGCGGTTATCTTGCCTTCGCATTACGTGCCCTGCCCACGTCCATTTCTTCTTCTTAATTTCTACTAGTATGTCTTTAACACCAGTTTGCTCTCTGACCCACTCCGCTCTATTCTTGTCCCTTAATGTTACACCTATCATTTTCCGCTCCATTGCCCGCTGAGTCGTTCTCAATTTAAGTTGAACCCTCTTAGTGAGCCTCCAAGTTTCTGCCCCGTAGGTGAGTACCAGTAAGATGCAGCTGTCATACACTTTCTTCTTCAGCGACAATGGTAGGCTGCTATTCATTATCTGAGAATGTCTGCCATATGCACCCCACCCCATTCTGATCCTTCTAATTATCTATGCCTCATGGTTGGGATCTGGGGTCACAACTTGGCCTAAGTAGATATATTCGCTTACCACTTCCACTGCCTCGCCACCTATCTGAAACTCCTGTGTTGTCCCGATGTTATTGATGATTACTTTAGTTTTCTGCATATTAATTTTCAGGCCCACGGTTCTACTCTGTTCGCCCAGTGCGGAAAGCATGCTTTGCAATTCGTCCCCCGAGTTACTTAGCAAGGCAACGTCATCAGCAAATCTGAGGTTACTGAGGTATTCTCCATTAAGCCTTACTCCCACCTGTTCCCAATCCAACGTTCTGAATACTTCTTGTAAGCATGCTGTGAATAACATTGGAGAGATTGTGTCTCCGTGTCTGACACCCTTCCTTATAGGTATTTTACTGCCCTCCCTATGGAGGATGATGGTAGCTGTAGACCCACTGTAGATATCCTCTAGTATTCTTACATAATGCTCATCTACCCCCTGGTTCCGTAATGCCTGAATGACTGCTAGGGTTTCGACCGAGTCAAATGCTTTCTCATAACCTATGAAGGCTATATATAGGGGTTCAGTATACTCAGCGCACTTCTCTATCACCTGATTGATCGTGTGAATATGGTCCATTGTTGAATAACCTTTACGGAAAACTGCTTGTTCTTTAGGTTGACTGAATTCTAAGGTTGCAGAGATTCGGTTAGCGATTATCTTGGTAAATACCTTGTAGACGACTGACAGTAAGCTGATCGGCCTGTAATTTTTCAAGTCCTTCATGTCGCCTTTCTTATGGATTAGGATGATGTTCGCGTTCTTCCAAGATTCCGGTACCATTGCGGTCATTAGGCATTGCGTATACAGGTTTGCCAGTTTTTCAAGTACAATTTCTCCGCCATCCTTCAAGAGGTCTGCTGTTATCTGATCCTCACCAGGTGCTTTGCCCCCTTTCATTTCTTTCAAAGCCTTCCTTACTTCTTCGGTCGTTACTGGTGGGATGTCTATCTCCTCTGAACTACTGTCTCGTTCGGCATTATCCTGTATGTCCCGGCTACTGTACAGATCCCTATAGAACTCCTCGGCCACTGTGACTATTTTATCCCTATTTGTGATGACATTGCCTTGCTTATCCTTAAGTGCATACATCTGATTTTTCCCTAAGCCAAGACGTCTCTTCACTGCTTTCAGGCTACCTCCGTTCTTTACAGCGTATTCGATCCTCTCCATATTATACTTCCGTATGTCAGCTGTCTTACGCTTATTGATTAACTTCGAGAGCTCGGCTAGTTCTATTCTGTCAGCTGCGGTAGAGATTCTCATGGTTTGCCGTTTCCTAATTAGATCTTTCGTCTCCTGTGAAAGTTTACCAGTATCCTGTCTAGCCATAGTGCCCCCGCCGTCTATTGCACACTCCGTGATGATGCGTGTAAGGTTGTCGCTGGCTTCCTGTGTCTTAAGCTCGGCTTCCTCGTTAAGGGCGGAATATCGGTTCTGCAGCGCGATCCTGAATTCTTCTACTTTACGTCTTACTGTTAGTTCGTTTATCGGCTTCTTTCGCACTAGCTTGTTGCGGTCCCTCCTCAAATCTAGCCTAATTCGAGATCTTACCATACGGTGGTCACTACACCTTACCCTTCCGAGCACTTCCACATCCTGCACGACGCCAGGGTTATCGCATAATATGAAGTCTATTTCATTTTTGTGCTCCCCATTCGGGCTCCTCCAGGTCCACTTCCGACTCTCCCGTTTACAGAAGAAGGTATTCATTATGCGGAGGTTATTCCGTTCTGCAAACTCAACTAGTGGGTCCCCCCTGCTATTTCTACAGCCCAGACCATAGTTCCCAACTGCCTTGTCTCCAGCCTGATTCTTGCCTACTTTAGCATTAAACTCCCCCATAACTACGGTATACTGTGTTTTTACTTTAGCCATTGCCGATTTCACATCTTCATAGAAGCGTTCCACTACTTGGTCGTCGTAGCTGGATGTGGGCGCGTAGCCCTGTACCACCTTGAGCTTGTACCTCTTATTGAGCCTAATTACAAGACCTGCTGCCCGTTCGTTAATGCTATAGTATTCGTCTATGTTGCCAGCTATGCTTTTATTTACTAGAAATCCCACTCCCAGTTCTCTTCTGTCCTCTAGACCGCGGTAACATAGGACGTGTCCATTTTTCAGCACCGTAAAGGCTTCGCCTGCCCTCCTAACCTCGCTAAGCCCTATTACATCCCATTTAATGCCCTCTAGTTCCTCGAACAACACCTCGAGACTTGCTTCGCTTCATAAGGTTCGCGCATTAAACGTTGCCAGGTTCAGATTCCATGGGCGGCCTGTCCGGATCCAGGGATTCTTAGCACCCTCTGCTGCGTCACAGGTCTGACCGCCGCCGTGGCCAGTTGCTTCGCAGCCGCTGGGGACTGAGGGCCGAGGGTTAGTTGGCGTATTCATGGGAGGTTGTGGCCGTTACTACACCAGGGTGGCCAATCCTGCTCTGGTGAGGGAGTGCATTACCGGCAATGGTCGCCGGGGTCAGGCCGCACCCCAAGCCCCTTTGTGCAATTCCAATAATACGCGGATTTGTTTTTCTTTTTTTTTTAATCCGGTGGAAATTGTCCGGCACCGGGATTCGAACCACGGTCCTTCTGCACGCGAGGCGGGTGTTCTACCTCTACGCCATCGGTGCCCTCTCTCTCTCTCTCTCTCTCTCTCTCTCTCTCTCTCTATATATATATATATATATATATATATATATATATATATATATATATATATATATATATATATATATATATAGTCCAGTCGACTTATAACAATATCCAAGTGCCAAGGTAATCCCATCGTTACAACCGATGATTGTTATATGCGGGTTGCTAAGTAAAAAGACGTAGCAGAGCTCACAACATTGTATTTGCAGGCAAGGAAGGCCTTACTGCTACCTATTTGTGGAAAAGAAGCCATACTCGGTAAGCTTTGTTTGCGGCACATGAAGCTGGCGCACATCTTTTTCAATATCAGCTATAGGTGCTTCACCTAGCTGAGAGAAGGGTCTTTGGTGGAAACGAAGTCCCTGAGAGACTATCATACATTGGGCCTCCTCCGAAGGTGCTACCTGAGTAGGCTGTGCGACCGCGTCGTCAGAGTTGTCACTGCCGCCGCTGTCCGCAGCACGTATCCGCGCAACGATCGCCTCTTCATTGAGGCACTAAGACATTTCCAAAACATCGTCCCTGACGTTTGATCGCCGGAAAAACGGAGATAGTTGAAGACGGAGCCAGTCGAATTCAAAGCAGCAGGCACGGAGGCGGAGCCAAAGAGGCGGCATTGGGAGCGGTGTTTGGAAAGCGAACTGTTCCCCTCCTCTTCTCGCTTCCTCGTAAGCGGCGCAGTTGGCTCGTTTTCTGAGGGGTGGACGGGATGCGAGGCGCATCGCGGCGCATGGTGTCGGCGTGGTTGGCGTGTACCGCCGGCGGCAGCTCGCTTTTTTGGTGCTTGCTTTAACCCGATTCAATCGTTATATCCGATATCGCAACACTGGAGCATTATAATAAGCGGTTTATTTTCCCATGGAAAGGATACAAAATCGGACGGTGCCATAGTGGTTCATCGTTATATGCGATATATTGTTATAAACGGTATCGTTATAACTGGACTCGACTGTACATTGTATATATATATTTATATAAATATATATATATATATATATATATATATATATATATATATATATATATATATATATATATATATATATATATATATATATATATATATATATATATATATAGGCGAAAAGCAAGAATGAATGTCGATATTTCGCGCACGTTAGGTATGCCAAGGCTGTTAAAATAATTCCGGGAGCTCCATCTACGGCGCGCCCCCTAGCACTCCACTATGGCGCGCCTCATGGCGCTGGGGTACCTTCGGCGTGTTAAAGGCCACAATCAATCGAAACCTCTAAAACCTCGATGATGGTGTGCAAATAAAAAATCACTGCCCCCTTGTCCATCTGCTTTGCCTTTCACTGCCGCTGTTACAATATTATCTGTCGCGTCTCGCGCTTTGCAATCACAAGTGTAGGGATGCCTTGTTCAGCTGTTGTCCAAATAATGGCGCGCGGAAGCGGACGTCGCACGCTACGTCACCGCTCGAGTCTGTCATGAAGCTCGTAGGTGGACACACAGGAACCCTTGACCCGTAGGAGTGCCAGCTACGAAAGGCCGGACAAATAATGTAAATCGTTTCATAGCTTTCAAAAAACTGTTCTGCCAAGCCGGTTATTGCTTGTGCACAAGAGGCTATAGCTTGGGAAAGGTCAGGAGAAGGCAGCACGAAAGCGGCTGATTGAACATTTTCGGCTGACGCGAAATGCAGCTTTATACAGGCGGTGTTGGCTTTCGGGACATATCTTCACGAGCACGTTTTAATATGGATATAATTGGGCTACAATACTATCTACAGGAAACCAGGATGTAACCAATTTCCCAAAAGTTTGGAATTTTTTGTTACCTGCAGGTGTTCGTTGCATGCATGTTTCGAGGTAAAGCTAGCATTAATGAAGCTTAAACAAAACCAAAATGCTGGAATTCAGTGAAGGAAGATGAACTCACCCGTCCATGATTTATTCTACAGTAACAAACTGCGGGATTCGCGCCTGCTTTTTTCGCACGAGCTCAGGCACTACACACCAATACAAAGAAGCGAGGTACGCCCGTGTGTACGAGATTTCGGCGCACGTTAAAGATCCACAGGTGGTCAAAATTAATCCGGAGCCCTCCACTACGGCGCGCCTCATCGCCTGCGTTGCGTCGGCGCGTTAAACCTTACAATCAATCAATCAATCAATCAATCAAAGAAGCGAGGTCACTTACCACAATATTTACAAACGTATCTGGAGTATCACTTTCGCATTTTGACAATTTCTGTTGCTTGGATTAACATGTTTCAAGAACCAAATTAATTCACAAAGAGCACATTTTCGCGCACTTGATGCTGTTTTCCGCACTCAAAATTGTTTACTGCACCATGCGGCGACGTTCTTCTTTCTTGCCGGTGGAAACGGCATTTGAAATTGTGAGCTTGCCTTGAAAAGAAAAAAAACTCTTTTTTGTTTTGTGGCAGCCGGACTCCTCACCATCGAAGCGACACCTCGTGCAAGAACGACAGTGCACATATGCACATCCATATCGTCTTTGAGCGTCTGACTGGCTTCGGCACAAGGACATAAACCAGCTCCCCACGTACATAAAGCGCCAGCGTGCACAACTTCGCTATCACAGCCTTGCTACGAAACAGTCATTCGATACCAGTTTTGAAGTGCCGCGTAATAGCCGAGCTGAGACGAATCACTGCGTCGTAATGTGTTAATGAAAGCCGGTTGTGTCAATGATTGATACAACGAACCATTGAGCCTACAACAGTATCAACTAAGCATGACCGTTTATTCAAAATTTGCCTCGAAATTTGAAAAAAAAAACAAGAATAATAACAGTCAGCAAACCTTTCATAACGGCTGAACCCAGCGCCGAGAGTATGGATGGTTAACATTTACTCAGCCCCAAAAGACGGTTCGTCTTCACGATTATGCACTAAGATCTTGTACATCGTAGAGAGCCGACGTGGCAGTTTCTGCCGCATTCTTACCAAATGGCGGCCTTATCACGCGAAAGTGTCGAAACAAGCTTTCTTGGGTACAAGATCGGCTGCTGTGACATGCCGAAATTCTGTGATCTATTTTTTATATACGTTCTGAAGGGAAAAGTACCCAGGAGTAACACTGTGGTAAACCCAGTATGGTTGCACGAGGGGGTGTTTATGCGTCATGTTTTAGTATTGCGGCACCCAGCTAATTTAATTCGCATTAGAACAAAAGAGACTTTGCTTTTTGCTGTTGACCGCTACGCGTCGACATGTCGAGAGATGTCAGGGGTTTAGCGCCTAAATATGCATTCTCTACTGGATTCGCGCACAATTACGCCAATAAAGGAAACGGAAGTGAGGCTAATATAAGCAGTCTATATTATCCACGCTGTCACCACGACCTACAAGGTGTGATTTGCGTGTCGCAGCAGACGTTTTGCATTTTTCTTCGTCTGTTTTGCTGGACACACTGCAAAGCGCCTACTGAAATATTTTATTGCTCACATTGAAATACCGACACAACCGGCACTCTAAGGACATGAGGGCGTACAAAGAACACCTAAGCTTTGAAAAACGTGGGGTTCTCAGCCAGTTTTTCACGTTACTTGACCGGTATGCAGCAGCAATGTGTCTCTCGGGTGCTTTGTGGCTGCAAACTCTCACTACCACCCGGTATTTTTCACCATATTTCAAAGTTTCAACAGACGTTACAAAAAGTTTAGGTTTGGTTCTAAGGCACCTGCGGAGTTTTTCCGTAAAAAAGTATAATGTTTTAATAAATACTCTGTTTTAACAGTTGGCGACTAGGTTCTTCTCGTCCATCATATGGCTCCTGATGTCCTAACACCTTTTCTTAGTAAGTTAACGGCTAATATATTTACTGAACGCCACAAATATTTACGTGGTTGTACTGACTTGTACCACAAGTACCCTAATACTAGCCGGATCGCCGTGAGAAATTTTCTTGACGTGGAATTTACAGTCATGCTGGCAGGCAATATACATCGAGAACAAAAATGTATTTATGCTTTATTTTGTTGGATTGTGACGAACACTAGTCCCATAATTTTTTAAAGGTAAGTTCCGCGTTCAGAAAGTGTACATGATTGTGTACACGTACACACGTGGTACCATATTGTGCTGCCCGGCGCCGCAAAGGCAATGCAAAAGACAAGTTTCCACTACTGTAAGGTATAATGTGCAATGCCTCCTAATTGTGCCCAACGGGGATTATATCAGTCGTCTAGTTCATTGCTGTTCGGTGTAGTGAGCTTTCGGCTGCTATAGGGTACAGCTGCTAGCTGTAGAGAATTTTCGATTTATTTGTCACCATTTAGAACAGAAAGAAGTAACATAGTTGCAAAATTGTCAGGGGCCCTCCTAATAACTAATCAGATGAAAAGTACAATTTCACAGGACGTGGATATAGTGCGTAAAAAACAATAAATTCAGGTGTATGAGCACGCTTATACAGCACGAGTGCGAAAATAAGGCAAGAAAAAATTGAAATCGACGCCATAATTTTACTGTAAAGAAAAAGACGTAAACCCAGAACACAATATTTTTGCATTACGCGTATTTCATTCAGGGTACCATGTATGGGAGTACCAGACCTACCAAACATATCTGCCCCCATTCTATAATCCAGCTGTTTTTCGTTTGGTTCGTTCAGCGCGTCCGCGTTAAGACATTTAAACACAAACGGAATAAAGGGCTTGGTTCGCGGAATAGCGGAGTCGTTAGCGCTACCCAAAAAGTTTTATGTGGCAACAGCGTCACGACTAATAGGAATCACCTTGACGAGCGGAAAATTCCCGGCCGTCGACTAGGCCGCCGGGTTACGGCTCAATCTTGACGTCATCGCACATCTGTGTAGAATGCCGGCCGCTGTTAGAAAAACGTCTGCCATAGATGGTGTGCTGTCGAACGCTGCAAAGTGTTCTTCGAAATAATCGTTTTCAACGTGTCGGAATGGCACGTTTACGCGTGCTCCTGCACGGCCATTGCGTTCCAGCCTTGAAGGCGCGTCTTAAGGACGCTTCAAATTTCATTATTGCTGCCCGTACGAGCTAATTTATTTGGTACGAGTAATTTATTTTGGCCAGTGTGGCTTCAGTTTTCACGGGGGGGGGGGGGGGGAGCTAAGCCCACGCCGACAAATTTGCAGTAAATTCATTAGTGGCACTTCATTAGTGGTACGAAGAGAAGACAGCGATAAAAATTTATTTGGTACGAGTAATTTATTTTGGCCAGTGTGGCTTCAGTCTTCACGGGGGGGGGGGGGGGCGGGGAGGGGGGGGGGGCTAAGGCCACGCCGACAAATTTGCAGTAAATTCATTAGTGGCACTTCATTAGTGGTACGAAGAGAAGACAGCGATAAAAAGGCGAGGATTTGCCCCCACGCATTTTTGGCGGGGCAACGGTCGCTTTCTGCCTCTCAGACCTCGCACGGACTCTAGGAAAAAAGCATTCCACCTTAACCCATGTTACTTCGGCAGCAGATACTTATTGAGAGCAGCAACCGTTTCTGCGAAACCATGGAGAGAAAAAACAAGGCCTTGTTTCATCAATGTGATATAAATCAACAAGGCCAAGTAAACTAAAACAGCAGAGTTTTATTTCTTTTGAGGCGAAAGACTGTGTGTCTGCTTCTTTTTTCTCGAGATTTCGCTTTTCTCGAAATGTGTCCAGAGTGCAGGCACCCTCTCGAAATACAATGTTGCGAGCTCAACGACCCAAGCGCTCTGCGCACATACTGTAGCTCCTCTGGAGCGATAGAGTCCTTGTGGTCTTTCGCCATAACCCGCGCTGCCGAGTGTGGGTCGCGCGACTGTGTACTAGTAGCAACCACCTGTCCGATGACTGCTCTGCCCCAATACTGCTTGTATGGTGCCCTTTGCGTTGCGTTTTATGTTGCAAGCGCAATCGCAAGCGCAATCGCAAGCTAGTAAATCAGAAGTGCGGTCTGTAACCATTGGCTAGTGCAAGAGATACTGTCGCATATAAAGTGTCACTATTCATACAGAGAAACGATTAGCTGTCCCTTCAGGAGAATATTCCTGACTTAGTCATCCTAGCCGTCTAAGTAGAGAGCAAATGACAATAGGCGGCTGACCTCGTTAATTTGCTTCTCACGTTATGAGAAGCAGTGACCGGGTATAGTACCTTTCAAGAGCGCCGTTTTCACACCTTTTTTTCAAATCGACAGGAAGGATGACATTTAGAGGAATGAGATGATTGGCGCTGATTCTTATGATTTGTCTTTCGAATTGTTGTGACTATGGACTTAAATGAGAAATTTCCCGGTACCATGGTATTGACACAAAATTATGTGCCCTACGCGTTTTTTTTCTTTGTTTTACACATTTGAGTTACTTTCTTCACCAACTCTTGAAAAAACAAACTCACACGTGAGCCGCGATATTTCAGTAACAGGTATTCCAAGGAATCAACTTGAGGTAGAAGACAGTGGGGTTCTGTACATAACTAGGTTATCATAAATATTATCTGCCCAACCAAACTCTGTAGTCGCCCTCAGTGATGGTACTCCTCCTCTGGAGTGCGCTGACCGGCGAATGTGCACACCCAATTCTCTACACACCGGTACTCCAATTGGATTGGATTTCCGATCCAATCCAATCCAATGCAATGCAATCCAATCCAATACAATACAATACAATTCTCCTCACGCTTGCGGAGCACGGCCCTTCAAGGTCCGCGCGAAACTGCTCAACGTCGGCCAGTGTAGCTTACGCTACAAAAATCTGAATTGATATAAAGGTATATTTAACCCCTATATGATCAGAGCCTGAGCCTCATCATCTGGGAAGCTCACCGAGCAGCAAAGCAATTTTGATCGCATACGGAAGAAAGAAACGGTTGAGGAAAGAAGAAACGCCTTCACCGGTGCTAAATATGGACAGGTTGGCACTAGGCACGCCCACTGCATGTCGGAACAAATAAGAAGCAAATATTTCTAATCTATCTATTTATATTAATCAAATCTAGTTCCGTTGAACCCTACTTTGAAGAGAGAGAAAGCGCGTGATTGTACGCAAGATTGTACGCAGCAGTTTATTCCCTTGTAAGAATAAACTGTGTAATATTTAAAAAGAAGAAGAAAGGAAGAAAGGGGCACTGAAATTGCATCAGAAACGACCATATTAAACAAAAGCATTCACCTCCGCTTATGAATGTCAAATGTAGAAAAGAAGTACCTGCATAGCAGGCAACCTAGGCGAGGTTCATAAGACTGCTCTCTTGCCAAAGACGGATATTTGGCGACGATATAGGCCAGCAGTAATAATAAATATGTCCCAATGAACAAAAACATCTAATAATTGTGGCAGGAAGAAGGTTTCCACCCAGCGTACAATATTTATAAATATTGCACGCTGGGTGGAAAAAGGGGTCGACGTTAGTTCTTGCCAAATCAGCGTACATTCGTGCTTACAAAGCTTAGGACAATACTTCAGAACCGTTATGGCTACTCTGTGGGCACGTGATTCTTTGGTCGACTCTAAATTACACTCACAGGGTTGCGAGGACGGTCCATAATTTTAAAAGCTTCGGCCAGTCCCCTGCTGCGTGCCTGCGAAACTCTTTGGGTAAGCGCCTCTTTGATAGGGTAATAGCTGCGACTCAGTGCGCCAGCAAAGGCCTAATGTTGGCCTTGCGCTTCTATGAAATCAGGTAGAACCACCAGGTAGAAGCACAATCAGTGTAATGGTGTTTTTTTTTTTTCCAATGGGTGCTGATTGTTTAATTTGTTTAATTCTAACGCATGACGTCAGGCCTTAAGTCGTATCTTTAGGCCTAATGTGAGGCCACCTTCCAGGTGAGCCTTAACACGTCCCTAACAACGTCAATGTGCGGGTGCTGGTTGACCTTCCCCTCAGAGACAGACGCTAAGCCTAGCGTCGGGCGATCTCTTGATCGCGTCGCCTTCTCCCTTTGCAGTGCACCAACTTTAGCGAAAGCGCATGACCGACTTGCAAATACGGGAGGCTTCGCCGAAGAGTATCGCAAAAACATCGCTGCGGCTTAGCTCAGCTAATCTTGGATATGCAAAGAAAAAGCTTGGATTAGTCCGGTTGAGTCTTGCCTTTGCTTGGTTGACCTTCGATGTAGCTGTATTGCCAGCCATGGCTCAAAGCCGTTCAGTCCTCGTGGAACGCTCATAGAAGGATGCCCGGTCTCACTTTAATTCAGGGAGAATGCGGTGTGGTAGTATTTCTTTCTCTATGGCGGCGTTCCTCTTTCACGGTGACGGCGGCGCAAGTCGAGTAACGTAGCCCAAGACGACCCAGCGGCCCATACTTGGGAGGCTGCGGGGTTGGTTGGCTGACGATCAGCTGAGCGGCCGCTGCCGTCGCGGCTGCCGCTGTTAGTGGAGCAGAACGACTGAAAACGGGGCCTTGTGCACGGCGGCGACAGCGGGCCCGGCGAATCAAGCGATGCACTTCAAGGGGTGCTTCAGCAGTCAAAAAGGTTAACTTGCGCATCCGCGGCAAAACCGTGGGACTAAAGTAGTAAAAAGACGCTTTAAAAGAAAAGTCTAGGGCACCTAAGCACTGTGTATTGCTTATAAAATACAAAATCAATGGTGCGGAACTGTGAGCCCATGTGGCAGTATTGTGTGCGCCGCCATGCTATACAGCTGCGTTTCTGCAGATGGCTCAGAGTTCACAGCCGCGTGCACTGTTGACACTAACCACATGTTATGGACTAGCCCAGCAGTTCCAACTAAACGCAACTACACTGCCTCATAGGCACAAGCCGCATCTTGGGAAACCACCCATCTTCAGCGGCGTATATGGGCCACAGCCCCGTTTTCTGCTTCCATTTCATCTGGAAATGAATGAAGTGTTGTACGTTTATACCGTTTAGCATTTTCGCGCAAAAAACGATATACCGCATCGATGAGATTTCGACAAGTGTAGCGGGAAAGGTAACACGTTCATTCTGTGCACTGTGAAGAAGTTTTCATTGGCAGGTTTCTAGTGCGGCGGAAGTGTCCTCATCATCACCATCATCATTTTTCTTTTGCAATGTTTTTTTCCTGTTACGGTTATTAAAAACACGAGGCTTAGCCCTTGCTTGTCCTACATGTACGCCACGAGCGCCTAGGATCCGAAAATTTCTTCGCTGCTCAGCCAATATTCACTTGTCTAAATAGCGCGCTCAAAGTTCTCCTGCGCCACCAGGTGCATTTCTGTAACATGCTATTTACGTTTAAGGCCCCAACTCACTCACTAGGTTCACCTTTACTCAGCTGAAATATTCGAGATGTCGCGACCCAGTGAATACGTGCTCGTCTCGCGTTCACAGGACCCTGATTCGAATCCCAGCCCGTCACAAATTTACGCAATTTTCTTCTCAACTCAATATCGTGCATTGTTTGTACAAGCTTCATAAACAAACACAAAGAAACGTTCATTGCCCAATTTTGTATCACTTGAGTGGTCAGCCAATTTTCCTAATCTTCACCCACCATTCTGAGCACCATCTGTCAACCGCTTTCTCTGCCATGATTGCTGGAGGCATCGCGAGCTTCCCAGGAAACCGGCCGAAGTCGGGTAGAAGTGCAATCGCAGAAATATATGGTGGAGAAATCTTGCGGAAACGTATTATAAAATGAACAATGATGGTAATTTTAGATGATCCAGAACAGTTCAAGCTAGCGATAAAGTTATTTAAAAAATGTATGCTCCAACAATTATGCCTTATCACAAAGAGGACATTATTGTGAAGAACACATAATAGAGGCAAAGAGGGAAGCTAAGTTTTCCGCTCATAAAATAAAACGAAAAAATAGAAAACAGTGGCATCGCATTATTCTAAACAGGTGTGCAGTCAGGCGTCAAATACCTCACACATTAAAATAGTGTATCACTTAAAAATTCGCGACTGTCATGAGCTACTTCGTTACCCTGCGTATTTCCGTGAACAAAGTGCGCCGACAATAGATTGCCTCGCTGCGATTTCAGGAAGGGGATTAGAGAAAAGAAATTGTTTCTATCCTCAAGAAGACAAAAAAAAATGAAAACAAAAGAAGCAGAGGGATTAACACAAAGAGGCTTAGAAGCAAAGCGAAAGAGGCAATAAATTTACGCAGCAATTCCTTAAAGGAATACCCGAAAAAAGAAAATTCACTTACGTAGAAATTGATACGTTTGTGTCTGTACACCATACAGCGGTTCCGTGTACGAGAACGGGAATTACACGGGATTAAAGCTGACGTCACACATTATCAGGGTTTAGAAAATACGTTTAAGATGAGATTCATGCGAAAAAAATAATGTATTCGGGCTCAAAATGTTACTACAGACGTAAGTGTGACCATCTGAAAATCTATCACAAATGTCAAAACCCAGTCGAATACTTCCTACTTCATAAAATGCACAAGCTGTACTTTAGCCGATAAGCGCCAAAAGCTTGCGTGATTTACAAAGAAACACATCTTTCGAGAATTACGCCCTGTTAATTCTAAAGGTACAGGAAGGTGACGACCGGTTATTTATTTGAGCCTTTGGAATGTGATTGTTCAAATTTTGGCGCACACCGTTCAAAGGCGTACGAAAGTTACCTTCTTTTTCAGTAACCCTAAGACGCCACTATACAGGAAATGTAATCCAAACGAAAAAGCTCAACAACATCATTCCTGATCTCGTCGAACAGCTGGGCTTTTTCTGGTATATTTAACCGGTGTCACGTGTCAACGGCCACATGCAAGATTGAGTAAGGGGTATGATATTTATGTATGAGACACGCAGGTTCCTCCACGTTGCGACAATCTTATACACAAAGGTGTAACGTTTTTATAACCTATTCTTTTACTAAAAATGTTGTGTTCGCTAAGTGCCTTGTCAAATACATATGATGTGCACTCGAGGGGACGTAGAGAGTGGAGCCGGAACTTGTGGCTGCGTGTAATAAGGAACTCTACTATCGTATTGCTCGCGATGCGGATGCCTGCACAAGGCACACTGGGAAGTAAGTACTCGCTCAAGTCTGTACAGAAGCTCTGTTGTGTTGGTCTCTATTTGTATTTTTAGTTACTTCAAAAGGGGGCTCTGGAGCCGTCGTTATTGTGGTATGGCGCCCGAAACCACAACGGAAAACCGAATAAGAAAAGGCTGCGCGCAGGGTGTCGCCGCATTCAAGTCATCCAGGAATAGGGGGGAGGTTGGACAATAAAGAAGGCAAGGAGGAAGGAGCTCACGTTTACTATTACTCTCTGTTACCGTCAGCACATCATACCCCAGGTTGATTCTTTAAAATACCTTGGGGTAGTACACACCAGCCAACTTGACTGGAGTCCACATATAGAGCGTATAGCTACTAAAGGAGCACGTGCTGTTGGCATGTTGAGGCGCCTCAGCCATAGAAAGATGGGAATGCGCCGTGAATCTCTTCTGATGATATACCGTATGTGCGTGCGGCCTATTTTAGAGTTCGGGTGTGTTCTATTCTCGGGTGCTGCTACGTATAAGCTCCATCGCCTAGTTCTTCTGGAACGCCAGGCTCTTCGCTGCTGTTTAGGGCTACCTAAAAATGCATCTAATGCGTTACTTTATTTGGAAGCCCGCGTTCCCCCTCTGATACACCGATTTAGATTACTCACTGTGGATACTTTATTGACAGCCTATGGCGCGGGGGTTAACAGGGCACAATTTATCTTTGTAGCTGCGCCAGCTGTGTTTTTGGCGGCCCAGTGGCCCAGGTCCTATCGACCGCAAGTTACTCTAGTACAAAGCTTGGTGTCTCCATTAGGGTTTGCGCTCAATAACGTACTTCCATCTCTTGATAGGGGTCATACGATAACGGTCAACTTCCGGAACATCTTTCCTCAAACTGCTAAAATGCTATCTGCCCGACGGCTCAATAGTATCCTACAAGATCATTTGGCCTCACTTCAGCAAGGTACTATCATATATACAGATGCTTCTCAACGAGATGGAAAATCCGGAATAGGTATAGTTTCCCCTTCCCTAAATTGGTACTTTTCGGTTCATCTGGTGGATTTTATCCCTATACTCTATGCGGAATTCTTGGCAATTGTCTTGGCACTACGAAAGCTTGACATATCGGTGTCGTCTCCACTTATAATTACAGATTCCCTATCCGTAGGCTTAGCCCTTTCTTCTCCTAAGGACTCACCTCTTCTACGGACATTTCGATCTCTTCTGCCACCTCATATTACTGGAATTTGACCTTCTTTGGGTCCCTATACATGCGGGAATCACCTTTAATGAAACCGCAGATTCACTGGCAAGGGTAGCACTCTCCGGGCCTGTTGTCGATGTCATTGAGACAACGCCTTTATTAGCCGCCGTAAGATTCCGTAGGTTATTGAAGCTGCAAGGGCAGAACGAATCAGTCTTATTGTCATTGCGAGATTTTTCTCATCTAAAATTCTCCTGGAATCCGAATTGGTGCCCCTCACGCGACCTGGAGGCAATTGTAACGAGCCTTCGATGTCGTGTGCCCCAGTTGAACAGATACCTCCACAGGTCTCGACTGGCTCCGACTGCCATGTGCAGTTACAGTAATGAAGAAGAGTCTGTCGACCATTTACTTTTGTCCTGTCGACGATTTTCAAGCCTTAGACGTCAGCTCCTTGAAATACCGCTTCATCGCCTTGGGTTGGAATTATCAGTGCCAGCTCTTTTATCATTTGGGGCTTCAGAAACGCGATATTGCCGCCGGGATGTTTGTTCTGCTCTTCTGCGCTTCATAGAAAATTCCAAAAGACTTACAACCTAATTCGCATCTTATTCTGGCACCTCACCTGAGCCCTACAAAAGCATCCTTTTCTGAATTTTTTTATTATTCTCCTCCTCCTCCTCTCCCTCCTCCTCACCCTCCTCCTCCTACTTCTTCTTCTTCTTCTTCTTCTTCTTCTTCTTCTTCTTCTTCTTCTTCTTCTTCTTCTTCTTATTTTATTTATTTATTTATTTATTTATTTACTTCCTTTTTTTTGTTTCAATATTGACCAAATTCCAAACTCAATTCCTCCAACACAAGAAAAAAAAAAGCTTCCAAATTTTTCTAATTTTCTTTGAATCATCCACCTAGGCAGTAATCTCATTCGAATTAACGACTGATGTTTGGCGGATCCCCTGATTGGGTATGCGCCAATAATATCAAGGAACAACATCAACAACAACAATGGAGAAGCAGCATCTTCACGGCGGAACTTCCAGGGCCTGCCTTCGGGACGGGCAGGTGTCCTGTGGCCGTCGTAAGGACGCCCGGGCACCACGTCGCCGGCAACGCTGGGCTGTGGCGGTATTTTCATCGCCCCAACCTCCATTATCTTCGTAGTCCTGCTCACCTTGTCCTACCCAGCGCCCCTTCAACAACAGGCCGCCTCAACGAGCCCCGCTGCCCCTGGGAAGCTTGCCCCCATCGCCTTGTGCCCTCGACGCCGTTTCCGGAGCCACACCCATCGGTTGCATGGTGTGAGGAACTTGCTTTAATTTTATTTTCGTTGGGACTAACTTTCCTATGTCATCTGACTTCTTCATGAAACATTCTATGCCATAGCTTTTCCGCATTCTTGTATTATTTACCGTCCGGTCCTTGTGATCGTCCGTCATAAATGTCCTCACTTCTATCGAAACCCGTGTTGCTATCCCTCATTCCTGCGTCCCTGCAACTGGTCCTTGCGTCTTCCGATCCTTAACATCACAAAGTGGCAAGCCTGCCAGGATTCGCGTGTTACCACTAGAGAGGAGTCCAGTGGCTGTTAGCCCTACATCGACGCAAATATTCGAACATGTATATCGCTGGCTTGGAAAGAATAATGAAGGCGGGCAAGACTTGGGACTGACAGGGGCAGCCCTCCGCAACTACTTCGATACGGAGAAGAGGAAGTTTAAAGAGGAGCTATCCTTGAGTAGGGAGGTGAGGCGACTCGGTGTTAATGTTGCTTTCTTAAGAGACGCCGGTGATCATAAAGATGCTATCCTGAAACAATGGCAGCAAAGGAAAGAGGAAGAAGAAATGGAAGGAGCTCGGAAGCGGTCGGGCAATACGACAGCAGGACGGCGCCCTCGTGGTGTAGGCCCGAGGTCCGTCACTGGCGCTTCCTTCGAAGTTACCGTCCGTCGCGGCGTAGGCCCGACGACAGCCCTGAACGCCGCCGGGAGAAGCCGGTGTCCGGCCCAAGAGTGAGCGGTGGGCCGGTGACGCAGAGCGCGGCCAGCGAGGCCTCGTTTCGAGCCCTAGGTAACTCGTCCCGCGCTAATCATCGGCACCGCAACGTTCTTCGACGGGTTGAACGTTGAATATAACGCGTGTGTTTGTGTAGACAGTAATTCGGCTCATTGCTCTGCGCGCTGTCCGGTCCAACATTCTTTACAGTTATATTTCAGTGTCTGAACAAGAGAGCGGCCACGCTCCCGAAACGACGCAACCGATATCACAGCGCCGCAATTTGCCGCAATGGTGTAACCAATTGCTTGCGAATAGTTGCATGCCGCGATGGGAATATATGAAGACTGCTGCCGCACCTGGTATGGCATTATTAGAGAATTCAATGGCGAAAGAGTACGAGTAAATTTGTAGTCAAATTCTGGATTACGTCTTAGATATTTTCCGTGCAAAATGACAGCGACGTTGCCGCAAAAAAAAGTGGCATTCAATTTTACGCAAACTTTTGAACTATTTCACAAATACCTTGAACTCAAACGCCAACCAAATAACAACATCCCGAAATTCGTTAGGCTCCGCTGAGCGTTCTTGAGCGATAATACCGCAGTCAACCAATTCTCACACAGGCCCAAATCAAAGCATTTCTGCATTTTGATGGAGAGGCAGAGGGGGCTGTTATGCCCTCAGGAGTTAGCAAGTCACGTTATTTTAGTATATTGTTATCCCTGCATCAAGTAGCTCCGCCAGAACTATCCTGTCGGTGCTTCCACGCCCGTATCAGCGTGTGAGGAGGTGTTGCATACCCCCTCCCTCCGCCGCCTCCCCCCTCCCCCCCCCGGATTTCCAAGCCCCTGCTTATGTCGTTTGTACAGCGGGATGAAATTTTATTCTTCTGCTCGCTCAAACAAGCCCAATAGTTAGAACCCAAATGAAATGCTGCTTCCGTTCATTATCATGGAGAGCCTGAAAATTTTCACGCGTCACAGTCAAGATGAAACCCCCTCCTTCCTTGCACATAAAATCGTCACACCACGGCGACTGTTGATACCTCCTTGTCATGCTTCCGCCATTGCATAAGCACAATGCGGAGAAATGGCATGCCATTTTTATAGGCGAGGGGTGTGTTGTATAGCTCCTGGCAGTGTTTTGCCGTAAAGTTTTCGACCTCCCTTTTGTGAAGCCTCTTTCACATATATAAAACACTTTAGTTTGAAAAAAAAAAAAACACAATCGTGGAGCACACGTGTCTTTAAAACATTCAACGTGTAGCTTTGTTCAAAGTTCCGAAGTTATACTTAAAGGTTCCGCGCCACAAACGTACAAACTGTCGCCGAAAACTGTCGAAAGCTGCCGACATAACATTTCGAGAAAAAATTGAAATATTTTGCCGTAACTATTGTTAATTACTTTTATGGGTTTCCCCGTGTCAACTTTACGGTATGAGACATTTCGTTTCATTTGAATGGTTTGTGTAGGCTTTGATTTATTCGTTACTGCGAAATTTTCGGCATGACCTGAGGACCTTTGGGCGCGACTGGTACTTATAAAAATGCGTTTCTTTCCTACAGCCCCCGTCTATAATAGTTGCTTATATACTCGAATTTCTCGCAACCAAAATAACGCTTTATGCTGCACCGGGCGATAAGGAGACGCCTGCGATACGTGAACATTCCCATGTAATTAGAAGTAGACATTGCCGTTGCAGGATAACGTTTAGATGGCCAAAGCAGCTGCTTGTCCAGTGCTTCGAGTAATTTTTAGGTAAATTCACCAAGCGAAGTGTTATTCAGGCTTGGTTATTTCTCCTTGCTAAAGCTATGCGTAGCCTACTGGTGCCATTTTAAAACCTAAAGAACAATTGCCAATGAGAAAAAAATTGCATTAGTGGCGTTAGCAAAGTAGAGAAGCAAAGTACGCAAAAGTACAGAGTACATCAAAGTACAGAACTCTATCCACATATGCGAGTTATCTTCCGAGAGCTGAGTACAACATATCCGCGGAACATGAAGAGCAGCGAAGCATCCATAAAAATCAATAAAGTGTCTGTACAAACGGCAGCCATTGGTGCATTCGCGGGCACTGTATTTAACATTCGTTCAAGCGAAGCAATTAGAGGCTGGTAACACAGCTAGCGACCAAAATCTTGCAGAGGAAAAAAAAATCGTTGAGACCTAATATATTTGAAATGTTTTTGATTTTTCGCCGTAGCTTGAAGGCTGCTTTCCAAATCACCGAGCTCCCAACATTTTCTACGCATCTTTAAAATCCACTCAGACGCGTAAGTCTCTCGTAAATAAGATGTGGCACTGATAAGCTATGGCTCACTTACTATAAATGAGGTACAGTCACGGGAAAATGAAATGCGACAAGGAAAATATGCGCCAGAACACAACTATGGCGCGACTACTTTCCATACAGGTCAAATTGACGCGTCGCTTAATTAGAGTAACAATGTTGGGAAATGCGGCCTTCCGAATGGACCAATAGGCGCCATTTTTTTACCTTCACGAATATCATATATCAAACATGATGTTCGTGAACCTTGTCTGAATACTAACTTGTATGTATTTCACACCGTTGGAAATAATTAAAAAATCCAAATTAAAAAAAATATGTGTGTTATGGTTGAGGTTTTCGTGTCGGCAATTCATTTGTCCTTTACTGTACATTACAAGTCCCGAAGGAGAAACCTTGCTTCGCTCCCGTTCAGACGCGTCAGCAAATTCAGCGCCGGGCATCAGATACGCAGTCTACATCAGGCTGCCTTTTTAGTACACCGCAATTTTGGTGATAAGTATACTGTTCGAAATGCTTTTGAAAGCATCACTTGTAATACCAGTGGCTAACGGATATGAACACTTGTGCGGCATTATTGTGCTACATTTTGAATACCGAATAACGGGTATGAAAACCTAAGTTAGTCTCTCTTGATAGGCATGCAGCGCCACTCTTGTTCCCTTTTTGTGATTCTCTTTCAGCGTTGCATTTTGTTCGCCTTCCCCATTCGGCAGTTGCTGTCAACATAAGCGAGAAGAATTGGCCTCGGTATTTGTATAAAAAATTAAACGCAAATTGTGAAAGAAAATTTCGCGGCCGAGCAATGAACTATAAACAAAAATAAGAAGAAAGCGCTGAGCAGGCGACGACCTCATCTATATTTTGCCGGCTCCACAGTCTGGGAAGGAACCATTTTACGCAATCCACGCCCGCCCACCCGCTGCCCTGGGCTAACCAAACAGTCCAGCACAACAGCAGCAGAGCCCGCGGCTGTCCCCCGCCTCACCTCGGTTCACAGCCTCTTCTCACGCGCTTTCATCCCCTGCGCAATTCCCCACGTATTCGGGACGCACACGGGAACGTGATCTGCTTCCCCGTAGGGCTGTAGAGAGCTTGTCAGGATGCGCGATGGCTCCGACCGCAGCCTACAACAGCGGTCGGCTCCGGCTAGGGGAAAGCCAGCGCTGGCTTCGAGCAGGACTGCCAGTCTTTCTCTTTCAGCGGAAGTAACCGCGTGAAGCCATGCCAAAGAAAGTCTTTGTCTTTTCTGGCTCTAGCAACCACGCCCTTATTGCTTCCTTGTGGCATCGGTGATGAGTAGAAGCAGCCGCACCCGCTGTCCTATAAGAGCCACGCTAACCCTCCTTCCTGCCGGACTTTGTTTTGGTGCACTTTCTGCTTTGTTCTCAGTCCTTCATAGGATGTTGTCTTCTTTGCTTGGTGACCGTCATTTCTTTGTTATGTGACGATATTTCTTGTAATAATAGGTCAAAAATCTGGCGTCCTGAATAAGCAATAAGCAGCACCCAATCTGACGCCACAAAATATTGAAGGTGAAGTAAGTAATCCACTTGAACATAAAAAAGCGTAGACTTATATCCGGATGTGAATAGAGCCCGCTGCTTCCAGAATGCGAAACGACCTCCCCTACCCATCGTTTCTATAGCTCGGAAACTCTTACCGGTTAAAGATTCACCTTCCGTAACATCCCGAGAGATGCCCCACCCCCGCAAGATAACCCACCCCTATTTTTGGCACGATTTTCCTTTTTTTTTTCAAAAACACCGAAAGATAACCCACCCTGACAATAGCATCATTCCAGCCGGGGGTGACGCCCGCGGAAACGAGGATAGCTAGAGTGGGTGGGGTGCAATAACAAGTGACAGGAACCTGAAACCCGGCTGCGATAACCGGTCACAGGATCTAGAAATACCATGTGCACGTTTAGGTTGGCTATGCAGCCCGCACACATGTAGAATCGTAGCGAAATCCCGAACCCTACCCGCCGCGGTGGCTCAGTGGCTAAGGCGTTGCGCTGCGGAGCACGAGGTCGCGGGCTCGATTCCCGGCCGCGGCGGCCGCTTTTCTGATGGAGGCGAAAAGCAAAAACGCCCGTGTGTACGAGATTTCGGCGCACGTTAAAGATCCCCAGGTGGTCAAAATTAATCCGGAGCCCTCCACTACGGCGCGCCTCATCGCCTGCGTTGCGTCGGCGCGTTAAATCCTTCAATCAATCAATCAATCAATCAATCAATCAAATCCCGAACCCGAAAGCGACCACCACGCATCCTCGAACATTTCTCAACTTTCTTTTACTGCACACCGGGAGTTAGCCCACGTCATATTTTCACTCGATTTGCTCTCGATCTTAGGTGGCCTATCTCTCGTGATTTTACGGTAGTTAACTCGCTGTGAACGTGAATTGCGGCGGCCAAGATAGGTATTACGAACTCGCTAACTACGCAAGTACTAGTTAAGCGAGTAGAAGGTATGTTCCCGTTAGCTGTCCACACGGAAGTGTTCAGTTCCCACATTAGCAGTAACACACGGGAGAAAACGGCGTAAAAGAAAATAGACGATGATAGCAAAAAAACGTGTTCCACAATTGGACACTAATATTTTTGCAGTCAGCTCATCGAGAAGAGTGCTCAGTGTCCTCCTATTCCTAATTATTTTCCATGTATTTTGCGTTACCCGTAGATTCTTTTGCGACCAGAATATCTTCTATTTCGCCCTCTTTGATATTTTCTTTCTATCCCCGCAGTAATTATCTACATGGCTGAAGAGCGTTTGTTTTATTTTTTAAGCACTGCTTGTATCGTTCGCCAGCTTGTGTTTTCTGGTCGCGTTTTTCCTAAGTTTTGTTCTTGTGGTCTCTGCCCTACAAAACGTTTTTTGTTACACCATTTCAGACATTTGTATGTATTTTAAACTATTGCAAACTTGTCTTGCTCTTTCTTTGTCACTTCGCTTCTGCCTTTTTTTCCTTCTTCAAATGAATGCTGTTGGCTTTGTACTATGGCTTACTCCCATCCGGTTAGTTCCATTCCATCAGTGTTGTCTTGTTTTTATTTTATAGCAGCCAATCCCGAAATTGCATTCTCGTCGGCACTTCCGAGCGCCCTGAGAATGCTACACAGTGAGACCACATCATTTAAACAAAGCTCAGCTTTGTTCTCGAAACTGTTCCTGTCCGGCGAGTCTTAATTTGAAATCAGCATTCAGGCCCCTTGTGCAGTCTTGGGTCGAACCGTAACTTCGCCTTCCATTGATTGGCTCCAGGCTCATGCCGCTTCTAGTTTCCCTGGGTATAAATCAGTTCCCAAGTGTAATCAAACCTTTTGTGTGGTGGTTAACTAGTTTCTGGTAGTTTTTGTTGCGCAATTGAGGCAGAGATAAATTAGTGGCGGAGATTGTTTCGAGCGTCAGCCACCGAGGTGCTACTTTACCAATAGCACCTTTTCTTTGTCGACTACAAAGAATAGGGAGCATTGTTACTCTCTGAATGCCTTTTCTTAGTCGCACACAAAAGGATACATTGAGTGCGCAAGGCTTTGTCTTCAAATTGAAATTACCGTGTGGATGTTCACTTGAATTTAGATGCTTCTAAGAATACAGGGACAGGATGGTGAGTTCTTTATTTCTATGCGACCTTTTTGAGGCTTCGGACGGCTCTAGTTATAGAAGCTGTTTGAGATAACGAAGAGGCGAGATGGTCAGAAAGCTATGCACTCATTATGTAATATTTTGGTCTGACCGATTTGTTTTGTTACTTGTTTGACTGTTTACTTCTTACCTCTTTTGCTTGTTTCTTTGTTATCTCAAAACTATCCATCAAAGTAATTGTCACCCCATCATATTTTCCGGTTTTGAATCGAAGTGTTCAGTCAATACTGGTAATAAAATGAAATTAGGTAGCATCACTTGCGACAGGTGACATTTTTAGTAACGAAATCAGAAGTAAAGGAGTTAATGCAGCAAAGGGAGTGTTAAAATTCTGTAATCTAGTAGTATATTTCAATAGTAAAGTAGCCGATTGCATTAAACATGCAAGAATTTATGCTAATTTAAGAATGGCTACAAGAAAGTACAAATTGAAGTAAGCAATGCGTTGCACAATACCGATACTTGATACCCATAAAAGCCATTGACTGACGGATACAACAACCTACCGGCCCACCGATCTACGTAGGGATAGATTTACAATTGTAGATTCCCAGCCGTTCGGTGTAAACTGCAGAATCGGAGAGTAGCTTTGCGTACTTTTCCGATAAGTACTCGTGGCACGCATTTTTAATTTCAGCCTTAAAGGTTTGCTGCGAAGAAAGCTTTCCCACCGGGCGCCGCCCTCGGAACTGGGAATGAATGAATGAATGAATGAATGAAAGCTTTATTTTAGGGTGTCTTGCCGGCTTAGGTCTCCACTGTTCAAGAGACGCCTAGCTTGCCCTTCGTGGCTGCCTAGGCGCGGTCGTAGTCCTGTGTGTCCTGGGCTTGGTCATTGTCGGAGCCTGTTGGTCGCCCAAGAGATGGGTGTTCCAAGTGGTGCTTGATAAAGGCGATAAGGGATGCTTGGTCTCCCCCTTACGAAAGTACTACGATGGTTTCATAGGGTGGTAATTCGTGGCAATTGGCGAATAGCTGACGCTCTTCCACCACCCTCTCGCATTTTGAGCATCTAGGGAGTGGTATGCTTTCAAAGAGTGATCCGTACGCGGGTTACGAGTGTACCCGTTGGCGTCTGCCTGACTAAGACCTATTCTTCTTCGTTTACGGGCGTGTGTTGTTTAGGGTAAGCTGCCTTGTTGTGTCCTAGATCTTTTAGTGTGATGGGTTTTGGTGAAAGGAATCAATCTGGGATTGGATGCGGTTGCAGGGAACCCGGAGTGAGGTTTCGCGGGCGAGTCGGTTTGCTGGGATTTCTCTGCATCCCTGCATGTCGAGGTACACACTAGAGTCTGCGATCGTTCATTGTATTTTTTAAATGCGAATGCACTTCTTAAGCGAGCCTGAAGCGTCCGCCGCCGTCCGCATGCGGGTGCACGCGCTCCTCGTCTTCCTTGGCAACGGGGGGAGATGGGCGCGCGCTGCCTGGCCGCTGACATGGCACTTACCCACGTGGGGGATTGGCCAGGAATCTCCTCGTCTTCCTTGGCAACGGGGGGAGATGGGCGCGCGCTGCCTGGCCGCTGACATGGCACATACCCACGTGGGGGATTGGCCAGGAATCGGGCGTGAGAAGGGCTAATGCACCCGCTTAAAGGAGTACTGACACGAAATTTCAAAGCTGAGATCCGCTCTAGTAATCAAGTACAACGACAACACAAATAGGTGTCTGTGAATAAATGCATCTTTCTTTCTTTGTAGTTGTGCGTGTGTGTGTGATCTCTCTTTCGCGAACATTACCGAACCGCGCAAATTCAACTCGTGCATTCGCACTTTCACATTCTTCCCCTCGGGGAAATGCGGGGAATTTTTTTTCATAAAGCGTGTGAGCTGTGGGGGGGGGGGGGGTCGGTTCTATAGGATGCGTGAGCGTTCCTGTTGGGAATCACTATAAATGTTCAAAGACTGGGAACACGCTCTCGTGGGGCGGCTCCACGAAGGGACGTGGAATGCGCACTCGTGGGGCGGTGCGAGGATTGAAAACGCTAGTGGGAAGACTTCAGAAGAAGAATTCGGTGCTTTTCAACAACAAAGTTCTTTAGTCAGACACAACTCCGTCCTGCATAGACATAAAACCCGGAGCGCATGTGAGCGCGTGCCTCGCGGTGACCTCCCAGTGTCATCCAACCTTGCGCGAGAGCTTAAAACACACGAGGAGCTCCCGCCATCATCGTCGTCATCGTGACGCGACTGGTGAAATACGAATTCAGCGCACCGAAAACGATGAAGACGAATCTGTCAGGCCATCGCTTCCCAATCCACACGTAGAGACCGGACCAGCCACCGGACCAGCTGAAGGAGAAGTGGAGGTCTACCGAGGCGAGGACATGCTACAAGAGGATGTTACCTACGCGGCTGTGTCATCGGGGGTGATTGCGGTGAAAATGTTTATTGCAGTCATTTGGGGTGGAAGAGCAGCCTTGATGAGTGGGGTCCTCAATACAGGACAGCAATGGCAGAAGCTATCTGGAGGGCCCGCTCGATCAGACTTTTGCGGGTCTTGCGGGGCCGTGCTGGACAGAGCAACCTCCATAGAGGACACGGTGGGGATGCGTATAGTGGACCTATGGAAAGCCGGGAAGTTGCAGGTATAATGGGTGGGAAACAAGAGGTGCTTTAGGTGCAAGTTTGGCAATGCGTGTGTCTGGAGCTGCTTCCGCGACGTGGTTTCGGCGCGGGATAAGAAGTGGGGGGTCGTAGATACTATTTTTATTTGTGTGCGGTGGTAGGTGCGTATGGGTGTATAGTTGACAAGTTCGTTGGATGGGACACTAGAAGGTGATGTTTGGTAGTCACCCTGAAGCTGTATTTCCGTATCTTTTGAACCCGGTGGGTCATTTCTCGGTGCGCATGCCATCGCAACACGACGATGAAAGGGATGGCGACGATTCCCACTCAATAAAAGACTTTGGGTACTTTAATGATCTTTGCTTTATAGGGCCGTCCGAAACAGCTCTGCACTGCGGGGGGAGGGGGGGGGGGGCGACTGCTCCCTTTATCCTCTCTCCCTGTCCACGCTAGTGCACGTTCCACCATTTTTTGTTGTAGGAAGTAGTTTGCTGCAATTAACCAATTATTAACCAACACGCACAGTTTTGCCGCAACAATATACAGCAGTCTTAAATACGTTTTAAAAAGTAAAAATATCCTTTGAAACCGTCAACCAACTGTTTCGACATGGCAACAATATTTATTACAAAGGGAAACTTAACTCACCATCTTTTCGCTGTATTATTGCCAGAGAAAATGCAAAAAAAAAATATTCTGGATTTTAGAAACATCCACTTCTGAAGAGAAGAATACATGTCATCTAAAACGTTTGCACAACAGCGAAAATACCTGTCAGGCACGCTAAAGCTATCACAATTACTTCTGGTTTAAATTTATACAAATGTATATTATTTTAGTTTTTCTAAGGCACACTGTGAACGAGAGTTTACCGCTCAATGAATCTAGGTCAAAAGCGTTCACCCAATTTCTAAAATGCCTTTTAATACACTTGAGTTATCGATTCGGGCTGAAGAATACCTGAATTTAAAACCTAATTTTGGAAAAGAGTTTGATTATATGCCTAATGATTCTACTGTTAGCAGAGAAGTTTAGATTGCCGCTCTTATTTTTCCTCGACTTTCAGTGTGCAGATGGTACTAGTCCAGTACACCCACGCCATGCCCACATCACTTTGATTCCCAACCCGAAACAAACCGCTCAAAATAGGCAACCTCCGCACTATTCTTTTGACCTCCTATCTTGGGTAGCTCAACAAACGCCTCTTCTATATTCACCGCAGCTTCTGCGTAAAAGACACAAATCTTCTCACGATGTGTCTCACGAGTCAATTATGACATACCCAACGTACACCAACTATGGTACCCAATTACACGGCTACGTAAAGGCATCCTCACAGATCACGACGCCCACAGAGGCCTCGGTCATCTCCTCACCCCTATATATCCTGTCACAACTCAATAAGCACATCAAGAATCAGTAATCGGTCCGTTGGCCTTTACTTTTGTCATGAAACATCTTCCTGCACTTCTGCCATCTGTCCTACGCATCAAACACACCTATATATGCTGAGTATTTAACCCTGTGGATATCGAACGGCTCCAAGTGGGACCAGAAGGATGTCATACACGTGGCACTCAACGCCGTTCAAGAATATATGCAAACATAATGTGCGCTCTAGAAAAATCATCGCTCCTTATTTTCCTGAAACGCTCTCCAAATGCTACGCAAACAAATAATTGGCCGCGTATCTACTCCATTCGTTTCAAATGTCCACAAAAGACGATAGTCTTTGTCGACATTTGCCAAGTAAATGCCTCCCTTTGATTTTCCTCTCACCTCTCATGTTGTTACTCTTGCTTCGCGCTCCTCCCAAGGTAAACACGCTAAAGGTTTGCTCAAGTCAATTTAACTTCACCGCGCTCTACTGCTCCAGGCCGGGTGCCTCGATTGCAGCGCTGCCGTACGGTGGAGACGCGCGTGAATAGAGTTGCCCTGCACGACGTTTATAGAACAGCATTGCCCTAGTGCACGTGCGTTCCAAGCAGAATGGTGAACCTATCTAGTGGAATATCTCGTAACTGTTGGCGCTTGTATTCTTAAAATGCCGCCAGAAGCTGTAGTGGCGTGGGTGACAGCAGGCGACAGTGTGATTTTTTTTTTGGGCAGTGGATGTAGTATTTCATTTCGCGAAAATCAAGCATCTATGAATTTTGTATAAAGGAACACTGTAAATATCCCTTGTGTATTATTTTCTGCCTTATATTTGCATGATGTCTTCTCCTTGTTCACCAATGTTGACAAGTATGATCATATAAACCCGACTTGGACTTTTAGGTTTGGTTGGGAGTATATTAGACTATTGCGCAGACTTCGTTTCACATTTGCCGGGTGGCTGAATCGAGTCACAGAAAGACGGACAGATATACAGACAGACCAAACTTTCTGAGTATATGTAGCCGAAGAAAGACTATCGCCTTTAAAAACCGCTATCCATTCGCCTATCTCTCCAATGAACCTATAGCGATTCTCTCCTCTCTCATCCAATTACCGAAGAACGGTTCGGGTGCCAACACCACCCGACCTCCACAAAGTACCACGACACAACTCATCAATTTAATGCACCCAGTGGCTCGTAGACGTGAAATCATTGAGGAGCAAGATAGTACATGCATCGTACAATTACTTCTCGTAAGAGGAATGACCTAAGGTGCAGTACACCTGCTCCGCAAACCCACCGAAATTGCGAAACTTGGATGCTTATTCGCCAAACCTATAAAATTGTACTTTGCCTTTTACCTACCACCTCGACGAAGGAGATATTATAGCTAGGTAGCCACCCCATGTGATCTGAATTCTATTAGGCGTATCGCACAATTCGAATGGGGAATCTCTCCCTCGCAACCAATAGGCGGCAACTGTTTTGAAGAGAATCAAACGAAATGAAATAAAATGAAATAGAATGAAATGAGCCACTCACCTAACTCAGGTATCAAGCTCAACGAACGCAAGACATGAGGCAGCCCCTCCCAGCCCACATTCGCCAAATACCCAATACAGACCTAATACCGTTTAATTTGCACCCCAGTGGTAAAAATTAGTCATGAGCCCCCCACTACGGCGCGCCTCATCGCGTGCGTTGCGTCGGCGCGTTAAACCCTACAATCAATCAATATGCACCCCACTCTACACACCGCTCGCACACAAGCCAAACTCCCGTCCCCCCCCCCGCCAAAAAAAAAAAAACTCCAATGAACTACGGCCACCAAGATGCTACAATATACCCCAAAATATCCCCCAGCAGTCAACACAACGTATACGTTCCTACCATGAAAGGCAACCAGGACCAAAAAGTTAGTGCTCCCACCGCATTGCCTAAAAACTCACAGACAGCAGCAAAAGCCACTGTAGCCCTCTCCCTCGCCCTACATGAATAATACATCACAATATTCGCGAACTCCACAACAGTCCACCGTAATTACCTCATTGGCCAAATTTCAACCCAGACACCACACTCCCTTCGCCGACATCGCGTGGACTCCCGGCCATACGGGTCGGTGGAGCAATGGCACATGCCATGGCTCGAGATCACGTACACCGGGAAATTGAACCCTCGACACAAGCGACACACGACACCTTGCCTTTTCCCTCATTCTCACCCACTGCTTCCCCCTCACCTCGGCGGACGTTGTCGCTCACTACCCACTATTCCGTTGAAAAGTTCCACCACCACATCCTCAACTCTCCCAACATGACGATACTACCCTTCGTAAACTGAAGTCCAACACATACCCTCACAAAGTCCTTCTCCACGTCATGTTTCCCTAACAATTCATCCCTACATTTCAACTTTGCCCACAATTAGGCACACTCTTTCACATAACGGTCCCATGCCCACATACACCAACTTTTCCTGCAGTTCCAACACCATCCCCAACAGTAGGTGGAGCTGCTGACCAGCCGGGGCCTAGCTGTACAGCGAATGACGGCGGAGAGGGCCCATCTTGCCAGCAAGCACTAAGGTATCCTGAACTGAGGGCCGCTCGGGAGCGCCCGAAGGTCGCGCTTGCTGTTCTGTAAAGTTTTAAAGCGAAGCTTTATTCTTCTCACTTACGCCGCTGTACGCCAATAATCCCTGCACGAAAGCCAACCTTCTTTGACAATGGGGATCACTGATCGTGGGTGAAGTGAAATAACAAAATCAACTACCCCTCTGTTTAACGACAACGATGGGAAAACGTGAAGCTTTAGTCGTTGAGTGTGTGGTTAGATCGTCGAGCTTGAACACGACGATCGTTGAACACGAAGCTTTCTCGCGATGGATTTTTTGGTTGGCTGGTCCAAACCAAAGTGTTGGTACCTCCAGAGTAGCACGTACTCGCAGTGTGTGATTGGCTTCCATAACGGTGGCTTCCATAACGGGTTCACCGTGTGTGGAGCAGACAGCCTTTAAGCAACGTCAGCGCGAGCGGGGACGCGAGGGTGCCCATGCTCGTTGGGGGGATCCGCAGTTTCGCCTGTCCGAAACGATACAGGCCAAGCTAATTCGAGAAATCCCTCTGGCTCTCAAGCCGGATAATGAGCTTCTGCAGCTGTGCCATAAGCAACAAAATGGTGAACCATCGGATGATACCACATCCAGCAGCAGTTCGAATACAGCATCGTCATCGTCCTGATCCTCGTTTGCAGACACACTGGAACGAGTCAGTGTGGCATACCATCTCCGTGCCTACCAGAGTGACAACATGACGTTACCGTGAAAATGTGAACTCGTTCGTTCCTAAGAGATTCGAATAAAGTCATGGCTGCCAGACTTCAGGAACCTTTCTTCATTCTCTCACCGAATTCAAACAAATGAACTCCCCTGTGTGCTACGACAACGATGGGAAAAGGCGAAGCTTTACTGCGTCTACGCGCGTCCAACCCGCCGAACCAGCGCTAAATTTGAGGCAAGTGAACGATCAAACTCAACGACCAAACGACAATCCCGACGACTAAAGATCCGCCTTTTCCCATCGTTGTCGATAGACAAAGGGCTAGTTCATTCCCATGTTCACTCACAGTAATTTTTAAACAGCCAACGAACTACTTATTTTTTAATTTTTTAATTTTAATGAAGTGCGCACAAACGTATGGAGGCGCAATGAACAGTTGTACAAGTATAAACTGGTTCTTCATGCTGAGGGAACCGGCAATTTTAAAAAGACACATTGATATTCCGTCATCTTAAAACGTCGTTGCCTGCTCAGCATCGATGTCGTTCTCTGCCCTTTGTCACTAAAGGTAAAGAGATATCCCAGGCTCCGACCCCACCCAGGTTACTGGAACCCTTAATTCAAGACACTAGTTCCACAGATATTTCAGTCGTGCTGCGATCATTCCAGGAAAGGAAACATAGCGAAGTGTAAAAACAACCTTTTCGATCGTTCGAAGAAACCTACAAACGCAATAGGGCAAGCATTACGCAACCTTTTCGTGTGAAAGGCAAGTAGGATTTTGCTGCAATAGATAAAAGTTTTGCCTCCATGCGCCCTCTAGAAAGCAGCAGCTGAAGAAGCGGGATTATGATAGAGCTCCTCTCGAGGGTTAGTCGCGCTTCATCTTGCTTTTCAAATGAAAGGAGGTGGAGAAGACAGAAAAACAGTTACTTATGTCCCCCTTCCACGACAAGTGACTAGTGTCTCAAGCAGTCGGGTTAATGAAGCGTTCCTTTCCAGTCGCGATGGGACGGGGAATCATAAGGGACAGTAGTATATTCTCTTACTTCTCGGTAACTCGGTAGAACAGTATTGCTATTACGATCCAGTTTATACCGTGGACGGGATGGAAGATTATCGTTACACAATACTAGCCATTACGACATCACTGGATCTAGATAAAATTATTGCCACCGTCCTAACGAATAATGCTTTTGACGTCGGCCAGCGCAAAGGAAACTGATCGAAGCACAGCCAACACGCCCCATCCTATCAGAACGTCGCAGCCCATCTTGGCATCAGAGGATATTCGCTATCCTTGCGTTCATGGCAGTGCGTATAGGTCCCAACATCGGCATCACCCAATCTTGTATTGCGATGCCATCATGACCCCGCATGTCAAGAAGCTGTCGTTGTAACCCAGATATCAAAGGCAAAGGTAATAACAATAAAACAAATCAGTTCAAAAATAAAAGCCCTTTTAATTTAGTGAGATAGATGATGGAAACCCGAAGCTTTCTCTGTGCGAAATTAATTAGGTTGATGTTTGCGATTGATTTGCTCGAATTGTATTTATTCAGAAGTTCCAGTAGGTTGGAGTAACAGTACCAGACCACACAAAATGTCTTAACTACGCCTAGAGAACATTCATGTTGAGCTATCGCCGCGGATGTGCGACTATAACAACCCATAAAATGGTATAAGTAGGCTATAGGCAGCTAATAAAGTTTTCATGCAACGGGCGCTAAAGACTCTTGTCCACAATAGTTTCTTTAGACTACAATAGAGCATCCTAGTCTGTTTAAGCCCTAAACTCAGATATTCAGGTTACTTTAGCTATTTATAGACTAGCCGCCACAAAGCTGTTTTGAGTTGCTATAGACCGTCATTTAGCCTTAACTCTACAGACTTAAAACCACTCAGCTGTGTTTTGCCAGCTAACGGAAAGACTTTACTTAAAGCTAAAAAGAGACAGGAATAAAAGCTTTTTTGGGCTGGTGTATGCCGTTTTCTAGCCGATTTCTGCAGGCGTGATACCATTCAGCTGTGTTTTGCAGCTGTTAAAACATTTCTCCTAAAGCTATGCACAGACAGCCATAAACACTTCTGAAGGTCGCTGTAGAGTAATATATGACTGTCAACGTTTACACGTGGAACCATTTAGCAACATTTACCCAGCATTAGAAAAAAGTTTGGTGCAGAAACTAGAGACCCGCCTCCAAAAACACTTCCTTAGCTAGCTACATAGTAACACGGGGCTCCAAGCCCCTAACCGCATATAGATGAGTGTTCAAACAAAAAGCTACAAATCGAACAACCATTAAAGATCATTCCGCTGGTTTCAAAGCTGGTCTAGGCATCCCCAACTAGGAAGGCCACCTGCCATGTATGGCCAACAACCGCCTCTATCTCTTTACACGCATTCACTTAGAGGAATAAACGTTTAGTCCTCCTCTCTCTCTTCATTTAAATGACCCTACTGACTATATGTACGGAAATATTGTGCTTGGTAAGGGGCTTACAGCCAGCCTCCGCTTGGCAGCATTAAAAGTGCCCTTCTAATGACCCTGGGCTGCGCATCTAGGCGGGCTACCGCTTATCTGTTCAGCTTTACGATGTTTCTTTTATTAACTTTTTTTCCGAACCAGTCATGTATCATCTAGACTTGTGTGGAAGGGCAATAAATAAACTCTTTTACTCAGGCGTTAAGCGGGCTCGTGCATAAAAGCAGTGTTTATGGGAGCACAATGTTACCAACGCCCACGGCATAAAGTTCGGGTTGATATCAATTCAGCGTTTTAATTTGTCAAGACAACGCAGAGAATCAGCATCGGGTTAACGTGTAAGGCGGACAGACTGCATTAACGTTAGTAGCCTCTCAAAATAACGAATTAGAAGACGTCACAAGTAAGTCTCCACAACTGAAACTCTCAAGGGCACGATCATCATTTTCTCACATTGAAACACACCAACCATAAATGTCGCTGCACCAATTCACCTAGAGGACAATTGCGACACTCTGCTTTTATTTATTCGGAATTTTATTGCGCCAGTGGTGCCATCCCAGACGTAAGTGTTTCTCATTAAAGCTAATGGAAAATAACGGTCAAAACGTATATATTCTACGCCGTGCGAACAGAGGTGGCATCGTTGAGGGCTGGTGGGCAAGCCTTTCTTTTTTTTTTTGCTTGACGTTTTGCATCCATACTACGTAGCGGCGCAGTTGGGCAACCGGTTTATACAGAATTTGTCTAGACCGCAGGGTAACGGTGCATACGCAACATGCTGGCGAAACGTTTTCGACTACAATTTGCGGGTGTCTGGTGCTAAATCTGTTCTTGCGGAACGGAGATGGCAACGTTTCCTGTTCGCGTGTTCGGGCTGTTTTGACTTTATTTGCGCTAAAATTTTTATTTCGCTATGTTTAAGGGGCACCTGCACTTCGTCTGTTTGAAAAATATCCAGACCAGGTTACAACTGTGTGTGTGGTAATGTATGTAATGTGCACTCCGCCGCAAAACGGTAGAAATTAGCCCAACGGTTAACCCTTTTGAGAATTGAAACGGTTTCGTTTTTATGGAGAAAGCGACATGTCCTGCTGTGATGTTGTAACCACTGAAGTATTAATTCTTGCAGCTCTCACTGCATGCCTACGCTAACTTGCGCCAAGCGGAAACTTGTGCGGCTTCCAAATAAAAAAATAAAGTATTCTGGGAGCATCTCTATCGAATGCTTGGTCTTTTGCGCGAGTATTACTAGTTGTTACACCACCTCTTGTTACGTCGTTGGAACGTAGTTGCCACTGAAACACACAGGGTTATTTACAACTTGATAAAATGAAAGTCCGCAATCACCGACCAGGATGTTTGCATTTTCGAAATGTTTCCGTTGGTTCCTTCATAACTTACAATGCTTCAAACCTTGTTGTAAATCCGGCCGGTGATTTTCTTATACATGATCTCTTCTCTCGACATTGCAAGTTTCCCCATGATTCTCCAGCGTGACCGGGAGCGTATTCTCAGTGGGTCTCAATTGTTTTGCGTTCTTCTTGCTGACAAGCTCTGACGTGTAAAATTGTAAAATTTACTAGCCGTACAGTTTACAACCCAAATTTTGTCGTATACGGGTTTTGTTTCAACGTATGATCGTATGTTGTACACCCTTGTTGTTCAAATTTACAAGCAGGGTACCGAAAGTAATTTAGCTTTCACATTGTTACAAACCAAATATAGGCGCAACGCCTGAAGAACATGCTGTGTTTGTTATTG
Source organism: Haemaphysalis longicornis (assembly GCF_048455015.1). Taxonomy (NCBI): domain Eukaryota; kingdom Metazoa; phylum Arthropoda; class Arachnida; order Ixodida; family Ixodidae; genus Haemaphysalis; species Haemaphysalis longicornis. The sequence goes on from NW_027526361.1 coordinate 124,631,337, forward strand.
GTTACCGAACTCATGACGTATTTTAAATCACGTCTGAGATTTTTCCATCGGGCAACGGTCACACCGTTTGTACCTAGAGGAAGTCATCGATCTTCTCTATGGCCCAAACGGATGCTGCAGATATTCATCAAACTTCGGCATGTATAATTCAGAAAAATTGACCCTAACGGTTATTTCGCAGGACGTGAAGGTCAAATATTTTGCAGTGAAATAATTTCCACACCAATCTGTTTTTGCCGGTAGGCGAATGAAGCTAGAGAAGATGATGAAAAAACCTTTATTGAATCCCAATGCAAGTGCGTGTGTTGAGGAAGACCAGGGGGGGGGGGGACTCGTTAGTCGAAGAGTCCCTGGCCTTAGCTGGCCTTCGGGCCCGTCTCACAAGGTCAAGCTGGGAGCCGGGTTCAGATCTGGACAGCTAAGCCACCGACTGTGAAGGGGAGGGATGGGTACTGGGGGAGAGGTCAGAGGTGTTGGAGCATTCCCATAAGATGTGACAAAGAGGACCTCTTTGGGGCCAGAACTTGCACTGTGGTGAGTGAGAGGTAAGGAAGATCAAATGCCATAGTGTATTGTGTGGGAAGGTCCGGGATTGAAGTTCACGGAAAGTTATTTTGTCAGCCTTTCGTAGAGATGGGTGAGGTGTCGAGAATGGGCTGCGAAAGAGCTTACAGTGTGTGAGAACATCATTGTAGGTGAGTGGAAAGAGGAGATTCCGGGGGGGGGGGGAATCAATGCCCTTTCTGAAGAGAAAGATGGTTGAAACACTACGCTTTCTTTCTTGCAACCGGAGTCAATGTCAGAGACCAAATTGTAAACATGCTAGACAGCTTTGGGATCTCCTCAAAAACTAGCTTGTCCTTTTCTTCTGTCTTCTTTCACGGCAGAACTCCAAATCCTCCTGGATTTGAGTTCATTTCATATCCTGTAAGAAATCTTGTATCACCCGAATACGGTAATATGCCATATGATTGTTTTTTTCTAATCACTTTTCTTAGTTCATAGAAAACGCTAATACTGAATAGACACTCTGCACCTATGGTTTCCTCAAGATCCCAATTTTGCCAGTGATCATTTATCTTAAAGGTGCCTGGAGCAATATGATTCCCGCACTGACTGGTATCGCCTGATTATTAGTTGTTCACTGTTGCTCCCTTTTTAAATCACGTGCAGATATTTGTTCTTAAAAGACGGAGCAATCCGATATAGGACGGCTTCATAACGCGAGGGACCCAGGTTCGATTCCGACCACGAGAAACGTTTTATTATTTTGGGGGGCAGTTTATGTGGCTTTTAAAGCGAAGTATAAAGTTGAGATTCCCGTAGTGCATTTCGCACGACGAATGCCGCCTTCGTGAGGCATACAAAGCTTTGCTTTAAAGAGACCCCGCAACACTTTTTTCAACTTTTTTTCTAAATCTCGAATGCGTTCAGAATATGCTGTACAAACACATCGACTACATAGAAGGGGAGGGGGAACAAGCTACCTGAGCCGAAAATTGCTGCTCCATACCCATCAAATAACTTTGAAATTTTATCCAGGGAATTTTCTCTTTTTCCCGGTCTTGGCGTTATTTCGCCGCTCGAATGCCGCCATTAGACTTGTAGCGGCTATTGACCAGCTTCCTTTCAGTTGCGCAAATAAACGCACTCTGTAGCTTCTTTAAAAAATGCCACGAAAGCAAAGCAGAACTGAAGGCGGAGCTGCCGCGACGCGCAAAGCACGCATTGCCGCTCCATGCTGACGGAAACTATAGCTTCCGCAATGCTTCTAGACGCGAAGAAAAGTGTGAAAACATTTATTGGAAGTGTTTCAGAGTGCCTTTAAAACGCTCAGGCTCAGTTCCCCCAGACGCTACTTCGCACTCAGGGACTTCGAACCTATCTAGGTCCGTCTGCCCACGCATTTCCGCAACACGTAGGACCCAGTAAAACCACGTGGAACACATAAAATGCGCTTCCTATCCGCACCACGTCACCTCAAAGACTTATCGTTGTCAGCACTTTACAAACTGTCTTCTAAGGTGGCTCAAGATGCAGTGAAGACGCTGTACTATCGTCAGAGAATACAAAGTAGACCGTCGGAGATGGGCGTTCCGAAATTCACTTAGCCCGTACGTTTCAGGAGACGAAAGGGTGATACAGACGTTATGTGTGTCTCGCACCTCTTGTGTGAGTATTCTTATTGTAGCAGTGGTGTGAGGATCACGCATGGTAAACTGACCTTCTTGGATGACGTGTTGGACGCCTGAGGGCTTCGAGCAGTCAGTAGTTGCGGAAAATGCGCATATAAATGATGGATATGGCTGTTGAATGAGGAGTGTGAAGTTGTACAGAAGATTCCGTTCACTCATTTCGCGTGATGGATAGTACACTTTCACGGCTACCAGTAGCAGGCATCCAAAATGTTTTGACGTGTGCAGCAGACGTGAAGTGCTGTGCAGCTGCGTCATGATGTTGAGAGGAGGCCAAAAAGCGAAACGACGCCTTCGTTGCTCCGCGAGACCAAGTGGGTGCTCGCCGTTTAAGGTGAGGCTGCGCTTGAAATTGTGCCAAAGACGCATCTACTCGCCGACATTGGAATGCGTTGCGGTGAACTCGACCGTGTAGACAGAGACGTGACAGTGAGTTCTGTGCCATTGGAAAGGACACTCTGGTATCGCAACAGGCCAACGAAGACGTCATAATTTTCGAAAGGATACGTTTTCAAATCTTTATTGACTGGTTGATCAGATGGCGGTAGCCGGAGCTATGCGAACGGACCTTGGATAGCTGTCTTGCTGCGGGATTGGCGAAGAATTGGATCTATAGCTGAATAAACGAAATGTCGTAATGATGTGTACATGACTCCGTGAGACAGTACAGCGTTACGAGCTCTGGCCACAGGCTGAGCATCACACCACCATCACCTTCAGAGGGGGATGCTTGGCACAGTCTCCGTTGTGGGCAAAAATGCGACCTGGTGGTGGTAACGGTAGAGAGCTATATTTCAATGATTGTCCTCAGGGATGGTGTGCCTTAGTGGCTGAGGATGGCGCCCTAAGATGATCGTGTGCATGACGGCCAGTGGCTCCTATCTGGGTGCGTCCAATGAGACCACCCGGCAACTGGAGCTTGTTAACATTGTTACCTATTTGTTGGGAATAAATCTCGTTGATGTAAATTTGCTCTTGAGAGCCAAACGGAGTATTCCGAGAAGTCTTCGGGAAGTATTCCGAGAAGTATTCCGCGGCGGAAAGCATTCCAATATTAACAATACATTTATTCACAAAATTCTGTTTTCTGCTTGCGTACCTGCGGTTTTTATTTTGCGAAACACGGACAAGTTTCTTAACGTTATATGTAAATTTCAAGATAATTTCATGGCGAATTGCTCCAATCAGGCGTTCGTTTGAACGAAGTTGCGCCTGAGTAACAGCAAAACCAATGTTACAAAGCTTGATAGCCATGGCGTTTCTCGTTTGGAGAGAGAAAATAAACAGCTTTAGGAAACTGTGCAACAAGCGCCGTTTGAACCCGTAGGTCGGAAATGTGATTAGATGTTTCTTTTCTATATTTATGGAAGCAGAATGAGAACGCTTTTTTTATTTTAGTTATCACGCATCGCTACTCCTTTGAACAGCAAGTGAGAATAATTGCTACAATAATGACTCGCTTTTTGGTGTCATATTTATGTAATATGTAAAGGTAGGTCGTAAATCTTTCTGCTGATAGTACATACCCACGCTTCGTTGCTGGCTCCGGGCTGTAGACTTAGGGCGATGAATTAGAATTTTGGATGAAACTTATGCCGAACCAACAGGGCGTAGATTTTGTAGTGTTTTCTATTTCCAACGAGGAACTCACCTGCGAAGAAAAGAAGAAAACAGCGGTGAGGTTATACAGCGGTAAATTACATTCTCGAGGAAACACTATTCACTAAACAATATTCAAGAAGAAACACTCGCGCGTGTAATATATAAAGCATGTACACCGCTTTTGCAGGACAGACATGCATCATGGTAGGTAAAAAAATATCATCTTTGGTACAGAAATATCACTCTCCTGTTACAGCGTGAAAATTACCGAAGTCAACGACAGCACCCACGAATTAGGCAGCGCATTTATAAAAATTGCTGGCTCTGAAGAGGAGTCTCAAATAATGTCAGCCACGTTTTTTTAATAACCACGGCTTATGTACTTGTGAAAAAAGTTTGCATACGTGTCTGGACGTGCCTGCCTGTCCAGAATTATGAAGTCAACCTTTGGTCACCCATCCATCCCCGTTAAAGTTTGAACGCGCAAGACTAAAACCATAGAAACGGCTGAGATAAAAACGAAATCCCGTTCGCAGTTCTGCTATTTTCCTCTTGTGGGCACCCAGAGTAAAGGGCAATGCGACGAAATAGGGGTTCGGCAACGACAAACCTTCTCCTTCCTTCCCTTATACGGGTAAATAGAGGGTCATAATAAAATTATAGTGAGGGCGCGGCGATAGAATCCCTTCATCGGGCCATGCATTATAAATTAGTCCAACGATAGGGTAAAGGCATATGCCAGTTTTACCAAAATACATTATGCACTAGCCAGGTGCAACCAACCTGTAGTGCCCCTGAGCCACCTTACTCCACAAAAGTCGAAAGCCAACATACTTTCTGGTTTGCGCTACAAGTAGCGACAGGGCACCCACATAGCTAGCGAAAAAGGTGAATGCATATCTTCTGAACACCGCAATGCTTTTGTGTACTTTTTGTGGCTAAAATGGCGTATTAGATCAAATAGTTACGGGGAGTACTTTCAGAAAGCAATAAGCCAACATCGGAATGAGCATTTTTTCTGTGAAGCAGTGCACAGAAAATCGATTTTTTTGCATGCTTTTCTAAACTGAGGAGAATAGTGAATCAGCAATACAACTAAATGTTTTTGAATGACCAAATCATTTTAAGCTTTGCTTTATTAAAAACAGTTTGAAAAAGGTTGACACAGCGATACCCGTCCGGATATGCCAGAATGCCCTTATTGAATTTTCCGTTCACAGCCACAAAAAGCAAAGTCGTTGAAACCTACAAAAAGCGCATGAAATGACTAACAGTGGTTGGCAGAGACTGTAGGTCATATTGGTGTGTTTGTTCAGTGAATCGCGTTGTGGATAACACGAACGCTGCTGTGGTGCGCGCAGACAATAACGAAATTGATCATAACGCTTCACATGGGGAACTATACGATGTGCGCTATTTATAAGATAAGGCGATGAAACCACCCGTCAGAACTCCACAAGCTTTTGCTGAGTGATGGGGCAATAGCAATCTTGTCAGATCTGGCAGGGTGAAAACGCTTATTCAAATAAAGGAGATAGGCTACGGGAAAAGAAAGAGGATGAGCTTCGGGGGGCCATCCTAGTCCGCCAGGCCGCGTTTGGCTGACCGTAAAAAATTACGGCAGATGCTTAGAGCCTCCTGAAAATGCGAAGGCGAAAACCTGGTTGGACCTTGGTTTTCTGTGCTGTTGAACCTTCTGTTAAACTCTTCGGTCGTACCCGCCACCACTCGATCAGCTATCTGGACAGCCCCATCAGAAGCTCGTACCGCTCGCTCGCTATCGGCAACATCCACCCGTTCACCCCCGTTATAACGTTCGCCTATAAGGCGGCTCCTACTCCAAGTGCGGCAGTGTCCTGCGCTATACTGCCGCTACCGTTTCCTTCTCACAGCGCGCTGCGTGACATTTCCTCAGAGATCCCCTCAATCCCACCTCCCGCTCTGCTGCTTGCTTTCCTGGCGGGCTATCCCCGCCCCGCGCCTGGCAACTTCATTTTATGTGGAATTTTGTGTACCTTGAAGAGATTTTTTTCACCCGAGGTGTTCTATGAAACAAGCATCTTAATGCATTCGACTTAAAAACCTCTCGAACGTAAAGTGCACGTAATGTGGATTCATCACAATTTACGAAACGAGTATTCTATAACTGACTCCTAACAGTAATTCGATGTTTTCCTTTCTTCATGAACCAGACAGAAAGACTTTTATTATGATAGTGGATTGCACGAACACTGCCCAATATTACCCGTTGCATATGCTAATATATATGAAAATGAGTAAAGGCGTGCAAATATTGCAGATGAAGAAAGAAAAGTGCCTGTTTGACGTGCATCGCATACTCCTCAAAAGCGCCCCTAACTCATCCTCAATGCCGACTTTGAATTACAGTTGGCACCGAATTGTGTAAAACCATGCAAATATTGCTGATGAAGAAAGAAAAGTTCCTTTTCACGTGCATCGCAGACTCCTCAAAGGAGCCGCTAACTCATCCTCAATGCCGACTTTGAATTACAGCTGGCACCGAATTGTGTAAAACCATGCACTAAGCAAAAACTTCATTTTCGCTAATGTCATCTCCCTTCAAGATTTAGCGCCCAATACGACACCGACATGCATCGATTGCAAAACCCTGTTTTGTATGTCAGTTAGAACACTAAAGCTGTCAGGCAACTTCATTCAGTTCACATGTCGTCTATCCAAATCTCCATTTAGGCGATAGTGCTCTTCGTAACACTCGGAGCTCAAAACCTAAATTACCTCGGATTCTGATCACTGGTTTGATTAGTCCGCTGGAACTAATGAAGGGATTGTTTAACGACCATTAAAAGTGGACTACAGAAGAGGTACACTTGTGTTTTTTGTTTATGGGCACACTCTGAAGAATTGCATCCGAGGATAGAACAGAAGTTTCTCTGACATGCTGTTTCTTCTGTGCACTCGGTCCACTGAACAAAAAGGTTCTTTCGCAATGAAACCTTACTCACCCGGTACAATTACAAAAACGCTTTGGAGAAAGGGCTGGTCGTCGTTGTTGTCTCTGTTTTCTTTTCGCGCTGTAACTTTAATTAGTGAGCCTTCATCCTCGTTGCAACAATGGCTGAAAATGGCGCGGGTAGGAAATTTGAGCAGAAAGCACCTAATTAATGTCAGTCGCCCCACAAAAATTATTTTAAAGCCATTGTCAAGACGCGCAGAAAATATTGCATATGCAGTACGAAACGTTTGTAGACGTGTCAAAAACGCCGTTAACTCCTACCCAGTCCCGACATTGAATTACAGCGTGGCAGCAAATTGCGTAAACCCATGCACTAAGCAGAAAAATATTTTGATCTCAACTTATCCCTCTTCAAAATTCAGTTCCCGACAACGCACCGACAGGCATCGTATGCGAAAACCTGGTCTCGCAGGCGCACCTACCATGCCTACATGTGCCACGATTTTTTAAGGGGGGGGGGGGGGATAGTTTATTTCATAAAAAAGAATACAAACATGTTTATATACAGAAGGCGGTCCCAGAGTCAGCAGACTGTAAGGGGATCCTCAGCTTGTCTTGCGACAGCTTGTCTAAAAGGCTGGCAATATTGGCGATAAGGCATTTCTTTAGATTTTGTATCCTAAGGGTGTGCACTCGTATCCGCGGACAAGGTACTCTGCACCAATTTGCAGGCGTTATCGTATCTGCTGTATCTTCCTGTTTCAAAATATTCTTTGCGTACTCAGGCTCTGTTGAGTTTAAAAAATCAGAGAATGTAAGTGCAGTACGACTCCAACTGACTCGGGTAGTCACCGTAGATCACAACTCCGCAACGTGCTGAATGCCAGTTGTTTTTTCATACGTACTGGTGTTAATACGTTTTCGTAGATCACTCCACCGTGAACGGTTTTGGTGCTCTAAATGACCTGGAATAAATTACTCAATTTTGCAATGCGAATAAATAGCCCAGAAAAAATCTTCTGTCACCTCCATACGCTAGGTTCTAGTATCTAACGCTTTTCCACTGCACTAATCCCGACATCACAGCTCTTTCAGTGAACTCTGAGCTTAAGTGAGGTAATCAGGACAACTGCGAGAGACCTTTACTAACGCTAATTACCATGACAGCCATTACAACCCAACATGATTATCCCGAGGCACCAAGAAAAGCACGGCATGCTTTTCACAAGCTCAGCTTTCGTTGTTGCGTCCGCTGGTCGTTTTTTTTTCGGGAATAGTCGATTTTCTGCGGCATTCAGCAGCTTATGATACCCACACCGAGTACTCGGAATCACGGCGAGGAACATTTCTCGTTAGAAGAGCGGAACTAAGGTCCGGAAGCGATGACATTAGCGGAAATGAGCTGCGTTGATAAGGAAGCAACGCCCGAATCACGGTGCATGACCGGTCGTCATCTTTCAGGAGCCCCCGGGTGCGGAACTGATGACGTGCAGCGCACGCGAAAGTCCGGTGAGCTGGTTTTCGCGCCGAATGAGAAACAAAAGGGGCGTTACAGCAATAAGAAATCATCCAAGCGATAGTGGAGTACACATTAAAGTTCCATCACGGCTCAATCACGTTAAGATGCACGGGCGAACAGACACCAATAGTTCCTGTCCTCAGGGAGAACTCGAACAAAGAACATCAAAGAAATAGATCGCACTCGCAACCTGTTCCCGTAAGAAAGCAGATATTTTACAATTTCAGTATTATTACTGGTAGTTGCCAAGTGGTCCTGCCCAGAGTCTCTATACTTATAAATGAGCTACTATGGACATATGGTTTTCTTTTCATCAATGCAGGAGGCAGAGAACAGTGCCTGACCTCTTCATGGACCTACCAATCCGGAGAACTGTTTAGGATATCGTTATGTGCCCATTATGTTCTTGGAAAGCTTGACAAAGGGCGCAAAGGAGTGCAGGTATACGTATGTTGCAGTTATACTATCCACGTCTAATGAGTAGAGCACTACATGCCTGCTTCAGCCCAATACGCGGGAAGGCGTGATGGGAGGATCCCCGTAGCCAGGTGCCACAGTCAGGAAGTATGGGGGTTTGTGAGGCCACTGCTGTCACGTAGCGATGCACCAGATCTACGTAGCCGTTCTGTGGGAAGCACGCATTTTCGCCGTCAACGTAGGGCGGAGCGGAAAGGAGCCCTGTACAAAATGCGTTCAATGAATTCTCTCACAGAATACGAAGGATGGGGTCAAGTGCGCTGATTCAAGCATGGACAAGTTCAGAAGTGAAATATGTTGCGTATGTGCAATTGCAGCTAAGTGCCAGCCAAACAGTCAAGGCGACAGTATTCCAGAAGGCGCTTAAATAGAGCCGAATGCAAATGACATTATTTGCGGCAACGATCCGTGTTGAACGGGAAGGAGAAAGGATGAAGCCCATTTTCTTTTATTTCTCTTATGCGCACGCGTGCCTCTATTACTGCAAAAATGCAAGGGAACAGTGAACAACACGCACAGAAAATTTCTCTCACCGTTGGGCGATGAACTTAGCTAAAAAAAGTTCATAAAAAAGCGGCGGTGAAAGACCTGTATTGTCGATCAGGTTACATAGGATCTAGGTTTTTGTTTGTCTAACAAGTGCACATGCGACTGATGTCATAAACATTATTATTCCTTTCACAAAAGCAAAGGCTGCTGGCGCAACGGGTCCACTTCTGAACTACCCGAGCGCTGCTTGCCAGAGAACACTCAGTATAGCTCCTATTTATTTGTTGACGCTAGTGCAGTGCCTCCAAATATAGGTTGGCCGGAAGACGCTATCCTATAAGCAGGGAAAGTTTAATTGACCTAATGGTTTACCAAATTGCCGTCCTTGCTTGAAACAAGCTGCGAAAACTACACCTGTACTTAAGTCAAATATCTATGTCGATAAGCAACAAAATAAACTCTGGTATTCACAATGTTTTCAGTGGCGCCATAACAAAGCGATACAAATTAATCCATCGACAGCCTAAGATTATTACTTTTTGTATGTTCGTGACCCACAACTTCTTTTATCTAATGGTACATTAACCAGCAGCGTGTAACACGAACCAATATTTCGACATTGTAGGTACATATCTAGTTTCTTAGCTTAATTATATAATCCCAATGCTAAAAAAGAAAATGGTTGCAGAAAATCAATGAGCATATTCTTGCTGATTCTAGACTATCGTTCTCGCTATTAAAACACTCGCTCGAACTAGGATTGATGTATAATCTAAAATTTGTTGGGAAAGGAAGCAAACAGTGGGACATAATAGGAAAAAAGGAAGTGCAGCGTACTTCCAAGCTCAGAAGGAAAACATGTACCAGTACAGTTCAAAACATGCCGAATTTCGAGCCAAAGCAACTCCTCTGAAATCAAATGTTGGCTCCAAGTATGCAATCACCATAATGTTGTCTCGGTAGAATTTTGAAAAAGCGGGAAATGAATGTTAAACTTAGGCGTCACTAAACGGCATCTACAAGAAGCTAAAATGAGCAGCTTCCTTGTGTCAATGGAAGCAGCAGAGACTCTCTCAATGAACATCATGCGTTAAACATGAGAAGAATCTTCAAACCCTATCGTATAGGCTTTTGAACAGCCCTCTTTAACAAATTTAAACAAAACTTTTGCTTAGTTACCACCCCGAAGAAAACTTTTCACGCAGCATGAAAAACTACACTCTCATAAGAAAATCTTCAGGTAAATTATATTGAGCACTGCCCGCAAGAAGAAGAATTAAAGTATAACCACTCAAATAGTTTACCGCCATCACAAATGTGGTGCGCGCATAAGCCGAAGCTCTACACTTGCGTTCTAGGATGTCGCTATGCTCTTTGTTTTACTGGATTCTGCTGTGGTTTTCAAGGGAGCACTTATAATGTTTCTCATCGGGTTTTGAACTTCTCACCATAATTCTAGTTTATATACTTGAATACATAAGACAACCCCAAGAGTCGAATATTCTTTCATTGTTACAGGAAGGCAGCCTCGGTCAGACAGTTTGCAGAAGGTAGGACATGAAACAAAAAACGGATAGTGAAACCACTCCGTTTTGAATATGTGTGCACCGTCAGGATTCGCTACTCTTCGTTTGGGGTGGTTGATTTCTAACATGGATAAGCTTCTCCGCACACATTTGAATTCGCCCATTCTTACTTGGCCGTCCACGTATTGCGGGTGTTCGTGTTTCTTTGTGTCTTCGTCTCTTCCGATCAAACCCGAAAGGGGTTCACACATTATCATAGTTGTGGATTCATTAATGCTCAACACCAAAGCCACATCAAGGCTGTCTGTGCAGCTTCGCCTACATGAAGGCCCCCTTAATTTTTTTTCTCACCTTTAACTTTCTCAATTATCAATGTGTGCACACTGTAAAATTATAAGGGCTTCAAAATATGGTGTTTTCCTAAGCTACGTTTTCTATGCATTCAGAAAAGCATGAGGTGAACATATCGGGATTCTGAGAATAAATTTGGGATCACTCTAAGTAATAAGTGTATCCTTGAGCGTTTATTTTAGCAATTGCGACAACCATCAATTTATGAGACCCTATTCCAAAAGTGCCCCGCCAATCGCAATTACTTTCGTCAAATTTAGGATTTTTTAAGGTTTTATGGATTAAAAAAAGGCTGCACAGATTACGCCGAGTATCCTTGAGGTATGGTATTTTTCCCCAGTGACACGATTTCTTGCATTCTTTGAAGTATCAATCTACTCAAACGCACTTGTGCACTGCATCGGAGATTCATTGGGCAGGTTATCTGAAAGAGAGAGATACAGAGTAAGATGCGTAATTTATTTTTACGGAGTTAACCACGCCGAAGCTACAACTGGGATTTCTGGCGTGCCGTAGTGCAGGGCTCCGAACAATTTTAACCACGTGGGGATTTTTCACGGGTGCCAAAAGCTCGACACACGGGTGTTTTCTCCCGTCGCCTCCATCTAAAAATCAGCCACCGCGGCCGAGATTGAATCCACGACCATAAACGCAGCACCGCAGCAGCTTAGCCAATGATTCACCGCGGCGGGCGAGAGTAAGAAAAGTAGCAGTTGATCAAAAAGAAGCATGGCTGAGTTCCAAAGTATTTTGTTGTTAGTATTGAAAACTTTTCCTTGGACCTTTTATGAGTGTATGTCTCAGTAAACTTGTTGCTAGTTCCACGTTCACGTCTTTAGGCTTACGCTGAGGGACAACATGATTTGCTAGTTTACAGCGACAGATCTACATGCGAAGTTATATTTATCTCAGGAACGTAACGGCACCAGCCCGAAGCACAAACATGCTTTTAAGCATGACCGCGTAGCATGAGCACAGACACCCAGCAGCCTGTCTGCTCGACAGCGTTCAGTCTTCCTTGCGTGCTATCTTGGCAGCGTCTGTTAGAATTAACGCAATATGTATGACTCGGAATCTGTTTTGTGGGCTGTTGTGCATGTCTTTTGTAGCTATTGCACTCGTGGTGTTGGGGTACGGTTAGTTGAGGTATTTTTCTCAACTGTTCTATGTTTACAGCGGTTCAAAATGAGCAATCAGGCTTTCTTTGTATGGGACTTTTTTACATTTCTCAATGATGTGTAACATCCTCTTAGCTCGCTTAACGTATCACAATTTTTGATACGCCTCGGAATCCATTTATTAAGTCGTGGTGCAAAAGGAGGCTACGAGGGCTTAGATTCGATATCTCGCCAATAACTCAACTTTCCAAACATTCTGTCGGGTAGAGTTCACGAGCGTGCAAAAAATAGCAGTTGTAGCGGGGCCTACAAAATAATGCTTCATTTTTGAGAGGTTGGCTCGGATTTCCAGCTTGAAGTACGCCTTTACTGGAAAGGCTTCTTGATCATACTGCGCCAGTTTCTGAGATGCGTGTTAGGGCAACAAAGACATGGCTGCGTAATGCGTTCAGATTGAACTGAAAAAAAGCGACGCCCAAAAATTTCAGCTAGAAACTGCTCCGGTGGAAGAGATCATTGTAGAATTGAGAGAACGAAGTGTAGCTTGGTTTGACATGTACTGCGAAAAACTGAAAGCAGGGGGAATATCAGATAACAGAGCGACTATCGACAGATGGGGCCATAAGTAGAAGAGGACACTTCAGCGTGTGGGGTGATCAAGTACCAGAATTGGAAGGCGGAGAATGGACTGCGCTATCGCAAACAGGAATGAGAAGAGGATCATAAGAGATTTCTGCGTCCTATAGGAGACTTAAGCAGGCGAATTATCATTATTATCATTATTATTATTATTATTACTATTATTACTATTATTATTATTATTATCATGATAATAATAAGATGATGAAGAAGGACAAGATAATAAGCACAGTTCTGAAAACCTGCCTGTGTTTGCTGAAACAGCTTCGTATATCGTGGGAGCACAAGGGGCCTTGAAAAGGTCTTTGTCGTGGAAGCGCGTAAAATAAAAAATGCCAGTGTGCTCTTCCGCACACTGAGTATAAAAACCATACCGTTGTTAAAAGCCTAACCTAACACCAAAGGCGTTAAACTATGTCGTTGTCTCGAAAAGATATGCTCTCTGGTATTTTGAGCAGAAGGCGTCTATTTTTCAAAAAATGGCGCGTGTTTATTATGACTTCCGCAAGCAACCAAGCTACAGGAAATTGTATTAAAATCTCCCTCACCATTGTTCTTCCCACACACTTGCAGACCTTCATCCCTCTGTAGACGTTTTTTAATGCTAGGACTTTTGTTCTTCCACGTTTGGGCTTCTAGGAAAAAGTATTTGAGCTTCCTGTACTCAGTGTTTCATATAATAAAGCAAGGTTGATGCTGGGGTTCAGGATATTTTGGCTGGAGCTAGTAATCCCATCGCTTGGCTGCATCCTTACTCGCTAGAAACAATGTGCCCAAGCAGCACTTCAAATAAAGGCGCTGTATTTTAAAACATCTCTTAGACGCAATACAGGACCAGTAAGATGTGAGCATAACTCAGAAGCCACGACCAAGAAATCATGGTGATTTCATTTCCGCAAGGAAGCATTGAAGGAAGTTTTCCTTCCGCTATACAATGAGTCGCGGACACTCGAGGGCAAATACTTTTTATTTAGATGCCTTCCTAAGAGAGTATTTCCGTTCTCAAGAAATGAGGTGAGCAGGAAAAAAAATAGTTGAAGGATAAAACCCTCTTTCTGGGAAGCCTTGGAAATACGCGCTTTCGTAATGCAGCTCGAAGGTAATTCTTTGACGGCCAACCCCTTCACTCTCCTTGTGCGTTGGCCAATGTTAAAATAAGTGGAGGCGGAACCCAGTGAATAAGATAAAAATAGTAAATGCAGCAAAAGTAAGGCAAATACGTATTAGCGTAAGGACAGAATAAAAATGCAGGTGGTCTACGCACAATAAAAAAATTACGGCCCCTTCCTGAAAAACGTTGGGAGAAGAGCGAAAGCTAAAAGTTGTCGAAATGTCGCTGAAAGTGCGTACAATCGATAGTCCAACCTTCAATGTCCCAAATCTCAAAGTTTAGAACAAACCCATGCCATGCGACGAATTTGCGCGCAGTAAGTAAACGCATGTTCGAACGAATTTATACCGATACTTGGTTTAAAAGACCAACGTACATTTTTTACTCCTTCGCGATAGATTCGCGCATTGCCTACTCTACAGCCGTTGCTTTTTCGCGATCTCAAGTTACCGTTTCGTTAGAAGAAACTCCGGTTTCATGCAAGCGCCGTGAATGTCCAGAGAACTTATCAGAGTTTTCTGGTCGACCAACCGGTCGTTTTGGAAAACCCATAGGTCCTACGAAAGCTTTCGTTTCAAATTTATTCCTGCTTCCTTGTCGTTCTCACTTTAGGCATATTCGCGTATTGCCTTTTTTGTGAAATAATGACGATGACGGCTAAGTATAGGTTTTTGTTAGCAACTCTTTTTTTATGTGGCAGTCATCTTCTAGAAAAAAAATCAGCTGACGATGACTATACTCCATAATGCGAAATTTGTGCCCAGCGCAAACTACAGTCTTCTCGATCGCGCTGAATAGCTGCTGAGTCTCAGGAAGTGATCACGTGATCAGCGAAAGCACGGCGGCGCACGCTACTCGGCCGTTGTCTTACAGCGACTCGCCGCCGCCGAGCATGCTGTTGTTAATTGAGTTTGAACCTCCAGCACAAATGTCACGTGGTTTGAATGAGCCACCCAACGAGGAGGACTTGAACTGGCAAGGTTGGCACTTCTGCGATTGTTCCACATGTTCATGTCCATCGACGAAAATCCAGACAGATTCGCAGGGCTTGTGCCTGTCCGCCTTCCTTCTTAGTGTTTGACCACGACAGATCTCGATAAATTGCCACGCCGCGAAATTTGTGGTCATTGAGACACGGAATAACAGCCCCTCCCATCTTTCATGGGTGCCCTATAATGGGATTTCGGGCAAATGCCACTGTTTCACTCTTGGAAGGTAAAATTTCAAGTCCTTTGCGGCAGAGATGCGTCAAATGGGAGATAGTGCTTTCTGAAGTCATGCTTGCACGTGATGTCACGTTACGTCTGATGTCCAAATGCATATAGCATCCACATAGGCGGATATTGACACGGTTTATGGAAGTTCTTTAGGGAGACCTATGAGAACACGGTTAAATAGTGCAGGGCGGTGGACTCCTCCTTGTAGTACGCCGCGAGTCACGGGGGGATCGGATGTCACACCATCAAGTGTGCTCAAGAAAACCAACCACCCTCGCAGATAGCTTGATACCCACTGATGCAACCGCCCTCCAATCCCAATAGACTTACGTAAAACCCTCATAGCATCATGAGATACATTTTTGAATGCTTCCTTAATGTCTAAGAACACAGCAACTCTGAGAGGACGGTGGTGTTTCTCATTCCCGACGGTAGTGATAAGGTCAATAATGCTGTCTATTGAGGAATGTCCTTTGTAAAAGCCTGTCACGGCGTCTGGGTACAAGCCACGCTTCTCCAGATACCATTCCAGATGAGCGAGGACCATACACTCCATCACTTTGCTTACGCAGCTAGCCAATGCCATTACCAATATGACTAAATGTCTCGTGGAAACTTGCCCCGCTTCAGGACAGCCACTGAACGACTTTTTTTCCAGTGGCTTAGGAAAGACCCAGAACACCGGTAGAAGTTGTACAGGTGCTAGAGATGCTTTTTTCTTGCGTGCCTAGATGACAGAGTGCCCACTACGTGATGCCGAGGAGCCCAGGAGCTGTAGAACAAGCTTAAGCAGAAAGCGCTACAATGGCTCATGTAGCGTTAACGGCACGTCCAGGCAGCCATCCGCAGTTGGAGGATCACAGCAATGTAATGGTGGTATGGCTGCAGCGTTCCCGCTCTCAATGTGAATGCGGAAGTTTTCGACAGCATTTGTCTCCATGCAGTTCTGATATACGGCCAAAGCTTGTAATGAATGCTCCTTTGTGGGTGTAGGCAGCAATGCACGAACGATCTGTCATATCCTAGAAAGTGGCTTCTGTGGGTGAATATAGAGTAGGATGATCTCCAGCTCTGTCGAACAAGCTTATCTAAATGACGCTTCACGAGTTTCTGGGCTCTACAAGACTCTGTCAGGTCAGAGATAGGTTTTGTCGATTTCTACCTCCTTTCAGCACGACGTCGGGATGCATCATGCAGCCCTGCATGATGAATCCCTGGTGGCCTGGAGAAGGAATACTCAGTTTAAAATTAGTCTCTGAGAAAAAGATCTTGCAGGACAATTCGACAGAAGAACACAACACGTTCAAGTCAGTGCGACGTTGTACCCGAGTGTGTGGCGAACCTTGATGCCAAGTTAACTGCACATATCTGGGCACGCGGTCACTTCCGTAGGAGTCAACATCAGCGCACCACGCAGCTGCGGACGAAAGCAGCTAGATATGAGTGCGAGGTCTACGCAGCTGCGGTAAGTGGCACAATGGAAAAGTGACGGCAAATCATCATTAAAATGCACATATAATGATTATGGAAAATGTTGCGAGGCGTCGCCCTCTTGTGGTATTGACAATGCTTCCCCGGAGCTAATGGTGCACATTCAAGTCTGGTGTGAGGTCCAAAGCAGCCGTGAATTAGCAGGTAGAAGTGGTTATCGTAGAATGATTCACGTAGTGACACATTTTCAGGTTTCACTGAAAATTTGTGGGTTTTATATTGCACCGTAAAAGCGACATATTCATTACTATTATGAGCCGGAATTTGGTGCTTACTCTAGGTTAAGTCACGGCGAATACCGAGTAGCACTTTGATGGCACTTTTATTGACACCTGGCAAAAATTGTTTTTATCCCGATAGTGAAAACGATTGCGTCATATTTTTTATTCAGAATTGTTTCCACGGGTGTTACCCGGGAGGGGGGCAGAGGTATAGGCGGAATGCCTGACAAAGCCTCTGCCCAGCTGCAGTTCAGCGTAGAACGTAATGCAAAAAACGTATTCTCAAGCACGCAACAAAAGACACGCGAAATATAGTGGTTAGAATAGAACATTCAAACATTTAACATAAGGATGAATAGAACTCAAACGATACTTAAAAAACAAAAACAGCAACAACAACAAAAACTCGGGACGACTTCATGTCATGCACAAACACAAAGTGTACATTCCAAGTACGGAGAAAAAGGCACGCGTTACATATCATTTAAAATAAAATAAAACAACCCGATGCATGCATTTAAAATTCGCACAGCGTGTCACACAATGTGCAATATTTTTTAAATACACAAGGCACATTGCAACAAAGTTTATTTTCACAGTTCTATGCCGGAGAATACACAACAGCCTTTTCAATCCTAAACCTTCTGCATGCACATTTGAAACTTCGAAAAGAGCGTATAAAATCAGTGCATATATCACCCCTGTTCAACATGCTAAGTGTCTGAAAGTGTAACGTCTGCCTTCCGTAATTTGTTCGTGTTGCTGGAAGCCCGTGCTTAGGGCGTCTTATATTGTACGCCCTGGAGCCGTCGTTCGGTGGTCTGATATAAATTCCAGGTTTTTGGATCCACTGCAAAAGTTTAAAGTAGTATTTTTGGTCCGCGTTTAGCATATTATATTTATTGAAAAGGGGCGGCGTTAGAAGTTCGCGTTTATCCGTTTATCCCCCCGATAGTTCTCGCACACGCGTAACACTTTTTTTCTGCAAGTTTATTAGTCCATAATAGTCAGCAGCTGTTGTAGTACCCCATACGAAAATTCCGTAGCTCAGCTTGGGGTAAAACAGTGAATAATATAAGCTTTGCGCTACTAAGGTCGGCAAAACACTGTATATTTTATACATGTACCCAGTGGCTTAGACAAAGCGGTTTTCAGTATATTGACGTGTGTATTCTATGATAGGTTATGGGTAAAAAACACTCCTCAAAAATTTTTTTCTGTAACTTCTTTTAGCACGTTACCGTTAAATACGATTTTAACACCAGTTGCATCTCGTCTACCTGTTGGTTTAAAGATTATATACTTACTTTTATTTGCATTCAAGCTTAACCGATTTTGGTTCGACCATTGAGACAGTTTCAACAGGTAAGCATTCACATATTCTCCCAGGAGTTTCTTTGTTCCCACCGCAAAAAAATATTGTTGTTGTCGGCATACATAAATAATTCAAGGGATCGTGGTATTTGCGTAATGTACCCGCCCCGGTGGCTCAGTGGCTAGGGCGTTCTGCTGCTGAGCACGAGGTCGCGGGTTAGATTCCCGGCTGCGGCGGCCGCTTTTGTGATGGAGGCGATAAGCAAAAACGCCCGTGTGTACGAGATTTCGGCGCACGTTAAAGATCCCCAGGTGGTCAAAATTAATCCGGAGCCCTCCACTACGGCGCGCCTCATCGCCTGCGTTGCGTCGGCGCGTTAAACCCTACAATCAATCAATATTTGCGTAATGTCATTTATATAGGCAAAAAACCGTAATGGACCCAAAATTTAGCTCACAGATCACAATAGTAAGAAATTGATATTTAAACACCATTTTCTTGGAATCTGCCAGCCGACTTTTGACACCTGGAGCATTCATGGGAGCATTGACGATAAGCAAATTCTTTCCTTTAGGGACGCTGGCTGTGACATCAGGGCCATTTTGCTGCTTGTAGATTCAACAAGGTCCAAAAGGGCTCCACGGCATCCATGATTTGCACAGCTGTATGGTCAATAAGTGTTTTGACACCGTCTAATAACAGGCACAGGGAAGCCATGACCTGCTTGATTTGATTTGATTGATTGCAGGGTTTAACGCGCCGACGCAACGCAGGCGATGAGGCGCGCCGTAGTGGAGGGCTCCGGATTAATTTTGACCACCTGGGGATCTTTAACGTGCGCCTAAATCTCTTACACACGGGCGTTTTTGCTTTTCGCCTCCATCATAAAAGCGGCCGCCGCGGCCGGGAATCGAACATGACCTGCTTCAGCATCACCTAGGTCTGCTCATCGTCCACACTTGTCTTTTATCCTTGTATGTATTTGGTTGCTCCTCTTGTTCATTTTGTTAAGCATCGCTCGCTTTCAGGACTCGACAGTATAGTTCTTTTGTACGCTGCTTTAGTTGTAGATCCAGAGGTAGCTGTTGGACGGACTCACTCGTGCTTAGAGAAACTGGCTACTCAGAAAACGTTGACCATGGCGAGCCTAGCACACTTTCCTACACGTTTGCATTTTTTAAATGTGACGACACTCGGAAGTGTTCTTCACAATATGGCTTTGGAGCTTGCGGTGAATATTTAGGCCCAGAGGGAAACGATTTTCATTGATGTAACGCACTAACGCGAAACGGGCATCCACTGTAGCTGGCTGGGTAATCACCACCTGCACTGGTCACATCTCCGTAGCAATTCATCAATTCATGTATGCCACAGCAACATTTGCAGCGCTCCTCACCTCTGCAGAATTTTGTAAGTGTGCTCCGTTGTCACTTGAAACAGCGTTGACGTGCGTACACGTAGTCGGCAGCATCGTAACTCGTAAAGCCCAGGTTTTTCCTCTCCGGGCGTGCGAGTTCGGAGGGAACAAGAGAACAACTGTGTCGGTCAGAGCAACTCGCAACTTATGTGGCGAAGAAGGATCTCGTCGCGCAATGCACCTGACGTGAATTACCCCTCGTGGGTTGAGGAAGGTTAGGAGCCCCTCTTAAGTGTGCCACTTGAGGACGCCCTGGATGATACATATGTTCTACACAAAGAAATATGGCAGTCGAGCACATACTGAAACTTCCCCCAGCCGGTCGCATTGCAAACGTATGTTCACTTCTTCGTCTGTGGTCACGTCGAGTAGTAAGGCGCCCTGATCTGCAAACAACCTGCGGTTTGGTGCTTTGCCGAGAAAAAGCGAGACGGCAGAGAAAAGGGTGACTGGGTGCTTGCGCCTCAAATCTTCTCCCTTTTCCAACGGCGATCAGATAACAGGTATGCCAACAGTTATGCGTTTCCGATGTCTCATGACCTTGAATCCATCCTGACCCATGTCAGTCATCTCCGTTGTATTATCTCCTTCTCCTGTAGCAGCAACATATTCTCATGGAGTACCGACAGTGGAGCCGTCGTCGTGACTTTGATTGGGTCGCTCACATGATGGTTCCGCCGATGCGCCTACGGAGCTTTTTTCTCCTGCTGTAGCACATCTCGCTGCAGCCAAGGCAGCAGCCACGCTGCAACCACCGCTGGCCTCGCTTGATTTTAGGGAGCTTCTCAAAGCGGTTCACTCTGATGGAGTCCTATCCGACGCATAGGGGCCATACCTCAGCGAGGGGGCTGGCGTTCTAACGTAAACTCTTTGCAGAAAGGACGAAAAAAAAAGAAAAATAAAAAACCTGAGGCGCACAACAGGCGAACACGTTGTATACTTTCGTTTTATTGGACAAGCAACTCTTCCGTCTCACTTTCTACGAAGCTCTGATCAAACCGAGGTCAAAAAGAACGGCCAGGGGAGGATACCATTGCGATCAGTTCCCCAAATTCTCAGATGTGCTATACTAGACAGAGAAAGAGGCAATAAGCTAACAAAAATAAGGGGCGAACGAAAAAAAAACTAGAGAAAACCAGAACGCATCTTACAAGGTGACGCGCAGGCATAATGGAGTGACATGCCGACGTTTGAGACTGTTCTCGGATCCCGTTTTTTCCGTCTTCCGCATTTCCCTCTTGGTCGTCATCTCTTCCGTGCGAGTTGCTGAAACCCGGAGTATAACTGCGGTGCCGAATGCGTGGAGGATAAAAGAAAACCTCCCCTGCGTGGCATAAAAAGGCAGGCGAAAACAAGAAATGGGTCCTTCGAGGACAAGAAAGTAGTTCGACCTTTTCCAGCCTCGTAAAGCGCCAGTTTACGAGCCCCAAGCTTGGCCCGCTTCCGAAGGAAGCGAAAGCTGGACGGTGCACGGGCAAGCCCGTTTTTTTAAGCGTTCCCGCTGGGGAAGATGATGCGAAGCGTGAAGCGCTAAAGCGTTGGGTACGGACAAGCCTTTCGCTGCGCCCCTGGCCATTCGCAGCAGTGGTATCGGTGGAGACAGTGCTTATGGTGCGTTTCGAAATGAGCCGGTACTTCAGTCTTCTTTCAGCTAGAGAGCCTGTGAAGTTCTCTTTTGTTTTTTTATTTCTAGGAACTGAAGACAAAGTGCAGACCCTCATGGAGAAGCGCTGGGGCTGCCGTCCACGCGTTGAGATTTAGAGGTTGTAAACTTCCTCTCTGGAGAATTTCTTGCCATTAACCATAAGATTTCTTCGGTACCTCATGACTGCTGCGAGTCGTTTTGTCTGCTCCCTGAAAAAACATCCTCTGTATTTCGAAGATGGAGCGAAGCCGAGTGTTGTGAATGCTCGCACCGAATCTTGTCAACTGAATAAGCAGAAGCTGCAGCAAAGCGTTAGCAGTAACACCTGTACGGTGCACAGTTTACTGTCAGTACAGAACGTTAGCGTGGACCCGGCTGACTGCATAGTCAAACTTTTTGTCTGTTCCTGGGAACAGCTCGAGTCGAAAATCTGACAGGTAAAAAAATCCCAAATGAGCCTGCACACCTGTGTAAGCATGAAAGAATATTGATGCCAGCGATTCCCATTGATCACGTTGACAAGAAGAGCCATACGACACCAATTCGTCTATCTTCTCCAAAAGCGTAGCTGAAAAAATGTCCACTACCCGATACCACCAACCAAGCTCTTCGCAAATGCTCTACAGCGGGCTGGTATTATTGTCTTGAAATGCAGAGGGGCGCGGCCTTACACAGAAACGTACGGCGAACAGGGGGAATTACACAGGGACAGACTAATTCCCCTTTCTTCGCCGTACGTTTTCGTGTCAGGCAGCGCCCTTCTGCACTTCAAGATGGTATTACTGGTTCAGTATAATGCGCATACTAGGGTTAGTACTTTAGAAGGCGTGAGTGAGGTATTTCGCTGCAACTCGTTGGCCGCACGACGCATAAGCATCGCTGCGCTGCGAAGTACAATAGCTTAGCTTTGAGGTTGCCCAAGCCCTTCTGCCACACGCATTTTGCGTAAACAATGGGGTCGGGTCGGTTCCGACTGCTCGTAGCTCTGTTGGGCCATGTAGGTGCTAGGGGATGGCTATGTCATCAAGCTCACCGTAGTATTTCTGCATGTGCGTTTGTTGAATGGAAGGCTCCGGCTGGATGCTGCCTTGTCGGAGGGCTTGGCGTTCGTCCAACAGTGCAGGGGCATCGTGGCAGGAGCTGGTCTTCCTCGACTCCTCTGGAGATTTCTGTGTTCTCGTGGGATACGGATGAGTAAGGATTTGTTGACTTGTAGTTCGTGCCTACGTGGTGTTTGGTGGGCGTCAGTATGTTTACTTTCCACCGGTAGAATGCGTGAAGGCACCATGCTGCCGTACTTATCTGTTTTGAATGTTCGCGGGGAATTTTATTCTTTGCTCCGAACGTCCTAAATGTTAAAAAAGTCCAATCAACTTCTTCAAAATCTCTTGAAATTCACAAAATGTAAATACTACGTGACTTCCATTGGCAGATTTTATGTTCAAAAGACACTTAAAAATGCAGAAGTTGCTTACAATTTTTCTACCCGCACAATACCGGGTCCGATATTCAGGACTTAAAGAAGTGTCACGCAGAACGCGTACGTCTTGGAAAGGTGCGGCACACCGCGAATGTATGCTGGGTACGGCGGCTAGAACAAGTGAGCCAAGGGAACAACGCTCGGAAGAAATAAAACACAGCTAGCGTCATGAGGACTACGCTCAGGTGTGGCGACCATAGAAAAGAACACCACAGGCCCTTTCATCTCAACCCAATTTTGCATTGACGCCTTCAAGCGTTTCCAACGGCGCTACTAGACCTACACTGTGACCTTCAGAACACTGACATTAACTGCGATGTAAACATAATTGAAAGCTTCGATTTACGTAAATTCCCAAATATTTGTGGTATCCGTCAATTTTTATTTGAAATGTCGCCTGTGTCAGAATATCCTTATGCAATGCAGTGTGTTTTAACTTCTGTTTTCGTGTAAAACGGCTTCGTGAATCAATAGTGTATGGTCTTTTATGGGGGAAAGCAATGGTATAAATTCACATTGTTCGTATTTGTATATTTAGGACTACTGCGAGCTCCTTGCTGAACTTCTTACCGTGATTTTAACAGCGATATTTTTTAAGCTTTTAGTTCCGCCGTCGAGCGTTTCCAGAAATCTCAGCGCAGCTCTGTGCCGCCTCACGGTGCCTATCCACCGGCTATGGCTGGGCCTACCATAGCCTAGCTCAGATACCGCTTGCGTGATTGTGTAACGTCACGTAAATTTATTCACATGACCAAAATCACGTAAGCCTAGTCACGTGACCCAAATCATGAAACATCTGCGCCCACCTCACGTAACTTAGATGCCGCTTCTTGTACAGTTAAACCTGGATGTAACGAACCTCCATGTAACGAATTCCTGGATTTAACAAATTTTTTCCAATCCCCAACTCCATCTCCATAGAAGTCCATGTATTTGTGACCTCCACGTAACGAAGGTGTTGCGGTAATCGACCTGAATGTAACGAATTCGCGGCACTGATCATTTATGATTTTGAGCCGTAACACTACTAAAAATTTGTTAATACAACGCGCAAGTTCTATATAATAGGGGAAAAAATATGGGGCAAGATGGCGGGTAGAACGCATACGATTGCAGCAAGCAAGTGCGTGCCATCCATGCGAGCATCGATGTTTTGTGACGTCTGGTGGCGCTGCCGTGCCGAACGGGCGAGCGCACTCTGGTTAGGCTGGTCCGGTAGGTGTTCTGTTGTTAGGCGTAGCGCATTCTCAGGTCTTGGATGCGAGGTCTTGGATGCGCTGGACGTGCTGCGCCGTCACGTCGGCTCGCAGGATGATGCGGAAGCTTTGGAGGAGTTCGTTTCTCTGGTCCGCCGCGTTGCGTCGTCTTTGACGCGAAACACACAGGCGAAAATAACGCAGTTTTTTTGTGTTAAATAAACATTTGAGGTAAGTTGCGCTAAATCGGCATCTGCCGCATGTTTTTTTTGGTGTTCGTGATGATTTCCCTGGTGTTTACTTGAAAACTGCATGTAACGAAAACCTGGATGTAACGAAAATTTGCGAACTTTTTTCAATTTCGTTACATCCAGGTTTAACTGTATGGCCACGTAACGTCATGTAGGTCACGTGACGAAGATCAGGTTGTCACGTGACCAAGATCTAATTAATTAACATCACGTAGTGCTAGTCATGTGACATGTTCCCGCAAAAATCACGTAACATCCCGTAAAGCTAGTTACGTGAAATGTTCCCGCTAAAACAGTGACGGGACAAATGTCCCGCCGAAAGCACTTAAGGCCAGTCACATGCCTAGGCCTAACAACACCGATTCCTTGCCAACCACCGGCGAGTGCACCAAGACACGTAGCCTCCTCGTACCTCGCGCGTGCATGGCGGTGTCCGCGTAATGTATGCGCTCCAGTCTCCTTACTCGGAGACACGGATGACAAGAAACGTGTGAAGGCGGCCCTTGGCCGTAATGCCACAGGCGAGTAAAATCTCGGGAAACCGGACGTGGCGACAGACCTCTCGCCTCCTGTCCTCCGTGCGTACGTGCTGCTGCCATGGGAAGACCGTAGGAAGTCCGAACGCTCTAAAAAGAAGCGGCGTGACAGGAAAAGCGCAGGATCTCCGCTGTTGAATCCAGTGTTGCGCCACTTGTACAAGCTGCGCACATTTCTTTTACATCGATCGCTATATCACTCATTGGAATTCTTTTCCGGCTTTCTGCGGCAGTAACTTAAAGTAGCAGCGATATTGCAATGCGTTTTCGCCACATGGACGTACAGCCATTTTAATATTGCAAATTACAAATGATATTAAACGTCCTGGCGTACACAGAAACATTGTTTGAAATTACGTTCCTCCATAATCACGCCAACTAGGTACCTTATGAACACCGATAAGTATTACTATATCGTAATCGCACGCGCAATGATTTGTCAAGCAACCGAACAAGGTTTGAAACCTGCAGCTTCAGTCGAGAGCCTGCTTCATGAATGCCCCCGAAGCTGTAAGAAAAATCACGCCATATCCACGGAATAAATGATGATAAGTGGGGCGAAGCTCGAGAGGGGGAGATCATCGGTAACCGTAACTCTCCCGTGAAAGTTCGCCCATTACGTCATTAAGAAAGGCGTAAGACTGTGTGCGTACATTGTACAAATCAACTTTTATTTTCGGAGTCAATGCTCCCAGGCCCAGACCTGGTGAAAGACCCCGCGCCATCGAGGACTACCCCGCACCTCCACCACAATTTGTCACGTAGGATGGGACACAACGGTAAAGAAAGAACTTTTATTTAGGGCGAACTTGTGCCCGAACAAGACGAGAGGAAACGAGCAAAGGTCCTTGCGTCTCGTTCGATCTCCGAGAACGACTGCCTGCGTTCCTGGTGTGATCTCTTGCGTGATCTCCCCCTCGCAGTGCACGTGCGCTCGCTCCTCCGTTGGCGAACACAGACAAGCTCGCGCTCCCGGTGCCGAGTTTGCGCTGCCGGTTGCAGCCGGTTCTTGCGCGTGCAACGCGGCCCACTTTGCGACATCTCCGAAAGCATGCGACGGTCACGTACCACGAGACACAAGGGATGGACAGACCCATGACTTAAGGAACTTCGCCCCTAAAATGGGATCCCTGATCTCTTTCTAGTGCTCACACTCAGCACTCGTCACATTTTCCCCACTTATCGTAGTGTTTTATTAAAGAGGCGCAAGGGCAGGATAACTGTTTGGCTCGTTTGCAATATATTGTATGCATTCTGTCGGTGGGTATAAAAATAAGTAATGTGTAAGTACACGGAAGGCTTAGAAAAGAACGTTAGCAACGTCGTCTATTGAGACTACTGAGCAAGTACGTGATGGTTATAGGTCAGGGTTGCTGTTGGTGTAGTTCCAGCGATTCCAGAAAACGTTTCGCTATGTTTAGCTGCTGTTGTCGATAAAAAGGCGAAGTGTTAGAGCAGGGCTGTGCTTGTATTTGATATTACAGTCGCTTATATTACCTACGAGCAATTTGTATGCAATAATACCGTAGGTACGGCACCTCCCAGTTGACTAGGTCACTGCCAGGTACATAAGTACCCGACACAACAGTGCGAAAAGCATAGCGTCTTATCTACGCATCGTACAACGAGAAAAGTGTATATACACGCGTGTGCCTGCAGACTAATTACCGTAACTGTTCGGATAGACACCCAAAAATGAGGTCAATTTAGAACAACGTTTGATGTTTTCTGAAGATCGTCTTTATTATTGCTCACTTAGAGCTTGCAGTATGTCCAATTAAAAGAAGGCGATGCATTGGAAATAGTCTGCACTTTTTAAAATTTTTGTCGCCATGCATCCTAATGCGGGCATGTAATTTATCGGACTTTTCCGTTTGTCGGCCTTGTCCGAGCAGGCCATTGCTCGGACACCAGTGATCGAAAATGCCACGCCACGAGGTTGACCTCTAAAAAAAATCCCCAAGAATGTGCCTAAAACCAGAGAACTGCCGACCTGACCTGCGGCGGAGTTTTTTCCCCTTCGGTGCTGTGAAGCAGAATCAGCAGCGGCTGGCGAACGCACACACGACAAATTCGACTACGTTAAAGCAAGAAACCAACATACAGTGAAGAGTGAATGCCCCGTTGCACAAAGCGAGGTCTGCGGTGGTCACCGCCATCAAACACAGGCGGCCCGGATTACTTTTTTTTTCTCTTTCGTTGCTCCCCGAGTTCCATTTTTTGCGGACCGCGCTGAGTCTGCAAAGACAGCCCCTCTATATTCACCGGGCGTCCACTGCCGGGCCTTGCAGGTGAATAGGCCACTGCGGCGAGGCGATTCTCGGAGGCAAATGAAATGACGCGCCTTACGTATGCGAACATCGCCTTCCAGAATAGAATATCTAAGTTGTAAAGCGAGAAGGCTTTTTTTTTTATTTCCTACATGAGAAACAAGGTATCCGGGAAATGGGTTTTGCTGGCATGACGCTTTTACTAGGAAGAAGTCATAAGTATCTCTCTGGGAATGTTAGGAATGGTAACAGCGCGACCTAAAGTCGTCTTTCACCGAAGGCGTTGCCGGAAGGCTGGCGTCGCCTCCGCAAGAATAGCGGGCTCGCCGTCTGTACCACAGCGGTTTTAAAATGAAGCTTTCTATGTCTCATTGATGGCATAAGTCGCGGGAAAAACGCACTGCGCGAAAGCCAACTTTCTCTCACGATGATGATGATCGTCGGTGAAGGGAAAGGGAAAAAAAAGAGGCTACCACTGGTCGGAATTGAACCTGCGTCTGTTGCGTTATGAAGCCGACGTATATTCGATGGCTTCATTGCGACACGGTCGAAACAGTTCTTATTTGGAGATGGGTGCACTGGCGTGTAAAATTAGACAGGAAAATCGTGTCGCGTTCAACCATCGACGTCTAGCGACGACGATGGTTGAACGCGAAGCTTTCGTACACACTAAGGGATCCCTCAGGAGAAAACGTCGTGCTCCACCTTCGTTGTCCTTGCGGATAGACGGAGGGGTACATAAGTTTTTGTATGGAAGAGGCACTGAAGTAAAATCAGCAGTAGAAAGATTACCCCGGGATAGTTTCTTTCAAAGGGTTTTCCTTTCATCTCTTTCTTGCAAACAGCAATCGAACATGTACAAACAGAAAATGTACTGTACATCTTTGTCACACCCAACTAAATGAGAAAAACACTTCTGATTTCCTTTTCACATTTGCGAAGCCTTACAGTATATAATATGAGGGAACACTGGGTTTAAGAAAGAATGAATAAAGAGGGTAATATTCTTCAGTAATATTCCTCACATTCTTCGTATAATAGAATAGGGAACACGTCCTAGTAATGTAATACGAATAACATACGCCATGTTAGGTGTTTTATAAACACTAAAAAGCCCACCTTACAAACTATTTTTCCTTCACTACCATGGAAACGACTGCTGCTTTGGTTGGGAGTAAGAGCCGAGAACTCAGGCTTTCGATACTGGCGCTTTCACCCAAGAACCGCAACGCGCGCTGATAATTTTTACCGCGCTGTTGAAAAACTTGTCCTTAAAGGGGCCATGCAGACAAAACACAAGTTTGGTTCATTCGAAAGATTGTCTCGTTCGAATCATACTGATACCACTTTTAAACGCACGCTTCGCTCAAATAAGCTATATAATTGAGTAAAGAGGGAATGTCCATGCGAACCGCAGGCTCATTTCCCGCAGCAGAAGCTACGATGTCATATGTCGCCAGCTGTAAGATTGGCTGAGGCCGGCAAAAGCAAACGCTAATTTGCCGAGCGAGCTGTTTACGTTTAATTATAATACATACTCATTTTACACGAGTTAGAATGGGGAGGTAAACATTGAAAGTTACGAAAATACATGTAAGCATACAAGTACCGATGCCTACTGCTGTTGGTAGTGGGTGCACTATGTTTGTTTTAGCTGCACAGCAGTCCGCCGCTTTGGAGTTGCCTTGAACATAGATTTCCTTAGTAAGTATATTAGAGAGGAAACTGCGCCTGATAATCCATGTCGTCGGGGCTGGGGGGGTGAGGGGAATACCCCATTTTTGGCTTGGGCATGGCATGACAACTGGATTCTTAACGTGGTATTTGGGTTCTTGGCTATGCAGTAACACGTCTAAGAGCTGCGAGGAAGCCGAAATCCTTCGTGTTCTGTGGTAGCCGTGTTCGGTGAAGCAGCAGGCAGTGCGTGATCATTCGTGGCGTTGGTCATGCCGCGGTCGAAGGACGGATGACTGATTGGGCAATATGCCGCCGCGAAATTTGCAGCTGACAAAAAAGAAACAAAACGTACTTCGATGTAGACAAGATACGACAGATGATACGGGCGCCTCTATCCCTCCTATCTTGTCATCGTCCACGACTGTTTAACGGCACGTTTTCTTTTTTTCTTCAATTACAAACAAACTCGCTCAGCAGCAAGTTTTGTTAAGCTATAGTTTTTGTCAAGCACATTATTTCAAATAATGGTAAAATAATAAAATAAGAGTCTATAATGAGTTTCCGCCCCAAATATTAACATTGTTCGTAACTACCACCTTGGCCTGCTGAATAGCAGGCACAACCGTTGCGGAAAAAAAGAAAAAAAACGCTTTGCTTCCACTTTCCTTAGTTTTGAAATAGCCTGTTATATTTTCCCCTTGCGTAACTGCCCACTATTCTTCATGTTTTTGCACGCTATTTTTGGCGTTATTCGTCACGTTTTTGGCAGTTTGTTTATATTTGCAGTCACTAAAACGCTTCAATGCAAGCCAATGATGAAACTAAAGCGAGCGCATGATGTAGTGGCTGTCCATGACGGCACAGACGGCCTTGATGTGAGCCGCATAGACGCTAGCGCCTGATTCGTCTCTCGTGTACATTGCAAGAAACTCTTTGGTCTTCAACGACACTGGCCGATTGGCGTCAGCGACGTTGTCATACGTGACGCTGTTTGTCGAGGATCCCCCATTTTTCACAAAACGATTACTTTCAAGAAGAACAAAAACAGGCCATGTGCAAATACCGTCAAAAACAAAGCAATGGCGTACAACGGCCCGCGGATGTGTATGGTAGCGCCACCTGGGAGTACTGACGGCAAGCAAGGCTGCAGAGACGAAGCACGCAGTTGAACCTAGATTGATTAATCTCTCAGTGAATACGGCATTATTTGCTCCCGGTCAAGCTCTGGGGGCACTACAAAACACGAAATCTTTCGAATAAAACAATCTTGTATTTTGTGCGCACGGCCCCTTTAGGTTCAAAACAGTGAATACGGAGTAGAAACGAAGCATCCACAAAAACAACACCCCTTCGTGAAGAAAGGTGGGAAAAGCGGGAAAGTTTCTTGCTACCAAAACTGCGCAAAAGGGCGCCGAAACCTTTGCTTAAAGTGCGCCTACCTTCAGATGAAACTGCGTTTAACCCATCGCCAAACTTTGAAACACCCATATATAAAACGAAGAACTAACACATTCGGCGATTAGTCGCGCGCATGTACGAACGATGCAAAATGTATGCCGATACGCGGTTTATTAGATAAAGGTATACTATCTTCTCTTTCTTTATGATCGATGCCTTTATTTTCTTATCTAGAAGTGCTTCTTTTTTGCCATTTTGAAGTAGCTGGGTTGAAAAATGGAAGCCTGCTTTCACGCACACACCGTGTGTCCAGAGATCTAATCAGTGCTTTTCGGTCGACCAATCCGTCTATGCAGAAAAGCATTAGTTTCATGATAGGACGCCATCGGTTTCTCAAGAAAGCTTACGCTTTATACAATACTTCACTAACTTCACCTGCGCTTATGCAGCTCTAAATAAGACTGGAATAGTAATTATTCTTACTTAACTGCAAATCACGCATGGATCCCGCTAAGGCAGCGCTTTGTTAACAGCTAAGCTGCCTGACAAATTGTAATTTTTTGTGTCCATAGTTAAAAATACCAAGAAATTGCCGAGCATGCGCACATGAGCGCGGGCCTCGCTACGACCGCCCAGCTTTCCCTGCGCACGTTTGTCAAGTAAAGCATAGCCGCTGAGGGAGATCGGCCAAGATGGCGACGAGCGCCCCAAAGTTGAAAAATTAAAGCCGTTCCACTCACTGTGAAATCCGTCGGAAGTGCAGAGCAGTGATTCGCCACAGTGGGCTGTACCGCTGTTATCCGCTTACTGCTACCACCGCATGCAATTCAAATTTCCCGCCTTTGAAGTGCTCGCGCGCCCCCTGCCTGAAACTCTGCCAGCGGGAGTTCTGTTCTCTCTGTGCTTTTCTCTCCGCACGTGCCAGCGTTGCACTGCCACCTTTTGAGTTTACTATCGTACAAACCAACGCAACGGGCGTCCTTAACTAAAGGAACGCGGGCGCTGCTGATTAATAGCGTATATTTTTCCTCAAATGTACCTATAGTTTTCTTTGCGCTAAACAACGGGGAGATGTATGACAAGCGCCAGCGTTTCACGAGTTTCGAACGCTTATGAGTGTATAAACCGCTTGGCTTGCGAACCCTCTGGGGTACGCCGCGAACAACAGCGTTACCAATGGACGCCGCCTTGGTGCTCTATATACTTGGGTCGAGCAAGCGAGCTAGGACGACAAGGCGAGCGCCTCAAGTGCTCTGCACTTTAAAAAAGCCAAGAGAACGGCGAGCAGACGCGCCAACCGCTGAGCGTTCCCGGCGCACGTCTGTCAAGCAAAGCAAAACCTGCAGCGTTCGCCGTAATCGTGGCGACACTTGGTAGGAACGAGAAAACACGTCATAGCCTACTCCCCTCCGAGCATAATGTCCAATGATTTTACTTCGAAAAAAGTGAAAGCTCCCCACTTACAGCAACAATGATGGATTAAAGTTCGCGGCGGCCGCGAAGTAGAAGCCAATCGGCTGCAATCGGAGCTGCAATCGGGTGCAATCGGCTGAAGAAGAAGCAAATCGTCCGCAACCTTCAAGACCTATGTGATGGTCGTGAAGGTTGCTTACAGCTTCGCTACGATGATCGTGAAGGTTACGTACACCTCCCTACCTTCAAGTCCTACGGGTTAGTCTGAGCTTCTTCCATTTCTTTTTTCGTAAAGTGAGTACGCGTTGGCGGACTAAATCACGAATTTAGATACAAAATTCGGTCTCGATGCTTAAGATCACATCCGATTAAGTTTTGTGCTTCACTGCACAGAAAAAAAACAACAACTTATCACTACCATAAACTTTTCGCAGCTTCTTCTCCCTTAGCCTTTTGCGCAGTGCAAATTGAATGTTTACCAACTGACTTAACTGCAAGCGTTCGCGTAGTTTTGCCTTAATCGCCAGACAAATCTTAGCTCAGAACACTTAAGAACACTCCTTGCAATAACAATCTGACCTTTTCGTGTAGAAGCCCTTAGGAACGAAACAAAGACGGTGCATGAAATTTGAGCCACTCTGTCGTCCTTCGTTTCTTTGAGGAAGAAAGGAAACCTTTTCGCGCAATTTGCTTGTTATCCTGGTCTATCTAGGGGCCCAAGATGCACGAGAAATCTTTTAATTGGCACCGTAATTTGATCTCGCGTAATCTTCTTCCCGCGCACTTTGCAGCAGACCTCAAAATAAGTAGAATAAAAGCCTCCGCACTATTTCATCACTCAACTCCGGAGATTTTAAGGGTCGTAAAATTTATTTTCCGGCCTTCAGAAATTGTTCTGTGTCTTTTTCACCGCGTCACACGAAGCTTTCCTTACGTTGCAATCAGCGCCTGGGGTTCGCTTTGCTGTTGGGACGGTGATTAGCCAAAGAAATTGCGCGTTAATTGGCTGCGAAGCACGCCCGCTTCGAATGACAGTGCCGCACTGTAATATTTTTATGCGTCGTCTAAGAAAAAGCAAGATCCTTAAAGACGTGCACCCTCCGGGTACAAGGATGCAAGGCACTGATTTCAACTTTTATCCCGAAAGCTCGCGAACACTTGTTTTCACGTTTTTTACATACAATTTTTTTTACGAGTTAAAGGGTTCGCGTGCCTGGGTCCGATGCAATCTTCGGGTACAGCAGCGCCGCCTTGCGAGACTATAAGGAGACTCTATGGGCCCTCAGGCTGCCTTCTCCAGGCTCTGGCGTTGCCCTTACAAATGGAAACGTGGGTGATCGTTCTTGCTTCAGGCGCTCACAAAGGCTGTTAGGGGGCCACAAAAAAGCACGTCGAAGAAGGGGGTCAAGACAAAAGGGAGTAAAATGATTTTGAGTAGGGTTTTAACGAGGTCCTTACCAAGGAGTAACAAGAACGTGAACTTCCCGGATATGTTTGGTATAAGGGTGGCATCATGACCATGTTGGTACTCCGTAACTAAATAAACTAATTGGGCACAAATGGGGAAATGTAGTCGAAAGCTTGCGCCGTGTGTGACCGTCTTCACGTCGCCCCTGTCTCCTCTTTCGGCGCAATTATTTTATTTAGCTATGTTTGATATATTGTTAATTGTAGATACCACACTGCCACGAGAGCAAGGTAGCTAAAGTTCAAGTCAATAAAATAGTAGCTTCAGCTGTTGGCAGTTTTGTTTGTACTGTGGAGATTTCCTCTTCCCGTGCGTCGAGATTTTGGCACGCGTAAAGGTAGCCAAATGGTCGAAATTAGGCCTGAACGCTCTACTACAGCCCCGTTTGTAGGTATCTATTGGGCGATTAAGCCATTAAAATTCGAATTTCAATCTGGGTCCGCAGACAGACGAAGACAGACATCATACTGGCCGAGTTTTCAAGGGCTCACAAAATTTGAATTCGGCATTGTTTTGAGACCTTAGCCGCTTGCCATTTTTATTCGTGTTGCTGTCCCCGCAGACACTGAAGGGTTCACTATACACCAAGCCAAACAGTGAGGGAGGCACCAGGTATTTGAAATTATCTAACCATGACAGCCATCTTCAGATTGACAAAAGCATGCTTATCGGCGAAACGACAATGGCAACGCACGAGCCCCGAATTGCTTCATATCGCAGGAGTGGTGGGGTTCCGTTTTCAGTGGTTTGTTTTCTTGAGTAGACATTTCCTTCGAATTTTGCTGATTCTAATTCAAGTGTTTTTTTTTTTTTTCGTCTGGGCTATTTACATTTTATGAGTTTCTCATATCTTAACTTTCCTTGACCTGAGTCACCGAGTAGATGTTGCAAAAGCACTGAAATGTATTCGTGCAAATCGCAACGCCAAAAAATATCAGATGGAAAAAATAACAAATAAAACGAAGTCACGTCAGCCAGTTGTCTACCAGACGCCCTGTTAGTCTGCAGATGTTTAAACTTGGGCTGTTAACCTCTTGTTTTTTTCTTTTTCTTGTCGAGCCTATCGATAGTCGCCGGCGGGAGTGATTGTGCGCAATATTGCGACTCATTTAATGGAACAGCGCGAAAAAGCTCAGCGAGCCCCCATTAAGGCAAAATCGCCTCATTTCGAATCCTCCCTTCCTGCGAAGTATTTCAGGACCACCTTGATGTGTCTACAGATGACGTGATACCCGCTTTTAATGAAGTATCACTTATAACGAAGGCAATTTTCGGTCCAGAGGAGTTTGCTACAAAGACGGTTCCCTTTAATGTGTACTGGGAAGAGCAAGCCACAAAGGAGACACGTGCGGGAGGCATCCTAGGAGCGTGTGCGCCCCCTTTGCTGCAGTGTGGGTGTCCATTCGTGCGGGCAAAGCGAGTGTGTGTTTGTAAGTGCGTGGGAGTCTGCCTGCGTGGGATTGCGAGTGTATAAGTGAAGGCGTGTCTTTGTGTTCGTGAGTGCGAGTGTGTTTGAGTGTGTTAGTGAGAGCAGACGCGTGTGTATTGTGTATGCGCGTGTCTGTGAATATACAGTGGCTGCAGGAGTCGAGTTGGGACGGCGGGCAGTCCTACTTTCTCAGTCGTCTTCTAATGAGGGCTGCTGGAAATCTGGCGATCGCGTCGCGCGGCGCAGTGCACGCCGCGCCTACAGCTAATGAAGACAACTTCGCAAAGTGAGCGTGTGGATGCGGCACGGACCGGGATAACTGCGCCCTAGACGAACAACGCTTTGCCGCACCACTCTCTCTCTCTCGGCGGCAAATCTCTGCGTCGCCAAAAAAACGTGCGGTCTCTCCTTTCCCCTCCCCCACTTTGCCCCCCACCCCATGGAAATACGCACGAGAGACCAAGAACTGCGGGGAAAATGAGGGCGTAGGGAGGACGACTGTTTGAAATAACATGCATTCTTTCCCGCCAAAACGGAGTAAACGGCCTCTTTCAAGAATTCCCCAACTCTGCAGGGAAGGGACCGAAAGTAAAAATACAAAAAAACACCGTGCAGAAAGTCGATGCACGTTAACTTTGCTCGCATGCTTCGCGATCCAGCGACGCACTGCCACGCTTCGCTTTTTTACGCCATGGAAGCCACGCTCTGGTTTCATACTGGTAACCCTAACCCAATCTTCGCGCAGAATATAAACGGAGATAAATTTGCGAAGGTACCGGAAGGAGAACACCAACGTATCTATTCGATTATACTTCGTTCCGGTGCCTCCAGACCCCATCATTCTTCATTAAGAAGGGACAAAACAGAGGCTGGATGAGGCGCTGTGTCTGTACTAAGCTGCGCATAACGTGTAGGCATACAGGAACCTAGGCGGCAGCGGATAGGATCAGGAATAGTTTACGCAGACATACAGTCGAGGAACGGGAAGTTATGTATTAGTAATTAGCGGCACGCTCTGGAAGGACCGTTTGAGGCACTCGCACCTGCTTCAAGACTGTTTGGACGATTATCGTAAATCACAAGGAAGTTAAGATTTCATGATGCACCTTCCCGACTCCTGAAGTGGATTTATCCAGCACCTACACCCGCAGCTGTATTGTAGTGCAACTTGTGAAATATTGAATCTTGTTGCGTTGCAGCAGCACTGGAGCGTTTACTTGTAAGGCTTTGAGCCAATGAAAACACGGCGCACATTGTGTGCACCACAGTGATGGCGACACCAACGTCACCCGAACTCGCAGTGAGATATGAAACAGCGTTCGATGCGTCTGTTATGCTATTGCAGTTCGCAGCACTAACGTGTCCGCTACTTAGGTTTGGCGGCATCGCCGGCTTCTTAACGGGGCCAACGAATCGAACACCACAGATGGAAGGAAAACTGAGAAGGAAAGTGTGGCTAAAGTGTGAGGGGGAGGACGCTGCCTCGAGACGGCGGGAGACGCTCCCCGGTGGCCAGGCGCTACAACATAACGAGAGAACGAAGCGGTCACGGTAGATGAGCCCGCAGTAAAGCGGATGATGAAAGTATGGTGAAATTGTGAGGGGGATTGCAGTATGCCTTGGCCGCGCCACAGAAGCCCAGCAGGCGCTACATCAGTCCTTCGGTGTCCTTCTCGTCTTGTGGCTCATCCGAATCACGTGACGTTTGCGCAGGAGGTTCAAGCATGATTTTCAACAACATGCTGGGCAGCGGCGACGCGCTGCGAGGTAGCGAC
This sequence comes from Haemaphysalis longicornis, assembly GCF_048455015.1. Taxonomy (NCBI): domain Eukaryota; kingdom Metazoa; phylum Arthropoda; class Arachnida; order Ixodida; family Ixodidae; genus Haemaphysalis; species Haemaphysalis longicornis. The sequence goes on from NW_027526361.1 coordinate 124,667,498, forward strand.
CGAGTGGCGCGCGCCACCGTGCGTTCGCTGATCACACGATCACTTTCTCAGACGCAGCAGCTATGCGTCGTAACGGAAAAGGCTGCAGTTCGCGCTGCGGACAAATTTCGAATAAGGGAGTATACCATCTTGCTGCGCCAATATTCAGACACGGCACGAAAAGGACAGACACATGCGCACAGAGACGGAGACAGAGACAGAGCTAGAACCAGAGATAGAGACAGTATCAGAGACAGAGACAGAGACAGAGACAGAGACAGATACAGATACAGATACAGATATAGAGACAGAGACAGAGACAGAGACAGAGACAGAGACAGAGACAGATACAGATACAGAGACAGAGACAGAGACAGAGACAAAGACAGACATCCCCTGTTTTAATATTGTCGCTCGGAAATCTTATAGAGGATTACCAACTAGCTGGAACCAACACGTTGTTAGCGATGGTAATAATAGTCAGCCATGTTTTCCCTTTGATTTTTAAATGGTCTTCGTGTGTTTTATAGAGGGGTCACCTTCGCTTGCCCTTATGCCGAGACCAGATGTTTGAGTTTTCGTACATGTGGTATTGTTGCTTGCTGGGCCAATAACGACTGTTGAATCAATACCGAAATAGCAACGCAATCAGTGGCGTCGAAACCATTTTTGTGCGTTTTTATTACGATCTCTAGCTGTGTGCATGAATAATAGGGGTTGACGTACAGGCTCGCCTGCGGGAAAGATCGACAACGCCTCGTTTATCTGTGCACAATGCAAAAAAAAAAAAAAACAACCTCGAAAACAATTTTGGAGCAAGGAAGAGAACATGTCATAACGTGACAACGTAAATAATTTTGCAGCTACTCTGTTCAGGAACGTAAAAAAAAATGTTGAGTTGCTAATAAAAACAAACCAAGCCCATCAAAAATAGCCTTATTATGAAACCCGGAACCGGAACCTTTGTAGGCTATACAAGAGCCCCCGCATACATTACTACCAAGTTGAACACGTATGAAATATTTGACCGAGACAAAAATTTCACCCCTTTCAGCGAAGCGCAATCTGCGCCGAACACTCAACGAACGCGCGCTCAAAACTCCAACACGGCCGCACCGCTCCTAATGAAATGGCCGAGAGTAAAATCTCGCACACACAAAACACGCACACACGCGAAAAAGGAAGCGAAGAGTGGCTGGTAACTCGATTGCCAGAATCGCGTCAAATTTGCGGGTTCGGGATCATTCAATTAACCTAGGACGCGGGGAGCAGCTCACTCGAGCTGCTGGGGTGCAGGGCGGCGTGGGGGCGAAGAGAGATGAAAAGAGAAAGAAGAGCAGGAAGAGCAGGGATGGAAGAGGAGGGGCAGCGGCAATCTCGATCCCAGAAGTGCCTACGGTACGTGGGCCTCCAATTAGCTCGTCCACTCGATACGGACATCGCTGATACAAGACACTCGACTATCCGAGGGTTCTATGGCGCCCGTTTTATTGCCTGCCTCTTACAGCCTCGCGGGCTGACGGAGCGTATGCAAGGCTACACCGCCGGAAGGCGCGGTCGCGTCTTTGAGCAGGCGCCGATTCACTGAACGGCTCCCTGTGCGCTTGCGAACGTTGTATGTGCACTTTGGGACGAAGTGACGTGCGTGCCTGCGTGCACACGCGAGCGCGTGTGTTTTGAGTTTGTAAAAGTAGGCCTAACGCCGAGCGCGGCGTTTTACACGCCGACGTTTATGGGGACGAGACGCCAGGCGGGAAGCGCCGAAAGCAATCGACTTTCTCCGGCGCCCCCTGCTTCCGGAAACAGAGTGGGGAGGAGAGGGGGGAGTTGTGGAAACGACCAAACTTTAGCGCGCCAAGAGCAGCTCTTGGGGAGATTGGCGCTCTAATGTGCGTTCGTCGAGTGTAAATTGTGCTCCCCTCCGCTGGTGTGTCGGCGGGGAACCGGGAATAATGATTGAAGAGCTGCGTGAGGCAAGCGTTGTAAAAGGTCGCTGTGGCATTTCGCTCGGTCACGTGATTGAGAGCGTGACTTAAGTTTAATCAGATTATCGTTGGGGGGGACCAGTTACGCTATAGGTTAGGAGAGTTGCAGAATGTGGAACGTCACGTGCTGAGGGGAGACCGGCTGGGGAAACAAAGTGTTGTTCCACCATGCTTCAAAATGAGCAAATAATATTTCCATTTTGGCTTCTTTGGAGGGGTTGCCAAATAATGGGGTTCTTGGAAAATAAATCTTTTTATGTTTAAATGTTTCAGAATCCGACTAAGAACCATAATTTTATTTCCAACATGTGTGTTGGGGGCCACCGAAACCAAAAGGGGCTCCGTGACCACCTGAGGGGTCCTGGGGTCCTGTACAAGGCAGCAGGACTTCGCAAGTACACAGAGAAGAGTAAATTACTAAAATACAGAATGGAGATAATAAAATACCGTGAAGTGTAAGACCTTGTACAGGACATTTTGGGGTCGTATGTAACAGGAATAGGCACACTATTATTTCTATAAAAAATCTCTTCATACAACAGTATACGACCGCGTAATAGTCATATTCCAAGTTTTTATAGCATCTCTTTTTAACAAACAAGCAAACAATGACGGTTTGGCGAACTCACGCATGAAAACAAACATAAACCACACTGAGCATTACTGAACGTTCCTGTCAATGGGCTAATAATACTCGCGCGTTTCGGTCGATGGGTTACAAAGGTGGCGTACATTCAACCCTAAACATCTTTATTCAAGTATAAAAGCCTCTAAGCTTTACTTTGCAGTCTACAGCTGATGCTCTGTGCGGCGCATTTTTATACCGCAGCAGTCACATTCTTTTTAGATTTTATTTTGGCCTGTTTGAATGTGTAGGACAGATAAAAAAGGCTGTGGGAGCCGCTTTACAGGTCCCCTGCCCTTGTTCCTACGTAAGTAATCCACTCATATTGTTCCCTGTTTTTTTACGGCGGTATAAAATGTACGAAAAAGCTTCTTTACAACGGATTGGAAACAAAAATAAACATGGCATTGTCTACAAAGCAGAAATATTCTGGTAATATGCAAGTTTCTGTATCAGTGCTACCAGGACATGTGTATATTAGAGGGTACATTCCCCTTGGCTCCCTTTACAAAGCCTGGGGGGGGGGGGGTCAAACTGACGACCTGATTTATTTTTGATGTCACACGAACAACCAATGCCAGCCACAATACGCCTCCACGAACGCTCGCACAAGCGCAACTAGACAGCGATGTAGTAGTTGCTGCGCACGCCTCTTACAATTACAGGGAATCGGCTACACTGATCTCGACAGTGACTCTCGCGTGCCTAAAGCCAACACGGCTCTATTTTACACTAGGAGCCTGCAGCCGCCTCGGCAGCCCGCGTCACCGTTCACAACGTCGAGGTTCCGCCATACCCTTCAGTGTTGCACAAGCGAGGAACGTGGTTCCGCGGCGCGCCTATTGTTTTATGGTGTTCAATATATTGATACGCTTGCTCCTGCTGCTTGGTTCACCAGCGAGAAAACGCCTCCCCCTTTCTCGCCGCCCCCCTGTACCCTCTTCTTCCCTCTAACATATGCTAATGCTTTACCGAGGCTCTACCTAAGCGTTCCGCTGCGGCGCTTTCAAGAGTCGTAAAACTTCAGGGAGAGCCATTTCATTCGCTTCACCTGTCCATGATGGCCGCGCGGGATTTTCTAACGGAGCCTCGCGTCTTCCCCTTGCAAGTCCCCATCCCGCCGGTTGCGTCTCTTATCGCCGCGTGTTCCTTCTTTTTTTCCTTTTTCATTTGCATCCGCTCTCGCTCGGCCGAGCATACAGGTCAGAGCACCTTCGAGACGTAACGCGGGCTCGTTTAAAATTTATTTCGCCGCGAAAGAGGCCGAGGAGCTCTATCTCGCGAACTGCGCCGAGAGGGTTCCCGGACAAGCCGGTTGGGGTGTGTACTAGGAGGTACGGCAAACAGGATGCGACATTTTAGGGAGCGCATACGGGTAGTCTGCAAAACTTTTCCGGTATCATTAGGTATACCTTTCTTTGTAAGAGTGGCCATAAAGACAAAATTCATCCATGTTTAATTTGAAGGAACTAGCTCTTGATAGTTTAATAATCTCTATTCGAGCAGAGAAAGTTGTTTTTCACCGGAAAACGGGAGAAATATAATAAAACCCAACATCGCAGTGATGCAATAGTATCGTAATCTTCATCGTCATCGTGATCATCATCATCATCATCATCATCATACTAATCAGCCTGCTCCGGTCAACTGCCGGACAAACGCCTCTCCCACTGACCTCCAACTGCTCCTGTCCTGCGCTGCTCGAGTCCACTGTTTACCCTTGAATTCTCTTATTTCATCCATCCATCGGAATAATGACATTCCCCGCCTTCTAAACCAGTCTCTTGGTATCCACTGTGCTACCCCAATTGCCTACCGGTTGTCAGTTCGCATTACCACATGGACAGCACAAGTCTATTTCTTTTTCTTAACCTCAACTATAATATCTTCTACTCCAGTTTGCTCTGTGATCCAGGTAGCTCGTGTCCTGTCCCTGAATACTACTTCTAACATTATCCGTCCATGGCACGTTGAGCCGACTAAAGTTTGCTTATCTAGTTCATTAGTAAGGCTCCAAGTTTCAGATCCATGCTTTATAACCGGCGGTATGCACTGGTTGTAGATTTCTTATTTGACTGGCAAAGGTAGCTTGCATTTCATTATTTTTGAGCGTTTTCCGAGTGCTCCCCAACCACCGGACCTCTCTTTCGTGGTTGAGGTCAGTACTAAGCACCTGTCCGAGGTTGTATTCTTTTGTTTCCTAAGCTGAAGAAAACGTTCTTCGCGTGATTATTCCTCATTACTTCACATTTACTCGTATATTTTTTCAGCTCCACGGCCATGATTTCCGATTCTGGTTCCTCAAACATTGTTTACAGGTGTTCGGCAGTCTCACTCAGCCGTGCTCTGCCGTTCGCCAACCTCAAATGGCTTCGGTATTTCCCGTTTGTCCTTAATCCTATGTTTTACCTGTTTAGCTTTCTAAACACCCCCTCCAGACATGCTGTGAATAGTTTTAGCGAGATGGGATCAGGATCAGGATCAGGAATTTATCGCTTTGCTTCTAGAGGGTTATAATGACTGGGTATTCTTTATATCTGCATTCTAGAAGTCTTATGTAGGTCTCCTCTATTCCCTGGTCATTTAGTCCTTCTAGCAAGGCTGCGGTGAGAATGGAATCAAATGCTTTCTCATAGTCTCCAACTTTGAAGTAAATGAGTATAATGTATTCTGCGGTATTTTCTGTCACTTGATTGACAACATGAATGTGATCCATAGTTGAGTACCTTTTTCTAAACCCCGCCTGCTCTTTCAGTTGTTGGAAATTCAGAATTTCACCTATGCCGCTAACTATAACTTTGATAAAAAGCTTGTACACAACAGAGAGTAGGCTGATGGGCCTGTAATAGTTGAGTTCCTTGGGATCTCCCTTCTTATGAATGAGAATGATGTTCGGATTTTTCCAGGCTATCGGCACTTTTTGGGTCTTCAAAGCATTTCGAAAATAGTACAGCGTGATCTTCCAGAACAAAATCTCCACCCTCTTTCAAAAGAAAAACGGTTATGCCGTCCTCCCCTGCAGCTGTATCTCTATTCATCACATTAAAAGCCTTTCCTACTTGCTCTTTAGTTGCTTGTGGGACATCGCGAGTTTAGCTTGTACTCTCAGCAGTTTCCCCTCGTATACGTCTCTGGCATAGTTCTGCTACCTTTATTGTCTCGTCCAAATTGTGTGTTATTTACCCTGCTCGTCTCTGAGTGCGCACATCCTGCCTTTGCCGATGGCTAACTTTCCCTTAGTTGCTTTCAAGCTTCCCCCTGTTTCCAGCGTTTCCTCGATGACTGCCATGCTGTATGTACGAACTGGTAATCAGTTTCGACAGCTCGGCCGGTTCAATCTGGTCTGCCGTACTTGACGCTTTCAGGTTCTTTCTTATGGCAATTACTTTATTCGTTTTTTAAGATAGTTTCCGAGTTTGTTCTCTACATGTTGCTTCTCCCACAGCTGCTGCTGATTCACTGATTGCCGCTGTTACGTTCTCATATAACTTGTCTACAACGACCTGGTTGTGCTTGTCTTAAAACGCGAATTTGTTTTGAAGAGTGATTTTAAATTCCTGCGATCTGGCTCTGACTGACTCCGTGCGGGGTTTCAGTTTTCACGAGATTTCTCCTTTTTCTTTTGAGATTCTGCCTTAGTTTGCATCTAACCATCCTATAATCTCCCGCTTTGAATCGTACGTAGCATCTCTACGCTCAAGTCCGCAAAGCGACAAAAATATCTCTGGGTCTTCCTGTTACCACTAGCACCACCCGACTTGCGCAACTTGGTGTTCTCCCGACGGTTACTGACATAATTGACATCCACCGCAGCCACCAACGTCAACGCCTCTCCGAAACTGCAACAGGTCTTCCTATCTTACGCACATTAAGATACCCGTCCCGTCCTCCCCGACCTCAAACAACTCCTCTAGACAGCAAAATAGTCTAACATACTACCGTAGTACCTATTCCCCGCCACATGGACAAGGAACGCAATCCCAGACGCCGTCTTATTCGTGCCGCATACTACGCCAAGAAAGTAAACCGTGATACCGACAGCTGCCACGTATTCACAGATGGGGCATTTGAAGATAATTTCGGTGCGGTCGCCTTCATCACTTCAGGGGGTACTCACTGCTCCACCACTCGACACTGCACCCCCGCAGAAGAAGCCGAACTTCTCGCTACCGCTTTTACTACTGCTGACAACACATCCCCCGTCCGCACGACCAATATCTATACCGATTCAAAGCCAGCATGCTACCACCTGGCTCAGGGTATTGCCTTCCCCTCCTCACTGTCCCTCTTCAACAACGTTAAAGGACCTTTCACGTGCACTGGATCCCTGGTCACGCATGCGTTGCAAGGAACGAACGCGCTCATCAGCTTGCCCGCGAAGCTCTCCTCCGGGCCCCTGTCGACGCTCGCGACACAAATCCTTGTCCTCCCCCTCCGCTCCCCACCTTAGCAGACATTTTAAGCACACGCCGCACGTTCCCTCCTCTCCATTCCGGGATTACCCGTCGCGAGCAAGTAGTAATTCGGCAGGCGCAAACATATACACTGCACACACCCACTCGGCTCCATCTGTTCCAACGCACGCCAGACACCCCTGTCCCACTCTGTCCCCACTGCTTTATTCCCCGTATACCCAGGACCACATTCTGTGGGAGTGCCCCTACAACCCTATCCAACGACACAATTACACCGGAGAGTGGCTGGCTGTTGCAGCGAGTCTCCAACAGCAACGGGAACTGGCGGCCCACATCATCAGGGCCCTCAGCGGCTGCCTGGACCGAGGCCGCTGATTCGCCCCACCATGCCACGAATAATAAAGTTTCTATCTATCTATGTATCTACGTCTTGCACAATACCTAAGTTGACACTTAAAATGAAGTCAAATTTGTTTTTTGTTGTATTATCGGAACTTTTCCGTGTCCATTTCCTATTCACTAGTTTGTAAAAGAATGCGTTCATCAAACTCGGGGTATTTCGCTAAGAAAATCTCGGAAGTTTATCGCTTCGGCTGTTGCGATTCTCTCCGACTGACTTTTCTCCAGTGTGCTTCTTAGCGACCTTCGGATTAAAGTCTCCTTATTGGTGACTTCAATACAATAGCAGCACCAGCGACGAAATTGAGGGCAACACTAAACCATAGTTATCGGCGCTTTAAGTTCGCGTTAGCATTGAAATGACACAATCATACGGAGCTAGGGACCCCACTACAATCGCCAAGTCAGGTATCTCCGCGGAGGCTTTTATAGGCGGCCACCAATCGCACAAACATACGTTGCGGTTACAGATTCCTCGACCCAAATGGCTCGGGAGTCCCCACTGCATCATCTGTGTTTCTTAATATCTAGATTGACTTTTGAAGTCATCGATAGAAATGTTTTAATTATTACCAAGGCGGAGCAGCGTTTTCAACGAACCGAACTTAAGATTTTTCTTAAGTGTTCATAAGCACCGAGTTAAAGCACAGCCGAATGTTGTGTTCCAGCCGTGTTAACGTTAAAAAAAGTACCTTTAAATATGTTTCAATTTGCCGTGAGACTGCAGTCTCCGAGCTCACACCGGGTTGACGATGGTGGGTAATGTACTTTCAACACAGCAACACATAGGAGAACAAGCAAAGAATAGTGAAAGTTTGTAGACAAGAAAACATAGTACGTTTCAGTTGCGTAACAGCCTCCTGCAGCTTTCGGAATTGGGTCGCCTCAAGACGAAGGAAAAAGGGAGGGATAAAGAAAGAAGTGATGCTTGCGGCGGTCTTTTTTATGACTAAAGGAGGATTTTCGATGAACGTTGAAAAGGAGCGGGCTGTTTCTTCGAAGGTTTCCACGTGGCTTTTTCGTGTGGGCTGTTTTTGTGGCGATATCCCCTCATTTGGTGCTTTTCAGTGGCATAATCTCCCGCACGTTTTTATGTTCCATGGTGCCATTAGTGAAATAAGAGACCGCGAAATCTGCCTTGGTTTCATATATACCTTACGTAACCTCGGAACCAGTGAGGTACTCGTTACGTATTTCGAAATGACACGTCTGAGTTTACCGTTTTTCTTCGAACCCCGACGCTCTATTTTCACGCAATGCCTAGTGGCGAATACAACTCTGCCTTCTCTTTCCCAACTATTCCATAGACAGAGAACACTAACAGCAGCTTATACCGATTTAGCAGCTCTTGCAGTCTAGACGTCCGTGCACGTGTCTTCGAAATATTGCGCAGCAATACAGATTTCAAAATAGTCACCCGAAATTGCCTGCGATAGAGACGGCATATAATTACTAAACGCAAAATAAAGTATCTGAGGGTCAGAGTACGCTGGCTGAGTTTGCTAACAAACAAGCGACGGAGATGGAATACTGAAAAATGTGTTTAAAGCGATATTTTCAACTTTAGTTCACATTCTCGGTACCTACTTCGGTACCACCCAATGGAAAGAAACCACATGTATACTTTAGGAAGAGCGCTCCTATTCTGCTTGCTGATCCCCCAAAGTATATAAGAGAGGAGACGCGTCAGGTAAAAAATTTCCAACCCATCCTCTATGAGTACCAGCAGCGTGCAGTGAAGAGCCGCGCCAGGAAAAGGAATTCTCCAAGCCTTTTCAATCCGGAACAGGGGTGCATGCGAAGTTTGTAGGGTTAGGACACCTTGGAGCTTCATTGTTGCTTGAGCGAGAGTGCTTTGCAAGCCATGTGACTCGTTCGCCGGCTCGCTCACGTTGGTGTTCCCGCAGGTCTTCCCTATCTTCGGAGGAGCGGGCCACGAGCGACCTACCCATGCCGCAGCAGGCATTGAGGTGGGTGGCGAGAATTGCGCGCGGGGCGAGCTAACCTCCCTTTCCTTTCTCCGGAGAGAGGGAGTGCCTGTGATTGGCTGGGAGTATGGCGTGACCCGATGCACCACCTGTTGGAGCGGCCGCCAGCTGCGGGCGAGGAGGAGGAGGGAGTGGGGTGAGGAGTAGGAGTATTTTGAATCGACACCAACAAAAATGGTGTAAGTCAGCCAATCCAAGCTTCAATTGGAAAAGATGGCCGTGTATCTTCCCTCTCCGCTGAAAAGGTCTTCGCAAGAAATTTTGCCTCCCGCACGCCAAACAGCCCAAGGGCTCTGATAATATTTGGATCTTCAAATGGAGGATCATCTACTGAGGCATCGCAAAGCATAGCATTGGTGTGGGATAGGCCTGTACAGTGAAAATGCGGAGCCCAGCCAGATTAGGTGGTCAAGGGTGGCGAATGCGGTCATCCGGCAGTGGAGACAGTAAGGACGTGGCGGCCCCGTTGGGTAAATACATTTTCTAGGGATCTATTTGTATCTGTATATGTGTATATTTATATGCATGTATTTATATGAATCTATATATGTATATACACTAATTACTCGTTATAACGAAGTCAGCGGAATGCGAAAAATGTCGTTATAAGCGGTATTTGGATATGCGTCCAGCCAAGAAAAACTAAAGCAGTTGAGCTTTATTTGCGCCACAACTGCGAGGAATAAAAACATAATGTATTCAGAGAAGCAAAACTTTATTTCGAGTGCAAGAAAGGCAGTGAGCTTTGACTGTTTCAAGTTCTTGCCGGGCGCGAACAACTCCTGCTCCAATTTGACGACGCCTTGCATGAGGCTGTGGTCGCCGTGACTGGGCGTCGTGAAGAGCTGTCACTGGCGTCCAAACGCCTCGCATACTCGAGAGTGAAGGAGGAGGAAAGGCAGGGGCAAGATTTATAGGGGCGCGCGGGGGTCACGGGACGCTACAAGATTTTCGTTCTGGAAAAGGCCCCAAAAGCGGTGGCTTGAGTCTCAGGTTGTTTTTGTTGAGTTCAAAAAGCAACGATTACCTGCTCTTTGTGGGTACACAGCGCAATTATGCAAACTGACCTGTTTTGCACTAGGGACATTGCGTGATCACTGGACAATTTTTTTCCCAGGTGCACAGCCATGATCTTTGCAAAACAATAGTTTTTCGGCGCCCCGTTGTCGACGACGCTGCTAATACTACGGTTGGAGTGCTGTTGTACGCGCACCGTCGCGTCCACGCTATTGACCAATGTCTATGAACAAAATTCAGTGATCCTACCACGCGTTTGGACCGTATGTCTAAAGTCGGATGGCGCGAATTGAGCATGACCGGTTGGAGAAAATCGCCGGGGAAACACCGGGTTGCATTGACCCGACATGCTGACAGCCTGACTCGCCGCTGGGTCTCCGCCACTCGGAGACAGTCCCGCTCGCCTCTTCGCCCTAAACGGGTCACGCTCTTCGTGCGCTTAGAGTAATGGGGGCCAAAATGCATGGGTTTAGGTTGGGACCAGAAGGAATATCGAATAAAGCGATATTTCGAGTAAAGCGATTTCGTTATTTACGCGGGATTACTGTATATATAAAATATATATATTTTTTTCTAGTGATGAGATGAACACACCATCAACCGTATCAATCAGTTCGCCACGAAGAGCGGTCTAGCGCGAGTTATAGAGCGATGGCCTACCCCAGTTAAAGGGGTCCTGAAATACCTTCCGCCGATGCATGGATGTACATGTACCCAAATAAAGCAATGTATTTGCAATCTCCCCCCGCAAGAATTTTGTTAAAGCGATGAGTATTAGCTGAGAAATCGGAAATCAAAAACCGCGCATTATCGCACTTACCGCGCACTTACTCTCCGCTGTTGACGGCGCGCGAGCCTTGCCTCCCATGATGCTGCGCTCCGCAGCGGTGGCGTACTTCCGCTGTTGCGCTGCTCAGACTGTCGTCTGCTACGGGCAAGCTTTGTTGACACCATGAATCCTGCACTCCGCTCAAGGCTGGAAAAGCGAAGGAAAAATCTCGCCGCATGTATGCGGCGGCTTGGCCTTGCCCTTTCGCGGTGTTCGTTGCTGGCGGCACATGACTTTTTATCGGCGGCGAACTCGCAGACGCACGGGGAGGGTCGTGCGCTCGTTCCCTTGATGCACCGCGCACTGTTTATCCAAAAAGCGCCGTATCAGATGTGGCCCCGCTGGTGCCGGGTCTTATTTTGCGGCGGTGGTAATTCCTGCCGGCGGCATGTGAAAAAGTCATATTAAACCGATACAGAACCCGTGCACAAAACGCTTCAATCATGTGACCAGTTCAGCTTGGGGCGACGCGTGGTGGAGAGCGGCAACGTTGGCAAAACATGCTCCGCCGCGGCTCTGAGCCTTTTAGCGCTGGAGCGAGCGCCATTTCTTTGACAATCTCAAACATCGGTTGCCTTGGTAACAAGGGACAAACCGCTCCAGAAGTCAGTTACGGTTGCGTGATCCCGGTTCAGCTTGGGGCCCCACTTCGCGGCATGTGGGCACTGCAGGCGTACCACTCACTCCCATTGGGAAGTGCGAGATGCGTTTGGCATTACAGGAGGCGATGGTGTGTGTGTTGTGGACGCCTTTGTTTCGCGATGAAATGCGACGTTGTGCTTCTGCGGGTGGATAGTGCTTACCATGGTCTGGATTATCTTTCTCGAGCGACGTACGACTCAACCTCGCATAGGGTATATGCAGTGTGCGTGGCTAAAAGCCATCGGCTTGTGCGCCAGATTTAAGTGACTTGCTGTTCGTCCCCGCAAAGCGCGCGCGAGTTGAGTACCGAATTTACGACGGGCAGGAAGCAACCCATCCTTGGTTCAGACTTTCAACGCATGTTGTGACGTTGTGTTCGTTAGAAACGCATCTCTGGATTGTTTTGAAGTTGAATAAAATGTAATCGTCAAACCCGGGCATTCGGCTCAGGGCGTTCTCTGCGATTGCACGAATGAAGTGCCACGGGGCTTCAACGCTTTCTTTATGGAACGTACTCAGGTAACAGAATATCTATGTCGTGTTATGGCCGTGTTGCATTCAATACAAACGGTTAAGCGCTTGTTTTACACTTGTTTCGTTTGTCGTAAAATGCCCAAGCACAACGGCATTCCACTGGCAGATCAGCCGGCGAGCCGACGCTGAGCAGACGACTCATCTCTTTGCCGGAAGTGCGTGAAAAAGCCGCCCAATAGCAGGATGTCTAGCTCATGACGAACATCTGGGAATCGATGATGTAGACATGTGAAGATGGCGGCGTCCAAAAACACGAAGGGAAGGGTGAGAAAAAAAACGACAAACTTTGCAACAAAAGTGTGAGCTTCCCGATGCGCGTAAAAGAGTAATACTTGGCACAGAGGACGCTGACGACCCAATCTAACGGTTGCGCTAGTTCATTTAGTGTGCTCAAAATGCCTTTCAGGGCCCCTTTAATAGATCATTCAATGCTGAACAACCCTCCTGGGAAAAAGTCATGCCGGCTCCTGACGACCATGAACTCATACGAACCCCTTTCAATTATGAATCTCCCTAGCCAACTCCCCCCGGGTCCTCCGCATTCCCTTTTTGAACAAAAGTTTTGACAACAATAACCAGCCAATGCATTTCAAATTTCCCGTCGCACTGCTTGTGCGCCCCCTTCCTGAAACTGCGCCAGCGGGAGTCCTGTTCTTTGTGTGCTTGCTTTTCCTCCCGCACGTGCCGGCGTTGCACTGCCACTTTTTTTCGCTTACTGTCGTAAAAACCAACCCAACGAGAGTCCCTAACTAAATGAGCGCGGGCGCTGCCAGTTAATTACGTATGTTTTCCCTCAAATGTAGCTACAGTTTTCTTTGCGCTGAACAACGGGGAGATGTATGACAAGCTCCAGCGGTTCACGAGTTTCGAACGCTTTTTACTATATAAACCGCTTGGCTTTCCAAGCCTCTGCGTTACACCGCGAAGACGGAACGCCGTGTGGCTCTACTTGGGTACCTGCTCTGCACGTATAGGCCTGAACCATAGCCACAGCTGGCCTTCATATACCGGTAACAATTTGTTTTCTTGTCATTGCCATGGAACATGTTTAAAAAGGACAGTAACGGATTCTACGGACTCCACTCCGAATTCAATTCCCGGGTCTAATTATGGCGCTTGCACGCTGCAAAACCACGCTTCGTAAGTTGTTTTTCTCTGACGCTTATTCAGTTTGAGCCCGGCTTGAACGAAGCATGGGTTCTTACACCCGTTTGCTTAACAAACCAGCATAAAAGAGCGTACGAACGCATGGTAAGGTCGTCGAGTAGTAACGTTAAACGGGGGACGCCAGCCGGAACGCCCATTAACTTCGTCCAGAATGTGCTCAAGAGTTCTGGAGCCCAGGGCCAGAAAAGCGGAACAGGGGGGAAGGAGGGCATAATAATTAAGCGCTGCTGGGATGAAAATTCCCGGCCCTGTAAACCAGCCAACGATCCTTCCGCTGCTTCTCCTTCGACGGTGACTGCTGACCCACGCAGCGTTCGAGAAGGACAAGTGGGCGCGAGCCCGTCGCCGTGTTCGCGTTGTCGTAAAAACGGAAGCTTCAACCTCCGGCAGGCAGAACCAATAGAAGCCGGCGTGAGATGATGCCGGTGCGTAAAGGCGGCCATAGAATGGGAACGCTGAGCTCAGTTCTGCCTCTCTCGCCCTCTCACTCTTCTACTTAACCTTCTTTCCCTCGCACGTACGCTTGGATTACCGTAAATCTTCTCCCGAGTGCCTCCGTTATCCGGAAACGTGGTACGAACTTGTTTACCACCGCGTGGATGGTACAACCGCTGGGAAAACGGTTTGCTATCTTTTCCCTGGACGGAGTGGTCGATTGGACATCGAACAAGTTTTTACGATGTACTTTGCAGAGGGCGGTGCTATGGCGCGGATTACAGCTAGGTCTTCCTTTTTTCAGTACTTCGCTACTCTTCTTATCTCCTTGGTTCCCTCTTGTGAAACTTGATGAATAGCGCCTTGCGAAGACTGGATTACGAAACGTAGCGGTTGAGTTTATTGCGTGGCGGAAGGGCTATATACAACATCTTGATCATGAGCACATTTTCAGAGCGTTTTATGAGTACGAGAGGTGTTATGCACCCGTATACTTCATATCAATCTGCAAATATTCAGTTTTATAGGATTTATGTGTTTTTCGGCGCTTCAAATGGCCTTTAAGAAATTTCGTCTAGGATATCCTAGCATAAAGTTTTGTAAATCTATACTTACAAAATGAAGTGCCCGACTGACTTTCTGTCTAACAGACTGAATCATCAATGCCCAGCCGAAACAGTTGGACCTAGAGACTTCAAACTTCCGTTGTGTAGTTCTTTCAGGGCGTGCGGCCTCACTAAGGCGTGGTTTTGGATTATTGTGCCCTGAATCTATGAAAAACGTGAAAAAATGTTTTAACAAATTTGTGATTATTTCGCTCGGCCATTCAGGCATGGAAGTGATCCTTACATTTATATGGAGCCCGTACAAATCTCTAAAATATAGCGTTGGGCCTTTTTCCCTAACCAAGAATAACAGTATGGATCTGCATTTTGGAGCAGATTGGAAATATTCCATAATATGTGAGAAATTGATTAACACATCCATTTGGTTTTTGGTGGTATATGTTTCTCATACATACAGACAGAAACCATTTTAATGATTTCGCCCTGCAACGCCGCCTAATGGGCGAAGATATTTTGTTTAAATTATTTCCACGACGGGTCGAAAATGCCCAACAATCATGTTAACGCCCAGCCGAACTGCTGTTTCTTCAGGCTTCAAATATTGGGAGAACATTCCTGTTAACTTGTAGGACGTCAATATTGCAAATTTATTCGTTACACACCAGACAGGCTGCAAAAGCGATAAAATAGCTTACCCCAATTTTTCTTTTTATTGCAGACACGTTGAGATATCGAACACGTTTACGTTGATACAGGTAACGCATATAAACATCTAAAGACAGTTCTACACGATTATTACATAACAGCCACCTCGTAGAAACAATCACGAAGTTGTGAAAGTTGCGTGTTTTTACAGATTTCTCATTCATTGTCAGCTTGTTCAAACATTTAAGAACTTTTTGCTTACAAATGTGACCCACACAAATGACCTAAACCCAATGTAGGAATTTTATCATAACAAGCTATGAAGAGGGCAGCGGATTTTTAGAATTACATTCCTCAGGAAGTCGAATTCACTTTAATTTTAGCGGGTTAGAATGGCCGACTTCTTGTAAACTGTTCGAACTGTTTGGACTCTGTAAACACATGCGTCATGTATGAGCCCGTGTTTGACGATTTTTTATAAAACTGTGGTTGATGGTTATCCATCGCACCCCCTACTGAGATATCACTTCCCATGGCCACGGAGTCGTTTCAGCACGCTATTTTGATACAATTTGTTTCGGTATATTTCGAATAACACATGAGGCCAAGCCATTTTCCATACAGACACGTTTCTTTCAAGAGCCTCTGAATTGACAGCAGGCGGGCGTTCCTAATTGTGTACAACTCCAAGCTGGACTAATTAGAACAAGTAAAAAATAGGTGTTATACCGATTAGTGTCATTAATATAGTCTCACTCTGGCATCACCGGGTACTACCATTAGTGCTGCATAAAAATCAAGTCATTAAATTTTATTTCATGAACAGTCGTGATGGTGTTTGATAATAGGTTAATATATAAGTGTATAACGGTTAGATAAGTTAATGTATGAATCTGTTGCTTTGAGAATACTCATCTAAAAAATAGAAAAATCTAGTTAAGGCGCAGGAGGTCGAGCGAAGCGTCACCTATGGAACAAATGTTTTCTAAGAAACACAACCTGTGCAGCGCCTAAGTAGTCTCATTAGCATGCCGTGTCATTTAAATCTCCTGATGGAAAGTGTGGTTTGTTCTGTACGCTTTAATCCCATCTAGTGTCATGCCCAGGCTACAGATATACTAAATTACGCCCTTTGACAAAATTTGTTAGGCCAATCTTAAGCCTTCTCGTCCACAAAGAATTCAAAGAATAAGTTTTACCTTTAAATGTGAAATAATTACTTTATGACAATAAGAAAAGAAAGTGTTTTCTCTATTTTTCCGGCATAAAAGATTATAGGTTTGCTCGGTACGTGAGCTTGCACATTGAATTTTGGGGAGCCGGCGGACTTCCGCGTTCGCGTAGAAAATTTTTACAAAGTCTGCACATTCTACACATACATAATGTTCTCACGTGTCAAAGTGTGTTAGAATAGTCATTGCGGCAAGAGACGTAATTAGAAATCAAACTGCGGTCCCGCCAGTATTCCTTATGTGGTGCTCTTGTATGTTGGAGAATTATTTGTAGCTGTTAAATGAACCTTATCCAATGAAAAACAAGCATACCTTTGAAGATTATACAGCTTATACGAGTGGCCCAAATACCAAGAAATACGCCTCCGCAGTACAACAAGGCCAGAAGAATTGCCCGAGCACGAGCCTTAGTCTTCTTTTAACAAGAGCTAGCATTCCCGAAGTTTATAGTTTGGGCGCCAGGACACGAATCCCTTGAGGGAAATGAGGTGGCTCACGCCGCCGCCCACGCTCGCATACACCGGGCCGTTTCTCTCACGGGGTAGTCACCACCTCTTCCACATAACCCGCAACCTCTCTTGCGCTCCACAGATATCTTGGCAGACTACAGACCCAAACGGCAAATTTTCCCCATTATCTACCACAAACTCAAAAGGGATGAAGCAACAACGTTCAGACGACCTCAAGCTAACACATATCCACAACAGTCTATCACGCCACCCGCAACCACTGCACAGCGCCTGGTACCTTATACAGCGGGCGTGGAAGGGCCAAAAAACACCTGACCTGCGACCAATCCATAACCCGCCCATACAAGAGTGGACGATGCGGTTGACCAGCAAGGACCCTACGTTCCAGCTTGACCATGTGCAAAGGGCCCGTGCAGCCAGCCGCAGCCAGGGGATCCTGGACTAGGGATCCCCTCCACGGGGCGGGCGCCCTAACAACTGAACCTGTTGTTTTCAATATATTCATTCATTCATTCATTCATTCATTCATTCATTCATTCATTCATTCAATCGAAATAAAATTGTCCTCACACATCGAAAGTTTGTCGCTGAACTAGTTCTATCTCCCAGTGGCAACTTGACTCATACAGGTGTATTATTGTGCTTCGTTCCTTCATAGCATGCCACCGCCTTGGCCACACCAATAGAGTAGTCTTAACGTTCGACTCTTCGAATCTCCCAAAAGTGGTAAAATACCATATGGCCATATTCAAAGTGTCGCCATACCAACCGCGTCGTATGGTCTGTTACAACTGCCACAACAACGCACATATGTCTCGACATTGTCCTTCCCCTACCGTTTGCCCAACTGTGGGAACATGCATCCCGACACAACAGACTGTGGACCCACCATCTACTGCGTCGTTTGCGATGAGTTTGGTCACATTGCACTGAACCTTACCTGTCCTCGAAGAGTTCCCACGCTACCCAACAAGCCCCCTGCCAAGAAACGCACCAATGATGCCTCTTGGGCGGATCTTGTGCAGAAAAATAGATATTTCATTCCCCCGTATTCCTACTTCGCAAACCATTACAAACCAGCCCAAAAATAACTCCAAATCGAAAAACTCTGACAGCAATATGGCACATATTCTTGCACAAATGAATGTACTTCGTGCGAAAACTCAGAAACTCATGGCCGAAATCATGTAACTTAAACGAGCCCAATGACCGAGAATCCCACCCTTCGTTCAACTGTCCCCCTCTCAACTGCCCTGCTCGCAGCTGCCCACACCGACGACCCGTTTATCCACAAGGCGCAATCGAAGCACTAGTACTAAACGCACTCCTACATCCAAATCAAAACTGGACCCACCACTTAATCAAGTACTACAAACTCTACGTACTGACATAAATCAAGGACGACTCACTCGACAGGAAGATTGCAAAAACACGCATGCCTATATCGACACACAGGTGAATCAGCTACGCAAACTTCTACAAGTCATTACGAGTCTTCCACTTATTGACCCAACCAAAGAGCCCCCGCGAAAGATCCCATCTCCGCGTTCACAGATTGTTTCATGACTGCCCCAATAACTGCACTACAGTGGAACTGCAGCAGACCAACGCACTGATTTACTGATGAGGATTAAACGGTCCCAACCTTCCTTTATTCTCCTTCAGTAAACATGCGCAACTCCGATTTCCGGTTATGTTGCACACACGAACCCATCTATTAAGCAAGTAACGCGCGGTAGCTCGAAAGTAAAATCAGCTCTCACTCCAGGATATGCCACGATTCTTGTACAGTGTCATATCTCTACCTCTCCCATCATCCCCCCTGAGTTCTTGTCCTATAATCACGAAGTCGTTGCAGTTCTCACACGCCTCCCTACTTGCCGCAAAAGTATTCTCGTCTCAGCCTACTACAAACCTATTGACAGTTCCTGACGTTCCTCCGACTTTGCCTGGATCCCGGCTCTCGTTACCCGTCACCCAAATATTCCAATACTCAGTTGTGGTGACTTCAACGCCTCTCACACACACTGGGGTTACAGCCGCACATCTGCTCGAGGAAGCTGCCTCGCCGACACCATGGATCTCAACAATTCCGTTCTTATCAATGAACCTTTCAAAAGACAAGAATTGGCCTTGATAAAGCTCAGGAAGACACCACACCGCACCTCACTTGGGCAACACGCAGTCTTATCAAAAGTTGGCCCTCCTACTCTACAACCTGGGGTAGCGACTACTTCCCCCTCCTTAAAACGTTTTGTGGCAAGACGCGCACAAAGCAAACACTATCACGACTAGACTGGGACACCTTCAGCGAATATATCGATCAAAAAGACCCCCCTGCCTCTTTCGATGATTTCGAGAATCTTATTCGAACTTGAACCCAAGCAGCCACCGAAGAAATCCAGTGCGCTTCCGACACACCGCCTCTCGACGCCCACCTTACAAACCTCTGAAAAAAAATGCACTATCTCACACAATTGTACCACTCTGCCGGAAAACGCCATACAATCCTTGTCCGCATCCGGCGCCAGTATAAACTCATCGCTTTATATCCACATTGCCTTTCCAATAACCACTGGAATGATCTTTGTGCCACACTCGATGTAGGAAAAGGCCTTCGAGCTCCGTCGAAAATTCACCAAAGTTTTGTACCTAAGAAAAAACAGCGACTGCCACTATTTTCTACCCTCACTCTCACAAAAAACCCAGTCACCGTTGAACATGATATAAAAATTGCTTTCTTTCCCCCCCGCCCAACCTCATGCCCCTCCGCCTCTTTCACACATACCCATTTTATCGCCACAGGACAATCTCGACCTTCCTTCTCGACCTTCCTTCTCGACTTTACGCGGCCATTCACCAATGTAAACCCAAATCTGCCCCTGGACATGACGGTGTGACCTGGAAGCACCTCCGCAACTTGACAAAACCTGCCCTTGTTGCCTTACTTGGCCATGTTAGCCGCTGCTGGGAAACTGGTGAAGTTACTGAGCATCTTAAGCTCACCTCATCTTCCCTATTCCCAAACCCAAGAAGCCTGGTACCGGCCCAACTGACCTCACTAACCTCTGACCCATCTCTCTTACTCCTGTTTTCTTCAAACTCATAAAACGGCCAATGAATAATCGTACCACCCATTACCTCGAATATGTCCGACCATATTTTCACCCTGCCAAGACGGGCTTCCGCCCTAATCTCAGCACTCACGATAGCCTTTGGCTATTACGTCGAGCGCTCAATCGCTCCTATCACAACCACTCTCCTCCCGACTTGATCCTAGCAGTTGACCTGCGGAAGGCTTTTGATCGCGTCAACCAATCCGCCATACTACAGGAACTGGCGCACGCCTACCCAAGAACCCGGGAACAAATCTGTATCCGCAATTTTCTGAACTATCGGCCAGTACGACTTCAAGGGTCTCACCCAGACTGGACTTCTCGCACTTACTACCTTCTCTTCGGGGTACCTCAGGGGCCCATTCTTTCCCCTATCCTATTTAACTTCGCCATGGGGACGGTAGCTCAAAATCTCGAACGTGACTCTGCTGCCCGATTCACAATATATGAAGACAATGTAACCAAATAGACTGAATCAGCCGACATTTCATGCCCCCGAAGACATGCAACTCCAAGCCACCGCAAATAGCCTTGAATGCTCCTTCACCTCTCCTGGTCTCGAATTAGCCCCCGAAAAAACCGAATTCTTATCTCTAGTTGGCCACAAACCCCCTCCGCACTATATTCTTACAACTCATCTCGCCAGTACTCCTAGAAGCGCTAGTTTTCCACCCATACGGTTACTAGAAATCCCATTCGGACACAAAAATAGCCCGTCAATATGGTTGCACCAACTGAAAGCCAAATGCAAAACAATTCAACGTGCCCTACATCGCCTATCGGACACTTTTGGTGGAGCAAGCGAAAAGGCAACCCAAACTTTACCACGCGCTGTCGCCATTGGTACCATATCTTGCGCAGCCCAATCCTACGACCTCAATAAAACGGCCTTGAGAACGCTTCAAAATCTGCACCGAGCACCATTCGCGCCATCAGTGGACTACCGAAACACTCGTCTGGACAACTTGCAACTGCAGTTGCTCTTCCCCCTTGGAAAATGTTAGTAAAGAGCAAGTGAATCAATCCCTTCATAAATTCACATTAAGTCATCAATATCTCTCTATCATCGCCTGGGACAATCTGAAGTCAACAGAAACTCCGACATCCCACTGCCTCTAACCTCCCTGGAGCCGCCCTTCTGTCACGGACTCAAAGGCCACCTCTCCCGTCCCGCGTAACGCCTGCCCCGTCCGCACTGTCCTCATCAACGCTCTCCGAAACAGTAAACTCCCCCACGAAATCGACATTTACACTGACGCGACCATTTCCTCTCCGCCAGTTGGCACCGCATGGGCTTCACCTGATCTCCCCTCCATCCAAGGCAAACGATCCCTTAATATTCTATGTGGTACCATCCTCGAAGCGGAACTCCATGCAATTAATAAAAGTCATAGCCTAACTCATGTCTGACTTCCACTCCTCCGTGCCTTCCCAGATACGCAACCTGACGGGCTCTTTCGAAGCCCTACAGATTCTAAAAAGTCCCACATCGACTAACAATATCGCCAACAAAATCCTTCATCAGATCTCTGTCCTGCAATATAGCGGCATTCATTTTAACATGCACTGGTCAGATGGACACGAGGAGTCATCACCGCGGAACCAGGCGGCCTACTCGGCTGCATGGGAGGGTGTAAGCTCCAGTCCTCCGCTGCTACCCGGCCTGGCTCCTCCACCTACAGAGACATTTCCACAAGCGATACAGCCTCTACGCTAAAAAGAAAAAAAAAGACCGCCTCAAGACCCGGACTCCAACCGGCTTTTTATCAGCTCTACCCTCAATCCCAAGATCAGCCGATATTATGATCAACAAATATTTTTCCAGTGCTAGCCTTACCCCTGAGACCTTCCGTAAATGGTACACTCTGTCTCTGCCTCATCGATGTCCCTTGTGCGCCTCCCGCACGCCCGCCAATCTTCACCACCTAATTTGGCACTGTAAGAAGTTCGCGCGCTTTTACATCGACGCTCGTGCGCTGCAAACCTCCATGCTGGCTTTAATTGCACACTTTTCTCTAAAAAGCGGTCGAGCAGTTAAAAGTCGTGAGCCTGCTCTCCTCACCCCACGCGGCTTCTCCAGCCTTCTCAAGGAGTCCAGCTGTTTTGGGTCAAAATGGCAGCTTTAGGATGTATGAATCTACAAACACCCCACCTTCTACTCCCACTTCCACTACTTTACGTAGAGTCTTCCTGTCCCAAAAAGGCTACCTCCTCCTGCTCCGTTATATTATTTTGCTTCGCCGGTCTCTTTGATTGAATTGGTGGCGTTTTGTAGGTGCGCTGCAATGATGCGCCTTATATCAACTTGCTTAAATTTGGGAGAAATCCTGAAAAGTGAATCAGTACCCTTAACGAGTTTTCACCATTATTTCGTACGCCCGAAACAACATTCTTGGCGCACACTACAAGGTTGAAATACATTACAGTCCTGTCCCAGTCACAGCGTTGCATTTTCAGACGCTTGCCGTTAATTGCTGCAGACCAGGTCACCGGTGCATTTGTCGGGGTTTAAAGCGTCACATCACATTCCCAATGGAAAAATTTGGCAAGTTTGCTCGTTTACCTAGGTCTTTTGCATGAGCTAACAATCGGCGCAGCTTATAGTACCCACATGCTCTCTTTGCCAGAGCTAGTCTTCCCAAACTGCGCTTATGGTTAGTTTCTACTTTGAAAGGCACCACTCATACAGTGAACGCTTGGTTATTCAAACTTCAATCATTCGAGTTCATCGATAATACAAACTGCGCGATTTGGTACGGCAAAGTTTCTTGAAAATTTATTGTATAAACAACCCCGTTAACTAAAACGCGAAATGGTTCCCCATGGATAATTAGAACTGCGCGCCACAACGCAGGTGGCTCGGCGCTTGGTACACAGCCAGAAAACGACCCCCGCTGCTTGCAAACGAGGCTGCGTCGCCTTCGAAGACGAGGGAACAACGAAGAGAGAAGGTAAGATAGGGTAAAACCAATGTAAAGCACCGATGGTGGGCGTCGTGGAAGACTTATTCTTTGCAGACTACGTCAATGTGCAGGCGGTTACAGTAGTGTGTGGTGCGCTCACAGATGAGAGCAGCAGCATATCTCAGGTGAGAAACGCGAACCTGTCGCTGCCAGTGACAAGGAGGAGCGCTAAGAAGCCATAACGGCATGTAATGGTTGATTGGTTGGTTGGTTCGGCTCGTCTATTCTTCAGTTTTCAAGAAGACGGAGAGCAGGCCTACGTTCGCTCATTAGACCAAACAAATGCTGGCTGCCGTCGAGTTACAAGAGATAGGCTTCAATCACATCTTTTTTTTTCGATATTAAATTCCCGACATGCATAAATTGGTGGCCAGTCGCGGTGTACCGTTATTATTCTTCATTTACGGTTCTCTTTGATTAGTTCGAAATTAGGTGGATTCCCATTTCAGTTGGAATTAACGAGCTTTTACTGTAAAAGAAGTAAGAAAGAGTAGTTGCGGAAAAATTAATCGTTGCCACCTGTGTAAAAAAAGAAGAAACCAGGCATAAATAGTACTCTAATTGCGGGTCGGGACTGCGTATATTTTTATTTTGTGTTGAATGTTGTGCCCCCTATGTTTATTCAGGGAATGCCCAAATATAATACAAATTTCCTGTTGTTCAAACCCGTCTTGCGAGTTCTGCTTCAACCGTGCTTGTCGATTACGGCCGCCATTCATCGGCTGCAATTTACGTCATACTCCTAATTGCACTTCATTTTGCCTTTTTTTACGCCATTATCCTAAAAGTGGTTTTGCTCTGACTTTACTGCGCGTTCTTAGTCGCGCGAACAAATGATTCAGAGGGATTCAATCAGGGAAGTTTGGGTACGTGAAAGTACCCATTTCAAACTGGAAACCTTTGTTGTGTACAGACTGTAACCACAAAACAAAACTGCCCCAAAACCGCCAAAGCCCCTGAATAATTGATTGCACCTGCCCAGTTCGAACCATCAATGAAGATTTCGTACTTATCTTATTTCTTGGCAAACACGGCTCTGCAGTTTACGCGGCGAATAGTTGAGCGAGTACACGGGCTGAGATGAGAAAAGACGAAACGCAAGATTGAAGATTATTCTTAGAAAGCACAGCTTTATATGCCGCACAGAAACGATACTAACAAACCGAAAATGAAAAGAAAGTAATCATGATAGCCAGATTCAGCACTCTACCTTGTCGGCACGTGCACCAAAGAAGCGAAAAATTTAATTTTACTGGCAGAGGTTGTGAAAAGATGCCGCAGAGGTTAATCTGACATGCAAAACATGGGATCTTTCTGCCTTCAATGTTGACCCTGGGGGCCAGTCAGCGCACTTATAGAGAGCAGGAGAGAGAGATAAACTTTATTTTGAAACCTGTGTCCAAACGACTGCTCGGCTGCTTGGTTAGGTTACAGGGACTATTGTTTGGCTATAGTAAAGAACTTGGGATTTCTCGTAAAACGAACCACATTTGCAATCTTCACAGTGGGTAGCTATGTGGCCCACAATGACACTGCTCCCATTGCTTGCATGTCGTCCTAAACGGACACTGTGGCTCCTTCCAGCTGTCCCTATGCGTGTCCTGCGACATGCAGATGTATCTGGTAAATAACACCTCTTACACATTAATCAAACTGATTGGAGTCCTTTATCGACCAATCTATTTTTCGGTTGTTTGATTAATTGATTCAATAATAGTTATAATAATTCTATTTATTAAAAATTTGGTTAGTTCTTTAGGGAGCTTTACTGCGGTCTTTTGGGCCCTTGTAGCACATAAGTTTCCTTGCGTTGATTGCAGGATAGAAAATTGCCCCATAGACCTTCAAATACAGATGTCTATTCTGACGATTTGAAAGGAACCTGCAACAATAGGGAAATCGGTACCTAATTGGTATAAATCACCCAGCCGCCAAAGTCCCCATGGTGAGATTCTTGCGTTAAAAAGGGATCATATTTTTTGGAATGCACACCCGATATACAGTCAATGCAAACGTTTTCTCTCGTATGTTTTTGTGATTGAGCGGTCATTCAACTCCATTAGATGGTTGTCCTCCATCTGAACCCCATCGCCACTGAATTCTTCTCTCGGTATTTTGCTGCAATAACAGGTGTACAATAACAGAGTTTGGGGAAGACTCCAGGCACGATCCCATTGGGCCACTGGGCCCTCGAATGGCGGCGCGATGCTCAGAGAACGGAGAGTCACGTCTTCTTGGGCTGACAACTTTAATGGAATGTGCTAGAAAAGCAGGGCGAGCCGCCGAATTCCCGAGAGCATGCGGCAGCACCTGAGGAGCAGAATGAAATGATGATGACTAGCGTCCCCTACTTAAAGGGTGGTGAATAGGAAGTCATAACGATCTCCGCCGCCGACCGTTGACGCTAGGTGGCTTCCACGGGGGTAGAGCAGCAGAGCGGAACCCTTGACGCGGCGCAAAGGTAGATTGAAGAACCTGGATTATTCCGTCGCGTTCGCCGATAGAATCTATTGGTCACCTTGAACGCTGTCATTCGCCGAGTAGCACGTGCTGTCTTTCTTCACAGGGCGTCTTTTTCGCTCGGTTGTGTATGATTTCCTTGGAATCATCTGTACCCTGACGCCCACGGAGCTCTTTCGCCGACATCGGTGTTTATAGCCTCGAATCAGTCGTTGCACCTTCGGGTCATGCCATGGTGCGTTTGCAAGCCAGGTTCCCGTTGTGAAGGTTGAAGCGACAGGCGTTTTTGTACCATCGAAAGTTACTGTAAACGGGGACTGTCCTTGCAGGTGTCAAAGGTTTAGTGATTGCGTGTATTCATAGCCTTTTCTTGGGTTTATATAGCCTGAAATTCTCGGCGTGTTGATTTCTCCAGTTCTTGTGTTCCTTGTGTGCGCCTCGAAAATTTTCCCTTCACACCTCACCTTTGGTACAGCATTGCGTCTACTGCCACATTCTTTGTTTTTTCGTTTGTGCCTCTTCGACTCGGTTTGGTTTTCAGACATTCGCTTACGAAGGTTTTCAGCTTCCTTCGACTCCTCCATGAAGTGCAGGAAGTTCCGCAGCTTAAACGAAAGGACATCCAAGCGCAGGTTCCGAAGAAGGCCTGGCAGTTATCTCTGGGTTACCGGAGGCGACTAGAGGGATATTTCCGGCGAAGTCATTTCTTGTTCGAAGGTAGCAACTACAACAGGGTGGTGCTGGTCGGCTTACAAATGTCCATTGAAGCTTCTCGGAAGATTTCATTGTGTATCTGGATCGCTTCTTCAGTAGTGAACACGGCTTCCATGACCGGATCGTCCATACACATGGAGTATGGTAGTAGGAGTGTTACTGAAAAGCGGCTTTCCAGAGTCTGCACTAGCATGGCTCAGCTTTCGTGTTTCGAGACCAAATTGACCGGTGGAGGAGTCCACTTCTCCGTATCGTTTTTAATGCCGACTGCGGGGCCCACAGAGGTTTCCAGCCGTGTAGCCTTTCCTGAGGTAGCGGAAGTATCTTCCGGCCTTGCGAGGACCTCTTTTTTGCGCGACAGGCTGAGTTCTTCGGCACCACAAGCTTCGGCAGAGTTCTCTGCAGAGTAAAAAAAGCAGTGCTGCGGCCTGCTCGCTGAGCCTTGGAGAGCACATGTTGTGCGAACGTCATGCGGATGGGCTGGGTTTTCGTTAAACTTCTGGGGTCCGATGAATTTTCTGTGCGCGGGCCGTTCGACCGGTCGAGTCACCGCGTTAGTTTGATGTTGCGGCAGTTGAAGCAAACGTGTTGCGTTCCTTATAAAATTGCAGGACCATGTCCGTCGGCCGGACCTTTAGCAATTTTTCATGCAGCGTGGTGCAAGAGGTTTTCGAGCTGCGCCAAGAGCATTATTCTTCGAACATGAGCCTATACCCGATCATAAAGTTGACTGAGTTCTCTTACGTCTGATGACGACGACACTTGCATCAAGTGCAGGAGATCCCACAGATGGTCATGGACGATGATGTGGTCAATTGCACTTCAATATTTTTATGGCGCATTTATAGCACTGATATAGCCTTATAAGTCCTGGTGAGTCCTGATATGGCCAATGGAGCTGTTGCGGTACAAAGGCTACTCAAGCAATAGAATTTTTCAGCCGGGCTGAGCTCGTCGTTGTGAACGGCTGCCGAAAACTGAGTCCAGAGTCGCTGTCATGGCCTGCGGTCGCTGTCAAAGGTTAAAAGTTCTAGCTGCGGAGGAATGCACTTGCCGGTTGGTTATGGATGGACAGTCGCCATCCGTGGCGTCTAACACCAGCATTCCTTCAACTTGAAACGTAGACTATCTGCCAAGGTGACAACGCTGTCGCGGTACTGTACGGCGTCTAACGTCTCGGTATCGAACAAGTTTTTGGGGCGTCTCCCCAAAGATCGCCTCGTGCACTTTTTTCAATCTGGCCACAAAATGCGCCATTTCACCCGAGCACACACCCGAGTACACTTAGTGCTGCTGCCGTCGCCTCTCGATTTCCTCTGAGGTGGTCTACTTCCGCTACAAGGCCATCCAGCTGCGCCTGTAGGCTTATACGTCGTTGGAAATGGCATTCCATCCAGTCGCACGCAGCTGAGATCTTTCGCCAATGCCGCCGGCTTTTTCTCGGCATTCGCGGCTCCGTGCGTCGATGTGCTTGGCGCCTCTATCCCGGGTTTCGGCAACATGTGTTCGACCTCTGGGTCATTCTACTGCAGCGAGATGCTCAGACAGTAGAGAGACACGTCTTCATAAGATGCTGCTTTTAACAGAATGTGCTAGAAAAGCAGGGCTAGCCGGCGCTTCAGCGAGAGCATGCAACAGCTCGTGAGGGGCAAAATAAAATTATAACTTGCGGCGTGTGCTACAAGGGTGATGAAGAGCAAGTCACAACAAGTCCATTTCAACAGAACTGGTACCGCACACCTTTCATTTGAGACCTACACTCATGAGCACTGTGTTAACAGGCATGTTTCTTCCGTGACAACTCTGAATGGAGTGTTTACGAGATTTCAGCTCATCTTAAACATCCCCAGGTGGACAAAATTAATCCGAAGCCCTCAACTACGGCGCGCCTCATCGTCTCCGTTGCGTCGGCGCGTTAAACTCCACAATGCATCAAACTCTGACTGGAGAAAGATTATCCTGGAATTGCACCTTGGCGAATGTACATTTTGAAGATTGCTAATTTGCAGAGTAATTTCTGGTTCCGGCTGTTGCCACAGTTGTCGTAATAACTCTAAAGAATGACGTCATTTCAAGTCTCAGCCAACCGAACTGCGTGACACGCCGTTTTCTCACGTCCATAGAAAACGGTACGGCTTTTGCATCGATAGTCGACGCATAATCCTTAACTTTCAGGTAACTAGATGTAAAGAAAATTCAAATTCGCAGCCACCAGGGTTCGTGAAGATTGCGCTCTTCCCTGTTCATACGTAGTTACGCCAATACAGAAGTGAATTAGACTGAAAAGTAAAAAATCGAGCTTTGCAGAAAGAACAGGCCACGTCTAAAAGTGAACAATGACTTCTCTCTATGGCCTGGTATGCACAGCGGTGGATATAAAGAGGGTGGAAAGTGAGGCGGTCACCGCCGAAACTATCACTGCCGCGCTTACACCGCAGCTTCCCACGCCCCACATTTGCACGTTCTTTAAGGCAGCCGTCCAGCTTATAGAGGGAAGTTAAATTCTTCCGCTGCGTATTTGCACCAAAAGTGGCATTGAATTGGCTCAGAGACGCAATCCCATTCTGTTTCTTGGCAAAGGGCACCGCAGAAAGGTTTACCACCGTGCGTTAAGACGATTTGGTCGCAAAGCCTTTGATCATCGTACCATGCTACAAGTCGGGCACACACAACTGGGTAAAACCATGAATCTGGTTAGCGTAGAAGTCTTAAATTTCGAAAGCCTCCGCGCCCTGGTTTAGTCATAGCGCGGTCAGCATCGCCATAAAGACCTGGCCGTGAGAGTTCAGTTAATCGTTTTAAATGCAGAGCATTTCTTAGCCTCGCCTCTTCCTGCGTCGGACGGCGTCCACAGCTCCGCGTCCGCAGCAGGTGCGCGCATGCGTCGTAGTCAGCCCGTTCACTTCTCACCCCCGGAACGCTCCGTCGTGGTCTCGGCCACGGGCGGGCTGGAGGAGTGGCAGGCGCGCACTTTCATATGAAAGTGCGTGCTCGCCGCTCCTCCAGTCCGGCCGAGTCTCGGCGTAACAGGTGCGTGATAGCAGCGCGGTGGGGCGTAGAAGAGCGCGCGCTGCTTGCGCATGCGCGCTCTCCCCCCGTACCGCTCTCCTTCTACTGCGCGCGCTGCAAATATAAAGCCGCTAGCGGTCGCTCGTGCTTCTGTCACTGCGTTGCTCCTTCCTTCCTTGGTTGACGCTCGCTCCCACGTTTACTCGTGTCTGCTACTCCAGCATCACGGAAGAAGCGATGGAAGCAACACTGCCTTCAACCAGTACTGAGGCCCCAATGCTCTGCATTTACTCGTGTTCCCCTCGTGGGAAGGCGCGGGAATTTTTTTTGGTGCGCCCCTCCCGCTCTCCGCTTCACTTAGGGCCAGGACCCAACGTACCCTCAAGTGGCTTCAACTTAGCCTGTAGGGCAAGACGAACGTAATAATAAAGACGTCTGGTTGCAAGAACCAACCGATAAAGCGTAATGTAGGACTATTCCATTTTTAAAGCGAAAGATTGCTTAGTGACCGGTGTAGGCCTGTCAGAAGGCAATTGCATTTCCCCATAGACTGTTTGGTAAACCTAAAAGCCCTGATAAAATCTCTGGACACTGGCGCGTGCGTGTAAGCGGGCTTCCCTTGTGTCAATACGGTTACATAAAAATCGCCAAAAAGGAACCCAGCTAGATAAGACAATTCTCCAATCCATCAGTAAATAGGAGTGCAATATATACCTCTATCTCTTGCACCACGTATAATTGCACTTAAATCATTCGTAGATTGCGTTCACTTAGTGCACGAAAAATTGACGCTTGGTTAGTTCTCCGCTTGCGACTAGTGTCTGCGAAGCTTTGCTGATCGATTGGGTGCACTTTCAGGGAAGATTGTACGCACGTTTGGCTTTCACGCTTGTTTAAACTTTCTTTAGAAAATGATGGTGAGGTTTTTCTTTGAATAATGCGTTCCTTGTAAGTAGAGCAACGTTCTGCAGTTTAGTTGCTTTAGGTTTATGAGACATCGTATTCAAGTAGTAATTTCTAAAGAGTAGTTCAACAAAGCCTCAGCAGATAAACCTAATGAGGTGAATTGATGTCCAAAGAGCAACAAAATTGTACTGGAATCTACCAGTAACTAAAATTCCCTATAGCTTGAAATGACTCAAATCATTTCCTGGGTTAGTTCATCGTAGGTGGGTCGTGTGTCATGGCACCATATAACATTGTTAACCTATTGCCGTGGCTTCACACCTGGTCGAGGAAGGCCGAACTGGTTGAGGCCGCGATGGCATAGCGAGGGTGGGGAAAATGAAAGATGCGACGAGAATAAACAGTGAAGCATTTCTTGCTTCCACTGGTGACTATAATGGTATTGCGGAACACTGGCCCCGTAGCAGAGATGACCGCGAGATAGTGACGAACCGTTGAGGGCTTGGAACCCCCCTTCCGACGAGAGGGTGGGGGACACTGCATCATCGGATGTTCACATCTCTTCGGGTCTCCCATGTTCTTTTACGGCTTGTCACGCACTGGGGAGACATGGCGGGAGATATCTCGGAGTGCTGGTAGCGGCGGGGCTTGGGCTGCACGACATGGCCCATGCACCCTCAAAGATTGCGCCTAAGCCGAGAAGGGGCGATGCTGGGGCGAATTAGGCCCCAAGATGCTGGGGCCTAATTAAAAAAAAGGCATCACGTGATCAACTACCACAAACTACTCAAGAAGCGTTTACTTCATTCCATCATGTAGAATTACAATTAAAAAGGAACTGGCCCTGGCAAATTATAGTATCAAAATTGTAAACAAATCAGCGTTGTCGTTTTTGGAGAGACACACTATTGTTCTCAACAAAGAACTAAAACAGCAGTGTTCTTTGTGGAGCACAACCATTCAATAAGAGGTGGAAACAAATAAGGCTGCACGAACCACCGAGAAGCCACAAAATGGCGTGGTGTTCCGGGTAAAAACCACTCAAAAGCTGCCAAACGAAATAACAGTTTCTGATACACCAACAATCACACCGTAAACATTATGTAAAAATAAAAAGAAAGCCGGAGTTAACATTGCTTTTAAAATATTTGGCGGCGTCTTCCAAAGAAGCAGAATTCTTAATAGCAGAAATGAGAAAGCATTCGCAGTCCCAATTAAACGGAAGAATTTATTGGAGCTGGCGGTGTTATTCCTCGTTTAGGCTGTCTTGCAGTGGGGAAATTGTGATTTACACGAGCATGCACAAATGGACTTGTGAGCTCCATTCTTTCCGAAAGAAGATAACAACACGGAAGATTCGGTGCTGAGTTAACAGCAAAAGAACCACTCCAACACAACAAGAGCAACACAATTTCGAAAGCTTTAAAGTGGGCAAACAAATCTTGCAAAGCTAGTTGTCGTGCCTCACCTCTTTGCACCATTTTTTTAACACTACTCTTCATTTCTCGTATATATGATCGCGACATTAGCCGACTGTCGCGTAAATTCTAATATTTTAGATAAAGGACGCCTTGACCGTTAAACGCGCGCTTATGGTTTATTTATTGGCTACGCCGCGATTTCCACTTCTCCTCCTTTCTGATTCGTCTTCATTTATGGCTGTCGCATAAACGCGCCATCTTGCAGGACACGAATGCTGAATTTAAAGTAGAACGATCGTACTTTGCAGTTTCCCGCGACGAGACTCCATTCTTTTTCGTGCCGCTTGTCACCGTTTTTAAATGTCGCGGAGTTTTTACCGCACTGAAAGAGCATTCTGAACATTTGCTTTGGTTAACAGTGTGGAACGTTTCGCAGGGAGCACATTTGAAAAAATGTGTTCGCGATATTTTGCTTTCAAAGTGTTCGCTATAACTGACCTTTCATTTCTGTAAACAAAAGCCGTTATAAGAATGAGTTTGCCTAATTCGTTTGAATTGCACTGCTCTTAGCGGTTTCTTAAAAAAATAATACACTTCCTAAGCACAAAACCGTGTCCAGTTTTATATGAAATTGCCTGTATTTTTCTTTTTTACCCCCCCCCCTTTCTCTCTCTCACCCACTGGCTTGCTTTCTTCTCCCAATTAAAGAGCGTGTCACTCGAAGCTCATGGTGTATTTGTTTTTTTGGCATGTTCTGTATCCGGGCTACGCCGGTGTTAGAAAAGGCCCGAAAGGTGAACGCATTCTTCTGCACAAAGACGGTTGACCGAGAAGAAAACGTGAATAAACTGGAACCCTTGTGCGCCTGCAAAAGCTTGCATCGCGACAGTAAAAGTATTTACACCAGCTGTTTTATAGCATGATTGCTTTTTCTACTACCAGTATTTGCATCTGTTCTTCAAAACAAAGAATTTGAACTATGCCAAGATCCTCGCATACAAGATATGGTTGAACACCTCGATACTTTCTAGTGTTCTTCAATATATGTTTCCTCATCTGAACGGCCTCTAAAGGAAAATCCAAAACTTCCAAAAAACGCTTTCGCGCATTCCTTCGCGTCCGGAGGCATTGTCAAAGCTACAGTTATCACGAGCACACAGTGGGGCTGTGTAATTTGGTTGTCACCGCACAAATTTCGGCCTTTCGCTTGTACTTTTTCTTGTGGCTTTTTTCTAAAGGGGCTATTGAATAACGTTAATGCTGCAGCAGAAAGAAAGCTGTCAATAGCCGCAATATTGCTGTAATGACGTAAGTCGAGCACTCAAAAAACGCCAACATTCAGAAAAAAGTGCAAAATCTATTGAGCAGGTTTCGAATATATGTGATGGGCATAGAGCAGTAATTTTTCGCTGAGGCACTTTGCTACCCCGTATTCAAGTGCTACATGTGCTTGTTGACTACATTCTGAAAGTACTTAAAATTTAGAAAAACAAAAAGATAAATCTTGCAAGGTCCCTATAAGGCGTTGGCTGTACGCCAGACATTTAGGAGAATCTATCGCCTCTTCCCCAACTCCAACCGACACTATCTTTTTGCTTCTTCTGAACGTAGTCGTACATCAGTTTACACCACATCTCTAGTTTGCTCGGTACATTGCGTTTCCGTAACATTTGTTCATTCAGTCTCGTCGGGGGGGTGTTTTTGCGTCTCGTCCTTTCGTGAAGTATGTACGAAGAAATCATGAAACTTCACTCAGTAGAGTTCATATAAATTTGACTGCGGCATTTTGGAAACAGCTAGCATATTATATTCCTGACAAGTTTTTCCAATTGTAAACGTTTTCGCAGGTGCTCCAGTTTCTTCATGTGACGTAACCATGGAATCGGCCCGATGCCTTAGAACCTCAGCTTGGTTACGTACTCTGTACTTGATGCGTAAAGAAGACGCCTCTGGGAATTTGTGAAATGACCGTGCCGAAAATAAACAGGAATGAATTAAGCAGGTAGCATTTTAAACGAGAGTGTACACACGCAATATTCTAAAGTTTAAAGACTTTACACAGTACACAGTATTTTGCACAGTATACTCCGACGGACGATATTCGTTAGGCATAATGCTTAAATATGCTTAGTAAGAATGACACCTTAAAGTTCTCGCTTCCAACGTAGGTAGTACGAAAGGTAATGACGAACAAGCACCTTCATCTGAAAAGGTTTTTTCGAGGTTCGCTTGCAAAAAAAAAACGCCAAACGAAACTGTTTATGCGTAATGTAGCTCTTAGCATCGCAATACATCTTGAAGGTTGAAGCGCTCACAAAACAGGGAAGAAAGTAGAAAGAACAAAGACGACACGGCGCTTTCTTTCTACTTTCGTCCCTGTTTTGTGAGCGCTTCAACCTTCAAGATGAACAGCTACCAACCAGCCCATTTGTCCGTTCTACTGCACCGCAATACCCCTGCAAAACTGCAGACTGATGAATTTGCTAGGTATGCGAAAGGGAACACATGTATACAATACAACAACACTTAGTAAGCTTTCTCACACCGGCCTTTTATAAATAAGGCAAAGCTCCGTCGATTTGACGACGGATCGCGATAAAGCATTGGAAACAAAGAACTGATAGCGAGGCGTAGTAGCATGTTTGTATAGCGGTATGACTTCTTAGTACGAAATGATTCTTTTATTTCGATAGGTCATTCCAGGGGCCTACGTGAAGGAGCGCAGCCACGTGCATTTAAAAGAGCGTCAGAGAATTCAGTGCTGTTCTTAATAATGTTTCATGACATGCTTTGAAGGGGTGATGAAGACATAATACAATTTTGTCCAATTTGAAAGAAATTGCATTTGGTAACTTACCCAGCTGTATTTCAGCCACAAATTACGTTTTGTTAAGCAAAACAGCGCTAGAAATATCAAAAAATGTACTTAAATTTTGCGTCCCGCTGACGCAATAGTGGAAGTGCTGACGCAGTAAAGGTAAGAACAGAAAACGTACATATCAGTCTGTAAACAGCGCCTTAGCATTTATGTGATACGATGAAACGCAACTACAAGCACCTCTACGTTTTCTCAGCCATATTTCTTGACAGGGGCTTTGGTCGGCGCCCGCGAACCGCACAAATAGGATTCTGTGACATCATATAGGCGTTACCGTGACGCGCCTTGGAAGCCGCCATTGCTTGATTTCTTTTCCTTAATATCTTCATGTTTCCTTAAAAACTGCGACATAGTTGGTATTATTGTTATGGGGAAAAGAAGCCATTTTGCTGAAAAAAAAGATCGTATTCTGTCTTCCTAGTCCCTTTAAAATGGCGATACGTCAGCCGTTCGAAGATTATAGAGTAAGAAATTGTTTCTGTTCATTCTAACAGAACGGCTGCTTATGCTTTATTTTGCATTTGTGTTATACTCTGAGAGAAGGTGGAATCGAAGCTACACATAAGTGCTGTTTGGGTAAATTTCTAGATGAATAATTGATAAAAAACGGGCTTTAAATTTTAACTGGAACGCAAACAACATACGATACGGATTAAATACGTGGTGCAATTTATGTTAAGGAGGTATTTAGGCTGCCAGACCTACAAATATCGTTGAAAATGTAGACTTCCTGGTGTTTTTTTAACAGCCGAGGAGTTTTGTATTGTAGGATGAGTGTTCACAGTATGTGTGGTGATGTTCTCTCTTCTTCTTCTAGGTGTGCCTAACAGAAATGTAAAGAAACGCGACACCTCCACATGGCGGTCAAGCCACAGCAAGTAAACATTTCGTCGGCAGGGTTTTGCAACAGTCGTGTGTACATCAAATGCTGCCTCATTAGCACAGGGTCAACCAGGATACTGAGTCAGCGCCACCGCTACCACGCGATACACAAGCGCACGGGAACCGTTCTGAAATGTCCGGTAAGGGGAGAAAGGGTCCCGCCACAGTTTCCCGCAAATAGGGCTGGCGCCAGCACGGCTTCGGTCGCGATTTACGAACGGTCGGTTCCTTCTCGTAATGACCTCATTAGAACCCTTAAATGTTTCAGGTGAGGCGACAAGGCTCCGTCACTTTCAGGTCGATACAGCGCAACCTGCCTGAACTACGTCCGTGACACTCCTCGTGTGTTCCCGTAATTGCTCGCCCTGTGTTGCCAACCGGCAATTCAATACAGATTGGTTCGTCCGCGGTTTGTCGCGCAGTGTGCGGTATTACTTTGTCCAGGACGTGTGACACGCTTTCCGCAACTGTTATTTTGGTATACAGTGTATGCCCTTCTGTTTGGTGAGACATGCGTGATTGCCACTAATCAAGAGGTGTGGGTGTTTGCAGTTCGATTGGGTTGTGCTCTGTGCAAAGAAAACGCACAAAAACAGCACTTTTCATCAATAATTTTCGAACTTGTATATGCCATTGCCTTAAACAAAGAATGTTTCAGAACATAAGCTAACCAATATGAAAGCTAAATGCTTTAAGGTAGTATCCTAATGATACACTGATGTTTTATTTATGTCTGGTCTCTGATATGTACAAAAATTCGAAATTTCGACCTTTCAAACTTTCAGAACTGTCCACCGGTTGCTTCGCACAACACTGCAACCAGATCTCTGTTTGGTTACATCGGAACACGGATGGGAAGTGTACTGATTTGTTTAAGAATGTCTTTATCCTGCGAACCACAGCGTGAGGTACCGGAAAATTTGGTAGAAACGAGGTGCTATAGATTACAATCGAAAACTAGAAAATACCAGATTTGTTTCGATTGCACCGCCCGGCGCTAATCGACTAAACGTTTTCCTCTGGTACCACAACCACAATATTTTCCCGTACAGTACAACAAATCTCATTCTTTGGCATAAATAAAGGATTCATTTTATGGTCCGCTTACACAAAAGAAGCTTACAATACCAAAATGTTTCTTTTAAAAAATTTCTCCGCCAAAAATGCACACCGGTGAGGCATTACAGCCCGTACTGACTTTTTCTTCCCAAGTGCTAACCTACAATCATGACTTAGACTCAGCCACACTTGAGAGAGAGAGAGAGAGAGAGAGAGAGAGAGAGAGAGAGAGAGAGAGAGAGAGCTTCGCCGCAATCAATTTATTTTCAGTTTTGAAAATAGTAAAACTGATAGCGTAACATTTGTGTAACTATATATAAAAAAATACCGCGGCTAGTTCCAGGTTTCTAAAGTGTTCAAACATCATGATATTAGGACGCACCAGACGGATACAGAAGACTTCTTGTCAACCGATACGTATCCCGTGGGGTGCAAACACGTCACAGTCTTGGACGAAAATCCGTTGGTTTCATGCCTCCACAAATGTAAAGCAAGCAATAGTTTATGCTCGCGTTGGTTTTGTTTTCAGTGACAGCGATAAATTCTATCCGGAGCCGCTGATCGCCGGGAATAGTGTGGCCAGAAGTGCGAAAGTGTAAGACAGAAGGAGTTGTAGCACGCAGGAGCAATTATTGTGCACTTGGAAGAATGTACGACAGCCTTATTGGAGCAACAGACTGAATGGGAGACTCTACTCTGCAGCTTCCAGCTGAATAAAATCCCATTTTCATAACATTAGACAGGCTAGCTTCCTTTAGAGTATAGATAAAATGCAATCCTCAATACTTGAGCATGTGGCTGAACACTTTTCCTCGCCTTACCTGGTTACACAGCCTCTATCCCCGAAAATTTAAGTTTTCTTCTCAGCCAGGCACCTTGACTTACATAACCATGGCGTGTCCTCACAACACAGCCCTCCAACATTATTCCTCTCTTCTTCCTCTTCCTGATCTGAGGGTGAACCTGATTCCCAGCGTGTACATTGGCGCCAGCAAATACTGTTCGCTAGGGCACAGATCGCCAAAACGCCAGTTGACTGCTTAAATGGCGAACCATGCAAATTTCTCTACTCCTAAGAAATGTATACATCGGAATCGTGAGACAAGCCCAGGCGCAAATGTCGAATCTTGGAAGCGCTAAACAAATGCTGCCTTGAAGCAGAGTCGTACAGGGAACCAGCAACATTTCTTCACTTTCTCTAAATCCTTAATACTTTCAGAACGTAGTCAACAAACACAACCACTACTTCAAGCAGGTGGTCACAAAGTACTTCAGCCACAAATTACTAGTAGAACATACTAGACATACCAGTATATTCTGGAACGTACTAGACATAATAGACACACTAGTATAAATTTAGAAGAAGAAAGGGGCATCGGCAGGGCATGTCATGCGAGGGGAAGATAACCGTTTGTCATTAAGGATAACTGAGTGGATTTCCAGAGAAGGCAAACATGGCAGGAATCGGCAGCACGTTAGGTGGGTAGATAAGATCAAGACGTTTGCGGGGATAATGTGGTAGCATTTAGCACAGAACCTGGATATTTGGAAATCTGTGGGAGAGGCCTTTGCCTTCTGTGGGCGTAGACAGGATAATGTAGACGATTATGACATGCCATTTCCACAAGGGTGTGCAAAATGAAAGCAGTTGGTTCGTTGGTATGGCCAGGGAGAGACAGAATGGTTATAGAAAAATAATAACAGGCGAGCTCAACAAAGCAAGGTTCGGAAGCGTAGAAACAATTTTGATAATTGTGGTGTATTGTGGCCGTACGTGAAAAAGTTGTATTGCCTTTTCCGTGAAGGGGAGTATAACTTGGGACGTAAAGAGCAGTTGCGGTTAACCTGATCCCACCTCAGTAAAAAAGAAGGGATTATGTAAACTGAGCGAAAATTCTTATCGAGGATGACTTTATGCTCGATTTCTTAACACTATTTACAGCTCTTCAAGGAAAGAGTGGTACTTCACATAGCTTCTTCAGGAGTTTGGCCGTTTTTCCACTGCTCAGGAGAAGCTGTAATGGCAGTGGTTGCACGAATTCTTTTCAGTTGAACCAAAACCACCATGACAGCATCAATGGTTAAAATATCGTACCTGGTTCGTTATTAATAACAGACGGTACCACTTACGCACAAAAGAAGGCACCATAGAAACAATGACTGAGCACCAGCTGAGTGAAAAGAGGACGCTGGCGGGGGTAGGTATCCAGACTTCATTCACAAATTTTTTTGTTTAAATTTTGAGAAAGCTATGGAAGAACGCGGCAAATTTAAATGTATCCGTCCCGCTTATCAGGCCGCAAGTACAGTACGGAATTAAATTAACGCATTCTTCTATCAGTTTTGTTTATCTAGAGTGTCATAGTTATTCTTCGCCTCACACAAAGAAAATATCTGCAATTTCTGTCCCCCACCTGGCACCGTGTACCACTTGTTATGGGAGTGTCAGAAAACCCAGTCCCTTATTCTCAATCCTCACCTAATCTACGAGAAGTGGGCGGGCCTGCTGGCAGTACCGACCTCTCAATCCTGCATAGCCTGGTTGAGAGGGCCAGGGAAGCGAGAGCGGGCCAACGTTTCTAGGTCTAGAGAAGGCCCCACAGCGGGTGGGCTCCCTACCATCCGCGCCAGAAGCTCGTCGCCATAATTTTTTTTACTCACTCACTCTTATTCTCAGGGTCTTATCTCGCTTAGTTGTTTCTGCGGGAACCTTAACGTAGATTAGATAATTGTGGAATTTTCCATTTACACATATGAAGGATGGCATTGCTTCTTTTTTCTAAATCCCATATTCCGAATATAAAAGTATTATCCTTTCAGCGTATGATTAGGATCAGCACTAACATAGAAACTGATAGGACTCTAGAAATGAATAAATGTTTCCTACAAGTTTTACCCCTTCAAAAAAGATATAACTACGAAAGCGATTTCCGAGAGATGCTTAGTCGTCGACGAAGGAACATTTACACAAAAAAGCATTGTTTACGAGTCGTTAAAATCGCGCGTTGTTTGCGTGACTTACAACAGAGACAAAAAAGCATACGTCACGTAGCTAAAGGCCTTTACTATGCTGTAGCACGCGCGCAATGATCCCTTTCGGCACAGAAAAAGCCCTGTCAGTCAAATGGCGCTCGGTGTTCTTTCCGCCCGTGTGGTCGGGAAATCCATTACCTCTTCCTGAAAAGCAAAAACAAAAACCCTTGTGCGCTGCTACCAGACCTCGGGCTGGTGAATGCGCTAGCGTACATGTATGTATACCCTGTATCGGCGGTAGTCCCGAACCAGTGAAAAACGGTCTGCGGGCCCAAGCTACCGCCGCCACTCTACTTTGACAGAGCACTGCGGGTAAAAGAATCAATGATTTATCCCTGTCCCTATCTTCCCCTTCCTCTCCCTCCTTCGGCTTCGCTAAAGGCGGGATCTGAAAGCATGGGTGGAGCAAAAAAAAAAAAAAACAAAATGCCAAATATCGCCAAGGACACAGTGAATACAGTAGGGAAGAAAATAAGTGTTTTATACTGCGGGCATCGCTGGAAAAGGAAGACGAAGAGCGGCGGAAGGGGAGACGTGAAACGACAGGAAAGATGGTTCGGTGGAGAGAGCGAATCATGCTCGGCGCCGCGATTCCTGCGATCGACCCGTCAGCGTCTGGCAGCTCTAGCTAGCGCCCCGCTGGCGGGTGAAGCTCAAGACGCCGGCGACGTCTATAGCTTTTTTTTTTTGGTTTCTGTTCTTAGGCCTAGTTGTGTCTTTTCGGTGTTCTAGGAGTTGAGGCGCCCCTTCCGAATATTTCCGATTGCGCAAAAGTTGCGAGCTCCTGACTGTTTCGTTTGCCCAGCGAAACTTTCTGTGATCGAGTACATCGGTGATTTCATCCTTAGGAAGACATTTTCAGATGCAGTGAACTGCTTTGTAAGCCATCTTGACCTTTGCGAGATCAGATGAGTGGATTGCTACACCGGCAACAAAGTCTAATATTAGAGATTCGATGTAAGTATATATATATATATATATATATATATATATATATATATATAATTCGACGAAAGACAGCTGTCACAAGCGGTTCATGTATACTACCCAGCTGATGGCGCCTCGCACCACCATGATATGCGAACTGGCTCTCCTGCTCCTGCTGCCAATGTAAACTTCAGGTCTGGAGTCTTATACGCTAAGGACAACCTGAAGAACACGCAGTACTGTACGATTTACTTAAACGGGATCGTGTGAATTTGATTGAGCATACAGACGACCGCAGTAATACCAGTGAAATGTGGTGGTATATGACACCTATGGCAAACTTTTTGTGCGAAGAATTACCGTAAGGAAGTTTCTGGAAACTATGTAATTGGGCAAAAATTCTGATTACACTAAACACTTGTTATGAATAGTGAAGCCGAAAGTGTTAATGCCCAATTGAACGTCTCTGAGTGCGCCTTCCAGTTTGACGTTCCTAGTAATTGTGGCTGTTACACTGTTGCGGCCGTCCAGCAAGGCGCGTGCTTGATTATGCAGCAGCTTAAAGGCGAACGGCACTCAAAGTTTCAACAACGTAAAAATAATGTCCTGATAGTACACATAAAAAGGGTGCGAAATGCAAAATATATCGCTTCAAACATCAACGCGCGCGACGCATACGGCTCTCGAGATTGGCGTTTTAGGAGCCGAAACTGAATGGAAAAGGCGGTAATTACTGGCGGCCGGACGTGACGTACGTGATGGAACGGAAGCGACGGCGCCAGAACCGGCGGCCGCTCAGAGCCGCCTTCAAATGCGCGTCGTAGCGTCGCGTT
Source organism: Haemaphysalis longicornis (assembly GCF_048455015.1). Classification (NCBI taxonomy): domain Eukaryota; kingdom Metazoa; phylum Arthropoda; class Arachnida; order Ixodida; family Ixodidae; genus Haemaphysalis; species Haemaphysalis longicornis. Next base: position 124,708,627 of record NW_027526361.1, read on the forward strand.
TCGCACTGTTATTTCCACAAAAAAACTTCCGCTAACATTTGACCTAGGTGATGCAGTTAGGCGCAATTCCGGTTATCGCGTTGCTATCAATCGAGATGAAGTAGACCATCCGACAGTAATTTTTTTTCCATCAAAATAACTGCCGGAGTAGCAATTCTTGGCATTACGAGTAAAAAAAAATTACACCATCTTCCCGCGGGGAACCACGAGGAGGATGCGAAGCATCATAGGCGTTCCATGTAGGTTCTATTGTGTTGCCGTTATGTTGTTTCATTTATCGGAGCACGAATTTGAACGTAGTGTAAACCCCCCTGTAGAGACAGAGAAATGTAGAGACAGCGAAGAGACCGACACCGGCGTTACCTGATCGAACACCTCCTGGTTCTCGTCTTTTTTTGTTGCGTGCTCACGCTCGTACCCCGCTGCCCGCCCTCTTCATCCTCTTCTCTGGTTGAGCTGCAAGGCACGTGGCGCTTCCCGCCACAGCTTTCCCACGGAAAATTCAACATCCTCCTGCAAAGTTTTCAGTTCGTCGTTTCTGTTGACGTTCAGCTTCACGTGCCTTCGTTGTATCAGTAGCTTCTTGACGTAGTTTGAATGAGTCAAGGACATAAGGCGCTTTCGTAGCACCTGCTCCTGTCGCGGTTGTGTAGCGCAGTGGGAAGAGCCAACACCCTCTCAATTTTCTTCAGGCCTCTCCAGCCCCTCCTTTCCACACGCGCTACGTCACGCTATGTGTCCGACAGCTCGACTGGCGCGAGCCGGCAAGGCAGCACGCTGTTTCCGCTGGCGGGCTCATACGGGCAAGTTCTGGCGGGAACTCGATCTTTCGGTGAGCGGCAAGCCGCTGCCTTTGTCTTTCAATGTGCTGTTCGTGCAGTATTTCATTACTCGCCCGAGTCTGTCGGTCCTGTTCCTTTTGTGGCGTGTGTGCGTGTAGAAGCCTTCGAATGGAAAGTGTGCCCGGAATTCAACGCTGAACACCTGCCGTGTCGCAACGAGGGCAACTTCGTGAAACATGGGCCGGTGCTGTGTTCCCGGGTGCCGCGGAAACTATGACGATGGCCCCAAAGTGCGTGTTTATTGCTTCCCAAGAGACGAAGTGCAGAAGAAAGCGTGGTTGCGGGCCATTCCAAGGAAGGATTTCACACCTACAGTGCATTAGAGGGTAAGACACTGCAATTTTGTTGCATAGGAGCCAGAACTCTCGCGCTACTGCTTGGAAGAACTTCACTTCAAGTACGTCTTGCTGGGCAAGTTTCAGACAGATGCGCTAGAGGACCGCTTTGGCCGCTACCGTCAGCTAGCAGGAGCGCAGTACCACATTTCGGTGCGCCAACTGTATGAGTGTGAGAAGAAGCTTCGTCTTCAAAAACTTTTGATATTTCCTCGCGAGGAGGCCGAGTGTGGAGACACCAACGAAGATCTTCTGGCGTGCAACTTTTCTGTGTCTGTTACTGACGATGATATAACAAGCGGCCCCTCCGATATGGATGCTATAGTTTATATTGCAGGGTACGCGGCTCATTCTGTTTCAAAGAAGCTTTCTTGTTCTACTTGTTTCAGCACGTTGGTTTTTGAAAACCGCGAGATCGAAGCGGAAAACACTGCCATGATAGCTAACCTGACGAGAGGAGGCCTGAAATTTCCGCAGCCATGGACAGTTCATATGGTACTGATGACAAAACTAGTTGCAGAAAAGTTGTCTTTTGGAGAAAACGTGAACGATTTTCTATCCTGTAGTAATCAACGCGGCGTTGTGACTTCGCAGACGATTTCACTTCTGGAAGAACCAGACATTGAGATGTGTGAAAATGGCCACACTGCTCAAACGCTTATGGGCTTGGTAGTTCGCGTTGCAACCAATAATGTTTTGAACAACTTTTGCAAGCTCAGAAATGACATCATACAAGACAATGCGCAGAAGAAGGCCGCAGCCCGCAAAGCAGCAACTCCGAAGAAGTAAAGCGTTATTCCTGATTCAATAAAAACGTTTTTGCGAACACTTCATTGGTTTCTTATAACGGTTGGATTAGCTATCCAGTACTTCAGTGGTGCACACAAAGGCTACATATATGACATGGAATGACTGTAGTTTGCACCCATTAACACACACTGTAGAACTTCTACAGCCCAGCATTATTGTTTGGGTCATATCTGAATGATGAGTTTTAACAGCTAAGCAGAAAAATTTGTGAAAACTTCAAATAATGTGCAATGTTGTCGTTTGGCTAGGTATATTAAATTGTTTGCACTAATAGAGAAAGAAACTTAATAGGCGCTCAAAGGTGGAGTATTATACAGTAAGATGTGTTCCGCTATAAAGTAAACACCTATAAATAAAGCACATGAAATGGTAGTCCTAAGCATGAACTAGGCCATTTAATGTTTCCAGCAACCAAGAAAGAAATATGAGCGGAATCTCTACACCGAACAGTTCAGAACTTAGCAGCCAACTGTGGCAGTAACCGAACTACAGGCCAAACGGGCGCGACGCTCTGAAATAGTGGAACGACGCGCCCGAAAGGTCCCTTAGCGTGACGTCATGGGACCGGTGGAGAGGCCTTAGCAAAATAGAGAGGGTGTTGGAAGAGCGCCACGTACCTCCCGTTGCGGCCAGAGAGTCGTGGGATTGAAACCGGGCGCCGCCAACTATTATTTCTTTTTTTATAGTGTAGGGGGAGAGGGGCTGATGGACCGACGACGGACGACGGACGACAGAGCCGAGAACAAGCGATGCTTCGCATCTAAAAAGCCTGATTTACAAGGCTACTTGCTCATACGATATCGAAAAGCAGCTTTCGTCTGCCGGCGCCTCGGCTGTCACATCGCTATCTTTGAAGGGAACAAACCGCACGCCGGCGGAGATTGCGTGCAAACAGCTTCGTAAATATCGGCTCAGTATTTTTCGCCTTGCTGCACATCGAGAATCGAATGATAAAGGTGGTCTGAAACTATAAGCCAGCTTCCACATCTAATGATGCACTTAAAGACGAAAACGCTTCTTATCTGCCTCTGTTTTCTACTTTCACCAGAGACATGTGCTGTCAAAAACATTTTACCTTCAAGTAAACGAAATTTGGTAAAGTAAATACTTTACTTGAGAACTGATTAGAAATCTAGTTATCTAGTTCATTGTTTGGGAGAGGTGCAGTTAAAATATCTTTCGCCCTTCGCGAAGACGACGGCCGATATTTGCGTGGATGTATTTGTTGCTTCGAGAAAGGCTGATTTTGGTTCACTCAGCGAGTGAAGCACAAGTCACACAAATGTTTATACCCGCATCTAAAACAACTCCACTTAGGTCGTCCAACTTTTAGAAAGCTCTAAGGGATTGAGTTTTGGCTCTGCCCAAGTACGGCAAATGTTGGACGCGGAAGTGCAAGTGTTCAAGAATTTATAAAATATTCCGTGATAGTTGCAATAGGAAGAACAAATGTAAGTCAAGTGTGCGTGTCGCCCTATTTGTTTAGTAGAAATAATATTGTTCAGTAAAAAGAGTTTTTCTAGCCTCAGGACGTTCACAAGCGTGTGAATAGTTTGTAGGCTTCTGATCTCTTTTATGGCACAGAAAAAAAAAACGCGGATATTGCTACCTATGCGATTAGCGTGAAGTATGGGATGGCGACGCCGGTACAGCGTGCTGGTGTTGCAGAGAAACCCCGGTCACACACGTTCCTGCGCCCGGCAGAGCGCCATGCAAGTCGCCGGAGAAGCGCAAGCCCTACGGGGCAGGTTGCCCAACCCCCGTCACAGGCCGCCCGGAACTTGTTACGGCGACTTTCCGCCAGTTGGAAACGCTGTCTGCACGGAGCTACTTTGTACGACAGTACATAGTATTCTGTGCGCTTAAGAGGCTTAGAAATTCGCCATGCTGATTTTAAGAGTATTGACAACTTATTTGGATCAAATTTGGACAAAGAAAAATTTGAGTGTAGTTGGCATTTAAACTAAAGCTCTACAGCTAGAAAGAGCATTCTACACGCGACTCTGCGTGTAGCTCCTGCAGGGTGGCCCTTAATTTCTGTTTTTAGATGCGGCGCATCTCTTGCTCTGAGGCATGTCTCTCCTGCGTCGTCGTCGGCGGCGGCGGCGTCCGTCCGCAGCCCTCCTCCGTTCGCTCTCCCACAGCTGTGTGCAACACTTTTACTCCGGCGCATTAGCATAACGACAGCTGGCGGGCTTGGTTGGCGCGCGATTCGCTGCGTTAACGCTGCGTTAACAGCTGCTCCGGTGCGCATGTGCGCGCATGCGCGACTCTCCTCCGCGGTCTCCTCTCCTTCAACCCAATGGTAACCCCAATTGAACCCCCAGATCCGCCGCACCACACCAGGGTTCCCTCGCGGGGAGATGGAGGCAATTTTATTATATTGTGAAGTTTGTTCCTAACAGCGGAGTTACTGTTGCTGCCGTGCCCGTGCACGCGTACCCGATTGGAGGCTGTAAACTTCTTTTCTTGTTGCCTCTACCAGCGCTGAGAAAGCTGAGAGGATTGAAAAAGGAAACGCGGCAGTGACGTCATGTGCAAGTCAAGTTACGCTCGTAATACACTAACCCCAGGTGCCTGCTCTTTATACAGTGCGTAAATTTCGTCCTATATCATTAACAATTTGGACACAAATGGCGATGACAATTTAGGTCTCAATTCATTACTCACTAAATTATTGAATCCAACTTAATTTATTCATTATAGCTAGATATTGGTACATTAAAACTGCGAACACTTTGATCCAGCCTGTTATCAAGCGATACACTCGTTTCTCGTCACCCATTACTAAAATAAAGAATCGTTATGATTCGGGAATTAATAAGAATACCTTAGTATTATAAATCGAATTCCTCCTTGAGATTTCTAACGCTCAAATGAAGGCAGCTTGAAGCGGCCTTTGATTGTTCTTTTCGTGTGCGCGCAATCAACTTTAATCCTGTCACAAGTTTGTTGAAAAAAAAAAACTAATTTGCCTTAGCTCGGACAGAGGTTTAGTGAAACGTTTTGGGGATTACTAAGAGCACCGGATACACAAAGCGTTTTGACGCAATCTTAACAAATAAGCGCGCCGCGAAATTTGCCGTCGGCGACGGGGAATTTTGTCGTCTTCGAGATTGCGTCTGTAGAAGATTTGCATTCTTTAAACGGGTTGCTTTGAATAAAGGCTTTACTTTTTGCATGCGAAGAATATCTTTGCGAAACCCCGCGGCTTTCTTTGGAGGCGTCGATGCCTGGCGGTACTTCTTGAAACGCGATTTCAGCTCAAGGACAGTGTCCCTTTAAAAAAACACATCTTTCCCTAGAACAAAAAGATAATGCAAACTCCCCTAAAGATACAAAATTAAGACTGCAGAACAATGGGAGACTCTTCTGTTCAGCTCCACACAGGAGGCACAACTCACGCCAGTCCGGATGGCCGAAGCCACCGCGAGGATCCAAGGAATCCTGGCTGATGCCTGAGGGAGGTAGACCGCCCAAGTCGTCTACCCTTCAGAACCCATCTCGAACATCAAATAAAGTCGTCTCTCCCTCTCACTCTCCCCTAGCAACGTGAGTCAATGGTCGGTACAATTCATACCTCTCAACATTGCTTGGAACAAAGGGCACATTTGGTGCACTCACGTCTTCACGTCAGCACGTAACACAGGGAGCAAGGTTCCGTTTACTTAAAATATCAGCTGATTTTCACAAATGCAGAGAAATTCCCGGGGACACTTAGGTTGGTGTACGTGGCCCGAATTTGAAAGCATTATGAGCTTCTTTGTGATACTTTTGAAAAACTAGTGAGCTTACACATCGTTTTTCCGTAAGTGAGCTTGGGCGTAACGACACCCATGCGGTAGCACCCAGCTCTTGGCGTTTGGTTCCTCCGCTGCGTTGTACGCCTCCTGCGTTTACGAGTCGACGTATTGGCGCGTGTAAGAGGCGCGTGTTCGTAGAATATAGCATTCTCATAGCCAAACCCATCAACTGTGGTCTGCCCGAATATATTATTTCCTGGATACAGCAAAGTTTAATCGTTCGCAGTTCTTTTTTTTTTGGTAAAACAGTGTTGATATATCGACTCGACCGCAGACGAGGGGTCTTCCGGAAGGATCGGTACTGTCTCTAATGCTCTGTGATATATTGATGAGCTGAATTGTCATCAACCAGAAAGTTTTGTATTGTGTATATGCTGAATATATGAAATTCTTTCTGCTGCGGGGAACGTCCATGTTCTGTAATAAGAATTACAAGCATATCTCGGTTCCATCGAGACCTGGATTGCAGTATTGAATTTGTACATCAATGTTGCTAAATGCACGGTCCTGGTATTTCTAGTTTTCTCCATTGTTAACCTTTGTCTGACGTATGGGGAGAAGAGCATCCCTTCGGCAACATCTTTAAATTATTTAGGTATTGTCTAGGATAGTCCGCTTGATCATAGTTCACAAATAAACAACGTTGCGACAAAACGGGAACCTGCTCTCATAGTCTTTCGGGGAATGAGCGCCTGAAAATTGTACGAGCAGAGACACCCTACTCTTTATTTACGCTGGATTCCTGAGATCCATTTTAAAATTTGGGTATGTCCTCTTTTCGGGCTCCGCAGCGCACAAAGTTTTTTTTTGTACTTTAGGAGAAACAAGCTCTGAGATTTCGACTCGGCCTTGTAAGGCATGTGGGAATACTTTTCGCTATTTAGAGGCCCGATTCCATTGCGGAGACTCACTATTTCAGCGTTTAAAAGGGCATTCTAGGGGGAAAATTTTCTAATATTCTCTTAGCGGACTTCTGTCATTGGCGATAGCTCAACCTGCATTTCTTTTTAAGTAACCGTAGTCTTTATGCGATACCCTTCCATGTTTTATGCCCACAACTTACTTTTACCGCTGAACGTCCGCCTTCCTTCAACCTTTAAAATGTCTTCTGAAGTCCTCCCTTCTCATAAGACATTCGAAAACGTCTTGTGGAGAATGATCGACAGAAAAATTGGGTTAGCAAAACACCTTACTCTTTATTTACGGTGAATTTATGCGGTCATTTTAAAATTTGGGTATGTCCCCTTTTCGGGTTCAGCAGCGCAAAAAAAAAATTCATCCTCTTGTTCTTTAGGAGCGGCGAGCTCTGAGATTGTGACTCGGCCTTCAAGTAGTTGAAGCTGACTCTGGCTTCTGACTTTGGCTGTTTAGATTTTTGGCGACGACGATGGTCTAACGACGGCGATTGGTGGTACAATGGGCGCTAAGCTTTCTCGAGGGGGATTTGTTTGCTGTAGTTGGAGTTTGAACGTACACACGCAGGCAGTTTGCACTTTGATTTTTGACGTATTCACTGATTGCAGCGGCTTTGATTTCGGCGCCTCGCCATTTGCGATACGCAGGCAAAAACAGCTTCGCGCTTGAACCTTCGTCGTAGTTAGACGGAGGGGCTTCTGCTTATCGCCTGATCGTACAGATAAGCTTCTCTTTTTTAGAGCATCGCGTGTCAGCAAAAAAGTGTTCAAAAGGGCTGATATACCTGTACAAACAGGAAGAAGACAGGCTTGTAAGCATTGGTGGAAGGACAGCGGCGCTGAGAAAACCGCATTTGCCAGCTGGGTCGGACTAGTTCGACTGCACACAAAAAAGTAAATCTAGTAGGGACCTGCCTATACCAGCATCATGTTCTCCGGATCAAACCGGCCACCGCACAGCCTCCTGCAACTGACCCGTCTACTGGTGGACTCGGCTATCCAGGCCCGGTGAGCCTAATAGGTTGGCCGCAAGATACTGTTAGGAATGTCCTCATTTACTTCGTTCTAGGTTGGTTCGCCAAATTGGAGGCCCGTGACACTGAACTCGTGCTACTCATATCATGCACTCCTCCATCAAATGGCAAATATTATCACTAAATACAAGTTTCCCTAAAGGCAGCTTAAACTGTCCCTAAAGTACCTAAAACTGTCCCCCTGTCTCCACTGATAGATTCATGTTCAGCTTCTATAGTTGCTCTTACCGAAACCTAGTTGCATGATACCGTTCCCGACAACTGTATCTTAGTCAGCGGTACAGAATTTATTCTTTTCGCAGTGACAGGCCTCATGTAAAGGGAGGCGGTGTTCTTATTGCTATAAAAAATGATATAGTGGCTGTTCCCATTGCTGTTAATTCCTTCCTTGAATGCGTGTTAGTTTCCCTCAAGTGTGGCCTGACATCTTTGGTTATCGGTGTATTTTATCGCCCTCCTGATATAACCTGTACGTTTGCGAGTGAATTTCGCAGAGTTCTGGATGATACTCTGATCCGATTTCCCAACTCAGTTCTAATTATTTTCGGCGACATTAACTTTCCTTTATTAGACTGGTCAACCATCTCAGTTGCATGCAATGGTGCCGAAGCGAACGAATTTCTCAATGCTTGTCTAGACCACTCGCTAACACAAATTATAGACCAACCAACGCGGCTCGGCAACCTCGGCAAATATTCTCGACCTGATTCTTATAAACGATCCTGACCTTTGCTCCGATATCACGCACTTAGATGGCCTTTCTGACCACGTCATTATAACCGGCAACCTCACACGCCCGTTTAATACACGACAAACTGCCAACAAATTAATCAGATGCTATAATAGAGCCAACTTCGCTAGTATGAATTCCGAATTATTAAGTTTCTCAAAGCATTTTATTGACAGTCACTTATCATGTACGATAGAAGAAAATCGGCTTCGGTTGAAAAACTTTCTCAAACAACTAATAGAAAAGTATATACCTGTCATTACAATATCCAACGAACCGCTCCCTGGTTCACGCGGCAGCTTCGGCGTTTAAACAACAAAAAAAGCGACTCTACGGACGGGCCGATAAAAACGTTACTTCGACTTCTTGGCTACGTTACAAAGCCTGCGATAAAGAATACCAGACATTACTTTAAACCACACGCCGTCGTTTCTTTTGCCATGACCTAACATCAATGCTTACAAATAAACCTCGAAGATTCTGGCGCGTTGTGAATCCAAAACAGTATCCTGATATCACTCTTTCCGATAGTAATGTAGCGGAAGCGGCTCAGCACCACCGCATTCTTTTCTATCCCGTCAGCAGCCGGCCGTAGACAGCGCGCCTACTCGTGGCGCCAGCGCCTCGCCCTCCGTGTAGGGGGAACAACTTGTTGTCGGGGCCGGCTCCCGGGATTAGCCGTGGCGGCATGCTACGTCTGCTCGCTCGGGGGCCCCCCTTTTGCCTTTTCTCTTTCTCTTTTAGAAGAACGCGGGGGTGCCTCCTTCTCTCCCTCGTCGGGGGGAACTCTCTGCACTCGGACGTAAGGAAAATAAACAGTTTGTCTTGCAACTCCAAACCACCCGCACGTCTCCTTCCTCGCTTCATCCGGCAGCCGACATTCCCGGCTGCTACAAAATTGGTGACCCGAACGCTTCAACGAACACGCCGCGATGAGCTCCGACGACAACGCTGCTGCCTCCACGCCTGCGGTCATCGCCACAGAACTGAAGCTACCAAATTTTTGGCCGAAAAATCCAAGAGTTTGGTTCAGCCAAGTGGAGGCCCGCTTTCAGCTCCGGCACATCACCTCGCAGTCAACAAAATACCTTCACGTCGTCGCAGCCCTGCCCCCCGAAATCGCCGACGCTATCGACGACATTTTGGTTTCACCCCCCGCGCAAGAAGAATACGACACCCTCAAAAAGACGGTGCTGGACCGCCTCGAGGCGCCTGAAGAAAGCAGATTGCAGCAGCTCTTGTGTCGCGAAGAGCTGGGCGACCAACGACCTTCCCAACTGCTGCACCGTATGCGGCAACTACTCGGTGTGCACGCGCGTCAGGACGGCCAGCTCCCACTTCTTCGTGAACTTTTCCTGCAACGGCTGCCCCAGTCGGTGCGCGTGGTTCTCGCGGGTTCAAATGAGACGTCCGTTGATCGACTAGCGCAACTTGCCGATCGCATCACGGAATACTCAACTCCAACCTTTGCGCCCATAGCTGCTGCAAGAACACATGAGCAACCAGATCGACTGTCGCGCCTTGAGGAGAAACTGCAACACCTTACCGAGACCATGCAGAAACTTGTGCTATCTGGCGCTCCCCAACAGGACGAGCAACGACGCAACCGATCCCCTTCAAGACACCCAAGCTCTTCCCAGAGAAGCCAGGCACGAGATAGACAGGACGGAGTTTGCTGGTACCACCGTCGTTTCGGCACGGGTGCTAGCCGCTGCACTCAACCTCGCTCGTTTCCGGGAAACGCTCCGGCCAGTCGTTAACGGCGGCTTACGACATCGGCCCTCCACCCAGCCGCCTGTTCTTCGTAGTCGACCGCGTAAGCAACTCGCGCCTGCTAGTCGACACGGGAGCCGAAATCTCTATTGTCCCGGCAACCCCCGAGGATCGCCGACGTAGCAAGAACACATCGTCGCTGCAGGCAGTGAACAACACTGCCATCGCTACGTACGGCTTCCGCTCGCTGACAATAGACGTCGGACTCAGGCGCCTGTTTCGCTGGGTCTTCGTGGTGGCGGATGTTAATTTCGCCATACTCGGAGCAGACTTTCTCAGCCACTTCAACCTGGATGTGAGCGTACGTGACCGTTGCCTCAAGGATAACAACACATCCCTCAAAGTACGTGGTTTGAAGTCAAACATCTGCTCATCTGGCATCTGCGCCTTCCAGCCAGTATCAGCCTACCACCACGTCCTGGCCGAATTCCCCTCGCTCACCAAGCCCCGCAACACGGAACAGCCGGTGAAACATAACGTGACTCACCACATCGTCACCACCGGGCCGCCAGTCACCGCCCGGCCACGACGGCTGTCCAGCAAAAGGCTTCAAGCGGCACGCAGGGAGTTCGAGCATATGCTGCAGCTGGGAATTGTTCGCCCTTCGTCTAGCAACCATTCATCGCCGCTACACATGGTGCCTAAGGACGACGATTGGCGCCCGTGTGGTGATTACAGAGCCTTGAACGCATCGACAACGCCGGACCAGTATCCTCTGCCACACATTCACGATTTCAGCGCGCGGCTGGCAGGTACGAAAATATACAGCAAGATCGACCTCGTAGCGGCATACCACCAAATCCCCGTCGAACCGCAGGACATACCAAAAACAGCCATAACAACTCCGTTCGGCCTGTTTGAGTTTGTCCGCATGCCCTACGGCTTGAAAAATGCCGCACAGACCTTTCAAAGGTTCATGGATGAGGTCACCCGGGGTCTTCCTTTCATCTTTGTCTACCTGGATGACATTTTGGTGGCCAGCAGAACGCCTGCGGAGCACGAAGAGCACCTCCGCAAGCTCTTTCAGCGTCTGGATGAGCACGGTCTGGTGTTGAAACCTCAAAAGTGCGTGTTTGGAGTAGAGGCGCTCAACTTCCTCGGCCACCACATCACTGCTGAAGGCATTATGCCATTGGAATCGAGGGTGGAATCCGTCAAGAAGTTTCCAGCTCCAACATCTTTTCGCAAGCTGAGAGAGTTCCTCGGGCTCTTAAACTTCCACCGGCGGTTCATTCCGTCTTGTGCTCGAGTGCTCCAGCCATTGACCGACCTGCTGCGCCGAGACGACCAAAAGTCACCAGAATTTTGTTGGTCTGACGAACACCAGAACGCTTTCCAGAAAGCTAAGGACGAGCTAGCCGCGGCTACCCTCCTCATTCATCCACGGCCTGAAGCTCCTACACGCCTCATGGTGGACGCTTCCTCCACATCGGTCGGAGCAGTGCTGCAGCAACAGGAGGGCGCCCAGTGGAAGCCACTGGGCTTCTTTTCGAAACGTCTGAAGCCTGCAGAAGCACGGTACAGCACTTTTGGAAGGGAGATGCTCGCAATCTATTGTTCCATTAAGCATTTCCGCTACTTCCTCGAAGGCCGTGAGTTCTACATCTTGACAGACCACAAGCCCCTCACCTACGTATTCAACAACAACAGTTCCTCCTACTCAGAACGAGAAATCCGTCAGCTCTCATTCATCTCCGAGTTTTCTACAGACATCCGCCACGTTCCCGGGGTCGAAAACGAAGCAGCTGACGCCTTGTCTCGCGTCAACGCTTCCGGCACAGAAGTCATGGACTTCGAAGCTATGGCCGCAGCTCAGCGGGACGACCCCGAGTTGACAAGACTGAAAGGAGGGGGATCTTCACTCGCGCTCTCGGAGGTTGCACTTCCCTACGTCCAGAGCACGATAACCTGCGATACCTCCCAGGCAGCACCACGACCTTTCGTCCCACTGAATTTTCGCCGAGTGGTATTCAACACTTTCCACTCCATCAGCCACCCAGGTGTCCGCGCCACCCAGCGGCTGATAACGCAACGCTTCGTTTGGCCCGGAGTCAACGCGGACGTGCGACGTTGGGCTCGGACATGTGAAACGTGTCAGCAAGTGAAGGTGACTCGCCACAATCGGGCTGCACTACAGGAATTTCGGACTCCTGAGTCGCGGTTTGACCACGTTCACCTCGACCTCGTGGGACCACTACCGCCCTGCCAAGGATTTAGGTACCTGCTCACATGCATCGACAGGTACAGCCGGTGGCCCGAAGCTATACCAATTGCGGACATATCAGCTGAGACCGTCGCGCAGGCCTTCATTCAAACATGGGTGTCGCGCTTTGGCTGCCCCGCCCGCATAACAACTGACCGGGGACGGCAATTCCAGAGCAACCTTTTTTCCGCACTTTCAACGCTCCTCGGCACGAAGCTGCAGCATACTACCGCCTACCACCCCACCAGCAACGGAATGGTTGAGCGCTTCCACCGGCAACTCAAAGCCGCACTGGCAGCGAAACTTGACCGCCAGCACTGGGTGGAGAAGCTCCCGCTCGTTCTTCTTGGCCTACGCTCAACGGTGAAGGAAGACCTTGGCTTCAGCGCAGCGGAAATGGTCTACGGCTCAACAGTGCGCCTCCCGGGAGAATTCTTCTCCGACCAGACACCTTCCGCCCCAACAGCCTCCGATCACATCGAGAAGCTGCGCGCATGGCTTGCGCAACTCAGGCCTACAGCACCTCGCATCGCCCGCAACAGGAAAGTTTTCACTTTTCCTGACATGGACTCCGCTACCCATGTGTTCGTGCGACACGACGCAACGAAGCCGCCCCTTACTCCGCCGTACGATGGCCCATTCAAAGTTTTGGGACGTACTAACAAAACCATCACAATCGACGTGCGGGGGAAACGAGAAGTCGTCGCCGTTGACCGCGCCAAGCCTGCTCATATTGAGGTTTCCATCCAAGCAGCCTCTCACGTACGATTTCACTGCTAACCATTGGACTCTGACCTTTCGCTATTCAGCCCGTAACTGCTGTCCTTCTTTAAAAGCTCCGCAATCTAGGGGGGGAGCCTTTGTAGCGGAAGCGGCTCAGCACCACCGCATTCTTTTCTATCCCGTCAGCAGCCGGCCGTAGACAGCGCGCCTACTCGTGGCGCCAGCGCCTCGCCCTCCGTGTAGGGGGAACAACTTGTTGTCGGGGCCGGCTCCCGGGATTAGCCGTGGCGGCATGCTACGTCTGCTCGCTCGGGGGCCCCCCTTTTCCCTTTTCTCTTTCTCTTTTAGAAGAACGCGGGGGTGCCTCCTTCTCTCCCTCGTCGGGGGGAACTCTCTGCACTCGGACGTAAGGAAAATAAACAGTTTGTCTTGCAACTCCAAACCACCCGCACGTCTCCTTCCTCGCTTCATCCGGCAGCCGACATTCCCGGCTGCTACAGTAACAACACTTCACTTCCTGAATCACAATGCGCAGAACTTCTAAATGAGAACCTGCGAGCATGTTACCACCGTACCTATGAGCGATAGTATATTACCCGTTGACATGCCAGAAATTGTTGTAACTGAGGCGGGCATAATTTCCATTTTAAGTAAGCTTAAACTTTCTTCTGCATCTGATCATACTGGTATTAATAACACTATACTCAAAAATGCATCCCAAGGCATCTGCCCTTTTTTCACAGTCCCTTGCGACAGGCACTATCCCCAACGACTGGCGAATAGCCAAGGTAGCACCCTTTTTTAAGTCAGGCGATCGTTCTTCACCAAGCAACTACAGACCTATCTCTCTAACAAGTACCATATGCAAGGTTATGGAGCACATCATTAACTCTCAATCTGCTAAATACTTAGAAAGCCATAGCATTATATATCAGTATCAGCACGGTTTCCGCAAGGGCTACTCTTGTGAAACCAAACTTGCCGGATTTGTTCATGAACTACATTCATCCGTCGACGCTGGCTTACAAATTGGTGCAGTTTTCCTTGATTTTTCTAAAGCATTTGATCGCGTTCCACACCACAGACTACTTCTCCAACTTACATTCCTCAACATTCACCCTAACGTCCTCGCGTGGGTTAAAGATTTTCTTTCTTCAAGATTGCAGTTTACTTCCGCTAACAACTACAGTTCTTCTTTTGCCCATGTTACTTCCGGTGTCCCCCAGAGAAGCGTACTTGGCCCTCTGCTTTTCTTAATCTATGTAATGATCTTCGTTCTCGCCTAACGTCCCGGGTTCGTCTATTTGCCGATGATGTAGTAAGTTACCGCACACTTCCCCTCTGATATAGATCGCCAATGCTTACAATCTGACCTTGATGCAATTAACGTATGGTGCTCCAAATGGCTTATGAGGCTTAATACTTCTAAAACAAAGTCAATGACATTTAGCCGCTGAAAGTCTCGAACTGAAAACACTTACTTCATTAATAACACCATGATTGAATTTACCACTTGCTAGAAATATCTTGGCCTTCATTTCCACTCTGACCTTACTTGGCATCACCATATTAATTTAACCCTGGCTGCTGCTAACCGCACCCTTGGACTACTTAAACGAACCCTCAAGCAAACTCCTCCACTCGGACGAAAGCAGGCATACACCACACTCATTCGCCCCAAAACTGAATACGCGGCAACCATTTGGGACCCCCATCAGGCATACTTAGCTACTAATTTGGAAGCCCTGCAGAACCGTGCTGCCCGCTTTATTTTTTCAGATTATTCTACATTCACGAGTGTTACAACATTGAAGAAACGAGCCGATTTGCAATCACTGAGCCTTCGTCGCAAACACGCAGGCGTTTCACTATTCCATAAAATTTTCCATTACTGCGCACTCCGTGATGATTTTTTTCAGTCCCCTCCGGTATTCTTTCCTCGTCGCGATCACCCTAACAAAGTGAAACACATTTTGTGTCGGTCATCCACATACGCACAATCCTTCATACCACGCACTATCATTGATTGGAACGATTTACCCTCACACATAGCCATAGAAACTGATGTGGCCAAGTTTAAGGAATTAATTTGCACTACAGTGACGTGCTTATAACAGTGTTGTCTTTTCTTTGTTCGCTGTGTATTTTTGATACTTTTGATGGTTTGTAAGTTGTTGCTTGCTCTTCACGTTTTTATATACGTTATGTAATTTTTTTTATTTTATAACTTTTTTTTTGTTCTTTCACTTTTACATGCTGTGATGAATTGCATTGCTTTGTTGCGTGCCAACGCACACGCAAGAAAACTTCTGGTTGTTGTTGACCTCTTTATCTCTTTCCTTTGTGTATGCTGCACCTGAATGTACGTGTATTCTGGTTGTTTTTCGAAGCCTCTCCCCCCCCCCCCCCCATGCAATACCCTCATTCGAGGGCCTTTAGGGGTATTGTAAATAAATAAATAAATAAACATCTGCTTCGACTGTTTTTCAACAAGCCTCGGAGAATGCTGTGGGAATTTTTCGCTATTTTGGGTGCAGCTCACATACATACGCGGTATTTGTGAGAAAGGAGCGATGCGGAGAGCGTGTTCAGAAGACGAAAGCAGCGTGATCTCTGGGTCCACCCTTCTTGATTATCTTCCGCCAAAGCCTCTTTCAAGCGTTTGTAGCAGCATCAACGAAGACGAAGACGACGAAGCACCGCTCTCAGGCTCACTGCGCGAGCCTCGTGGCGCAAGCGGTCACTGCTCCCAGGTACTCCGGGCGTTCGGCCAGGCATAGCTGCCGCTGGCCCATCAGCTGCTGACCACAGTGTACCGTCCCTTTGCCAACGGGCTTGTTGAGCGTTTTCACCACTCCCTGAAGACTGCACTCAGGGCACAGCCGGACGCTACCCATTGATCTACCTCCCTTCAGTTGGCTCTGCTGAGTCTTCGGGCTAATTTGAAGCAGGATCTGCACTGCACGCCCGCAGAGATGGTCTCTGGTGCGCCGCTACGCCTGCCGGGAGAGTTTTTCACTCATTCCGAATCATCACCGTGCCCTGATCCCACCGATTACGAGACCAAACTACGAGGTTCGTTTCGCTCACTTCGTGCGCCCGCGCCACGCTGCCAACAGCGTGCGGCTGCCCATGTTGCCAACGAGCTGACAACGTCCCCCTACGTTTTTGTCCGCCGTGACGCCATGCGCAAACCACTTCAGCGCCCGTATGACCGACCCTAACGCGTTATCCACCGTGCTGATAAGCATTTCACCGTGGATTTGGATGGCAGACAGGGCACTATTTCGGTTGATCGCCTCAAACCAGCGTTCATTGAGGAGCTGCTCTCTACACAACCAGACGAATCAACAATACTAATTGCGGATCGCCCTCCCCAGCCACGCCGCCAGTCTCAACAGACAATAAAACCCACACGACGACCTCCAAAAGTATCCTTCCGCTTTACTCCATGGCTCCGCCACTAAGAGGGGTGGCTCCTGTAGCAGCATCAACGAAGACGGAGACGACGAAGCACCACTCTGAGGCTCACTGCGCGAGCCACGTGGCGCAAGCGGTCAGTGCTCCCAGGAACTCCGGGCGTTCGGCCAAGCATAGCTGCCGCTGGCCCGTCAGCTGCTGAGAAAATGCTGAGCCACAGAACAACACATATATTTTGAACACGTCAGCTGCTGACGTATTCAAAATATATGTGTTGTTCTGTGGCTCAGCATTTTCCTTGCCTCGTGTTGATACACGTTAATTACTCTATCTAAACTAAAGCGAAACACCCCGTCGCATTCTCGTAATTTGTGTTTCCTCGCATTTCTCCCATACGAGGACTAAGAATACCCGCATTTACGTCCGAGGATTTTGTCAGCCGGCTTCTCCTTCAGATCGACCAGGGAAAGCATAAAAACGCACCATACGGTAGTCACGCACTTTCGCCTGGAAATACCTGAAGATCCTGCACCTGCTAGCACCCTTAGCAAAATTGATCAAGCCAGGTGGATGCAGTTCCAACCTCATAGGTTTTATAACCGCTATTAACAACCTTTGATTCATCCGGGAACTCACTACCCAGAGTGCTTCCTATGTGAAGCCGAAAGGTCTAATTTACCTCAAATATTGTATGGCTACCGAGAGGATCCCCCTTTTTAGTGGTTTTAAATTGTTACTCTATGCAGTGGGAGACCGCGATGCTCCGGCCTGACTCGACGATGCAAGTTCAGGTTGTGACAAGAGCACTGGAGGTCGCTGGAAGGCGTGGTCTTGTAACCACCCGCTGTAGCCAATAACACACAATTAATTACTGCCTTTCTCGACAAAATAAAACGTTTATCTATCTGACCAGCCATTTTTAGCAAGTGCTAGCTTAGTTCACAAAAGCCTTGAGAAGATTCTGCGGGTAGGCCCGTGTAAGACAATGCGGCAACCAAACATTTTCCTTCACCTAGAAAATGTCCTAATTGCATGAGGTTGGCGTAAACTTTAATAACTAGGAGACATCTTCCCCGCGCAAAAGTTTCTCCTTGGTCAGATAAAAACAACAATGCTTGAGTTCAATGACTTTGACCTGTTGGAATTGCCACTTGAAGTCCGAACTTCCCCATTCCCGCGTTAAAAAATTCGGGGCTTCTGTCTTTATTACTCAATTATCCTCTGTCGGGAGGTTGCAGAAAAACCCCACAGACCAGTGGCGAACATCGGGATTTAATTTCGGAGGCTTAGAACCGGTGGGAGAGGATCAAAAAGGAAACGAAGGAAACACGAGACGGTAAGGAATAAAAAATAAAACTGATGTTGCAAGATGGAAACCTCTACTGGGCGCTCTCCCTGTAATCTTACAGTTCTGTTTTTTAGCAGGGACGTTGCGAAATCACCGAACAACGTCGTGATAGCCGGCGTTGGAGCCGAGAAAGTACACCGCGCGCTTGCGACAGAGGAGAAATAATCGGCAGTCTTTCTTCAATTAAACGAAGAAGCAGTGACCTTGCCCCTGAAATTTCAGGGAGCGAGCGTGAAAGGACATTCTTCTGAGTTTTTCAAGGCCAACAACTGAGTCCTCACTTCGGTGGGAAACCATGTAACACCAGTGGAAGATTGGGGGAAGCTCAGGGCAGACAAGACCCGTCGCCTCCTAACTGACATGCCGGCGGAAAGTCGCGTTTCTGGTAATCTAGTTCATGAAGACTGCCCCCTCCGCTTCTGCTCTTTTTCTTCAACATCCATACGTCTTAGATTTATAGATCCACCTTTAGACCACATAGGACTCCGTTCAAGCGTGTGTGGCTGCAGAGTGATGAGGAGATCATTACTTTCTATATACTAGCTTTCACAAGATTGTAAAATAAATTGAGAAAACGAGGTATTATGTTCTGTCAAACAGACCTGAAACTTACGGATGCGTCTGAATGTGGATGTGTCAGAAACTTACGACAGAAGTCGCTCCTATTGGAACAGTTTTGCCCCGTGAGAGAGCATATTTTTAGCGAATAGGTTTATACGATTCATAGCAAAAAAGTGTAAACCATGTGAAACGAATTTCCCGCCTCTACGGCACCTTTATTATATCGCAGAAGGACTGCTCCGTCCACAAGGACAACTTTTTTATTGGGCTGTCTGTATGTTTCATTATGGGTAACGTGAGCGATAACGCAAGATCAGACTATCAGCATAAGTACACGCATTTCGTATTTTTTTTAACTTCTAAAGCAAGCATCCGCCAACTATGTTGTCAAAGCGAAAAATATATGTATAAAGTATCTGCGAAACGAACCCCTTAACTAAGTTGGAAAACCACAGCGCCATCCCACCAAACACAGTCATGTATTTCGCGGTTCCAGATCGCCGAATAAAGTTAACCACAACTAGAGCTTGCTTTCCTTATATGGAAATGTATTCCTAGACTTCAAGCCCCGTTGGTCTTAGTGACATGCGGATGTGCTTGATTTCGCCGTCCCAAACCAAGCTGGCGCAACCACTCTTCCAGCTATATCCTTCGCTTCCACAGCACCGAGAAAATCGCTCAAAATTTCAGCAGTGTGCAACCGGTACCGCCGTATTACGTTGCGTAGGCAGCACGACATGCATTCAGACGGCATGGGTACAACTCTGTCCTGATGCTTGCTACGGCCCCCTAGGGCTTCGGGGTGGAATTTTTATTCTGGCTTATTTTTGCTATTTTGTTAGTTTCCGTCTCGTGCCTTCTACCACCACGTAGCTAAAAAATCCTGAAAAAAATGAGGCGTAGTGTAACAGTCATCAATGATTATGGCACTTCTTAAAACGAAAGCTTAGCGCAACACTTTACGTGTTTTGGTTTCTGGATGCACAGCCGCAAAGAATTTGCTAGAGGCATGCGCGTATGATCATTTGCGGGAAGCTCTTTGTTTGTATTGCTGTTAAACGAATGCTGTTAGAAACGTGGTTGGCGTAAACCGTGCGTTCTGCGACTCATTGCATACTGAGCGGAATGCGGCAGCACTGCATTGATAGTCTGCATTTCACTGAAAGCTGCTCGGGGGCAAGGCGTGGCGCGTTTCACAGCAGCCGTTACAAACAGATCTCCTCTCATACAACGCGTTATTTCCATATTTTGTACTGGCTCAAGCCCGTATCACATACTTTGCCGATAAAGTAATCGCCGGACCTAAGAAGCCAGTCTAATCTTGCCCAATCGCTTAGCGGGTCGTCGCTGTGAGGCACGTACCGTGTGACACTGCGCATTCCGTTTGAGTCTTTCGCCATGCCCTATGCCCTGCTCGTTATGTTACTAGTGTACCTTCCTCCACCTTCTGTTTGGCGCTATCTTACGTGCATCGGGAAAATACAGTCTATATAACTATCATTAAAATATCGTAATAACCTCCGTATGAACGACTGCGAGAGTGGTGATATATTTCTCAATCATACACATATATAAGAGTTATGCGTGTGTGTGTGCATATATATATATATACATATATACAGTAAATTCTGACGAAGGCTTGCCCCAAGCCGAAACGTTAATACATGTTCGTTCGTTACCCTTTAGTCTTCTCTTTTACCGTACATTTTTACCGGCCCCATTGTACTTTATTCATATGCTATATATATATATATATATATATATATATATATATATATATATATATTTATATATATTTTATATATTTTATATATATTTTTTAGCTATATATATATATATATATATATATATATATATATATATATATATATATATATATATATATATATATATATATATCAAACGTATTTTATCTTCATCGTGTCATTAACTCTGCCCAAGATCACATTACCTTGCAAGAAGACCTCGGCCAAATTATTCCTGGTGCGCGACTTGGCAAATGATGTTGAACACAACTAAGTGCAAAACTATCTCCTTTTCTCGTAAGCATACTCACTCTGATTTCACTTACCATGTAAATAACGCAGCAATATCACGAGCCACTACCTACAAATATTTAGGCATCAATTTCACTTCTACACTTTCCTGGTCCACTCACATTACTTCAATCTGCGCCAAAGCATCTAAAACTTTGGGACACCTGCGTCGAAACCTGCGTAACGCGCCACCGGCCATGCGCCAATTGTCCTACTTCACATTCGTCCGCCCGCAGCTAGAATTCGCCTCATCTATATGGTCACCTCATCAAAGCTACTTAATTAATCTGGTCGAGTCCATCCAAAACAGAGCCGCCCGTTTTATATCTCGGAACTATAGTCGCAATTCAAGTATCACACAGATTAAAATTGACCTTTCATTACAACCACTACAAGTTCGTCGCATGGTCGCTCTTTTGTGTTTGTTCCACAAATACGCCCATAGTGATAACCCATCCCCGCTCCCCCTCGAACCCCCTTCACGCGTCTCGTCACGTTTACACAATCAATTCAGCTTTAAGCGTATCTATGGGGAAACACTTGCATTCAATTCATCGGCTCTACCTCGCGCCATATCTCATAGGAATGAACTTCCGGACGCTATCGCTTCTATAACAAACCGTGACAAATTTCGTGAAAAACAAAATGCGCATTTTTCCTGATCTTTTTACTTCACATGTGTGCTTCCCACATATTCGATAACCATGCTTTCTATCTCTGTTTACACATTCCTTGAATTTTTTTTTTGATTTGAGTGTTTAAGAAATTTTGTGGGTACCTTTTCATTAAAAATGTATAATGATGTCCTGTTAATCTTGTTTATATTTCCCGTTTAGAATGTGTTGGCTATATGCCCGAAGTTCCTCTTTTTTTGTATGCCCCCCTTACCCTATGCTCCACCTGGAGCCTGTAAGGTTTTTATAAATATATATATATATATATATATATATATATATATATATATATATATATGTGTGTGTGTGTGTGTGTGTGTGTGTGTGTGTGCAGTAATATGAGCTAAATTCTAATTTTATCAAACTGGCCGGCCAAAGCCAGGCTACTGGCGTACCGGACGTCTAGTTTGCGGTCTGATAAGCTTGGTACTACTACAACTACTTGCGCAGCGGATTACGCTATGCAACCCAGCTGCTCGAACCTTTATGAATTGCTCTGCTTGGGCAAACGTATTTTTATCTTCATGCAGAGAAACCATACTTCGCTAAAAATTTTTTCTACCCACGGTGCAGTGCTGGGGGCAGTAGCAGTTGAGTATTTTTGGTGGCAGTTGCGACCACACGAAGAAAATACTTTCTATTCGTCGGTGCTTGATTGCACTTTTCCCCCCTTCCCCTCAAACTTGGTTCATTTTGTGCCGTTGGTCATTGTGACTTGGTTAACGGGAAACACTTCGTATGGCACAGGCGTTTCGTGTGCCCTCATTTGTTCCTCACCCTCCACTGTTTCCTCTCACCGTGGTGACGCTAATGGTATGACGTTACTAATGCGAAGTAATCACCGGAAAAGCGGCCCGCGTAAACTAAGGTCGGGCGTCTAGTAATGACACCGCTTACTCTGATGGCGTCACTGTAATGGTGTCATTTGGGGCACACCTCCGGCGATATCACTCGATTTCTCAGACAGTGGTGAAAGCTAATCATTAACGCTTCCCACTTAAATATTTCGAGCAATAGTAAGAAACCAGCTCATCAGTTCAGTTATGTAGAATTACTCCGATTAGTGAGGAACTTGTAGACTTGGTTGGCTGAAATGCTGCGTAAAAGAAGGCGGTACAAGATTAATAGAGGACACTGGTTCAACCGATTTGAAAAAGGGAATGTAATGGGCCTAGCTATCTTCATCCCTTCCTATTTCTTTCGTGTCTAAAGAGGCTACTGGAAAAAAATATAGGAATTCTCTTCGATGGGCATGAATTATGAAACTAAGTGCAAAACCTCTCGCTTTCTTCTTTGAGTCACTTATGTATTAGCTTTGAGGCTACATTGGGTATAGTAAATGAATATTTGGTGAAGGTACACGTTCTCAATTTCTGCGGGACAAAAACTGTACATGTGAAATGAGCGGCTGTTGGGAATCTATATCGCTAAAAAGGGGCGAAGGCCACGATTTTGATTTCAGACATAGTCTTGCAAAAAGTCGAATGTGTGAATAGAGATGTTCCTCTCCTGTTGGGAAGCATGCCTGGTCCCAGTGCAAAGATCACAATGAACCATAACACCAGGCCACAAGGGTCCGGCATACACAGTTATAGCAGTTCAAGCACGCCATCTAGATAGCTGGGGAAAAGTGGAACTGGTTAGTGTCTCCCCTCTTTTCCTCGAGACCACGCATCCAGCATTAGAGTCAAATGTTACCAGGGCTGACAAAGGTTTTCATTGTCCTAACCAGGGCCTCGAACAATAAGGGAACCACAATGACAGAATAATGCAAGAAAAAACACCACTGCAAGAAAAAAAAAACACAATGGGAAAAGATGCAATGAAACAAGGCGAAAAGCCACGGAACTATGGAAAGTGTCGAAGGGTTCCTGCCTCTCTTCATTTCCTCAGACTGTAATCCCGGCGTGTCCGGCATGTGTCAGTAGATAAGGGCTTTGCAAACCCTTTTTAGTTTCGGACGTTCAGACAGACAGTTCGGTGACACTGAGATTCTCGCTAGACTGGCTGCTTCGTTCGGGAAGAATGCGACCGTCATTCGCCGCCACGCCCCACCCTCCGCCTCCTTCTTTCAGCTCCCGGACACCGGGGAACATACTCAGCGCTTCTCCCAGCTTTTGTCCTCCTTTTATCATCTCTGCTCCGGTCGTCCGTGAATGGTCTTCTTTCTCAGTCTCGCCGTTGCTGCGTCCGGTCCGAGCAGGCTGCGCCTCTTCCCTTCGTGGAACGTTCTTTCTGTTGCTGCTGAACCGCGGTTCGTGAACCCTTATTAGGCGGTCGGCTTCCGCTGTGCTGCAAACAATGCTCCCAGTCTACCTTTGTCCCCACGATGTGCCCTACACATGAGACTTGAGTGTGCCGTACTCCCTATTGCCCACAAGAAAGGAAAAAGCTTGAGGGGAGCAAGCACGGCGTGATACGTTTCTGCTCATTTTTAACTTAACATTGTTTGACGTTTTTTGGCGAACAGACAAACCGTAACACACGCACAGACGGACGGACGGACGGACGAGAAGACACGCACACGGACGGACGGATGGATGGATGGATGGAAGGATGGGCAGATGGGGAAATGGCTGGATTGTATAAGAGGAGCCGCTTGAAATTCGAAATAATCATTGTCCATTGTCATTGTATTTTGCGTGATCCATATTAGGCGTTCTTTTAATTGACGGATCTTGCGTGTCGCGGAATCACAACAACTGAAGTTCAGTTACCTTCTCTTCAAGCCTTCCGCAATCTGCTCCAAGCCTATTTTTCGCTTGCTGGCTCGGGGTGGCGTTCACAAGTAATCACTCCTACTTGGTCTGGCTGGTACCCGATCGGGCAGTGCTAATTCCGGTAAGCCATAGACAACACGGTATGTTTGACACGAGGGCACATGATAATCGTCTGAAAGAAACTTTTCCGCAGCTCTGTACAACCTAGACAAGCGACCGTCTCCTGAGGATGCCTTACGCCTCTTGCGTGCTCCGTTATCGGTACACAGGGCACCAAAGGCGCTTATACGATTTCTTCGAACGATGAACGGGTACGAAATACGCTATTTACAAAATACTGCATATACCATTTCTGAACTGGAACCATTGGCACTCTAAATATGGGCAAGCATGTCATACATCTGTTCACATCCTTCCAGATTTCTTTTTCTTGTCATTTTCGCCCTGTTAGGCTTTTCCATTGTACATGGTTGCTAACAATGCTATAGCCTGGTTGCCATTCTTGCCAACGTTTTACGTCCTTCCTTACCCCCTTATAAAAATTTAGCTCCTACTCAAATTTAGCTATTTTTTTTTTCTTGGAGATGTGTGCCTTTTCTGTAAACAGGTGCTCTCCCTGAAATAGGCTGCACAATCTCATCATTGGAAACAAAATTTTGTAAAAGTTGTTTTGTATTTGTCATGCTTCAAAAGCGGCAAAAGCGTGCTATAGCTCCGGAAAAATGGGAGCGAAGTCAACTCTCCTCCAACATCACCTACGTGCTGCGGGAGAAGAGCACGTAAACAGTTCAGAGACCACTTAAAGCATCGTACATAGAACAGCAGAGAAGGTCTACTTCCTGCCGTTACGGCGCATAGCGCCAGCATACATGCGGCAGAAAACACTCGTTGTTTCCTTCTTTCTTCTCACAATTCGGCCTTACTTCGTATTGCAACTTTAGTCCCTCCTGCTCACACCGAAGAGTAGCTTGTAGGCGTTAACATGCTGGCAGGCCTCTCT
Source organism: Haemaphysalis longicornis (assembly GCF_048455015.1). Taxonomy (NCBI): domain Eukaryota; kingdom Metazoa; phylum Arthropoda; class Arachnida; order Ixodida; family Ixodidae; genus Haemaphysalis; species Haemaphysalis longicornis. The sequence goes on from NW_027526361.1 coordinate 124,733,553, forward strand.
GCTTTCCTCAACAGAGCTTTCTCCATCTCGTTCGTTATATACTTCGTGGCTTGGTAAACTGCGTGTATTGTCGTCCTGAGCCTCTATGGTTTCGACCGCCTTCTTTGGAAATAATGATTGAACATAGAATAATGGCCGGTCGCTCCCCTACGATGTTGAAACCTCCCGTACTCTCTTCACTCACTTGTCGTTGAACTCCTCGGTTACATTGAGTGGGGAATTACCAGCCATCCTTTAGTCGGGGTTCCAGCCGTCGGGGTAAGTGAGGATAGGCTTATCGTGTCGACAACGAAGCTTTATGACGTGCATAAGTACTTTTTATGGAGGCAGACATGTTTACTGTGTTACTATAAAACTGACGACGATAGTCAAAAGGGTCGTTATCGCCATGCTCAGTGTATGCGGGAACCGAAGAGAACCCGGGGTCAAGATGATGTGTTACCCAGGGACAGTTCCTTAATGATTTGCTTACACCGGCGAATACCAGTGCGTGACGTGTGCATGCCATTCGCTTAATGAGTAGACTCCCTGCTACGATTCCACCTGCTTCAGGTAATGAAGGTCAGGAATGGCCTGGTTCACTTTTATCCTAGCACCAAATGTCTCAATGCCTCACCCTAAAATACTTTGCAAAAATATTTGTCTCGAGATTATTGTATGTATGCTGCGCCAATCACCGGTCAGTCTACTACAAATTCGCTTCATCAGTCAGAACACCTGCGTACGCTGGCCGAAATACCGGCTGTTCACTTATGCCCGACCAGCAGCCATTCACAAAGCGAATAAACAAGATGGGCTGCCCGAGCGCGCATTATGGGGAGCGATCATCCATTCTTGCGGACCCCGGTGCAAACCCATAAAGGGGAACAGGACGTACGACGTCGATGCTGGCGTCGGCGGTGCGTTATCGGGCCGAGGCTTAAGAAGCACCCCTGAGCTTCGCGCTGCACCGAATCGAGCTGGCAATTACGGCTATCAGTGGAACTCATTTCGCCGGCGATCATTAATGGCCGGGCCCCCGACCGACTTGCGGCTCCCGGGTGGCCATGAGCGCCCATTTTGCGCCGGTGGCAACGGTGAGGAAAGGGATTCCACGGATGATGGGGAAGGTTGGTCGAGAAACTGATCGTCACGGCTCATTGTCTCCGCATATGAATACGCGCACTCTTGGTGAGTCGTGGCGGAGAACTGTGGAATGGTAGGTGAGAGGTCCTTCTATTTTCTCAGGCCCCCACGACATTTCAAGGCGGGCAATTTTTTTTTTTTTTTCAGAGTATTGCGAATGAGTGGGATTATTCTATCGGCCACCTTTTGTTAGATGGAAAAGAGGATTCTGCCTTGCCTGAAGTCTGAGTCAGGGTTTCAGTAATCCGGGGCAATGCGGCAGCTTCGGTAGGCGAGCGGACATTTACTTTGGGAATGAAAAGTAACGTGCATAACAAGAAATAGAAAACCCGCAACCTGTGCCTACAAATAATGGGTAAATGTGACCCGATCGTTGCACGGGATCGCTAACAATAAATGCCCTTGGTTGGTGTTTTTGCCTCTTCCTCAAATTAGGCAGGCTGTATGAGCTTGCCGAACGATCTATCTGTGCACAAAATTAGGGCACCTTCTTTTTATAGCAGTAAGAATGGTGGGATAAACTGTGAAAGTTACGAAAGTACACGTAAACGTCGAAGCACCGATGCGTACGGCTGTTGGTACAGCGTGCACTATGCCTGTTTAGCTGCACAGCAGTGCGGCGCTTTAGGGTTGTCTCAGAGGACACTGACGCCGATCAGCGTAAGCGACGTTGTTTTACGTGACGTATTTGTCGAGTGAACTCTATATTTCACGAAAAAAAATATTTTCTACCTTAGCACAAACAAGCCAGGTGCAAACGCGATCACAAACCAGCTAATGTAGAAAACGGCCCGGCGCAGTATGGTGGCGTCATCTAGGAGGACTGACGGTAAACAAGGCTCCGCAGTCCGTTGTAGAGACCGATGGCGCACTACGTTTGGTTTTAAAAGCAGTTCATGTGACGTCATTGCAGACGTCACGGAAACAGGCTCCCGGACCGATTTCGCCCTTGAGGTCAGCATCAAATGGTCGCATAAAGTTGGCCACCCTGGCGACACGCACCAGAACGGCTGCCGGCGTGCGTCAGTGCCGTTACTCTTAAGCGTAGCTTATTTAGCGGTTCTATTGCGAAGATTGTGGAACTAGGCTGGACTGATTTGCGACGCACTGCAACGTCTCCTCCGAGTCACCGACTTTCGCGCCGACGGAGTACGCAGCGAACCAAAGATCCACACACAACACTGAAGCTCAGACTGACTGTATTGCTTATACACCGTATTGCTTTCACGCACAACTCTCACACCAACAGGCGACCGCCCGTTGTCCGCACGTCTCCCCCTCCACTATAAAAAAAAAAAAGAAATAGTTACCGGCACCCAGTTTCGATCCCACGACCCTCTGGCCGCAACCGGAGGTACGCGGCGCTCTTCCCACTGCGCTACAAAAACCGAGACAGGAGCAAGTGCTACGAACGCGCCTTATGTCCTTGACTCATTCAAACTGCGTCAAGAAGCTACTGATACAACGAAGGCACGGGAAGCTGTCCGTCAATAGAAACGACGAACTGAAAACTTTAGAGGAGGATGTTCGCGTCTCTTGCTCGGGGGGGGGGGGGGATGTCCCGAGTCCGTGCCCCGTCCGCAGCACCTCTGATGATGATTGTGGTAGGATGCCCCTAGGGACTGGCCAACCAAAGAATCCATCACGAGATAGCTTCGCGTTCAACCATCGTCGTCATCTTTCCGTAGGGGATCCGCTGAAGACGAAGACGGAGAAGAAGACAAAGCTGGGAAGAGGAGGGCGTGTACGTTGCTCTCGCCCCGTCCGCAGCGCTTCTGATGACGATTTTGGCAGGATGCCCCTTGGGATTGGCCAATTGCGACCAAAGAATCCATCACGAGATAGCTTCGCGTTCAATCACCGTCGCCATCTACAGCTGAAGAAGAAGGAGAAGAAGACAAAACTGCGAAGACGAGGGCGTGTCGTTTCTCTCAGCCGCTGCACCAACGTCAACAATTTTTACCTCACCAACGCTGCCGGAGACTACCGATTCTACCACAGAGAGGACAACATCAACAAAAACATGATGGGCGAGTTTCGGCGCCTCGAGCACCACCGCCTACTCACCGTAACACAACAGTACTTGCGTGCCTTTGCCACCGGTGTGGACCCGGACGTGGAATTCCCTCTGCCGCTACTAAACACCAGATCACTCAACATAACAGCAACACGCCAGCTGCGCGATAAGCGCGCATGCGCGTCAACTCTCTCATCTCCTCCTCTCCACTTAATCTGCTCTGTATAATAAACGCGGTCCGCGCGCCACTTCCTCAGTTGCTGCTTCGGTTGAGACATGCTGCACCGTCCGATGAGCTGAATGGACGCCAACAATTCTGCTTTTCATCACCACATAGTTTCCTTCGGGGAGATGGGGTAATTTTTTTTTGTTTTAAATGCATAGCATTTTAGTAACTCACAATGTCACGCGGCGTTCGGCCTAGTCCGCAGCCAGGCCACTACACTATAAAAGAAACAACAGTTTCCGGCGCCCGGATTCGAACCCATGACGCCGCGGGCGGAACGGCAAGTGCCGGGCGCACTACCGATTGAGCCACGCAACCAACACGGATTTCGATGCACCGATAGCGCCTTATATCCTTCACTCATTTATGGTTTGTTTCGAAAGCGCCATAAGTTGTCACGCGCCTCCGCAAGATGGCGACACAGGTTCCGCGATCGAGACTATGATCGAGAGACCCGCCATAAGTTGTCACGCGCCTCCGCAAGATGGCGACACAGGTCCCGCGATCGAGACTATGATCGAGAGACCAGCAGCGCTGGTCGCGTCTCGTGCTGCCGGGACGCCCCGCTGTAGCCCACCGCAAATTTGATGACGTGCAGCGTGTAACAAGAAAACCAACAACCAATACGTAATCCATACGACTTGCCGGCGCACCCCCTCGGAAATGCTGTGCATTTGATCGTGCCCCTCGCGAGGGGGATGTTTATGTTTTGTTGTTCCAGATACTAGAAACGTCGTTAAGAGGGTGTTTTAGTGGTTGCACGTTACGAAATGATTGCGGGAACTCCAAAGAATCCGACACATGCAGAGGATGTAGCTGCCTTACCGAATTGTTCTACTTAAAAGCGCGAATTAGGACATTAATACTTGACAGTTTTTTCTTCTTCTTTTTATTCGCATCTTGCACTTCGGCGTCGGACACCGTGGGCATTGATGGTTGAAAAGGCTGCAAGGGATCTATTCAGTCCTTCCCGGTTCTCTTGTATGTGCCAGGACTTCAAGAGTATTCTTTCTGAGTAATTGGTTTCGGTGCCAATCATCTGCGCGCCGTCCAAATCATTCTTGTGGTCAGCGTTTTGACAGTTTTCGGCCAATGCACTGCTCTGAATGTCCGGCTTGTGATCGTCGTTTTGTGTTTTCGGGGGTGTTCTGGGAAGTTCCTGGTTTCGCCAACGAAACTAGCCGGACATTGCACGCAAGCAATTTTGTAGACGACCACTTGTGCTTTTTCATGTGGCAGACGCTCTTTCAGTCGGGGCATCAGCCATCCGAGTGTTGACACTGGTCTGTGGGAGGCAATGCCTTCCTCTCGAAGAAAGCGGGATAATGTTTTACTCGTTCCTTTAACATAAGGGAGGGAAATACTTTTGGGTCGTAGGGGGGGGGGGGGGGGCTGAAGGGGGCCGGAGGTGAGCAGACGGCGCTCGCAGGAGAGGGTTGTTGACCGGCAGCGTCAATAGAGCGGAATTTTCATGGTTGCAGCTCGATTGGCGGACACGGCGTTTGACGCGCCGTATGAAGTTGCTCGTTTATTCGCTTTTCTTCAGGTCCGCCATTCCAGCTTTTTCTTTTTTCTTCCGGTCATTTCATGTTGAGCATACAGCTATAGCTCTAAGAAAAAGAGCCGAAACTACAGAAGATGTGTGGAATTTTGGTGGTAGGAATCAAATTGTAAGTACCGGATGGTATGTGTGGGTTTTATTTACACTATGAAATTTATTCGCTCTGGCTGCCTTTTTATCAAAATGCTGAGGAATGGTAAGGTGCTGTCGGTTTCTTTTTCTATGGTGAACTGGATGGCTGGTTCGACCGAAGTTTTGGCCCAACAGACAGACTTCTGACGAAGATGTACACATTCCTGCCTAATTTGCGTATGTTTTTAGCGGCCTCAGCCAATAGCACGGCTGGACTTATGACACCATAGGTTGTGTTGCGGGAAATTAGCTAGTGGGTCGCATGGCCATTCCCTTTTTTCCTAATTGTACGGCTTAGTCGAGCGAAGGTTATGTTAAAATTGGTGTCAGCATGATTCGAAAAAACGAATCTTTCGATTGAAGCAAACTGGCTTTTTTGTCTGCATGGCCCCTTTAAAGTATCTTATAAAAGACGCCATCACCCAACCCGCTAGCTTTTGTTCGTTATATAAATCCTTACCTACGAGTTATTTCTGTAGTATGAGTTATGCAGTCGATACAAGTGATTTGTCTTGAATACGCTCTGGCCTAGCTTCTTTTAGATGCGACTGCATCTCATTCACTCGCCTTGCCTCTCCATACGGCGTTGTTGTTGTCCGTCCACACCACACCCCCATTCTCCTCGCCGCGCGAGCTGCGCTCCCCGCCGCTCACCCCCCTCTCCTCTCCGATAGCGAACACTGTCTCGCGAGGGGCATTGGACTGGATCCGATTGGGTTGGCTTGGCTTAGCTTGGCTTGGATTGGATTAGATTGGATTTGGATTGGATTGGATTAAAGTGGATTGTGTTGGATCCTGTTGCGTCATAGCCGCGCCACGTTGCGTCATAGCCGCGGTCGTTCCAGCACCGGCGTTCCGATTTCCATCGATGCGTTGAATGGAGCCTAACAATTCTGCTATCGCCCGCTTAACCGTAACAAGCACCGATCACTGTGATAACAGTGATCGCTGCAAATTGCAAGGTGGTCCCGTTACTTCACCATCCACTACCCGCACACTTCAGCGACCACAAGGCCGTCATCGTTAACGTTACGCCGCGTGTTAAATTAAGAATAGATCATACGCGTTCCTCACACGTTTCACGCAATTAGAGAACCAACCCAACGGAAACACCACGTGAACCCCCAAGATGCGTCGCATCTCCACAGGGTTCCCCTCGCGGGAAGGGGGGGTAATTTTGAAGTTAAAAAACTGCGCGTAAAATACCGGACTGAGACGGGGGAGTCCGGACGTTCTGTCTTGTAGTCCTATCCGGTCGTTTACGGGCAGGTTTTCTACTTCATGGATGCAGTGACACAGCCTAACAACACGCTGTACTCTACCCTGGCGCCGTCTGGGCTCTTCAGGCACCATGATTGAGTGCTGCGCGCAACCAAAGCAGCTATTCAGACGCGTTAGTCATTTGACATCTAGGTATGTCTGTTATATTTGAACGCACTACGTAACAAAACCAAGTTTGTCAGCCGCTCCACCAAAAATTAAGAGAGGCCGCTTTGTACAACCCCTGGTAAAATATCCAAGTGATAAATGGTCAAGATGAGCACTCCGCTTAATTAGCACAACAAATTGTCTTCGGCACACATCGAGAATGATAAACACCGAATGCCTTCTCACCTTCCTGTTGCTGGGACAAAAATATTGCCGGTCTTTCTCCACAGGAGAACTTAAACAGACATAAATAAACACAATAAAAGCATATATTTAAATGTTGTCTTGACTTTCATAAAAGATTGAGTCAACCTTTTGCAAGAACGACGGTGCAAACATTAAAAGAATTTTCATCTCACATTAACAAACAGTTTTCAATTTTATCCTAATGGGTTTTTTTACCATAAATTGTATGCGGTGTGTTTGGGCTGCTTAATTCATATCAAACCAGCCGAGGGACAACGTATTGTTCTTTTAGAATGTCACGACCGTGTAGCTTATCCTCGCACGCAGGGACCTCTCGGGGGAAAATGTGCCGTACCACAAAGTATTCATATCCTCTGAGTCTCGACGGTCAAATGGGGCATCTCCAGCCTACGTTATCAGTGTTTAGCAGGCTCTCTGGTGCATTTCATGGGAGCGCCTAGAATAATTTTTTGTATCGCTGCCGGTGAGCTTGCAAATTAACCTGCCTTTCAGCGCGCTTAAAAGAATACAGACGGCTGAAGCAGTCAGTTGGATTGAGCATTGTGTAAATTGTGAATTGCGCGAGCTTTCAAATGGTACGTATGCCAAACCGTTCGTACCATTCTCCCCACTGGATCGCGGCTAACCCAGTCTTCTGCTGAACAGAAACGATGAATTGATGACCCACAGACCAAAACACACACATGTATATATACTCATATATTTTTAAGCACGTATATCCAACAATCCCGTACATAAACAAAACACAGACGAAAACCTGGAAGACCCGCCTGGAATACCTCAAACATTTTATAGAGATATGGTTCGAATGGTACTGCACGGCTTTTAAAATGTTCCTCTGGTGCCCGTACGAAAGAGACATTTTTGCGACCCTCGCTGCTCTAATATTTTTTCCCCGCTTCTTTAGCTGACGACAAAAGAAGAGCAGAGAGCACTCAGGAGAACGTTCGAAGACGTTCCATTCGACAAGAGATTCCCGAAAGCAGAAGAACCCGAAACGGCGAGAGTCATTTAATTATAAAACGGTTTTTCTACCAGAGAATTTCCGCCGCGTGCATTCAGAGCGACGACGACGACGACGACGTAGAACCCTGTTTAGCGTATTTGTTTTAGCTAGCTTTGCGCAACACTGCTTCGCTTATCTTCGAAAGGGGACAGATGAAACCAGGCAATCCGGAAAAATGAAAACGGGTCAGCCGCGTAGGGACTCATCCGGCGTGAAGGGGAAAAAAGCAACGAGAGTGCGCAAATCGTTGGGCAAACAGAAACCCCGTCTCACCACTCCCTTCCTCACCCCGCCAGTTGTGACGAAGACCAGGCGGCGCGGAGGGGATCGCGCGGATGCAGAAAAATGTAATCCCGATTTTCCTCGCGCCTGCCTCACTTTAAAATCTGGCTCGCCGTAAAACAATAGGGAGCGTGGACGCGGGAGAGCAAATAGAGAAAAAAATAAAAGAAAAAAACTCGAAAGCCTAAACCCGGATATGCGCCCGTATAACCGGGCGATGGAAGAAAAAACTCGGAATAGCCGGACGCAATTTCATCTGGAAGCACTCGGCGCCCGCAAACAAGTGTAACTGTTTACCGAGCAAAAAAGCACATTGAGAATTTCTTCTCCTCGAATGTTTATAACATCAACGCGCTCCGTTCCACAGCACGGAAGGAAAACAATCTAGACAATGTGGGACAAAAAACAGGCCTCCACTCGCGGGGAGCCGCTGAAGAAACGCCGAAAACGATCAAATGCGTTCCGGAAATGCGTTGTGAACGCTCTGGGAAATTTTTCTCCAGTGGGGTTAGTTTAAGGACTAGGTTTTCTCGTTCAGTGTGTGCCGTTGTTGTAAAGTTGAGGCTCCATCTACGGTCAGGCGTGAAACAAATGGAAATGGTGTCGTTCCCCGGAAACCACGAGGACAGACAGGTGACAAATAACGCAATCCTAGAGGTAAGAATCTCAAAAGTAAATGAACAAGCAAGCAAAACTTACCTAAACCAATGAATGAGCTCACTACCCAAGTTGCTAAGAAAGATTGCTGGGATTTACGCGGTGTCGAAACGCAGTCGCTGTGAGGCGAGCCGTAATGGGCGCCTGCAGATTCCCTTTCGCCACCTCGGGATCTTCAATGTATGCCGAAATGTCCCCAAACGGGAAAATCCGGTTGCTACCTCAATCAGACAGCCAAACCTCACACAGCCCACATGTATCCGAAGGAAAAACTCGTGATTTATTGCGCACAAAATACCAAGCAGAAATAAAATTTAGAAAATAGCCAACTTAACAAGCTTTAAAATACTTCGCACTTTTTCGCGCACCGCAGTAATATTTATTGGACACGTGATTCGTGAATGGGGTAATTACTTCGATTGCATTCTTTGCCTTTACTGGCGCTAGCGCAACCATACATTTTAAGCACAATCGATATGATAGTCCAACTTTTAAACATCGTTCTTTGCTAGCAGAGCTGTTTTTGTTTGAACTTGGTCCATGGCGTTCGCAAAAGCGTTGGGAAAAAAAAATACCAGGGAAAAATAGCCAGCCCCCGTGATCATGCGCCTCCTGAGGAGCGCGCGGCGTCGTCCTGCTCGAACTTTGAGAACACTCTTCCCAGCGTTCGAGGCGTGATCTCTTGGGTACTCTTCTATTCGCAAGTTCACGGGCATTTGCGCCTCCCGTGGGGAGCACAGAAGCCGAGTTCGTGAAGCCGGTTGCCGCGGCTTTGAGAGCGTGCTAACGGGGTCGACTTGGGGAGAGATGGGAAAAGCTGGGGATAAAAGATCCGGGTCTGAAGTCATGGAGAACTTTCAGCTGCAAGTTCCGAAATCCCTAGGAGGTACAACAGGCTGGTCTCCGACGAATGGAGGGGGGCCTCGAGCTGTGCTGTTTCTCCAGCCTTGTACCAGTAGTGGAAGCTACGCCAATTTTTCTTGCTCTGCTTGTGCCGAAATAAGTGACTTTCAATTCAGATCGTGCATCAACTGCATAGTGGCTATGCACGCTGGCAGCCGCTCTGCGATTGTGGACAGGGTACACCTTCGAAGGAAAGAAGTGTGCATCGCTCTGAAATATTCAAGTCCAAGAAAGCCTTGTACTTCTTATCGTGCAGTTACCATTGAAACTCCTTGAGTAAATTCTTGTAGGAAAAATTCTCCTTCGGAGCAAAAAGAAAGCGACTAAAGCGTTCCATTGCGTCAGCTAAAACTCGGCAGTACAAAATTGTGGCCGGTCATGCCAGTACACTCCAGATGAACACAGGAGCGGAACAGCTCAGCCGAGCGTGCAGCGGAACGCGTCAAACGGGGCATGGCCCTGAGATGGCTAGGTCCTCGTCACAGCCGGCGTGAGGGCCACCACCAAATGAAGTCGTCGGAGAGAGAGAGAATAAACATATTTATTATTTCCTAGTAAAGAGTCTTTAGGGTGGCCTTCTCATTCCAGGAGTCCATTTGCATGGGCCGCATCTTCTGCCCTCTCCACCAACTTGTGCTGGACGTCGAGAGAAGAGCTGGCCAAGGCGCTCTCCCAAAGCTCATAAGTTTTGAAGAGATTGGTTGGGTCAAGTGGGCTTTGTGTGCAGCCGCCGACCATATAAGAAAGTGTCCCGAATTCCCCACAGAAGCGGCACAAACGGGGATACAAGGTGGTGGCTATGTAGCGGTATCTGCTCGGGTGAGGGTAAGTATTAGTTTGCAGGGTGCGAAGTATTTTGTCATGGCCCTTGGGTAGTTGTTTGTGTGGTGGGGCGTACGTTTGTCGCTGTAGCCGATAGTGCGTGGTAATCTCATGATACAAGTCTAGAGGAAGCGGACGCAGATCTTCGTCTTCAGGTGCTCGGCCAGACAATTCTCGAGCTGTGAGATGAGTAATCTCATTCCCTGAGACGCCAATCATAAGTCGTCAGAGCAGGACCTCATCTTAGCGGGACAGCACGCCAGGACGATCCGTACCGCACGGGGGTATGAGTGCGGGCGCGGTGCCCCGACGACGTTCTTTTCCACTAGCGTGGGAAATAGCCGCTGAGGTAAGTGTCAGAGGAGCGGGATAGTGCACACGCACGGGACGCGTACGAGCATCTGCAGGATGCATTTCAGGGTGGCGTTTGCGTTGACACCATGACACGCGAACACTGTAGGGGTAAATGCCCACTAAGACCTAGATTTGTGACACAATTTCGTCAGGCATAAAAGCTTTTTAAGCTCTCGGACAGCAGCTGATGCATCACCGTAGGCGTTACATTGGGCTGAAGCCGGGGTGGGTAGTACAGTTGTGTGCAGCTGAGCATCCCGCGCTGCGAAGAGCCCTCCTTGGTTGGATGACCACTTTCCCACATTTGGGCCACATTCGGTGAAACTACAATGGTATGGAGCAGAGTACGTGATGCGATGGCATCGACAAACATCACCGTAGAGGAAATGGTAGCACTGCCCATAGAAAGCAGAACAAGAGCACCAACAGTTTGGGGGTTTATTCGGGAAATAGGTAGCGTATCTGTTGATTGGTGGAACTCCCACGGTGGTCATAAGGTGGTTCTGGATAACCGTGAGGCTGGTTATTTATTCATGTAGGCTTTAAGAGCAGTGGCATCTGGGTTGAGGTCTTGCTGAGGGGGGTGGCCTTCAAGACAGTGATTAACTAATTCACCAAATCTATTAGGCTGTGCTTCCTGTTGGAGAAATGGGATGGCGGGGAGGGCTGGTAGGTGAGTTATGGCTGGCAGAACCGAATTGTTGATTGGTTCGAGTAGCGCCCAGTCTGACTTTTTGAGACAGTTGAATCGAGCCTGATACACTACGGGCCACTGAAGAATGGCTTGCACCAGCATGTGGATCATCTTGGATGCTGCACCCCCAGCGTTTTGGGAAATTTGACGGAACAGGCGCAGCGAATGCGATGCTTTATGCCTATAATAGCGAATTTATGGCGTCGCAGAGTCGGAGGCCGTTATATGCAAGCTCGAATCCCGTATAGGGAACGCTGTTTGTATAGGCGTGTCTTGAACAGGTAGCCGGACAGGGGAAGCGGCTAAACGCCGACGGTCCTATGTGTTGGCGTCAGTAAATATGGCTGTTTTGGTAGGGGAAAGGCTGAAGTAGAGATACTTGCACCAAGACTAAAAATAATTGCCCAAAAAGTGGGAGACACGGATGACGTAAAGGACGGACACACACGGCGCAAACTTCCAAATAAATAATTTTATTTTGAAGTTTGTGGCTGCGCATTGTTTAAGATGCGGCTGTAAACCTATATGGAGACGTTTTCGATTTTATCTCGCGGCCGGACGCAGCTTATGTGAGAAATTACGGAAGCTGAGGCGATAGGAAGACTCGGAGATAAATGTGTCAGCACGCCCTCTCTTGCACTCACCGAAAGGAAATTGGTTTTATTCCCCGCCGCTACGCCGGGTGTTTCATCTCTGTTTATGCTTATGCATGTGCGTTCGTACCTTGTGAAGTTTACAAAGTTCACACAGTGGCACAAGAAATTTGGTTGGAAGTTTTTGCCGTGTGTGTCCGTCCTTTACTTCGTCCATGTCTCCCATTTTTTGCGCAATTATTTTTAGTTGTGGAATACCAGCTTGCCCAGAATGCTGCCCTTATTAACTGCACCAAGAATTAGTTTCACCCAGACCCTGTTGAGGCTGCCCTCGTTGAAGTGAAGGTCGTGGTGAACTGACCAGACGGTGATGCTGTGTACATATATGATGCTCGAGACATGCGGAGTGGCGCAGAGTCGCCACACAAGAGAGATGAAGGCGATTATAGAAAGCAGAGGGGCCAGGACAAAATCCTGAGGCACACTACGGTGAGGCTGAAATAAACCAGTGGGCGATCTGTAGAGGTAAATGCGGAAAGTGCGATTGTGTAGGGAGAGGCAGAGGGAATCGCGTATGCGTAAAGGCAGGTGCATGAGATGGAGTACCGCGATTAGGGCGTCGCGGCCAGGGTGATCGTATGCTTCGTGGATGTCCATTCCTAGCGCAGAACGAACATGGTGGGACCGGCCGCCAATGAATAGCCTCTCTGAAAGATGGGCCATACCATCTTCCGCACAAACGTGGGGAGGAAATCATATCTGACATTAGGTTGTAAAGATCATGCTCGTCGAGCCACCATTGAAGGCATCTGCGAAGCATTACTCGAGAACTTTCAAATGGTGGTCGTGAGTTCCATTGGTCGGAGGTTGCGGATGTCGGTGCATGGTTTGCTGGGTTTCAGAATATGAATAACCTCCGCTTGAATGAAGCCTCGCCGGGGGTATTGTATAAGTCAGCCATATCAGATTGTGCGCCTCAACATGTGCCAGTAGAAAGTATTCTCCGATATTCTAGAATGATTCATCGGTAACTCCGTCAGGGTTGTGAGCTCTGCAGAGTATAGCCAGGTCAATGGCCGTATTTAGTTCTGGAATGGTAAATGGTGGTAGTATGCCCTCAATTTTTCTTTACGATCGAAGCATACCGGCTCCCGTCGGTATTGTAAATTGAGGGCGCATGACGGCTGGGGACTATTCAAAAAGGGGGTATGAAGTGTAAGCCAGCTTATCGGCACATTGCGATGAAGTCTGGTTGGAGATCAGAAACGCCGATGCCTCCGGGTTTGGCGGTCACGATGATCGCTCCATAGAATGAAAAAAATTACACCATCTTCCCGTAGGGGAATCCTGAAGAGTATGCAAAGCGCCATGGGGTCGATTCAAGTGCCCATTAGTTTTCAGTTCGTCGTTTCTGTTAGGTTGAGGTACGTAGCTTCCGTTATATTTACAGTTTGGTTGCTATGGTAACTACCACACTTTTCACTTACCGGAACTACGAAATGGGAAATAGCGTTGAGCCCATGGCTGTTTCGCTTACTACTAAGGGTTCCCCTACGAGAAGATGGTGTAATTTTATTAGATGCGAAGTTGCTATGTCCGTCCCTTGTCGTTGTTGCGCCGTACACACCCCCACTGCGTATGCTCTGCTTGCTGAACGCCCGGTGGTGTCTTACCCTTTAATGGCTCCTGGAGCGACAGTGTTAACGGTGTCTTCCTGGGCCGGCCCGAGATGAGCCGAGGATGCGCAGTGGGGGTGTGGACGGCGCCACAACAAGGCGGGGACATAGCCCCGACCATGAGATGCTGGAGCGACAGTGTTGCCGGTGTCTTTCTGGGCCGGTGCGAGACGAGCACGCTTCCCCTTAAAGGGCTCCTGGAGCGGCTATGTTGCCGGTGTCTTTCTGGGCCGGCGGATGGATGGAAGATGGACGTTGGAGCCGAGAGCAAGAGATGCTTTGCATCTAAAAATGAAGGAAGCTTACACTTATGCAAAAGACTTGAAAGTAGCGAAGCTGTACGCAACAGTAGCGTGTTTCCTCTTTTTAGCCTAACGGCGTTGTCTAAGCCTCGCCGATTTACATGTGACCACAGTTGTGATGTTCGTCGTCCTCGATCGCACACGGTTCTGGGCCGCACAGGGCTTCGTGTCCTTCATTCGCGGTGCGCGCTTATCACTGTGGCGGCGGCCTGCTCGCCTTTCTCCTCTACGCCCCGTGCAGTGGTCCCACACACGTCTCCTTTCCCTCCTCGCCTACCTCTTCCCTGCCGCCTATCTCTCCCCGTTTTGGGCCGCAGCACCGTGCAGGGCGCTTGCGGAAGGGGTTGTGGTTTCACCTCTAGCACTCAAGGACAAAACTGGTCGCCCGGCGACGACTGCGCCAGGTAGCACAGTGTAGCTTGCGCTACAAGCACGCGGATATGAAACGGACTTGAGACTGGGGCCATAACAAAGCGCACGTGTTAAGCCAACGTTTGCTTGACCCGCGGCGTTCATGGCGGCAAGCCGCCGCAGTGAGTGAGTTCGTTATGGCGGAGCGTGCAAGTTCTAGAGCTGGGATCGCCACAAGGAGCCAATTCCGCCTCGAAGCGCTGCACCCATAGTTGAAGGAGGAGGAAGTTAGGGTTAGGGCGGCTCTCGTCAATCCAGGTCACAGTTGCGTAATGGTTAAGAGCCTGTTGTAGGGATGACAAGGGGTCTTCTTTGAACGTTGGTACTTGCGTGCGTAGCCACGGCTTTCAATTGTACAGTCAGCGGCGTAGCTGCATGCCGCGCCAAGCTTCCCCCAACCGGCGTTGCCCGACTCAGCGGAGCAGTAGTCCGACACACGGTGGTGCCCACAATACCGTTATACTAGTTCCGTATTACAAGTGTTCTTCGCTCCAACTTTTGCCACAAAATTCATCTTCACAATGACGCGCTTGCATCACCCAGTACCGTTAGGCACTATGGGTGGAAATGCTGCGGCTTTTCGTCAATCTGCGGGAAGGAACAAAGAAAACATTGCACCAAGCAACCTAGGGAAACAGCAAACAGCATAGCGGCAGAGAAACGGAGTGGTCGGCTAGCGTTGACAGAACACTTCTTTCGTATGAACTGCTGGGGGCGTTGCGCGCACGTGTCCTCCTACCAATCTACCTAGCTGCGAATGTGTGCTACTTCGTAAGCTAACGCTTGCAAACTAACTACATAAACGGTCCAGTAAGAAGAAATGAGAAAAATGCACTGGCTGCAAGTCAAGTTACAATTTTAGAGCCCTTGTTTATGTGAATCGCCCTGGCATCGTGTCGTTCCGAGTTTGTTTCTTTCTTCGTGGCGCCACCATTTCGAGCGTCGTTATAGACCAAACCCGTAATCGACTTGCGATGTCGTCAGCGTACTACGGGCTTCACCTTTTTCGGATGGATGAGGATGCTCAGTCGCATATCCTGTTCGCCTAATATCTGGAATCCTTCATTGTGCTGAAGAGCGGCACGCTTCACGACATCGAAGTTCACTTGGGCCCTTCCAAAGCACACACAAGTCCACGTTTATGTACCCGCTATGCAACGCAAAGCCCATTTCGTGCACCAGTTGCATGCCACCACGAAGGCTACGAACGCTAGGCAGAGGCCCTTATAGAGCTGCTACAACAGCGGTGACGCAAAAGCGCTGGTGGACGCGGGGACTTTTTGCGCCACCCGGCAGTCATCTGGACAACTATGTTAAACATCAGAGAAGTCTTGCAGAACAAGGAGCACTCCATGATCCACACTGTTCCACATCCGTTCTCCAAAAAACGCCAAACACCGTGCGGAATGCAGTGTGTTTCTGCCATCGAGCTGTCTCCGTGGGGGATTAGTGGCCAGTACCTTGTCATGTCGCACTTCCAATCTTAATTTAAAGTGTATCTGAATTTACTCTTCCTTGAATGCCCTTTATATGCAACTACTGCGACGAGGCCTGCTGCAATCTTTGTTCAGGAACTCCATAGTACGCTATACGGGCCCCACATGAACCTTCTTCAGGAGGCGTGTGGAACGTTGGCGAAGCTGTGTGCCATCCCAACCAGTAGCAGTGGCAAGGCCGTGTGTGTGGTGTATGAGTGCCTCTGTAACGACGACTCGCTTCCCCATTGTTTGGTCTTGGTCTTGTTAATAGTGGTAGTACAGAAAGATACGCTATGAATGCTTGCTGCACTCGCTACAGGGGCCGGCAGAACCGACGGGAGTTCTCCTGTGAGGCTTGTAAATGTAGCGACACTGAACTAGTTAAGTATCATCATACGCTCATTACAGTCAACTTAGTACAATTCGGCCTTTTTGAAAACATCAATACGCGCTTTAAAGCATCAGTGCGGCTTCGAGAACTAAGACTAACCGGAGCTTGATTGTGCCTGATCGCGATTAAAACTGCCTCTGTAACAGCTCCAAACTCGTATTACGTTGTATCGCAATTTTTCCATCGCGGAAAGTAGCCGTTAGACTGTCCTGAGCATATTTCGCTGAGGAGCGGGCAGGATTCCACCCGCGGAGAGCAGTTTTCACACGGAGGCGAGAAAAGAGAACACCCGGTTGGCGAGCATGCGGCACCCGCTGCAATACCTTGCATATAGCCTAAGTATTTCAGTGCTTAAAACTTCAGTGCTTAAAATCCCCCGATGTTTTTTTATGTTGCTATGCACTGAGATGAGGCGAAACATCAGGGATAGGCCTGTCACCGTCGAACGTTACGCTGGCGTCAGTCGACGTGCTTTCCAGCGGTTTTACGCAACAGCATGACAGACAGCTTGGGTCTAAGCAGGCTTTCACTCAGGCCTAATCTTTTCTTTTCCCGTGTGGGGCTGCGGTCCCAAGTGCCCGCCGTGACGTTGCAACGAGACATCGGATTAGCCAAGAGCTTAGTTTTCGTTGGGAAGTAGCCCTTTTTTCTCTGATTTTGTGACTGCGAGTTAAAAAGACTTTGTGTCGCGACAGCATTGAGTTCCGTCTCTTGCTTCTTTTTTTGGCAAGTCGCTTCTACCTGGATAGTTGTTGCAAATATTTCGGCAAGATACAGAGGAGCATGGGGTGGTTGGGGGTGGCAAGACTGGATACTTCGGGTTTTTTCTGGCTAGGGGAAGCAAAAACACAAGTCTCAAGAACTGAATCTCGAGGGAAAATGATATTGCCCAAAACCGTCCTGCAAGGGAGGAACGCTGGTATGACCTTCACGCGTTGGGCCTGCCTCCCTGCTTCGCAACAAAACTGGGAGCGGTTATTACAAGGGCAAGATCGCAGCCGGTACATCGACGCTACAGAAAGAAAAGAAGAAAATTTTGATCGCGTAAGTCATAGAAACAAAAAAAAAGGCAATCTGTTGTGAGGTTCTTTTTGAGGAAGTCTTCGGATTTCTCCTCATGCTTTCGCCTTTAGTGGCAAACGAAGGGATTTAGATACTTTAAAATGAAGAAAGCAAACTTGAAGCCTCCCCCAACATTGCGAGGGCTTCGTCTTGTGTAATTTCGTTAAAGGCCGCAAGAAAGCTGGACGTTGGGTTAGTGCTGTTAAACAGATCTCGAAATTTTGGCCTGAAGTAGCTCACGAGCAGAAAGGGGCAACAAACGTTACTGCGCTTCGATTTGCTAGGTGTTTATGTCAGGATGGAGCTTTTGTTATTTCCGTAATCGTTTCAGCTTCTAAAATGACGGCAGCGTTAAGAATATTATTGCAGCGAGGTTTTCTGATCAAGTAAATCATTGTCCCAGTGAGCTGCCACATGAAATGACCAGAACGTTTTCAACCAACATTCAACATATATAATCCGACCCCACAAATCACACGCGACTATCATTTTTCAGGCGTACTTGTTCCCGAAAAAGATAGCCGTTCACCTAATAGTAGAAATATAAGCGTCTTGAAAGTCTACAAAAAAGACTTCAATTCAGACATTGTCGAAAATAAAACGGACGATTTTGCAATGACGGCGAGTGTGCTGCGAAACCCCCTGCCGCGTCGGGCGGAAAACTTGATTTGCAACGGACAAAATCAAATCTGCTTAGAATCCATGCCGCATCCGGAAATTATTTTGTACTAGCTTTTGAATGCGTTGTTCTTCTCGGGATTTCTACTGTAGAACAATGGCTGTGAAAATTTTACGCGTTACCGCCTTCTTTTGGTTAATCTACAAACATTTCCTTCGTTCAAACTTAAACCGTGCTTTCATGTTATGTACCGCCCCTACTCCTCCTCTCTTTCTCTGGCTAAATGCTAAATTATCACGCGCCAGAGTGCTCTTCATTTTATATTTCGCGCAGCGGAAGGAACGAGCACTAACGGGCTTTTTACCTCCCAAGTCAAATACAGTTATCACATTACTGTGCATAACAACTTCATATTGTTTGGTACAACTGCACACAACTACCCTTGAAAACTTGGCCCCCCCTAAGGCATTACGCAGCGATTAGACAGTAATAATACCACATTCACTTTGCCAGGATGCGAATACTTGGGTGGCCTCATTATTTTCTCTCAAGCCTTACGTTTATATAGCAGCGAAACGAGAGGATGGGACATCCCTAATGGCATAACTGGGACTATCAGTGGCTTTTTTTTTGCAATGGCAAATTCTACCATGTACTATTATGAGCAATATGAAAGGGAACACAGGAACGCGTGGCAAACAGCCTCGAAACAGACTCGGAGCGATACGCGGATGGCGCTGTGAAAAACAAAGGTGGAAAGGAGGGCGCTCTTTCACTAACTGTTGGCACCCCCACCACGCTGGCATTTCTACAAAGCAGCAGCTTACGTCGTTTCGCCGATAATGTGGTATCGTCCGACAGCCGATAAGACGCACAGCGGGATGGGGAGCAGCTGTTAGAATAGCGTCCCCCTTTCCACTTTCCTTCCGACGGCGGCCGCTGCGTATCACTGATAGCTGGGTCTGAGGGTGTTTTTTACGGGTTCCTGTGTTCCCTTTCATATTGCTCATAATAGTACAGCGGTACAGCTATAGACTTTGTTCTCACTTAGGCGAAAGAAACTGACTAGAATTGAATTGGATCATGTGAACTCAGCCTAAAACTAACCGGTACATTGAGAAATTCACGGGCGTGAACTCTCCTTCAATATTTCCATGTCGGGAGGTCTCGCGCCTGTAAATCATCTCCTCATCGATGGCGCAGCGTTCCCTGGACTTGTTGTGTTCACCCCCACCTTATATGCCGATCCACGTGCGGGTTAATAGCGGAGCTATCATAGGCTATATTCACACCAAAATGAGTACTTCAGCGAAAGTCGTGTCGACCAATTGGGCGGTGAAGTCAAGTTTCTGATGAAGGCTTTGTAGCTCGCAATCGAATGTACGTATCTTGAAGAAAATATACTGAAATTGGGCGCTGGCACGACTCTCTCGTAAACACCAAGTTTCGTTTATTTATTTGTGATACCCTCGGGGCAAAAGGCATTACAGAGGGGGTGGAGCGCGAGCAAAAACAAAACAAAACAAGAAAAACAAACAAACATAAAACAAAAAAACAGCACAAAGAAGTTGAGATAATCAAAAATTGCAACTGAGATTCATGAAAAACAAACATTAGAGGAACTCCTGATTATTCAATGTTAGCTATAACATTTCGAAACTGGTGGACGTCATTAGTGGGTTCAGTGTCAAAAAAAGGCGATTTCAGTCCATTTACTTGTGTTGAGAAGTCACTTCGCAGTGAAATTGCCATGCTTACAGAATTCCTCGAAGCAGTCCTTACATGCTAGTCCCCTGAGCTAAATGTTAGATGGAATGGCCCGTAACCTGTTATTTATCGAAACTATTACAAAACAAAGCATGTGACAACTAGCCTCTATGAAGACCCTATAATTATGCAAATTCTGTTTACACTTCAAGTAGTTCCCGTGAAGTTGTGAATATTATCATATTCCTGTCTGCTGTCAATACATGAGGTGTTAGGTGTTACGGGAGGGAAATGGCGATGGCCATGTTTTCCCACTAGAATATAACTCCAATACATCTATGTTTCATTTAGCTACTGAGAAGCATGCTTAATCTCAAATTGCAAACAAACCTCTTTTGTTACGTGCCCTCCTGAGACTACGCCCCGGTCAACAGGGCACATAAAGTTCCGCTGGTCATCCGCCTATACAGCGTGGAATGACACTGAACTTTCACAGTTGTAGCCGTTTGTAAAACGTTTTATCACCGTAAAAAGTATTCGTTCGAATTTCCAAGTTCTTTAAACTAGTTTCGACACCGGACTCAAAGTTCGCCATTTATGAAAGACGTTGGCGAGTCAACGTACTTTCCCTTCGCTGTAGGCTGCTGCCTCAATTACGTCGCAGAGCCGTTGGCGGGTCATACTACGGCGGATGAAGCGGATAAGAGGAAATGTGGGCCTTTAAGTAAGAATTTCTGAGTAAAACTAGCAGCGTTTCGAATCGAACAAAACTGTTATGACGTTTGAGCTGGTTATTCTTTGGTATGAAGATAGGTTCTGTGTTGTCTTCATCATCACCTCTTTACACCACCCCTTCCCCCTGCTGTAAAGGTTCAAGTTCAAATAATAAAAAGCTCATAGGATCAATGGCTTCGTCTATAAAACTTTGCAAAGCTAAAGGATGAAATCTTATTTAGCTTTCTATTTTTCGACATAACCTATTTCAAGAGGAGCTTCAAACTTAAAGAAATGATTGTAATTACCAAAAATTTTACCTGGAAATCCGCCATTTAAGGATTAGGTTCCTCGTTACAAGCCATGCTTTCAGTGCGGTAGTGTCTGAGCGCCGACGTAGAAAAAAAGGCAACATTCGTTTCTCGTTCCTGTCATTCGTCTTTACACTGTAGCCTCTATCTTTAAGATTTTTATTTGAAACTCAAGGGCTTCACTCAAAACAAGAAATGCTTCAGTAGAAAAAAAAAACCCATATTTGTCACGGGGCATATCAAGGCATGACTTCTGCTGGAAGCTGGTAAGCGCTATTAAGGGCAACACCCTCACAGTACTACCCAGCAAAACAAATAAACTAGAGGCGGTCTTGGATGTACACCTTTTACAGAGGGCTAAACGTCACATCTGCACAAAATAAAAGTTCAATGCCCCCCAAGTTTGACCCGTTGCCCCACGACAACAAAGGACGTCACAGCTTAAGCCAGCGTTCGCTTCGTCGTGCCTCCGTTGAATGGAGCCTGCCCGTGGATGAAAACACGCTGAGCTAAAGGGATCATAATGCTGCCTGGAGCTGGCAGGGTTAACAGACCCGCAGCCTCAATGAACTGCTCCATCCTGAAATAGCCCCGGCGCATTACATGTTGCTAGGACAACGGCGATCCTTTTTGTCGGCCTGAAAAAGCGTCACGCCTGGGGTGACTGTCTTTCCATTGTGCTCGTTAATTGGTTAAAGAATAAATGACGCGCACGAGCCGTGCTTGTGTGGGGCTTTGGTGTTTGTTTCGTCAAATCTCTGCAAGCGTCCTGCCCTGCAGCCATTTCTGCCCAGATGCGTACCACGAACAAGGTATTCGCCTAGGGCGGTTACGTCGGCCATTGTAATTTTCACTGTTTATGAAGCGACGTGAACTGATATAGGCAGCCACAGCACGAGTAGGAAATCCTTGTAACGCTCTATCTTGGTGGCTTTGGTCCATATTGATGTTTTACTTTTAAAATAAAGGCTGCTTTTAACTTCGTTTACAAGTGCACGTTGGGGGTGAATGAATGATTTTGGGAGAGGCAACGCAGGCCTTTCCGTCGCCGCCCCCTCCACCATCTTCAACTATGTTTTTATTGCTAACACAAATAATCGCACGCTTGTGCAACTTTGAAGATGAAGGTTGCGTCTTTCCTTTGCTCTCAAAACTTTACTTGGTGTGTGTTGCTTCGAATACCACATTTTTGCGCTTGATCTGATGCAAATAAAAGAAATATAGAAAACAGCACATGCTGCGGTTGCAACGAATGAATGCTACAAACAATCTGTAAATGGTTTCCCCCGTAACGGAGAAACTACTGCGAAGACAACCAAGCCTCATGGGGAAGACGAGAATCAAGTGGTTCCCGGCACACGCAGGTACGGTGTCGGCACGTGCTGAGAACCACAATGAAACCGCACACGCTCGTGCGCGCGAACTCACTAACCGCGGCGAGCAAAGTGGCGGAGAGCACTTGTGGCACAGCACACGAGACCGAATGACTACCTACAAAGAAATTACTCAGGCCTATCGACTTTCCAGACGCAAGCTCCCACCCCCCTGCAAAGGATTGAACAGGGAGCAGGCGGTCATCTATAGGCAACTCCAAACAAAGATGGTCCCGAGCCCCTACCTAAAGCACAAGATGTACCCGGAGACATAACCTGATGCCACCTGTCGGGTGTGTCGCAAAGCTCCAGCAAGACTCGAGCACATCGTCTGGGATTGCCTCGCATACCCGGACGAATCAAACACAAGAACGATGCCACCTGCCTTCGAGGAGGCGGTGCGGACTGAAGACCAAAATCTTCAACTACAGGCTGTCCAGCGAGTCATCGTGGCGCTGGCCAGGCAGGAGGACCCTGGCGACCCGGTGACGGGGAGCGGAGGACCCCTAGCCGGGTTGGCTACATCTGCGGTGACAACTCCGGCCAAGTCATGAAGACCTAGCAATAGGACTTCATTCGCAGGCCCCAAAGAAGTTTTTCCAATCCAATCCAATTCTCTCGTTTCTGTCGAGCAGCGGGTTTTCGTTCGCTATGGATTCTGAAATTTAGACTTTGAGTCACAACATACCCATCGCGCACTCTCATAAAGACGTACTCATAAGGACGCGCGCGCACGAGCCCAAAGAACGCAAGTGGGACTCATGACCATTTCTCGAATCGAAGCTTTAGTGACCTCACTGATGCCGTTGTACGTCGATATGCCTTGCAGGGAAGCCAACTTTCCTTGACGATGATAATTATGACCATCGGTAAACAAGAAAACACTTCATGTGACAGAATCGAACCTGGGTCTCTCGTGCTATGATGCCGGCGTCTATACGATTGCTCAATTTCGACATGGTCGAATCTAACGCAAAGCAGCAGGTTCCAATTCGCGCCGTCCACCCCAAACGCAAACGTTAGGCCTACGGAGGGAACACCCTATAGTTGCTGTGGGTATTCCAGAAAAGTGGTGTGTACCTGAAGAATAGAACATACTCGCAGTGTGGGATTAGCCAACCAAAGATTCCATCACGAGAAAGCTCCGCCTTTAAACATCGTCGTCGTCAGATGGAGGGGTGCATGACAGTGATGTCACCTGAAGTTTGGCAGTTAATTTAGAAAGCAATAGTGCAATGAATATACACAGTTATGGTTTGTTAGAAATGATGTCGCAAAGTCGAAAATTTGTGGAGACGCTCATAAGGTAAGTCCAAATTCTATGTATTACGCATGTTGCAACTAAACATCCCATTGACGCCAAAATTGCTTAGTTGTTTGTTTATATACGTAGGGGTACTTCAAAGCCTTCTGTACAAGCACCATAGCACGCATTCCTAATATCTGTGAATAAACAAGTCCTACAGTGAAATCTGACGTTACACGATCAGATCTCACCGAGAGAGGGAATGTACTTGATTATATGCGAGGAGACAAATGGTCAGTTTCCTCAGTTAACGACCGGTTGGAGCTGCTTTTTCTGGCCACCAGTATCCCCGTTTTCTAGCTGCCGTTCTCATTCCTGTTTCTTTGCCGACTTTGCACTGTCAGCACACCAGGTATAAGCGGTATAAGCGGACGCGTATAAGCGGTGGCGGGATTCCCAGGACGCGTCGGGAGGGCGCGCAACCAGAGCGTCGGCAGAGGCAGGGGGCGAACTGCGCTTCTACTTGGCGACTCCATAGCAACGCCGGCAGCGGTGCGAAGGCGGTGTCACCGAAGCCAGCGCTCTGTCCCTTTGTGCTCTCTTGTCGCTCGCTCAATTGACAGCTCACCGGAGAAGAATTTTGCGGATAAAATCAACCTATCGTTCACGCAATAATATAGAGAACTGCGAGAAATCAGGTCGGTTTTTACTATTGCAGTGCAGACGGTGCGACGTTGAATGAAGGGTGTAAGCGTTTTAGCCTACTGGCATGACGGTGTCCTGTGGTGTCATTACTCTAGGCTAAACTTTCAAGGTCATTGGCCGGCACGTTAAATGGTCACAAGGCTGCTGCAAATCCGCCGTGACAACTCCAGAAGCCTTGGTTGACTATACCTAACGTTTATATGGCCTGTAGGGAGGTCCACCAGCCGTATTCCTTTAACTTTGTCGTTGCAATCATCTGCTCTCCAAATGATGTGCGTTATTCATATGGATCAGTGCTTTTGAGAGGCGCATACGTACCGGAAAGGTATGAGAATGGACGTGCCTATAATAAGTTGCTCTCACCTTTTGACGAGGGACCCAGCGCTGGATTCATATCTTCGCTTTAGTGTTTTTTTCCTCATGCATGCATACAGTTATAATCAAGAGCCTCTTTTGAAATTGTAAGTTAAACATAACTGTCAGTTTTAAATAACCGCAGGATAATTAGAGCTTACTTTATTGCGGAAGTTTAGAATTCGGAGACCTAAAATTGCTATAATACGCTTATGTAGACTCGTTTTGCGAGCTGCGTTTTTTGACGAGTGTTAAAAACAACACCCCGAAGCTCAAGCTTTCACAGACCAACGTGACGTTCAAAATTTGGACACCTGTACGTAAGCACAGAAACTTCGAAAAATATACAAATCAGTTGAGAAACAATGACTTTAGGATGTTTGTTGGATTGGCTTCGGGTTAAACAGAAAGATGGACCATAAAAAACACGAACACGTGTTTACCTCAACCGCAGCCCTTCAAATAATGAACTACCAACTAGCCCGGCACCAAGCGTGAAATAAGCACTTAATGGGTCTATGAAGACAAAATACGACTTTGGTTAACTTGAAAGAGGTGGGCTTCAGTACCTCACTCAGCTTCATTCCGGCCATGAAAAATGTTTTTTTAACCAATAAAAACGCAAGAAATACTTAAGAACTTTCAAATTTCGCGCCACAGTGACGTGTTATCGGCACGAGTGACGTCGTGTGGGCCATCACTAAAAACATAATTTTCAGTGTCTTAACTGCAGGTTAGCATTCAAGTGATTCGATCAAACGTAACTAGTCCCCCACTACAATCGTCCAGTCACGTGTCCTTGCGATTGATCCGTTCAGCCGCCGTCAATCGCCCAAACAAGATTCTGTGACGTCATAGAAAAGTTGCCGGAAACTGGCTAGCGAGTCGCCACTCCTCCACGCGTTTTCTTTAATATCTCCTTTCTTTTCCCGAAGTTTGCGATGAAATCGGTATCATTGTTATCACGACAGAGCAGTCTTTCTAATGAGCCAAACTTGTATTTTGTCTTCATGGCCCCTTTAAGGCTTAGTTACCAATCGCGTGTTCTGAAACTTAGTAAGCAGGTACAGTGATTTATTTTTATCTGGATGTGTTTTTGAGGCGAAAGACCTATTTGCCTACTCCGACGGCTTTCTGGTGAACTCCTTCCCTCGACGGAGCTTTATTTAAAAAGCGGTATTCTTGGTGCGCCATTGTAAATGTGTTCTTTATTTTGCGGTTTACAAGTCGCTTGCGGTGAGTTTGATATGCAGTCGAGGGAGGGGTGACGCGGGTATGCGATGGCCAGATGTTAGGC
This sequence comes from Haemaphysalis longicornis, assembly GCF_048455015.1. Classification (NCBI taxonomy): domain Eukaryota; kingdom Metazoa; phylum Arthropoda; class Arachnida; order Ixodida; family Ixodidae; genus Haemaphysalis; species Haemaphysalis longicornis. The sequence goes on from NW_027526361.1 coordinate 124,759,206, forward strand.
ATAGCGTCATGACTTCAGAAATAATGGCGTCCACCGGTGCCCCTAGGACCATGCACTGTGTGTTGGACGTCGCTGGCCACGTACTATTTATCGACTACAGGGTTTCTTTGTTTTAAGCGCAAACGGGCTACGTCAGGCATCATGCTGTACCTCGAGGTCTCGCGCGTTCACCGTTACACATTAAAAATATTGCTAACTGTACCAGCATGCGTCAAGCTACGTGAACGGTTGACATTGTGAAACCAACGGGGTTAGCGTTAGGCTTTAGCTCCGGCGCATATATGAGTGTCCCCGCTGATATATTAGAAAACGTATTCCCATAGATGAAAACATACTTGCAATGCTATTTGCGAAAACATACCCGCAAGTAGCAATTTATGCTGTTGAGGCGCGCTTTCCTACAAGTCGTGCCTAATGCAGTCCATGCTGGGCGAGGTAAGAAGCAATCAATATTTCAATCAGCCAGTTTCTTCGAGCGCAAGCTCCCTTTGAGTGATAACTGAATCGGGTTAAATGCGCAAGGTTGCACTCGGAGGAACTCAGGGAACACGTACCTATTTTGCACACTCACGGCTGTCACTCCACTGTTTGTGGCATGTCAAGATCTGTTGACTGGCCGCAAACCATACTGAGCTGCCTGCGGCAGCAAAACGGCCAGAACGGAGGCCCTCGCTATGGATGTAGTTCATTATATTCAAGAATTTCGTCGATCATTGCATGAACACCGAAAGAAATACTAACAGCGCGAAGGCCAAGCAGCGTGCAACTTTTTTTCTCTCAACACTTCACAAGTATCAAAATAGGCTGACCACAGTGAAGTTACGGTTTATCTGTGCTGAGCATTAAGAAGATCGCTGCTCTAAAGCACAGAAGCAGTTCGGAACCTTTTCGTTCTAAATGTGAAAGAATTATTTATTTTCATGTGTCAAAGCCCAGCGTTTCCCACCCCTGAAATGGCCAAAAGATCTCACTTAACAATGCGATGGCTCAAATAAATATTGCATTCAATGAGTGCTGAGATTTACGCCATTTTCTTAGCAGTGCTCCCGTAAAAAAATCAATTTATACAATAACACAATTCCGTAAATTGTGTGTGGTAATGTTTGAACCATAGGCTCCCTTAAAGTGATACGGGCATGCACATTCTACAACGCTAATGTTGCGTAACACCTGTTGACTCAACATGCACGCAGTGAATTTGTCATGGCCTTCGCCCTAAAAAAAGTGTCGAATTGAAGAGATGTATTGATTCATAATTACGTTATTTTAGCAGGGTAATTATGGGAGTAGTACTTAGGTCACAGAAAGGGACGTTCAAGTCAGTGCCGTCTTTGCTTGGCGATGCGAACTGTGGTACGAGCCAAGTCAGAGCAATACAAGCAAGACTGGATAGAATCAAAAGAAAATAGATAACTATCTATGTAAGTATTTACCTTCAACATAAAAAGTTTCGTGAGGGACACATACTTAGGCTTATGTAGGCATTTTGCGCACCACAATTACAAAATGACCGACGTTGCTTTTCGAATAATGTATTACTATTTCCTCGGCTCTGCCAACGCGGGTATGCGCCGAATCACAGTAACCGCCACAAGAAAAAAGATGCAGTGGAAAAAAGATGATCATATTACCAAAGGACACGTTAAGAACTTGAAATCAAATCATTTTTAATCGCTTTATGATAAGGAGTGCTAAGGCTCGTCGTAATTTTAGTGTCTAGACTGTATGATGGTTGCCTACCCCATCGTTCATTTAAGGAAGTGGAAATTGGAGACATCGAGGATCCAAAATACCTGTGCTACAAGCTAAGCTAGGAGACTTATGTTAGTTTTAACTCAAGTACCTTTGCACCTAAAAGTACCTACATCATCATAAGTTACCCTTTGATCAAGTCAATATCAAGATGTCATTGTAAAGTAGCCGAGTGGTTTGTTTCTTTGACCATAACTCATTCTCTCTACTCGATTCAAATTAAACGAATCCTCCACCTTTTTTATGCTGTTGCTCACCCCTACAGAATCTTTAGTACCAACAATACAAGCTCGCAGGAGTCAAGCCTCTATGTCTTTTTCTCGAGTTTAGCTGCTGTTACGCGCTTACACGAGCCACAGAGGGACAGCAAAACACCAGACGCAACAATGGAACGCCAGAAAAGTATTTTAGCAGTTTCTTTTAGATTCCTTACTACTTTCCAACTGCTAAAAACAAGTTTCCGTAAAAACAGAACGCATCAGGTTGCATGAAATTTAAAAATATTTAAATTTCACCTAAAATTTATAAATGCCTTTGGGATGCAAGTTCGGGGTTTCAATTTTTCCGCGCGCGCGAAGCTGCTGTTCTTAAGCTTCTGGATATACAGGCGCCGTCAGGAGTAACTGGAACACGGCAGCTGGGGCCGAACCGCTTAGGAGCGCCGTGTAGCTGCCCCGCGTAAACAAAATGAGCAGAACACGCATGCGCACCTGCCCGTGGTAAAAACCCATCTACACCCCTCAACTCACTTCTTTTAATGTGGCCAAAAGCATTCTTTGCAGCATCTTGATCTCAGTGATGGCGCTGACAGCAGAGACACATCGGGCAGCGGCTCCCACACTTCCAGCTCACGCCAGCTGCTGGAGAAGTGGGGCCACAAGAGGAATCTAAAGTGATAATTTTTTTTAAATATTTTTTGGTGTGGCTGCTATCAGCGCCAACGCCGTGACCAGTAGGCTGCGAACAATGCTCTTGGCCATGTTAAAAGAAGGGGGTTTGTAGGTATAGATAGGTTACCACAGTCAGTAGGCGCGCATGCGTGTTCTGCTCCTTTCGTTTCCGCCGGTGCAGCTATTCGGCGCTCCTATGCGGTTCAGTCACAGCTCCCGTGTTCCATTTACTTCTGATGGCACCTGTAGATATTAGCTTAGTTTGGAGAACAGGCATCGGCATCGCGTCCGGGCAATTATCGGTAGTAGGGTATTAACAGCACAACCGTTATCATTCGATTCTGACGCAGAAACATTTGTGGATGCATGAATGGACATGCTGCCAATTCTTTCCGTCACAACAAAGTTACTGGCATTTCTATAAACCGTGGCACCATCCAGCTGAAAGCTTGGAGAATAAGGAACGCCCGACTTCGTTGTAGCGCGCAGTTGAGCGACTCGCACGGTTAAGCGTGCTACGCAGGCCTCAGCGGAAAGACGGTTTTAAAAATACTTCAAACTCGGATAGCTGTGCTGAACATTACTCTCATAGGCGACTACACCTATGCTTTGTACAAGAACAAGCTACGCCCGGTTGCACGGAGATTCTCTAATTCTTTTCATTCATTGTTTCCGACGTCAACAAAATACATTTGTTCGTGTCTTTGAGCAATGCTTTTTATTCGGCAGTTTTATAAACTCTGTAATTCTATCAAGGTGTTTTTTTTCTTGTGTGTTGCTGATGTCCCGTTTAATTTGCTTCGTGCCTAATATATTGCTGATTTCGCGCTCAATGCAAACTGTTGCAGACGGGCATACGTACCATTTTATATTTTTGTGGTATTTATTAGCTGCATTGTGGTCCCACCCAATTGTAGCCCTAAGGAGAGGTCTCGCTCAGACACCAGCCCCTTGAACCGTGGTTTCCTTTTTGTGAATTACCGGAAACAGTGCAAAAGTCATCAAATAAATGTAAACAGAAAATAACCACATAAATAAATTGGTCAATCTTATACCCCACAGTTGCCGTTGAGCTTTAGCAGCCTTCGGAACGTAACTTGTAATTTAGAAGCCGTAGTTTCACTGCGATAACAGTTATGTACATGCCGCATTAAAAGAGCAAAAGTCGCTGAGAAAACGTTGATGTATACCTTTAAACTTTTAATTACGACTTCCGAACATGTGCTTGGAATGCCAAAATCAATTTTTAATTATAAATTCTTTCCTTGGGCAGGAAAATGTTTTTCCTAGTGCACTCTAAATATCCTAAAACGCAACCTGGAATTGTGGTGATCAAAGAAATATTTTGTTGTTACGAACTAATACAAAAACAGAGTATTAAAAGGGAGGGGAGGCATATACATGTTCATCTTATACTGAATTATGGAGATGTTTCTCGCACTTAACTTTTCAGGGCACACGCCGCGTCTGTACGGCTCGTTTTCCTTCCTGCAATTTGAGTTATGCCGATGTTCGTTTCTAGCGGTAAGTATAAAAGGGATCTTTACGTCCACAGCCTAAATATACTCTACTCAAAAAGCTCCACTGTCACGCCACCAAATGCGAACAGTGCACGTGGATGGCTTACGAACACATCTAATGATGCGGTCAAGGTTACGCGTGTCCTATCGAGACGATTAAGCATAAAATTCAGCAACGATACTGAGGATCTGGGGAAGTAGTGCGGAGAAGTATTTTTGAGAGGATAGTTTTCCGCATGAGCTGCCTGCACCGATCCGCATGTTCATAGTTAAGGGGGATATCTGCAGTAAAACCATTGTCAGTGAAAAAAATGTTTTCCGCTTCGATTTAGGCCTCGGGGGATTGCGATGTCGCTATGATGACGGAGAATTCTCGAGCCCTAAATGATAGTAGCAGTTTCTACCGTTCAGTCAAAAAAAATTGTATAACCCATTCTCAGTTGATATTCACACCATACTGCCTTCAAACCTTCGGTAGCATTAACAGAACAGTTCACTTTTTGTTGTTTCGAAGCAACATTTACACATTTAAACCACATTAGTTTATAAATGTTTGTAATCGCACCTCAGTCTATGTAAGCGATTAACAATCGGTCGATTTCGTCAGCCTTCTCGAGGAGTGAGAAGGCGTTGACTAGTGGCCTCACAAAGTGCGGGTGCAATATGGGTGTGGTCAGTAATTGTGTCCATCAGTTTGATTCCTACCAGCTCGTTTTATGTCACGCGAGAAGCAAAGTAGGGAGGGCTGCATCAGCCCCCTGCGATGAGAGAACATGGCGTTGTGACAGGACGTCCTGTCCATTTCCCGCGCCCCGTCATCTTCGATAAGGCGACTGACACTCACGATTAGGGGGCCGGAAAAGTGGCACAGAAAGCCGCGAAGAATGAATGGGTCGGGCGGTACCGACGAAGCTTTGGGATGAGGCAAGGGAGGGCTGTGTTTCGTTCCACTTAACGCAATAAATTTTTGCGGCAGTCGGTAAACTCACCGGTTCGTTGCGCTGTCAGGCCGAAGTCGGCGCTGCTGAATCCCGAAGGGGGAAAAAGTTGCCGGGCGTGGACGGGACGCCCGTCCCTAATTGGCAGTAATCTTCTCTCCTTTACAAGCAGCCGTGACCGCGGACAGATGCAATCCCCCGCGTCCACTTCAACCGGGCTGCTCCCTTTTTCTGTCGGGCTGGCCCTTTGCAACGACGAAAGTCAGCGGCGACCGCAGACTTACTTGTGTCACAGCACTAAAACAGAGAGTGGCGCGCCGAGCTAGACACAGCACTTTTCAGGGCGTTCCACGGAAAACTCGGCGATACGAGTCAAACTTCCAAAAAAACAGTCCAACGTGTTCAAAAGTTTAAGGAATCGTATTCGCGTTTACGGTTCAATTTCATCCAAAGGTGAACAACCACTTAAAAATTTAGTCACTACAAATGCGGAGGAAATCGCCTGTCGTCAGTGAAGATTAAAAGATGCTGTCGAGTGAGCGAGGCAATGCCGGCACGAAAGGGCCGGTGGCCCAATTGCCAGTCTTGACACCTACACACCTCCTTATCGGCCTCGTGTCATCCTCTGCGAGGAACGATAATCTCCCCCTGATCACTCAGCCGCCGATAACGAGGTGGAGACAGCAGCAGAGACGCGTCCCCCACTCCTGAAGCTGCTCTTCCTGCTCCCGAGCGAGATAGGTCCGAGACGATGCGACGCGAGGGGTCGAGGAGGAGCGTGGCTCTTCTCTTTGCCGCGGCGACGTCGTCGTCGTACGTCCACACAGCAGAGAGGCGCAGGCCAGACTGCGGGTCCGAGCTGCTCTGAGCCGGAGAGAGTGGCAGCGCCAGCGCCAGCCGCGCGAGAGAGCTTGTGCGCATGATCCCAAATACCGCGCAGCCTCCTCCATACCCGTCTCTCCTCCGAGCACGCGGGTCGGGGTTAGCATCTTCCCTCCTTCCCTCCGCCTTGTGTTCCCCGCGTACTTTTTTTCCCTCTTGTTCCTCATCGTTGAGCGTGCACTGCGCGCTGTAGGGAGCGTCCTTTTCTCGGAACCACCGGTGCTTCAATATTCGTCAAGACGCCGCTAGGCTGTACTTATGCAAGACGGGGAAGATGAAATAGCCGCTCTCTGCAGCACTATGTGAAACAACTAATGCAAATCCGGCACGTGTACTGCGCTATTTTCGCCCTGTTTTTTCTCGTGATTTCTGGAAACCGGCTCGCTAGCCCGTCCTTTTTTGTTGAATAAAAATGCGATGTGAGAACAGGGTGGAATTATTGCAGTGAGCCTCTTTTTGCAGTACCCAGCCGTTTTCTTGTTCCAGAAAGAAAAGAAAAGCTAATTAGAGCGTTTGGGTTATCGCTTGTACGGGTGCGTGCCGACGCAATAAAACAAGATGAAAGAACTTGGTCGGTGTTACAAATTGTGTTTTCTCGGAAAGAAACAATCATATTACAAACGGAGAAAGTAAGAAAAAAATTACTGTATAAACTGCAAAAAGACCTTTGGTATAAACAAAATACAGCCAACTAAAAAATGGTGTTAAGTCTCGTGTCGCCTTCAATGTGTTCTCTCCTAGCGCTGTTATCAAACTAACAGCCAACAAGTCTGAAAATTTTACCTAATCACTGTACTGAATACGTGCAGGAGCTAATTAAGAATAAAAATTCTGCAAAAAATATCAAAAAACAAACTACATTTTTTAAAGATAATTTCTGTCCAGGTAACATTGCCGACAAGCACAGCGCGGTACTAAAGAAACCAAATTGTAGCGAAAAAGTTTTTACAGCTATCGTCTTTCGATTTTCTGAGACTACTGTGCTGGGAAGATAGTTTACATGCGATGATCACACTGGATAATGGGATACTGCACCCAAAATGTGCAATAGCCTACGCCGGCCAAGTTGCGAGGACGTTCATAAAGGAGTCTGCACATGCTTGTGATGCCTAGCGGGCACCAATCAAAATTGCTACAATTAGCAAGAATATTTCAATGAGAACAGTGATGCCTATAAGGTTGCTCTGGATGAGAGAAAGTGGTTACTGATTTGTCACAAAAAGGGCCTTTATTTTCGCGGGTCAGCAAAACTATCGCAGACGATAGCCTAAGTTGATAGGACTTACAGCCACAGCTGCTACCTAATTCGCCTCTGCATTGAAAATTCTGTCGTTTTTGATAGCGGTATTTCCGCACAGAATACATGAAAAGACATCGGGGTACCAACTATGACATCCTTAATACGCCAGAGCTCGGCACAAACGATTAGCAAAAATGGGCGATTTTGAAAGCTGGGTTCATGAACCATTCCATCGGCACCTTCTAGACTTTATACGCGAAGCAAACTTGCTCGTGTACCTGTGAATCGTGCACCGTTATGCCACAGGACAAACCTTTGAATAAAAAAACAAAAAAATACAGCCGAACTGAGGAGAGTGCGGCAATGATGGCCAGGCTGCGCTGACGTCGCAGCCGGTGAGCAAGCGGCCGGACTGTCGGAACAAAGCTGCGCGCAACTGCTTTGCGCCCTCCACAGCCTTTGAAGAAGCGCGCCCAGTGGGGCTCGACCAGTTTCCTCTTCATGCCACCGTCACGGCAGATCTGGAGCCTCTCTACTTTTCGGCGGGGTCCAGAAATCGCGTGTCCAGATTGTTGTCGTGGGCGATAAAGAGAGCCTTGGCTGGGTCCTTTTTTTTTTCTTTTTTGCTTCGGCTGTACTCCGGGTGAACGAACGTTTGTAGGGACCGGATCGACACTAAGTGTACGCCGGATCGCATCTGGGATGACGACTTTGTGGTCGTGCTGTTTGTGGTATCCGTAGCCGAGGGTCTCGATGATGTGGCGGCCAGCTTTCGTGCTGGACCACCTCTTCTGTTTTAAGGTGCGCTGTGCTTCTGCGATTTCTTTCAGGGTGGTGTGGATGCACAGGTGCAGCGGGGAGTCCGTGCCGGTGAATTCCGGCAGGCCCAAGGTGATCCTGTAAACCCTTTTTATGAGGAAGTTTATCTTGTCTTCTTCTCTCCTGCATAATATGCGAAAGTCCGCAACGTAAGCATTGCGGCAGACGACGAAGGAGTAGATGAGTCACGCGAGGTTCTCCTGCCTCATCCCGTTCCTTCTGTTGGTGATTCTCTTGAGGGGTCTCACGAGGCGTTAGACGTCTTGTGTACTAATCTGGTGATGGTTCTGCCGTTGTGGCCCGTGGCGTCGTTTATCATGCCGAGGACTCTGATTTTCTGGTCTATAGAGAGGGGTGGCTGTGCTGTAATTCATGCGTAGACTGATGTGCAGAGTTTCTTCGAGCCTTGAGTTTATCGCGTTGGGCGGGGCGGTAGTGAAGGAGTTCTGATTTTTTGGGGCGAGCACCGGAGCCCCGTATCTTGTATTCGGTCGATTGCTGACTACAGCGTCGACCCGATGTGACCGTCGCTGCATCTGCGTGCGCAGAGACAGATGTCGTCAGTGTATATGGTGTGCCGGCATTTTTGATGTCTTGCAGCGTCTCTGGCCCCCAGATCATGAGCAGGTTGAAGAGTGTGGGCAACATAACCGAGCCCTGCGGGGTGCCGGCGCCGCCCAGCGTTTGCTCTTCCAGCTGGTAATCTCCTGCCACTAGTACGGTGCGTCTGCCCTCTAAGAAGTCTTTCACGTAGTTGTAAGTGCACAGGCAAGGTTTTATTGCAAAATATGTCGCACAATCACCGAGTGGACGATCTAGTTGAATGCGCTTTCTAGGTTGAGACCGATGATCACCCTGGGTCCCCTGGTATAGTCGCCCAGCACTTGTTTTTAATGGTAACGACGGCATTTTGCGCTGCCAAGGTGTTGGGGGAAGCCTCTGACGGGCGGTGGACAAGTCTCCGAGAAGCATCGTAACGGCAAAGAGAGAGCACACGCCAGGGTGGGGGAGGTAATAAACCACGCCGGCGACGACCATCCGTTGTACAGCACCAAGGAGCGTACGACAAGCAACAAAGAAATCACCAAGGCCTTCGGCTTGGCCGTACGGACCTTCCCTCCGCCTAGCGACAAGCTGGGCAGGTCACAGACGGCCCCACTCAGACAACTGCAGACGCGCACGTACCCTAACAGGGTACATTATCACATAATGTATCCCGAAATATACACCACGAACACTTGTGAGTGAGTGAGTGAACAACTTTTACTGAGTTTCAAATAAAAATGGTGCGCTCAGGCACCAGATGGGGTGGTTCCCTACTCGCGGGACCCATATGAGTCCAGTATTTCTTCTCCTCGAGCCACTAGCTGTTGCTGAATGGCGAGGTGGTCTGCCGCAAAGAGGCACCCACCCTAACCTACATGGCCCGGGATGGTACCAGAGATCCGTACGGTGCTGATTCCGGAACCGTCCCCTACGGCTGTCCGCTGACCTGTGCCGCCCAAGCATCGTCCTGCAGGCGTGTGAGGCGGTGAAGTGGTAGGACTTCGACGCCGCCACACTGGCGAAGATGACCAGCGGCGACACCCCCAAGCGGGTGACTAAGGCCGGGTCAGCGAAGCTCTTTAGGAATTCAATATAATTTTAACTACCAAAAAGCTCGACCGGTTCTCCTGCCATAGTACCCGATGTGCTGGGTGACCAGAGCACCAGTCGAGTGGCACGTACTATTATGAGCAATATGAAAGGGAACACAGGAACGCGTGGCCAGCAGCCTCGATGCAGACTCAAAGCGATACGCGGATGGCGCTGTGAAAAACAAAAGGGGAAAGGAGGGCGCTCTTCCCGTGACTGTTGACAGACCCTCCACGCTTGCATTTCTACAAAGCAGCAGCTTACGTCGTTTCGCCGATAATACGATATCGTCCGACAGCCGATAAGACGCACGGCGGGAATGGCAACGGGGGTTAGAATAGCGTCCCCCTCTCCACTTTGTTTCCGACTCCGGCCGCTGCGTATGAGGGTGTTTTCTACTCGTTCCTGCGTTCCCTTTAATATTGCTCACAATAGTACCTTCCGCTTTAAGGCTGTCTGCGTGATCCGCTGGCAGGGGCGGCTCGTCTGCGACCCAGCTATTTTAAGCGTTCTAACTGATTAACAGTGCATTTCCTGGGGCTACTGTCATGTCCTAGTTGGTTTGGTGGGATGTACTGCGCATTTAAAATTCATTTGCCCAAATGGGAGGCTTAGCGTAAAAAAAGACAACTAAGTATCGTCTGCCACTGTCCTCGTCTTTCGTGCGTTGAGCCTCCCATTCAGTATCAACTAGCCCGACAGCACGTTTTGTTGTAGTTATTTGGCCGAAGTGAAATTTCAGTTCAGATGGCCTTTGAGCCACGCCGGAACGCACAAAAGTTGTTTTGAAAGAGATCCTAAGCAGTGGAATGTTCCGTGTTAGGAACGTTAAAAGGAGTTGGGGTAGATGACCTACGTATGGTCGTTGCCACTACTGGTCCATCTGCCATTGTGTACACGTCTCATGAGCAAAAACGAGAGTGTAGAACAGAAATTCCAAGTATTTTACAGGAAAGCCATTAGTCTAGTGTTGGTCCACGTTTTCTTGTTTTCTCAGTGGGCAAAAAGAAGGCGGAAGTGAAGAGAACCAACTTGGCGAATCCGCTCACTTTACTCCTAAGAGCAAAAAAAAAAATTAAAGCAAAAAATCATCGCCGCTTTCTTAAGAAAAAATGTTTCGAGCGCGATGCTTTCTTCCATTAAACCTGCGTCAAAATCAACAAATTCTAAACTCCAAACTGCTTCGGCCGTGTCGGAATTGCGAAATCGGATAGAAGTCGATCCACAACACGAGGTACCCTGCGGCCCAATTCTCCAAAACGACGGGCCGTCGCTTTGAAACGACGGGGTAGCGCCATTGAAATGTATGTGTTCTGGGGTTGGGGCCGTCGCTTTGGTGTGCTCAGCGTGAAGATAAGCTGCAAGAAAAGCACTGTGGCAAGGACGCGAAGCGACACCCACTGCCCTCCATCATTTCACTTGTCGCTTCGCGTCCTTTCCACAGTGTTTTCTTGCAGCTTATCTTCACGCTGAGCACACCAAAGCGACGGCCCCAACCCCAGAACACATACATTTCAATGGCGCTACCCCGTCGTTTCAAAGCGACGCCCGTCGTTTAGAGAATTCGGCGCCTGGTTTGATTTCGAAAACCGGAAGCGTTCTCTTCTTTCGGCGCTTGGTGTCCCTTTGTGGAAACCCATTGTATAAGTTGGCTTTGCTGCGTTGGGTTTGAGGAGTTAGGGTATGTATTTTCGGCATTGACTTTGGAGTTTGATGGCATAGTCTTGCGACTGGACAAAGCCTCGCGTTTCTACCATCTTGCAGTTCACTCACGATCATTTCATTTTTTTTTCAAAAAGTAGGCTTGAATGTAGTGCGTTTTGGGGCAACGTCGCCATCAGTGAAGATGAGACAACTTCTTCACCCTTAGTGCTTTGCTTATAAACTAAAGTAATTCAATAGAAGAAAAAACGTGATACGGCCTCTCACATACCCTCTTATAGCAATTATGAGAAAAAACAAGCTAAGAAGAAAGGAAACCTGACACGGCCACTCACGGTACCCTGAGGTTAAAGGTTACGCCCTTAATTTGGCCTGCCGGGACAAGTTAACGTAAACATCTCAAACCTGAATCCTTTGAAGCCAGGCGCAAAAGACGCTCAACCAGCCGCTGATCAAGTCTACGCCGCAGAACGACAGGCTGCAGCATATTTAGCACGAAGTAGGCGCGAGACACAGGGGGAATTGAACGAGCAGATCGGTCACCAACTTCTGTGCGACAGGATGGCTTGCCCATTTTTAAGTGGAGAACACTTTAGGTGCTCGGTTTGATGTCATAGCTGGCTATAACTCTGGATGTAAAGCGACTGCCAGAATCAGGCTGCACAGCCAGATAACGTACCCAAGTAGTGCCAGCGTACCTGTCGTAGGGCGTCCCGTACAGGCTTCGACAACCAAGCGATTTAAATAGTCGTAACCGTTCAAAACTCGTGAACCACTAGGGCCTGTCATACATCTCCCCGTTGCCTATTGCAACGAAAAGTGCAGGTATACTTCAGGCAAAATGTACGTAATTAACCCGCAGCACCAGAGGTCATTTAGCTTGGAATGCTCGTTTAATTGGTTTTTAGGATAGTAAGCGAAAAAAATGGCAGTGCAATGCCGGCACCTGCGGGAGGAAAAGCAAACACAAAAATAACAGAATTCCCGCTGGCGCTGTTTCTGGCAGGGAGCACACGAGCACTGCGAAGGCGGCAAATTTGAATTGCATTGAGTGGTAGTAGTGAGTGGATAACGGTGCTACAGCCCATTATGATGAATAACTGCTATACACGTCCGACAGCTTTCACGTTGAGTGTAACAGCTTTAATTTTTTTGGTTAGGGCGAAATCTTGATGCCGAAATCTTGAAGCGCAACCTTGATGCCTAGGCAATTTTTTTGGAAGACTTAAATACACTCAAAACCACAGCAAAACAGGTAGTAATAACAGGCGATTCTGACCACACCGCCGCATACTAGCAAATGTGGCTGACAAATCGTATCTTGAAGTTCCGAGTAGGGATATGAACCACAAGAAAAAAAATGAGCCATCAGAGAAGTATTGACTGGGGTGCAATCGGTATTGGGTGAGAACTTGGGGCCCTTATGAATACTAAGAATATTGGCCGCGTATCTCGTTGCTTCACTGCAAATGTCCTCGAACGACGACAGTTTTCTCTCGCCCCTGCCGCGTAAAAGCCTCATTTGTCTCCCCTTCCGAACTGTCGCACCCTTCCCCTCACTTTCGATACCCCCACCATAATCACAGAGGTTTACTTTCGTCAGTCTCATTTTCCCTCGTTCTATGCTCGCGCCATGTACTGGAACAGCTTGTTACTTTTGAAATTGTAACCCTGCCACGAGATCTAGGCTTGTGCTAGCTCTATCTGTATCTCTGGGAAAGATGTTGTTCTAAAAGTGTGTTTTATTTGCCCTAGCAAATTTCAATTTCAACTAAAGGAACACTGAATACACTGTTAAATGATTTACACCATTTTTATGTACACAAACACCATTAATCCCTATCAAAAAAATAAAAAAATAAACGCACTTTTTCAGAGGCATTGCAAACAACGAGAGGGAAAATTGTGTTTTCCTGTGTCTTCGCTGTGCTGCAACGGTGTTAGCTGCACTATTCACCCTTTAAAACGCTACTTGGTTGTGTTTCTTTATGTGGTGTAAGGGTGTTAGTTACAGACACTCAAAAATTTTTCTTCGGAGTGTAAATAATTTTACAGAGTACCAAATGTGCGTTGATGTTCACCTCAAATATGCCCTATGTTTTCTTGCTCAACAAAGCCTACACGTATGAAGTGTTTTCTAATTTGGTGGTGTGGAAAGATTTTGGCTACATAAACTACTCGTTCAAGAATTCTTGTTGTCCGGATTGTTGAATCGAGGGACGGACAGACGGACGGACATGCATGCATGCATACATACATACATACATACATACATACATACATACATACATACATACATACATACATACATACATACATACATACATACATAAACAGACAGAGACACACATACATACAGACAGGCACGCAGTCACAGCAAAGTGTTGGGCTTAGGTAGACCAAGAAAGGCTATCATCATTAAAAATGTAGGCCTGGAATGAAAGATATAATTAGTGCTAAGGGTTAGCAAAAGGGCGTCATTGAATAGGCAGGAAATTGGGATGGAGAACATGCTATCGGAAAATAAGAGCAACGAGTGAATTGCGAAAGGCCTAACATATCTGAAGCTGGCAACATGTGGATCCCCCGAGTGACAGAATAGTTACCCGGCGACAGGAGACCACAAAGGCTTGAATAGAGTGATGAAATGAAAAAATGCTTGTGTTCTGAATAGATCTGAGCAGAGCCAGATAGAAGTGGTTATTGGCCTAAGGGAGAGGACCTCCGTCCGTAAATGGATGCACAATGAACACCGCAATTTTGTGCACAAATACTTGACCGGGTTTGCTTACATAAACTCATCAGTGCGTAATAAACGTAAAACATAAATACGAATCTAGGCTATATATTAAACGGCACGATATCGTACATGCAGTATCGCTGTTGGACATGCTTCAGATGTTACTGCTGCTACATCGAACATGACCTAATTCATATTGTTCATTGGCGCATGGACTACTGTGACGGAACCTGAAAATACATTATCATACCGTTACCACCACGAAGAAAAGCGATTCGGTTAGTTTTCAACCAAACAAAGATAACTCGCCCGTCATCTTTTCGCCTATAGCTTCTAAATTGTTTATTTTATGGCTTTTTATAAACCGCAACTTTGCAATTTTGAAAAAAGGGGGCCTTGACAGATCGTTTTTCAGTGTATGCAGATCCCGAACAATACTGCAATATTAAGTGCACCAAAATAGAACGAACTGGAATTCTTGACTCATTATGGCAGGGCATTTCATGTTGGCAACTGGATTACATTGTAAACTACCCATCATATAAATTAGGTTTAAGCACCAAGCACCACTTCAGGAAAAAGATATTGATCCGGTAAGGTGATTGGCGCTGAATCCAGTTCATATGATGGCATACCAACTAGCCGTACCGACAGATTATTTTGTTCTAAACTAGCACGTGAAACTTACTGACACCACGGAAGAATCCTCATCTCTTCGTTTACTTAGAAAACGAATAAATGTTGCGTTCCCCCACACCATAATATCAGCGTCGTTTTCCATTTTTCATCTGCAAGGGTGCACGCTGTGGATGATATATACGCCTTTTTGAGGATGTTGTTTAGCTGTTTCGTGTTTTTTTTTTATGTTTCGAAACATCTATAACATGTCGCGGTGCCTGATTTGCTTTTAATCATACGGAAGTTCACCTTTCGCATTTGTCTTGTACTCCTGCAATTTAGCTCTCATTGTGTGATTGCGAACTACCGTTTGTACTAATATTTTTTGAGTAGTGGTACTACGGTTTTAGTCAGGTGACCAAAGGAGTTCACCGCTGTGAACCACCGCGTGGAGCTGCAACGTGCAGTAAATAAAAAAATAAATATAAACAAATAAATAGGCCGCCCCTGTGAATATGATGGTAATTGAGATAGTTCTGCTTGTGCTGTTGAGGTTGATAATGATGCGATGTCGATGGTTAGGATAATTGTGATGACCATGGTGATTTGAACCTTGTGATGGTGGTGGGGATCAACTAGGAATTGTGGCCGAGATGTTATGATTTTCTTGTTGGAAATATAGGTGCCCATGGTCGATATAGAAAGCTTCAGACTGGAACCAACATTTTTTCGTTTTGTATTTCGGATCTCTGTTGCTCCACGTTTGCATCGTGATATGGCCAATGAACAATGGTAGGTGCTGAAGCCATCGCACTCATGGCAACAGGCGAACGACCACAAAAAGAACTACGCTGAATCAACTACCCCGAAACGGAAGCTATCAAAGTAAATGAAATAATCCCAAACCGAATGTGGCAAATTAGGTTTTAGCCCCAACAATAGTTAAGGTTTGTGTGCGGTGCGCCCAGCCTAGCCAATTGATTCTGGTAAGGCGTAGGTTATCCCCTGTGTCCCTCGTGGTAGATCCTCCTTTGTCTGAATAAACTGATTTCACTGCCACAACCTATTCATGTACTAAAGAAAGCTTTAATGTTGTTGCGACATTCTCATGCAATGATTACTACGCAATCCATGAGGGACCGAATAAAGGAATGGTAACCGGGACGATGAAAGTAAAATAATGCTGTTTCTTGACCACTGATTTTGTAAGGACTACTACAGATCCCGTTATGTAGGAAAGCATCTCGTTGAGTTTTTAGCAACGTGTATAATGAGGGATTATGATCGCCAATATGATGTTACGCGTTTCGCATCAAAGTACAATCAAGGACTCGGCGTGCTCAGGCAAGTAAATAAAACTATGGTGAAATTTATTTTCGGTACAGAGGGCCGCATAAATTTCAATCCCAACGAACCGAAACTAACCTATGTTTGAACCACCAGGTAAACGTACTGAAAATACGGAATGCTAAACTACCATCTGCATTAAAGTGAGTGGCACGTATAGTTATAATTTTGTGGTACGGTAATATCAGTCGTCTTATTGATAATTCCAAAGGTACAAAAGCACTTGAGGTTTCGCACATACATACGCTATGTATTTGCTCGTGACTATTTCACTCGTGAATAGTTGAATTGCGCAGGTTTTACAGGACTTCGTCCCAAATATCTTCATCGGTGGTGGTGGTCACTAGCAGCTTTTAGTACGTAGAATCTGTAGAGACATCAGGCTCCTCGATTTGGCCTGTAGTAAGAAAGCGGTGAGATGACGCTTCCAAATAACCCGTGAAAACGGTATAACTCTGTGAAATGAAACACTCCTGTCACGTGCCACAAATGACTTTAAACTTTGTCAAATTTGAACCCAGTGAAAACCTTTCTCCACGGCACTGGCGTATTCTTCAAAAGGACGCAAAGGCCGGGTATACTTCTGAAGAAAATATCTCACTTCAGTAGATGTTTCTTCTAAGTTGCCCAGGGCCGCATTCCACTGTACCGCTCAAATCGGGACTTGAGCTTCGGCAAACACCAAATCTGAAGCCCCTACACAAACTTTTCAAAGAGCTATACCTACCCTACGGGTAAACGTTGCCGCCACATCCATTTTTGGCAAGCGTTCCATGTTCGCAAAAATGTACAAAAAAAACCTATAAATGCGGTCTCAAAAATCTTTCACTGCGTCATGGGCATGTAAGCGAATGGCTGGGAAAGAGTTTTGTAATACGAGCAAGAATGAGTTTAGTGGAGTTCTGCCGGAGAAGCCTGTTATGTAAAGATTGTTTCGCTATATCATGCCTATATCTCTGCACGAGTAATTTAGGTGGCGGTACAGCGCACTGGATATTGGATCATACGGTCTATCATGTAATATATTCATCGTTCACCGGAAAATACTTTTTCTTCGTTTATGATTATAGTTGGAAACTAGCATCCAGCCTATAGGGACTTATTTTGGTCGGCCACCTACTCATTTCTACAGCGAAGAGAAAAACAAAACACGGCCAAGAAAATAGCAGAATGCAACCCCGGATCGCTTCCTCTGGCATCGTCTGGGTACCGTGCAATCAGAAATTGAAGTCTCGACGCAGCACAAAATGTTCGAAATTTCAAAACTTCATGGAGGGTTGCTCAGCTATCCGTAATGAGATAGCTGTCTGGATATTTGTCTGGTTTAGAGATATTGCGAAATGTGTGGTCTTACAATGAAATTTAAATGAGTCTAGACCTGCTTTCGTTCTTGAGCCAACAAGCAAGCTTCAATGGGGCGGGATATTCAGGGTTCCCGTTCAGCCTCGTTGCATCATCCGGCGACTTTGGAGCGCGACGTTCTCGCGTACGTCGCGGTTTTTCGGTTTAAGACTAATGAAGCTGCTTCTCAAACTAAAAAGAACGAACTCAGTGTGTAAGCAAGAGAGTAAGGTTACCCAAAGTTCCCAGGAAATCTTCAGCTTTGACCGATTGTGTATTTGAGCCAAATAATGAGCAATAGCCCAGTGACATGAAATGGATCAATTATTCAATTCAATTCTTTATTTATCTTTCCTTTAAAGGAGGGGGCTGGAGCTTAAAGCTGTGAATCCAGCTTCACAGAGGCTCCCGCCCCGTATACAATGGCATCAGTGTCGGCGGTTGCATGGTTGCTTGCGGAGGTAACTTAATGAAGCTAAGAAGTGAAACCTTCTAAGTTGTGTCGATAACGACGTTTTTCTTCGTTTTATTGCGCATGTTTTGTCTTTTTTACCTATGGAAACTATTCACGGATCAAAGCGCGAATATTATGGCTCTGTGATCTACAATCCCTGAGTAAGGGTATTTTGTCGGTCCATTTTTCTCGTGTTGGTTGCACTAGTTTTTATTGAGACGCAAATTCTAAATCAGGCATTGGGAGTTTGGGAAGAAGGCAGGGCTGTTTGCGTCGTGAGATGTGTGGGAAGTCCCTTGGAGTAAGAAAAATTGTCGTGAAAAAGACTAACGGACTTCAAGCATTGAAAGAGTTAGGAAAGCTTCATATCAAATATTTTACAGCCCACACGCATTGCTGGCGATGTCAACCTAAGGCGTACTTGTAAACGCGAAATAGAAAATGTCATCTGACTTGACGTGTCCAGTGGTCTCGAATGATTGTAGGGTTTAACGCGCTGACGCAACGCAGACGATGGGTCGCGCCGTAGTGGTTGGCTCCGGATTAATTTTGGCCACCTGTGAATCTTTAACGTGCGCCGAAATCTCGCACACACGGGCGTTTTTACTTTTCGCCTCCATCAGAAAAGTAGTCTCACGGCATCCTTCTGGGACTCGTGCACCAGTGATAAAAAAGCTGAACCATGGAGCGAGCAACCTGTCGGCCGCTATCCTGTGAACCCACTGTTTAGATATCTTTACTAATGTGAGGGGAAGGAGGGGATTTGGTGTGTGTATATGCGCACAAACCTAGCCGCAGTCTCATTATAAGCTCATAACTTTAAAAATTACCCGGAGGTTTTGAACTATCTAGTGCTTCCCAGCGCGTTTGCTGTAGGTGTCCTATTTTCTTCTGTTTGTGTATCTCCTACGATAGCAGTTGATGTCTAAATACTTTTTACTATGCGTGAAGCCCAGCAATGGACCACAGAAGGTAATCGAGTAAAGGTACCGGGTACTCTTATCGGTTTTACATCTTAAAATAGTTTTGCCCTTGTCGAGGCTCGCGCGTGTGTCCGTAAACAAGTATTGAATGAGAAGTTTCCTTGATTTCTCGTCATTGCGTCCTGATGCTCGCAGGAAAACGGGCTCTTAACTGCATTCCAGCCCTTTTACTTGCTAGCCCAATTTCTACTAAAATTCTCGCTGATTTCCTTTGCTACTTTTTTTAGGCATTTCTTTTAGATTGCTTGAACCAAAAAAGGGAGCAAATACTTCTCGCGACATGCCAATGTACATAGCTGGAATCTGGACCACCATCGTCTTGTACTTCTGTGTCGACAATGTGCACTTGGTTGCAGGACCGGCATTCTGGCCGTCTTACGTTTCCTCGAATGTCTGCTAATGTCTAGGCATCCACGCAGACTGGGTTATTTCCGCTTAATACGCTCAAAACATTTACCAGAGAAGAAATTACGCTCCTAAATTCTAGTGAGCAACTTTTTACTACCTTTTGCACCAATGTCTGCTGGCATGACGGGGGTGTGTCTGTGGCGGCGCCATCAAGGAGATTTCAGCAAGATAACAATAGTGACACCAAATACCTATTCGCATGTCTACTAATGTGGAAAAGAGTATACCCTTAGTGTTTCTGCACGTACGCTTGAACAGAGAACCACCGATTGTTGGCACTCCGGTGAAGGTGGTCTCTTGGAATTTATACGTTAGATATAATCCTACTACTGTCTGTTATATTTTCCCGCCATGTAGTTACTGTATCCTTGCGTATCTTGAAGGGAAAACTCCGGGCTAAGTTGAATGCAGCCACAAAGAGTGAAGCATGGAGTTTGGGGTTATCGTCAGTCTGCTGAATAGATCACTGTTACCTCGATACGACAGCTTTTGAAGTAACCAGCTCTTGTTTTGTTTCTCTTAAACATTTTCGTTCAAGTGTAGCGGAGTCGACCAACTAGACATTGTCTTTTCAGATATCTACACCAGGAATGCGCGCTCCGTCCTCTTAAGTACATTTTTCCGGCTCCAGTTTCTGAATATATGCATATCAGTGTCGAAAGCGCGCTATCGTCTGCTCAGAAAACTGGCGGTCTACAAACGCCCGCCTGCATCACCATGACAGCGAATGTGCTCGCAGAACCACGCCGAGCTCGATTTTGATAAGAATTTATGAGTCCTTCATTTCGCAAATCGCTCGCACGTTTCTTCCATCGACCAACGAAAACGGTCGCATCGCACTGTCCAGCCATAAATCTGCATATCGCGCCCACTCCTCTGAGAAAAAGGAACGAAGGATGTTTATGGCGGCGAATACGAGCACGGCTTCTACTCATTTCAGGGCTTAGTCTTAGGGAAGGCTCACTTGTCGGGTACGAATGACTGGAGTCGTTTCCATCAGATTGGGAATTTCGCCTCCCACGTCTTTCTTTAAGTAGACTCCGGATGTTCGTGGCGTCGTAGAAGAGGAGTCACGGGAGATGGGCTTCTTATTACAGATAAGTATGCCGACAGAACAGATATATTTTCGGAAGGAAAGTCGAAGCGACGTGAATAATTTATAGCCTATATTCCAAGCTCTCGCTGGTTCAACACGTGCAGTCACTTCTTGAACAATACGGCAGGGACTGAGCGTTCGGCATTGAGTGCGGGGATTAGCCGTGTGGAAGAAGCTTTGAAGTGCGGTCAATATGTGGCTGTCTTGGTTCCAGTTTAAAATATTAAAAGTAATGCTCACAGTGTTTATGTTTTGTATTAAGCATGTTACTTCAAGTGGGACCGAAATTCGCAGTTCAACGTTTTGTACAATCTACCTGCTATTCGCGTTCTGTATCCGTTCAAGTGCTCCATATTTTACTTCAGGACGTCAAAGAAGTGGCCCTACGTAGCATCGTGCCAAATTTTTAAAGTTTTCTTTATATCATTGTTATTTTAACGCAATTTTTCTATGTGAACGCTGCAAATCAGCGAGTGGTTTTTGCGAAAATCACCCCGTGAAATTTTTTGCTCCGACATTTATGTAATGTAGAACAACGTCATAAAAGTCTGATAATGATATTCTCTGATAAAGTTATTAGAAAAAGTAGTAAAGACGAAAGTACCAAAGCCGACTGTAAGGAGACATTTTGCAAGTGATCACTACACTATACGCGAAATAAACCAGATTTAATAAGATGATTAACAATTTTAGATATTGAGTCATTGCGAAATTACCGCCGTGAACGTAGAAATTCCCGAAAAGCATGCAATCTAAAAAAAGATAAGTCAAAAGCTCATGAAACAAATACATACCAGAAAAACTATTATATAAATCCGTATCCTGGCTTCAAAATTATACAAATAAATCCCTAAATAATAAGGTACCATTCATAAATAATATATAAAATACATTCATTCATTCATTTGAAATACTGCCAGTCTCTTCTTGAGACCAAGGCAGGCGGGCATACAAGGGTGTATTCATATACATACAAAATTACTTAGTCGGTAGGTAGTACAACAGTTATAAGAACAAAATGTCAAAACAAGAACAAGGGTTAAGTAACTGTGGTGTAAGCGTCATATTTTAGATTGCTCATAATTATAAAGGATAAAAAGGAAGGGAAACGTGTAGAAGGGTTTTTATGTTTTTATGACGACAGGGCTTAGTGATTTCCAAAAGAATCCTGTTTCTTGTTTTGAGAACTGCAATTTTTAATACTTTTGAATAATAACCAGTGTTACCACGAGGGAGGAGGCGCAGGCTATGGGGGTTGCACTATTTAGTTTGACGCTTTCCAAATTTAAAAATATTAGGTAAATATGCCAGACACAAGGCTAACCCTACGCACTTAAAAATGTTGCTTGAAAAGGAAACCTAAAAAACCAAAAAAATATCCTTACTTCATTTTTGCTTCTAGATAAATAAACCAAATTGGCAGATGTTTACGGTTTCGCTGTTCATAGGGTGTTGGATGCGCGCGATCGTTTATTTACGAAACAGCCATAAAGCAAGTTTACGCTGCGCTAGTTAAGATTGTGTATCTAAATTCAGTATCAGACTTGATTTAAACCCCTAATACGCCAAAAAAACATTGTGAAAAAATCAGAAACACTTGTAATTCTGACTGTGCAGAGAAACATGTCACGTACATGTATTTAAATTTTCATTCAGTAAAGTCCAGCATTTGGGAAACTCCCTGCAGCCATGGACGTCCTTCCAAGCAGAGCATCATAGACTTTCAGTAACGGATAGCTTTTGTATCACATTTTGGAGGATAGAGCCAATCCCCGACCGTCTTCTGGCGTACAGGAGCTCAGGATAACGTTGCAAGTCTAATACACATATGCATACGCATACGACCGGGCTACGTGAGCGTATGGGCAGCAACCCACTGCAACAACCATTCTGTCAGCCTTACCGCCCGCGTCTTCTCCATCACAAACTCAGGTTTGCATTCGCTAAAGAGGAGCTTTTCAAACTTGTACCATAAACACCATGAAAAAGAAAACAAGCCAGGGCCCAAGCACCCGAAAAAAATATACAGATACTCTAGCACCACTCGGTACAGACATGCAACGAACTACGGGCGTGCGAACACCAAAAATGCAGTTGTGGCAACCCCCCATGCCATGTGCACAAGCTTCCGCCTAAGGAAAGGCAGTACCCTCCAAGCGGAAGCGAGAGCCATCGTACTAGCCATTGCACAGACTCAAGCCAGTATCATGCCCGGCTCTCAAGCGGTGCATCGTGTGTACATGGCAGGAAGAAGGTAAAAAATTGACTATCCTAGCTGGGAAGGTGTTTGGAAAACAAAGCTTTAAACGGCACCCACAATTGCCCATGCGACGTCACTTGAATTCAAACACGTGGCTCTAAAAAAATTCCCTCGCACTTCCCCGAGGGGGAGAGTGTGTAAGTGCGAATGCACGAGTTGAATATGCGCGGGTCGGTAATGTTCGCGAAAGAGAGATCACACACACACACACACAACTACAAAGAAAGAAAGATGCATTTATTCACAGACACCTATTTGTGTTGTCCTTGTACTTGATTGCTAGAGCGGATCTCAGCTTTGAAATTTCGTGTCAGTACTCCTTTAAGCGGGTGCATTAGCCCTTCTCACGCCCGATTCCTAGCCAATCCCCCCCGTGGGTATGTGCCACGCACAGACATCTATTTGTGTTGTCGTTGTACTTGATTGCTAGAGCGGATCTCAGCTTTGAAATTTCGTGTCAGTACTCCTTTAAGCGGGTGCATTAGCCCTTCTCACGCCCGATTCCTGGCCAATCCCCCACGTGGGTATGTGCCAAGTAAGTGGGAATGCAGGGGTGATGCGAAAGAATTCTTCTTGGCCAATCTCCCTAAGTGGGTATGTGCTACGTGCAAGCAGTGGGAGAGTGAACTTGCCAGCTCTCACCCGAATAGGCAGTTATGGCCGAACGAAAGAGCGAAGACGGCAGGTAGAAACAACGGAGTCCAGGAGTAAGGACCATGCCCACCTACCAATCTTCAGTCGAACAAAGTTTTTGTCCTCCTGCACCTCTCCAAACTTACTTATAGCTTTTAAATGCAGAGCATTTCAGTAACTCACGATGTCACCCGCGTTGACGTTCGTAGTCCGCACCGCACCCCTCCCTACTATATAAAAAAAATTCTATCCTGCGC
This sequence comes from Haemaphysalis longicornis, assembly GCF_048455015.1. Taxonomy (NCBI): domain Eukaryota; kingdom Metazoa; phylum Arthropoda; class Arachnida; order Ixodida; family Ixodidae; genus Haemaphysalis; species Haemaphysalis longicornis. The sequence goes on from NW_027526361.1 coordinate 124,782,681, forward strand.
ACGGTTTCGATCCCTCGACCCTGCGGGTGGAACGCAATGTACATGGTGCTCCACCCACTGCGCCACAAAGCCGACACAGAATGGGACGCTATGAATGCGCCTTATATCGTTGACTCATTCAAATTACTGCTGACGAGCGCTCTCTCGTCAGCCGTTGCCACAAGTGCAACAACATTAACGTAACGCAAACTACTTAACGTCGTGCGCCCCCGGAAATGCTCTGCATTTGATCGTGCCCCTCGCGAGGGGGATGTTTCACTGCGTCTTCTCTCGGTCGCGGAACCCGTGGCGCCATCTGGCGGAGGCGCGGCACAACTCGTAGCACTTTTTTTGAAAAAGCGCCTCGAAAGCGCGGCAAATATGAAATAGGGATGACGCGCTTTCGAGGCAATCCGCCGACGCGGCTGCTTTGTGTACAGACTCGGCGGCGAGCGTCCCGGGATTCTGGGGCCGACCGAACCCCATTTTGCGTTAGGTAAGCTGCGTTACGGCGCTCCCCACCTGAAAGGCTTGGATATCGGACGTTCTTATCAAGCAAAGCGGCACTAATAAAGATTTTCGACCTCGATAATTTGGGCAGATGATGATGATTGATGATGATTCCTATTGGTTTCCCCTTTGAAGCGGGGTGATGACATGTCATCTTACCAAAAAGGACTAATATAACCATGTTTTACACTCTTGGTTTAATACTAGCGCTGCTTAGGGCAGGCACTAAAGCTTATTAGGCCCGAAATGCTTTCTTTTCCCTGTTACAGGTGGTAACTGTCCTAGGCAATATTCCATTCTCTTTTTTCGTCCACGAGCATTCTAATCTTCTTTTCGTCCCCTCGACAGCCTTGAAGTTAACTTCCTCTCTGATACCCTTAAATCCTAGGGCTTCTGAAAGCCCAATATTCCCTTCATGTAGATTTGGATGGATACCCTCACATTCTAACACTACGTGCCGCATAGTTTCTGTTTCTTTTCCGCAGACCACACATACCCCATCATTTTGTGAATACTTCCCCACAAAACTCTTAGTTCACAGGCAACCTGCTTTAGCCTCAAAAAGCAAAGCACTACCCTGGGAGTTATCGTAGAAATTTTCCTGTCTGATGTTCGTCTTCTCAGCCCTGTACATCTCTAACGACGTTTTAGCTTCCATTTTTCCCTCCATTTATTAGTTTCAATCTGCCTTGCCTCTTTTTTCGTTACCTTGGCTGTTTTGGATTCCCCACTGTTCTTTCCGTATTTCATCGTTAGCCTTCTAGTCTTTCTTAACCACTGCGTGTCTACGCTTTTCATGTATAGGTACCTAAAAACCTTAGCTGCCCACCTTCGTTGATCCATTGCCCTCAACCTCATCTCAAAGCATATTTTACTCTCAGCTTCTCTAACTTCAAACGACGCCCAGCCCATATCTCCCTGAACTGCTTCGTTAGTTGTTTTTCCATGCGCGCCTAAGGCCAAACGTCCTACCGTTCTCTGGTTTACTTCAAGGCCTGATAAAACGTCTGATGATTTTAAGCAGAGTACAGCATTCGCAAACGTGAGACCCGGAACCATTACTCCTTTCCACATTCCTCTTACTACTTCATATTTGTTATACCCCATAGAGCTCTATGCTTCATTATAGCTGTGTTTCGCTTTCCCTTAACCTTAAGTTGCTCCTCGTGAGTGCTTAAGTAGTTATCCCCTTCGTTTATCCACACTCCCAAATATTTATATTCCTTCACTCTAGGTAATTCACCTTGCTGGATAGACACTACATCGGTGGTAGCGTCATTGAAAACCATTATTCCTGATTTTTCTGCACTGAAATTTAACCCGAGGTCAGTGGCTTCCTGGCCGCAAATATTTATTAGCCACTGCATATCGGTTTGGTTATCAGCTAAAAGAACAATGTCGTCTGCGTATAACATTCCCGGAGTATGCTGTTGTACCACTTCGCCTTGCAGCATCTGGGTTAGGCTAAACCCTACTTCACTTTCTTCCAGTTTCTTTTCTAACCCTGCCATGTAAAGCATGAACAGTATTGGGCTCAAAGGGCATCCCTGTTTCAGTCCCCGATGGATGTTGACCTGCTGGGCGCATTTCTGTCCTTCCCAAGTAAGGTGCACTTTATTGTCTTTATAGATTGCTATAAGGAACTGTACTAACTCGTCATCTAATCCCTGGAGTTTCAGCATTCTCCACAGCCGTTCTCTGTTTACGTTGTCATATGCCCCTTTAATATCCAAGAACGTAATCCATAGTGGTCTATTCTGTGCTTTCGCGATTTCAATGCATTGCGTTATCACGAACAGATTGTCATCCAGTCGCCTGTCTTGTCTAAATCCATTCTGCAGTTCCCCAAGTATTTCATTTTCTTCCATCCATGCTTGAATTTCTGATTTTATCGCCTGCATTACGAATCTATACACCACTGACGTTACTGTGAGTGGTCTGTATTTATCAATACTGGCTTTGTCTCCTCTGCCTTTATATATTACATTCATCCTACTTTATAACCAGTCCTCTGGTATTTGTTTGGTTTCTATCACCTTATCTATTGCCCTCATAAACGATTCCTTACTTTTAGGTCCAAGTAGGTTTATCAGTTGCATTGGTATTCCATCCGGGCCCACTGCTGTCTGGGGGGAAACCTTTTGCTCTGCTTTTTTCCAATCAAGGTTGCTCAAACTTATTTCCCTTTCCGCAATCTTTTGTGGCGCTGATGTTATCGGCGCAGGTTTCCCTACCACTATTGTCCTAAACTTCTCACTAATCACTCGATGAATATGCGCCAACGCGTGCTCTCCTTCTAAATGTTCCCCCTCCTCATCAATCAGGAATTTTTGATGGTTATCGTTTTTTGAGCTTAGTGATTTTACATGGTTCCAAGACTTCTTGGATGCGCTTTTGTCCTTCTTCCGTATTTCTGCCATCCATTGTTCGCTTTTCTGCTTGATTTTTGCTTGCACCATTTTCTGCACTTCTTGTTTTTTTCCACGGTAGACATCCCACTTTTCCTTCACTACCTCCGGTTCCATACCAGTTCTTTTTGCTTCTCTATGTTCTCTCGACGCCTTTCTTCGCTGGTCAATAGCCTCTTTTAGTTCCTTATTCCACCAGCTTCTCAGATTTCTCTTCCCTTTCCATCGGTTTCGTTCCTTTGCTTCATTCATCTTACCCTTTATGATCGCAATCATTTCGTCGTAATCCCAATTTTTGCCTGGGTATTTAATGATTTCACCATCCAATCTATCAGCGATGATCTTTAACTGCTCATTATTCAAATTATTTCCTCCTATTGTACCTATTTCTGCATTTGTCCAGGTTGCGCCTCCAAAGTGCAAGCTAAACCGCTTGTGGTCGCTTCCTAAGCTGTCTGTTCCATTTTCATCTATCCTCATTTCCCGCAGCCTTCCGTATACTGTCTCGGATACTAAACTGTAGTCTATGCTGGACTGTCTGTTACGGCTTTCCCACGTTATTTGTCCGTCACACTTGCTTTCCGTGTTTACTATTACAAGCCGGTTTTCCTGGCATAGATCTATCACTAGAGAACCGTTGTGGTCTGTGTATCCATCCAAACCTTCCATATGGGCATTCATATCTCCAACTATGATTATTTCGCCCGAATCTTTGAACTCGTTAATATCTCTTCTCAAACAGTTTACCATTTCCTCATTTTCCTCCCTAGCACTACTTCCGGTCCACAGATACACCACTCCTAACCATGTATTTTTCCCCTCTATGGTGCCTCTAACCCATAGATGCTCTTTACAACTTTCATGCACTCTCTGCCAGTCGGTCCCTTGTTTAATGAGCATGCCAACACCTCCCCCTTTCTTCATTCCTTTGGTCCTGTTGCAACCTTCCCAAACATGATTGTCTATGATAGGTGGGGCTTCTAGGTCCCGGAGGTGAGTCTCGGATAAAGCGTACACGTCTGTTCCTTCCCGTTCAAGTTGCTTTTGAATTTCCACACACGTATCTGGCTTTCTGCCTCCCTGCATATTTATGTAGCTGATTAAATATTTATTGCATTTGTTTTTCCCTTTCCGCTTACGGGGTCTGTTTTTGTCTTTTACAGAATTGTTTGCTCCATTGTTTCCCCTTAAATGGCTTCTGTCAACGCTCTCAGTATCTAAGCTTAGATATATCAGTATCTAAACAAGAGTATCTAAGCTTGCAGCTTAGATACTCTTGTTTTTCTACAAAAATATGCAATGTAGCTATTAATACGCCTCGTATATTGCTGCAAGGTTTATAAGACTACTCCTAACATGATTTGTAAATTTTGCCGGCGTGTTGCGGGAGCGTAACATTTGCTAAGGCCAGCAGGTGAGCTTATCGAAACTGGTCACCCACCATCAATAACAAACGTTTTTACGTTATGTTAACAAATTGCGGTTATTTCCGCTTTGAAATATACATTGTTTAACCTTTCACAGCGAACAGTTTCTTACGACGTTTGCGTCGATGACCTTCATTTGCACTTGTGCATCACCAGCGTCACTCTCAATTCTTTTGTGTGCTCACATTTATGAGTATTGTTTGCACATATTTCATTACATATCTGAGCTTTTCTTTTTTAAGTGTTATTATTGGTCACAGCTGAAGCGATCATTGGTCCCAGCTGAAACGATACTCTTTTGATTATCCTGACCTTAGTCAATAGGGCTGTGGAGACTTAATGAAACCCCCACTTAACTTCGGTATTGTTCTTCACGGTTATTTTTTGACAAATGTTGCCACGTGGCAGAAAAATCAGTGTGGAAATATCACAGGCTCTATGTATGCGCGCCTAAAAAAATGGTTTATAGTCTTACCAAAGGACCGTCGTCAATGTTTATTTAATGGGTTATCAGCTTTAGCAACCACCACTTTATTGAAGTATGAGGAGTGACTGCATTGAAAGAGTTCGATATTGCTTAAAGCGCATCAGTAAACCTTTAGTGCGTTGGAATTTCTTTATTGTGTTCTTTAGTTCACCCAGGTAGCTGTTTGATGGCTCAAAGTTTCGGTCCTTTCAATATGCTTACATCCCTGGCAATATCATCTTTTCTGCAACATTTAATGTCTTCGGTGCTTGCGAAGGTAATGCGGATATTTTCCCGGACACAGTATTGTCGTAATTATTAAGTATGGTCTCCGAAAAACAAACAATTAATATAAATGGTGACCATCGTGCAACGACTAACGGCATTAACCTCTCCGCTCTGCGTTGCACTGGCTATGAACAACGAAAATAATTAAACAATTTTGGTACGAGCAAGATGATTTACAATTATTTCGTAACTTTTTTTTTTTTGAAATGAACTTTGCAAGAACCAGATAATCAATAGACCCAAGTTCCATTGTCGTTGCGGCATATGTACCTTGGACTTTGCGGGCAAGCCTGCGGAAAAACGTGGCCACAGTTGAACAAAGGTCTCTGAAGGCCAGTACCCTAAAAATCATTAAAAAAACAGCGCCGAGTAAGTTACTCATGGGATAGAGGTACAATGGTGCGGTTAAGCACTTTGCCTGCGACGCTCATCTTTGTATATTCAGAAGGAATCTCCTTGTATCCGAAAACGTTTTGCTACTACAAAGCCTTTCCCCCATTCGCATCTCATCAAAGGCAAGCGATTATAGTAATGCGCACGCTCTTACCGTTGTTTACTCACTACTATGCACACACATTATCTAGGAAAATATTAGACATCTTATTTCGTAGGTAGAGTAAGTTACGAAATGTCAAAGGAGATGCATATGTGCACCCACACGGCGTTTCCCCGCCATGAAACAAGGCGGGGGCAGATGTTTAATGAACGGCCATTAGCCCATATATCTAGGTCTGCCCCGTCTGCTGGCGTTGTTTACATGCTGGCGCAGAAATCTGCCCACTACCGAAAACAAGCAACTCCGATACCGAAAAGAAGCAACGCCACCAGTGTTCTGGTTGGTCAGGATAAGTTATAACCATTGCAAGGTCGCCAATGAATTTGTGCCCAGTTTGTAAGTTGAAGCCTTTCAACCGCTCCCTCACGGGAGCCACCCTGGCCTTTCTTCAAAGGAAGCATCAGGTAAGCGCTCGTTCGGCGACCATACTCAGGACATCCGAGAAAGACTGTTTATAAAGAGTCTGAGGACTTTGCAACGCGGTTTTAAGAATAATTTCGACGCAACTTGTCTTCAAATTAGGCTCTCGCCTCGCCTCGCGTTCTGGGTTTTTGTGCCACCGCACGTTACGAATATTAGAATATGCCGAGAAGACCTAACCCCTCCTTATGACGTGGTGACAGTGATAGAATGAATGTGTAATTGCTGAATGTGTCCCTTCCTTATTTCACTTTTTTATTTGCGTTTCTCTTCCCCGCACTCCCAACATATCGGGCGGCGCATCGCCAACCCAACATAATATTGTCATGGTCCAACAACTGATCAGGGCCAGTCGAACAGCTGAAAAGAGGACGCATTTCAAGAAACTTGTGCCTGATGCCTTGGTAGCGTGTTTCCAAACGCTTCGCTGCACAGAGCACCCCCGTGACATGTGTGATGTCACTGCGCGCGCTATTCTTTTGAGCGCCTGCTAATACGACCCCACGGTTCGGGCTCTAAGGCCTTGAGTTAGAGTACTGAGTACTGGCACTGACGGCTTGGGTTCAAGGCCCAGCAAGTCTATGTGTTAGTTTTTTTTATCGCCTAATATTTTTTCTATTTTTTTTTCTAAACTCAAACCTACCCGTTGTTTTTGTTAATAAGGGTGATCTGGTATGTTTTACGTCACTGTAGGTTTGGGGCGCAGCCGATGACCACGTTAAATTACCGTTTTCCATCGCGCGAACTGAGATGTCACGCGGGTGCTCTGTGCAGCGAAGTGTTTGGAAATACGCTGCCTGGTAGCAGTCACACAACAATAGCACGCGCTCACGATGGGGCACGTCCTTGTCTTCTTCACTGCTTAGGCGGCGATAATTATGATTGCGATCTCTATGATGATGATGAAGATGATGGAGACCCACGCCAGAGCGGCGCACACCCGCTCCGGACGATTAGCGTGGCCAACAGAGAACGCTGCGTCGGCGCCGTCTGCGCTCCGTTGCGGACTACACACGTAATCCTATCCACCTCCCGGAATAGCATCGTCCCGAAGTAGATCACTGTCAACATGGACCGAAGACAGAATGGTCGGCAGCGCGAAATGTGCGGTTTCAAACGCACTACATGGACCCTCTCGGTCTAATATTCACCACTCACCAACCTGGTGTAGCAAGCCTTGTCCTCACCAGGGCTGACCTCACCAGTCCACAATAAAGAGCATGCTCTCTCTCTTTCTCTCTCTCTCTCTCTCTCTGTCTCTCTCTCAGGTCGTGATCGACGACGACCGCCAAAACCAGAATTCTGGGGTACCACTTCGTATGTTACTTCACTAAAATGGCAAAGCACCTTGTACGGCCCGAAATAATTGCGTGGAAGCTTTGTCGATAATCCGCGACGTCGCACCGGTATCCAAACCCAAACAGGGTCACTTGGTGCAAATGCGGTGTGATGGCGGTGTGGTCGGGGATGCGGAAGCGGGCAAACTGCCGGGCTTCTTCAGCGCGCTTTACGAATGGCTGGGAGGTGATGTCATATCCATCGTTGATGTGGTAAAGCAGCATAGCGTCGAACATTGTTGTAGCTTCTCTGCCGGGGAGGGTGAGAGTTGTCATTCGAGTCGTTTCTTGCTGTGCCGTATTATACGCAAACGTGATGCAGAGCAGGACTGCATCCCAGGTACGGTGTTCAACATCAGCGTGCACGCTGAGCATGTCGGCGATGGTTTTGTTTAGCCGTTCCGTCAAGCCGTTCGTCTGAGGGTGGCATGCACTGGCTTTTCGGTTAGACGTGCCGCTGAATGTGAGTACTTTCTGCTGTAGTTTCGCGGTAAATGCGGAACCACGGTTGGTAACAATAACTTTGAAACCCCCATGTCGGAGAACAATCCCAGTGAGAAAAAACTGTGCCAATTCAAGCGCGTTGGCCTTTGGAAGAGCTTTTGTTTCTGCATGTTTCTGCGTGAGCTTTTGTTTCTGCAAGAGCTTTTGTTTGAGAACCGATATTACGCCCTTAACGAGGAAGCCGAGCTTACGACACAGGAAGCCAGCGACAACCTTACACGCATTATCACGGAGTGTGCAGTAGAAGTCGGGGGCACTATGGCTAGACAGGACACCGGTAAACTTTCACAGGAGACGAAAGATCTAATCAGGAAACGGCAAACCATGAGAATCTCTACCGCAGCTGACAGAATAGAACTAGCCGAGCTCCCGAAGTAAATCAATAAGCGTAAGACAGCTGACATACGAAAGTATAATATGGAGACGATCGAATGCGCTGTAAAGAACGGAGGTAGCTTGAAAGCAGTGAAGAGACGTCTTGGCGTGGGGAAAAATCAGATGTATGCCCTTAAGGATAAGCAAGGCAATGTCATCACAAATAGGGATAAAATAGTCACAGTGGCCGAGGAGTTCTATAGGGATCTGTACAGTAGCCGGGACATACAGGATAATTCCGAACGAGACAGTAGTTCAGAGGAGATAGACATCCCACCAGTAACGACCGAATAAGTAAGGAAGGCTTTGAAAGAAATGAAAGGGGGCAAAACACCTGGTGAAGATCAGATAACAGCAGACCTCTTGAAGGGTGGCGGAGAAATTGTACTTGAAAAACTGGCAAACCTGTATACGCAATGCCTAATGACTGCAATGGTACCGGAATCTTCGAAGAACGCGAACATCATCCTAATCCATAAGAAAGGCGACATGAAGGACTTGAAAAATTACAGGCCGATCAGCTTACTGTCAGTCGTCTACAAGGTATTTACCAAGGTAATCGCTAACCTAATCTCTGCAACCTTAGATTTCAGTCAACCTAAAGAACAAGCAGGGTTCCGTAAAGGTTATTCAACAATGGACCATATTCACACGATCAATCCGGTGATAGAGATGTACGCTGAGTATACTGAACCCCTATATATAGCCTTCATAGATTATGAGAAAGCATTTGACTCGGTCGAAACCCTAGCAGTCATTCAGGCATTACGGAACCAGGGGGTAGATGAGCATTATGTAAGAATACTAGGGGATATCTACGATGGGTCTACAGCTACCATCATCTTCCATAGGGAGAGCAGTAAAATACCTATAAGGAAGGGTGTCAGACAAGGAGACACAATCTCTCCAATGTTATTCACAGCATGCTTACAATAAGTATTCAGAACGTGTGATTGGGAACAGGTGGGAGTAAGGGTTGATGGAGAATACCTGAGTAACATCAGATGTGCTGATGACGTTGCCTTGCTAAGTAACTCGGGGGACGAATTGCAAAGCATGCTTTCCGCATTAGGCGAACAGAGTAGAACCGTGGGCCTGAAAATTAATATGCAGAAAACTAAAGTAATGATCAACAACCTCGGGACAGCACACAAGTTTGAGATAGGTGGCGAGGCAGTGGAAGTGGTAAGCGAATATATCTACTTAGGCCAACTTGTGACCCCATATCCCAACCATGAGGCAGAGATAATTAGAAGGATCAGAATGGGGTGGTGTGCATATGGCAGACATTCTCAGATAATGAATAGCAGCCTACCATTGCCGCTGAAGAAGAAAGTGTATGACAGCTGCATCTTACCGGTACTCACCTACGGGGCAGAAACTTGGAGGCTCACTAAGAGGGTTCAACTTAAATTGAGAACGACTCAGCAGGCAATGGAGCGGAAAATGATAGGTGTAACATTAAAGGACAAGAAGAGAGCGGAGTGGGTCAGGGAGCAAACTGGTGTTAAGGACATATTAGTAGAAATTAAGAAGAAGAAATGGACGTGGGCAGGGCATGTAATGCGAAGGCAAGATAACCGCTGGTCATTAAGGGTAACAGAGTGGATCCCTAGAGAAGGCAAGCGCTGCAGGGGGCGGCAGAAAGTTAGATGGGCAGATGAGATCAAGAAGTTTGCGGGGATAAATTGGTCACAGTTGGCACAGGGCCGAGGTAATTGGAGAATAATGGGAGAGGCCTTTGCCCTGCAGTAGGCGTAGATAGGCTGGTGATGATGATGATGATGATGATGTTTCTGCATACTTGGTCAAGTAGTCAGTGGCGACTCCTACCCACCTGTTTCCCGCTGGAGAGGCGGGGAAGAGGCCCAGTAGATCCATTCTGACTTGCTGGAACGGCGGTTCGGGAATTTCAACTGATTGGAGAAATCAGGCTGGTCTGCCGGGCTGCGCCTTGCGTCTCTGGCAGTTCCCAAAAAGTTCGGGCATACTTCCTCACGTTCGTCGAGAGCTTGGGCCAGTAATGCGCCTTCTTGATTTTTGCAAGCGTGCTTGCGTAACCAATTGGCCAGCGGCCGGCTCATCATGATAAGCCTGCAAGATGTCATTTCGTAAGGGTAAGGGGATGACAAGAAGGTAACGCCGGCCATTCGGGGCGAAGTTTCGTTTGCGTAACACGACGCTGCGAAGGCATAATATTGGCGAACCTATAGTAACACACTTGGGTGGGCTGGTGGCGTTGCCTTGCAAGAAGTCGATCAGTGGTAGCAGTTCTTGGTCTTCCTGCTGATGTTCCGAAATGGTGGCCGCACTGAGGACTCCAATCAATGGCCTATCGTCGATGCAGTCGTCATCAGTGGGCGTGTTACCCACCGTCGTTCTCGAGAGGCAGTCTGATCAGAATGTCGCTTGCACGATTTGTAGACCATGGTCATATCAAACTCTTGGAGTATGGACTCCAGCGTGCCAAGCCGCCGTACGGGTTTCTCAGGTTCGAAAGCCAACACAGGTAGTGATGGTCGCTGGCGACTAACGCACGTCAAAATTTTAGGACGGCCCAAGCAACCACTAAGCATTCCTTTTCGGTGGCAGAGTAATTTCTTCCGGTCCATGACAGCGTTCTGTTTGCGTAGGCAATAACTCGTTCGGCACTATCTTGCCATTGGACAAGAACAGCGCGTAGCCCGACATTGCTGGCATCAGTTTGCAACATAGTGGCTGCATCCTCAGAAGTGAATAAAACACGTGGGTTCTGCAAGCAACGCCGTAGCTGCTCGAAAGCTTCTTTCTGTTCAGGGGACCAGAGAAAAGTGACGTCATTACGAGTGAGGCGTGTGAGAAGGGCTTCAATGTGGGCGACATTGGCAATGAATCGCCGATAGTATGAGCCAGGCCCAGGAAACTTCGCACGGACTCCTTGTCAGTAGGTGTTTCGAAACGAGAAACAAACAGCTGAAAACTTGTCGGGGTCGGCAAGATGCCACTGCTTCTGAGATGTGGCCGAGAAAAAGGTGCTCCTCATATCCAAAGTGACACTTTTCTGGCTTGAGTTTGAGTGAAGCGGTCCGTACGGCCTGTAGGGCGGATGACAGCCGCTCTAGGCGTTCCTGGAATGCATTTGTGAACACGACGACTTCAGCCATGTGCTCAAGGCATGTTTGCCAGTTCAGGCCAGATATCACAGTGTTCATCCTACGTTGAAAATTTGCGGGAGCGGGCACAACACAAAAGGAAGAACCTTAAACTGATACAGTACATCGGGAGTTACGAAGGCGGCCTTCTCACGATCACGCTCGTCGACCTCTATTTGCCAATATCGGCTCTTCAAATCCATGGACGAAAACTAATGAGCGTGCCACATTCAGCCAAGGGAGTCATCTATTCGAGGCAACGGATATACGTCCTTTTTCGTCACCTGATTGAGTTTGCGATAGTCTACGCAGAATCGCAAGGTGTCATCTATTTTTCACAAGAACGACTGGCGACGCCGAGGGGCTTTTGTAAGGCTGAATGACGTCGTCAGCGAGCACCTCTTGCACCTGCTGCCGTGTCGTCTCGCGCTCATTTAGTGACACGCCGTAGGGATGTTGGTAAACGGGTCGCTCAGATTCCTCGGTAATGATGCGATGTGATAATGATGATGATGATAACCGATTCATTTTTTGAATTGTCGATTATTTTTCATGCCGGCTGCGTGCCAGCATGACGACTTTTTGAAGTACGGAGTTAAATATTTCTCTGTCAATTTGACCGACAGGTTGGTTGAGCCAATCACGAAAGATCATGCAACAGCACCGTGACATATAGCAATAAGGCGTTGTCCAATGACCTAACGCAGTCATACCCTAGCCCGTTGGTTTGTAACAATTTGGTAGATTTCAAAGCCTGCACGGAGCCTTCAGGGTACAGAAACTATTTTTCAACAGCGGAGCTGCTTATCAAATTGTTAGGGTGTGGTGTCCGCAGTCAAAAATATCAAGGAAATGCCGAGCCCACGTGAGCGCGTGCCTCGCGGCGACCCCCAGCGTCACCGGCGCACGTTTATCAAGCCAGGCATGCCCACTTCCGGAGATTAGCCAAGATTGGCCAAAAACACTACACTGTTCGCCGTAATTATGCCAACACTTGCTCGGAATGAGAAAGCTCAGAGTCATACCAACAAGGGAGCGTACACTTAATGCAACAATGATGGAGTGAAGGTCGTTGTGGCAATGAAAAAGCAAAGTAGCTGAAATCGTGGATATAAACCGAAGAGATCGTCGTTAACGTTGCGTACAGCTTCAGTACCTTCAAGCATTAAACGCTAGTGTGAGCTTCGTTCATTTTGTATAATTTTCAACTCTTTTATTATTTAGTTTAAGAGAATTATTCGATCAAAAAATATTTCCTGGCCTGTTGTCCCAGCAACAAAGCCAATCAGTAACTGGTTGATGTCATTAAAATCATGTGTTTCCATTCTGGGGCTTACTGCCTCTTTTTCTGGAGGACCACCCGCCAAAGGGGCCAACTAATATCCCAGACTGCACGCAGAGTTGGCTGGTTGGTTGGTTGGAATCAAAAATCAGTGGCGCGTACCCACTCTGGGGGATTGGCCAAGTCAGATTGGGGAAACTGGTCAAGAATTCAAACTAAGGGTAAAATAGAGCTGTGGAGTGTGAGGGAAGTGATGTTGGCAATTTTGAGGGGGAAAAAACTATAACATACTGAAGTAAAAACAGATATTGCACGTACCAGAGAAAGAAAGTACGGATTGTCTTTTAACAGGGTAGGTGACAGAGTTGCTGCGAACGGGTCCTTCACTTCTGCTCTTCGGAGTGAGAGCGGTTCCTGACGGATGAGAGCGTCGGGGAGGTTGGACACCTGCGTGGGAGGTAGAATTCCCGTGGTGCGCTGAATGCTGTTTTCAGGCGTAGCATTAAGGATAACGTGGAGCAGATAAGCCGACATCGTCGTAGGCGTTGACCGTGAGCGAAAAAACTCGCTTCAACACCTTGTGGCGCACACTGAAACCCACCGCATCACAAAATGCTACTGCACAAAATGCAAAAACACGCAGAACTCGCGCTTGAAGGCAACTTTATTTTGAAGCCCACGCACCTTGCAGCGACGGTGGAGGTCGTGACGTCACTTTCTTTGCATTACGGTGCCACGAAAAATTTAAACTTTTAGGCTTCAACGGGTTAGACGTATCACGCTGTACCTAACTTCCTTGATACACGCAAATTATATAAAGATCCAGTTTCTTCGATGGAACGAAAAATCAAGCTGGCTGCGCAGGCAGCAGGCCAAGACGCGGACACAGTGCATTCCACCTGACCCGAATGGAGTCGCTTTCGTGAAATGCAGCATTCAGTACCTCACGCGGAATGCCGGTGGGACGCTGGTGACGTTCGGCACGCCCGGTGCCAAAATATAAAGTCCCGTACTTTCGCTGTCGTAACATCGCTGGGCCGATCATGCTCCTGCTTGTACGTCAGGTCTGTAAGGGTCTATAAAGGTAAATTAATACACGCGTGTTGGATGCACCTCTGTGCAGTGCTCAGTAGAGCCTACCTCATCACCGAGTACGACAACACCATCGCGTTCCACTCTTGAACACCAAACTTCGACGCAAAGCTTGAACGCCCTCTAAGTTCTTGTGGATGGCCAGTGTATCCATGGGGTGGAGTATGAGGCACCAGAAAATGTGCAAAACCCATGCGCCGCAGCGGGTGCGAAGAAATCTTCGTAGCACAACTTCCGTATGTTGCTTACTGTAATGCCAATGGACAGTAAGTTTGCCATGCTCAAGGACCTTTGACACTACTAGGAACGCGAAAGTTTAGTCTAAGTGGGGCGAAACAGCTCCCCATGATTGAACGACAGTGAGAGGCGTAAGAGCTGTCACACCCTAACAAAGAACGGCCAACACCTTTCAAGGGAAGGAAAATGGAGACACCTATCAGGTGAAAGGTGCTGTCAATTTCGTTGGCACGAGAGAATGAAATTGGCCGCCCTCTTGCGGTTGCACACAGATGACGGTCACAGTTCCTCTCTTATTTTACGCATCGATCGTCGTGAGAGGGTAGTACCTTGAGTGCTGTTTCTACAAAATTAAATCCAATCGACCCCACTCGCCACTGCTGCTACTTCACAATTCAAAGCGGTTGTGTTCGATGGCTGTTAACTATTTATCATGCTTCTTTTACGTACGCATGTGTGATACGGAAGCTGGCTTTTTATATTTTGCCCTTATAAAATATTTAGCCTCGGTCTCCGGGAATCCTCTTGGAACCCTAAGTGTACCGTTACAACGCTGAGACACTATACATGACTGGTGAGGTTGGGACAGAGAAAATACTATCGGCGTATGTATTTAAAGCCCCAGCGCTCCTTTTTAGCTATAAAGCGTGACGGAATAGCAGATTGCTCTGAAAGTAAATATCGGGGCAGTGTAAGAGGATCCTGAAGCCATTTACTTATCAACATCCCCATATGCTCACTTTATCTAATCTCGGGTTTTCTGTACGATATGGAAAACCCCCGTACAATAAAGGACCCCTCTAAACGCGCACAAAGAAAAACTAAATCCTTCTCGATACGGAACCAGAGGTGAAACTAATGCTGCCTGTCACGGGGCAGGTGCCACGGCAAATCGAACGCAATGAAATCCACCCTGAGAAAAACTTGAAATGTTTCTTTAAAGAAGCATTTCAGACAAGAGAACAACGGCAAAGCTGCGAGGAAGTGGCGTAAAATCCTTTGGAACAGTGTGCGGCGACAGCAGCAGGGAAAAGACACCCAAACGCGCAGAAAAAGCAAGAACTCGTAGAGTACAAATGTGCTCTGCGCGAAAGCGCAGCGCCGCAGATCTCAGCCGACGCACCCACGCACGGACCCCATTCTTCGTATCCTCCGTCGCGTGCCATTGGTGCACGTATCGTATTCACGCTTCAAGTGAGCCGCCGTGCATCAAAAATGCGGTCGTGCGAGACGCTCGGCTTATCGTGAAGCGTGGTAGGAGGAGGAGGAGAAGGAAGAGAGAAGGGAGGGCGGAGTCTCCTATTCCTAGTCGAGCCGCTACGCCCATACATTTATCGATATCTATGGAGATACAAGAAACGTTCACAATTTTCGACTGAAGATAGAAAAAAGGAAGCAAGCAAGGGGCAGTATGGATAGAAGGAATGCGTCGAACGAGACAATAGGCGCCTCGTAATGCATCGAGAAGTGCACGGCAAGGGGAAAGAAAAACGGCGCTTGACAAGAAAATATATGTAGCGGAGCTCGGAGGAGAAGGCGGGCGTGGGCGTTGGATGTTAGGCGAGGGCTGTGTCGAAAAATAAAACAAACTTCAAACTGAAAACGAGGTTTTGTCTTTGGTTTCAGCTTCCACCAAAGGTGATTTATCATTTATTCTTCCCCTGAGGGTATTTTTGAGTGTATTTTGCTTCTAGTTTTTTTTTTGTTCATTCGCGCCGCCTACGCTTTCTCCGAGATTCCCTTCAGTGTCACAAGAAACTTCCGTAGGATGCGTTGTTGAAAATGAACAAAAACGTTACCCGGCATAAAGTGGTGACAAATATAACATGACAGCTATAAACCTGATTCAGTTCGGCGGTACGAGGATCTCGGTGAAACAGGGAGGCTTGTACGTTGAGGCACTTTCCGGCATAGCAAAGAAGAGAAAGCGAGTTGAAGCTAGTGCACAACCCTACCACTGCTACCATTCCGAAGTGCGGCATGTGCGGTGGGGGCTCACACATAGGAAGCATAAAATGGCTTTCATCTTTGGATTAGGGAGCTTTCTGCGGGGTTCCGAAGGAGGACAAGCACAATATATGAGCTAGATATACCTCACAGCGCTGTGGTTGTCTCTACTGGTTTAGGTGCCGAGGCGAGTATCCCCATGCTACTTGCTAACTTAAAAAAAAGCGAAACCGGGTAGAAAATTTTGGAAACGTAACAAAATATCGCCAACAAAAAACAGATTATCCAAGAGTGACGTTTTCGGCTTCGACGCGCTGGAAGTGTTTTGTCGTTCACGGTTGGTTGAAGGTTGGTGCCCCTACGCATGAAGCGAACAGTTTAGTGTTGGCGAGCACGCTCCTGCGCATGCGTCGTAGTCACCACTGCAGGATACGGTGTGGTGGTGAATTCGGTAATAGGTTCATCGCAATGCGTTGAAAGACGCATGGGAAGGCAATAAAAACAGGACTTGGAAAGAAAATTCAGGTAGTGGAACTCAGAGGAAGTTGCCTGACTGGGTGTTTATCGATGTCTATGCAGATGCAAGAAACGTTGACAAATTTGGCCTGAAGGTAAAAAAAGAAAGCAAGCACAGTACAGGGTGAAGACAAGGAATGTGCCGAAGAAGAGAACGGGATACTAACACGTATTAGTACCTCCTTCGTGCCGCCACTTCTAAACCTGAAAATGATGCTGAATTTTTGTTCGCGAGTGAAACTCGGCGTAAGGAAATGGAAATGATTAAACTCGCTCGTGGACTGAGCCAAGGTCACCGCTTCGAAGTAGGCTATGTCAAGTTTAGATCTCGTCATACCCACGTGGTGTTAGTCTGCGAAAAAAACAAGTTGCCCACTTTCGCTCCCACCGCACGCGGTTTCCACAAAATTTATTCAGGCTAAGTAATCAGCGTTTGATGTGAATTTTACAAAATATACAAACTAAAAGAAACAAAGCAGGTATTCTACAAAGAAATTTGGTGAGCGCGTATTATTACGAGAAAACAAGATAACTGACCCCGCCATCGAGCAAAGAACTCGGTTTGAAGTGAAAAAACACCAAGCAAACGAGTGAGCAATTAGCTAGTTGAGTATATTGCCAGCACTATCAAAAGAAAGAGCTAAGTACACAACAAGCAATTCAAATTCTGGAGAATAGGTAAATGTGGATAGAATAATTATAGGAGATAGGATAGGATAGGAGAATAGGTAAATGAGGATAGGATCGGATAGGGAGATAGGATTGTGGTTCTGGACGAATATGTAAATCTTGACAGAAACATCGAGTCCAGTTTAGTACCGAAGAACCATTTCCAATTCTCGGATACTTCCAGACAAACTGCAACAACCAAACGGTATATAACCAGTAATAACCTGCGCCATCGTTTCTAAGACGGGTAATTGGAAGGGTTTCTTTCCTTGGCATTCAGATCTATCTATCAACGGCCTGTGTGTGCGGCCTTAATAAAACGGCCGCATGTAGGAGAAGTAAAACGTACAAAACAAGGTAGATCGATACCTAGACACCTTTAAATTTTAGCTGGAAAGATATCATGCAAGAAGCTGCCCTCGTACCTTCGAAAAGGAGAGAACCGTGCCATACATGCTTTGCTTCTCACTTCGGTATTTTTGGCGTAAACCTCACAGTTCTATTTCAGAATGCACCAACAAATATTACCGCGCTGTTTCACACGAGTAACAAAAAACTCGAGACAATGTTCGCACTTTAAAGACATCGCATGCCCTGAAGCATGGGCGAACACCGTCCTTTCTGTGTATTCTGTACAGTGTACACGAAGAACAGGTATTAGTGGACCAACTCAAGGTTCACGGAAGTGCACGAACCAGGACCCTTGCCTTCTCCCCTGAGCCGTTAAGGACGCGGTTGAGATCACCGCCGCTGTGGCTGCTTTTCTGATGGAGGCGAAAAGCGAGAACGCCCGTGCGCCGAGATTTAGGCGCACGTAAAGGTCCCAAGTGGCCGAAATAATCCAGCGCCCTCCACTATGGTGCGCCTCATTTCCCAAGTCTAGCTCCGGTGCATTGTACCCAAGAATCAATTAAATCAATCCAGCGAGCCGTACTTTTTATGCAAACGCACGGTTTCGCAGAAGAATTCTGCACGCCGACCAGTAATGCTACCCCGTAGGAGATGACAGTCACGGCACGCAAATAAATTGGGGCGATTTCAAAGGAGCGACAGAAGCCATCTAGGCTGCGTCTGGCGACGGCGTACCTGAAATCACCGTAGAATTCCCGCTCGCTCTAAACCACTACACTTATTCGCTGAGCTCTGCCTCGTGGGGCATAAACCAACTACCCGGAATGAATTTCCTGTTTTACTAAACAGCAGTACTTTGCTTGCTATTTCGCTAGGGTATTATCATCAACTGTATTCTCAGCAGGCTCTCCACAGCGTGCTCGGAGTATGCATCCGAGTATAAGAGCACGGGAGATTGAAACAGTTCTGTGGCATCCGCAATAGTAAACATCGTTTCGACCAAATTCCTCACTGAAGTGGCAATGCAGCAGTTCCCAAAACGACCTGCTACGTCAGAAGAGCCAGAGTGTATGTTCGTTCGAAGGCTCAATCTGTACACGTAGCTATGAACGCAACGGGACAGCCCTAGAAGGCAACGCCGGGTAGTAGAAAGAAGGTTTGAGCGTGTAGCAAAGCCGGCGCGACAGATGCCGAAGTTGCTGAGTTGCCGATTGTCTACAACATTTTTTTTGTGCCGCCTGTTTCAGCTTCATTTGGTTGCCTTAACTCATTTAAGCAACAGCCGTTTCCATTAAAATGGCCGGCCTTCCTATCCTTGACTAAAAATTGAAGCCGTTCCACTCAATGCTCAATATGTCGGATGCTCAGAGGAGTGATTCGCCATAATGGGCTGTGGCGTCGTTATCCGCTCACTCTTACCACCCATCACGCTCGTCACCGCCTTGTTTCATCCCTCTCCCGATGAATTCAACGGATTTTTGTCAAACGCATTTCAAATTTCCCGCTTTCGGAATGCTCACGCACCCTTTGCCTGACACTGCGCCAGCGGGAGTTCTGTTGGTTTTGTGTTTGCTTTTCCTCCCGCCCGTGCCGTGTTGCACTGCCACTTTTTTTCGCATACTTTCGTAAAAACCAACCCAACGAGCACTCCTAACTTAATGAACGCGGGCGCTGGCAGTTAATTACGCATATTTTGCCTCAAATGTACCTGTAGTTTTTTTTCGGGCTAAGCAACGGGGAGATGTATGGCAAGCGCCAGCGGTTCACGAGTTTTGAACGCTTATGGCTACATAAACCGCTCAGCTTTCGAAACCTTTGGGTTACGCCGCGACGACAGCCGCTACGGCGGAACGCTGCGGGGCTATACTTGGGTCCAGCGAGCGAGCTACGACGACAAGGCGAGCCCCTAAGTTCTCTGCACTTAAAACATTACTGGTGGAAGTTAAGTCGGCTAACGTGATCCCTATGCGAAAACATTGTCACAATAAAAATTTGTAGGTTGGTCACAAGCATTGGATGATAACGGCCATCTTCACTGCCCAGTCTCCCTGAGTTGGTATGTAAGGATCGGGCATTGTGTGTGTGCCGGGAGGGTGAGGGGAGGGGAGCATGATGACATCGCAACCAAATAGGAAATTGTTAAATGAACACGATCTTAGGGCAGCAGCTGTCGTCGCCATTTTTTTCAATGTCCCCTCGAGTGTGTAAGCCACCATACCGAAAACGCTTCTAAATTCCCTACTGAGAAGCTGGGACTCTGTAATATGGCAGCTACATGGTATCACAATGACACACACACATTCTATAGATGGTTTACAGGGTGCGGCCTGGGCGCAGCCATGTTGGACGATAGTGACGTCACTCGCCGTAGAAAGCCTTCTAGAATGCGTTTCTCTCCATGAAATTCACTGGTGCCCCCGCGGATCGGCGATCGCCGGTAGGGCTTGGTGGTGAATTTAACCATTTTTTTTCGAATGTGGACTTAACGGACCTAAATGCGGACTTAACGTCCGACTACGCAATGTGTGCCAACCTGCAGAGATTACTTCGTCACAAAAAATTGGGGTATAAAAGTTGTTTGAGCGCCGATATGATTGGCGTCCGTTGCAAAGTTTGCTGTTCACCCGTTTCGTTCAAGATGAAACTGTCTGATGGTTTTGTTTTAGGGGCGAAGTAACTTAGCGGCTCGGGCTGTCGTAGTCTCGTGTTGTCGTTGTGGTCTCGTATCGTCGCATCCTCATGTAGTCATAGTACTAAAACAACGGGACACTAGTTTTTTAACGCCTCGCGCTAGAACGTAACGCGCACTAAAAAAACACACCGGGGCACTCGTTTTCTAACACCTCGCGATGGAACCTTTCATCTACGTGGGCAAAAATGCGTACTAAAACAAGCCTCCGGGAAACTCGTTTTTCGTTCGTGCTTGCTTGCTTGCTTCTATTTCGCTCCATCCCCGCTTTAACTTTAAAATTTGTAGTTCTCCATTCTAAATTTCACTTCTCCGTCTACGTAACTGGGATGCCGGGTATATTAGCGCGCACCCTGTGGCAAGAGGGAGACTTACAATCTTTGAATGCACTTATACACTGCATGCTTCTCCCTCCTATACCTTTGATATTAGGTGAAATAACCAGGTTTCTGTTTCTATTTCTACGTACTCTCTTGCAGAAGCAATGCTTAACGAATGTAGCCCCAAGAAATATGGCTAAATTGTTTATTTAATAACAATGCTTCTAAAGCTTTTTTCGAAAGCTTTTTTTTTTTTTTTTGCAGCGTTTGCTTAATTGGTTGGCTGTGGACGCACGAATTTAGGAATATGGAGGGTTCTAATAACACCGCACGGGTGTGGAAGTTGTATGTTTCCCTTGACGGCTTCTTCATCATTTGATGTGTGATCAAAAGCTACAGCACTCCGCTTTAATTGCCCGCAGACGTACGGCTAACGTGGGAAGCCTTGCATACCAGTTCCACGTTGTTAGTTGTTGCCTGTTCGGTAAGCGCTAACTAGCGGCTATATAAAAACATATGCTGAAACTGCCATATGCCGCATGCAGTGGATAGAATGTTGCATATGCGTGGCCATTAAAGTTGAGTGCGCTCGCGCGCCAGAGCAAATAGTACTTACCGGTATAGTGGATTCTCTGAAGGCTCCAATGTACTTATCAGGCGTTGTTAGCACATAAAAATCTTTCCTCAGCTCCTGCATAAGGCTGTTCACCCGAGCATTTTGTTTTTTCATGTGAGTAACTTTCTATTTGCCCAGATGAAGCGCAGTATCCTGACTGTGGATTTGAATACCGTAGTTGAAAGCGCCATACGTGTTGCATTTATAATAGACAGGCACACTTAGACAAATATGTTCTATGCCCGGTGCTCCCTGAATACAAATCGACTTTCTATCTTTCAAGCAGATTATCTCGAGATATTTTCTATCTCGAGATAATCTGCTGCCGGAGGTGCTCATATTCGTGTAATCTACGTAATACGACGCGCGTTTTACATTGCTCACTTTATTTCGCCCCGCGATTATTCTACCCCATATGTTAATTAAAAATGTAACGTAAATGTGACGACATGTTTCAATCTTCGAAGTGTAACTGAAGCGCGTTCATTTTGCAGTAAAGGAACTTGCAACGAAACCAATTTTCCCTTACAAAGATATTGCTACACAGCCTCAGAGTAAAACTCAAAACCACATAAATGCATCTGGGAACTTTTAGAACGCTGTCCATCAGCACATGTCAGCGTATGTTGCTCACGTTTTCGGGATTTTGTGAAACTGCTTGGTTAAAGATGGCCGAATTGTGTGTCGTTCATTGCTGAAATAAACTAATCCCATTAGCTTAACTAAAACTTCCCCGGTGTTAACGCGAAAGAAATCTGTTGAAGCATAGATTTTTCTTCCGGCAAATCGTGGCAGAGAAATGTTACACAAAAGGTGGGCTTTCTTTCTAAGCTTCGACGACGTCGTCTTTATTATACATCGACAGTGACATCGCCCCCAACGGTCTACCGCTGCCTGCAGCCCGACTCGCCCACGTAGGAGGGTGCAGCCCAGTGCGAACCATCCAGCGGCCTCGAGAGCCCTGCTGGAGTTTCCAATTTGCTGCACGGCTAATTTAATTCTATTTACCACCCATCGACCTGCCGACAGACTAACTGGGAACACGGGTATCGCCAAGAGCAAATCCCGCTCCGGAGTTTCACCGCGACGCTGAATAGAAAGTACCCCAAGTTCGACCCGACGGCGATGTCCGCGCGTGGAAGAGTGCGGAAATGAGTTACTCCGGTACTCCAGACACCGTCGTATTTTTGCTTCGTTCCTTGACGTCAGTTGCTCGAGAAGGAAAGGCCAATTTACATGCAAATCCCTTGCAGTTGCGGAACAGCGGCGCGTTTGAGCTCGACGAAACAAGCAATAATTGAGCGACCTCGAGGGCTCTGTCGTCTAGCCTCGGGCACAAGCCCGAAACGTTGCGGCCGTCCACAATACTTCCTCCAGTCCTCGTGTCTTCGCAGCCGTCATCGAAACTCAATTTCATTCGCTCACTCTGTCCCTCTGACAGTGATGGCCGTTCTCCTCTTCCTCGTAACTGGACTCGTCACTGGCGCAAAACAGCAATTGGGGTCAAACAGAGAAGCAGCAGTTGTTTCTACTTTCGTTTTTCTGCAGCGCGCCAAATGTGGGCGTACGTCATTTGAAACAAATACTGAAGCTTTGAAAGGCGATGTTTTGTAACCTCCTTCCCCGGCTGCTTCGATGCTTTGTTGTCAATCTTTTGTAGCCCCGACATTATACTTGACCTTTATTTGCAGCGCCGACTAGTCATCTCCGCTCATACTTGGCTCGATTATTGAGCACGACGGAAGCCGCTAGAGCTTGGTCGGTTCCGTCGTCGGCGGGCGCAACGTGCCGGGCATACCACTGAGAGAAGTCGGCTCGATTCGTGCGCACCCTTTCCTCAAACTTGCCCGCCTTCTCTCCTGCCATACGAGGCTCATTCCTCCTCTTTGTACCCTCTCAATACATCTTCCTCCACATCTTCCCATCTAACTTTTTCCCGACTCTTGGCGGGGCCTAATATTTGGACCCTCGCTATTCGCTTGTCCTTGTCACCAGCTGGCTTTAGACACCCCGCGACGGCTCCCTGTCTAATAACTTCGGCTGGGGTGACAGCGCGAAACGTCGGAAACTATATGAAGAGCCCTTAAGCAATGTGCTGCCAGGAGTTTTGAAACAATGAAGATCACGTCTAACCAGACATAGTGGTTCGACGTCTACGAGAAGTGTGAGGGGCTTTGAAAGCGCTCTAAACTTGAGTGTTCACGACTGCAAAAGAGTTTAAAATGAGAGTTCTGGCGAGGTTAGGCACACAAGAGAAGGTTATGCTTTGCTTTTACCAGGCCCATTTTGTTTGGCACAGGACGTGTGATCAGCCCGCCGACTGGAACCATATCCGATATTGCCGCAAACCAAGCCTTGGGATATTTTTGTATACGTTGTGTTGCCAGCCCGCGAGGGCGCCGACGCATCTTGTACTTGTTGGGTGCGTCCGCTTATTCTTGTAGTTGCTACGCTGCGCTAGGCTATCTTTCTTGACATCCCGTGTCCAACTCCTTCACCTAGATGGTTGAATTCTCTCTGTCTGATAGGATGTTTATGGAAAGGATTGCGTTACAATATAAAAGCATTCGGACCAAACGCACAGGCACTCCTTGCTTAGGAGCTCGGCTGCGAAGGTTACTTTGTTGGCTGCTTCTTCTGGGTTTGTCCTTTTCTTATAGTTCACTGCGGAGCACTACTTTGCTTCAATAAACATTGATTACTGCAAGGACCTTCCCTAAGCCCTAACTGCGGTTGCACCAGGAAAGAATGAAATACGCTGGTCGAAAAAATAACGCCAAATGACAAAGGAACGCATTCGAAGAGTCGCAATTACAATGTAGCAGTAACGTGGCTGTTAATAGGTACCGCCAGGCTTTCTCACTGAAAGCCCGAAAGCAGAAATAGCTGCCATGCGGAATTTTTTCTTAAAGACGTGGTTCTTGTTTGTTCGCTCAGTGAAAAGTAACTTCTTGAGATTAATTGAGCAGGCAAGAGAATAAGATATAATGACCAACTCTCTCTCTCTCTCTCTCTCTCTCTCTCTATATATATATATATATATATATATATATATATATAAATATGCACACACATACATACATACATGTAAGCAAACAGCATTCCATTCTACTACCAAAGAACGTACGGCTCATTACTAGGTGGTGTGCTCATATTCTGAAGCAGTCCGATATTGAACGTTAAATTCTGGTAACGTGTTGCATTGTTCCATTCGCGTATTGTGCGTGGAAAAAAGATATGCTCAAGTGTTGATCCGCAGTTGCCGTACTCTGTAAGCGCAGCTATTTGTACCTCACATTTGTCTGCCTTGAATCAGAATTAGGTATTACGTTTTTTTTTAATTTTAAAGGCATTCTGGGTGCGTAAAATGAACACTTGAGTCGCGCATGAATGCGCCGATCTCATAATTGGCATGCTAAGATTTTCAAACATATCTGAGACAGAGTCAACGCGCGAGTAGCGGGATCATATTAACCGAGCCGCCTTTTTTTTGCACTTTTTCAAGCTTATCAGTTACTACTTGTTGATGTGGATCCCAGGTGATGCTAGAGTACTTTATTGTTGTAGCCACAGGATTCAAAATCTCGGGTCTTCAAACAGTTCGAAACTATACTTGGTCACACTAAAGTAACTGATAAAAGCTACACAAAAGTTTAGTGGCGAAATCTATCTAGATCACGTCCATGTCATCGGTATTGTTAGAAAAAAATAACAAACATCAGTACATGGGTTTTATATGCACCGGAAAACCCGCCGTGATGGTGTAATGGCTAAGCCATTGTGCTTCCGAGCCACAAGAATGTGGATTCTATGAAAGCCGCGGTGGCTGCTTTTCAGACGGAGGCGAAAAGCGAAAACGCGCTTGTGTCGAGATACCAGCCACTTTAGAGATCCTCTGCAAGTGGTCAAAATTAATCCCGCGCTCTTCATCACCCATCTGTTGCTTCGTGCGTTAAACCCTTAAATTTTGAATAAATTGTGAATTCGAATGCGAAAACGTAGTGAAACTTCAATTTAGAGTACTTTTTTTGTCTACGCGAGCGGAGACTGGGACTAAAGGCACACGGTGGCCTGACAGAGGTCTTCATCCTTCTACACACCGGGCCAGCAGTATTGTAACGTCGGCAATTATTTCACAAAATGTATGTTAAAGTACACCTCTCTACACATACAATCAAACAGAGAAACCGCTACCACCAGAGGAGAAATGAGTGAAAATGATAACGCAGCGAGAAAGAGAGAGTGCATGACAAACGATGCAAGCAACACAAAACAAAACACAATAGTTTGCAAAAAACTGTGAGTCTTCGATAGAAATAGAAAGAAAAATGAATATTTGTCTACGTACGCATATACGTATACATTTACCAACATTTATGCAAGGATACGTCGACACAGGAAAAAGACGCGCTGAAGTAATAACTGCAAGACAAAGAACGGGACTGTGACAAATTTTCTAGGCATCTCGAACATCACCCTTTTACAATTAGAACTAGAGGTAGCATGTCTTGTAACAAGTAATGCGTGATAATAAAAAAGCATAGGTAAAATGTTCATCTATCTGTCCACGGAGGTGAATACAAAAAGAAAACAAACACGTCGAAAAAGTGCAGGCAATTCGAGGAACCACACGTTGTCAGTTAGCGATATTTGTTGGCTTGCTTTTTAAAAGATTCTTCTGGCTCGTTAAAACTTACAACTTCCCCAGTGCTGCTTAGTATTTCTCACGACACAGCAAAGTTTGTAATCAGTAATTGGTCCCTGTTTTGGGTGGGTGTCGGGAGTCATGTCTAAGAGAATAGTGGTATTACTGGTTACCGCATGTTGTATTTCACAGGTATGTATGGTGCATGGCGTATTCAAAGAATATATCCTATCAGGTCGAAGCATGGCAAAGCGCTCAAGCAATGGAACCGTTCGCAGATCTTCACGGCGACCATGGTAACTGCAACATGTGTGGAGTATTCGTTTTTATAGAAACGTTAGTTTGGCGTAGTTTGTTTTCGTGTTGTGCTCTACACCAGTGCTCGATAACAAAGGTTCGAGTAGAAAAGTGTATAAGATAACTGTTGCTTCAGCCAGAGCGATATCAGATGTGTAATTCTAAATATTACATCGATGGGGCTGATAGCATACGGAACTAAAAATATTTGATGACAAAAAAAAACTCACTGCAGATTACTTGGAAAGCGTGCGCTGGAAGTGTGCCAAAAACGTTGTCAGATGTGTATCTGCTATCAGCGCCGTCGCGGAGACCAGTAAGCTGCGAATAATGCTCGAAGCCGAGTCAAAAAATATGGTTTGAGATGTATAGGTGGGCTATCGCCATCGGCAGGCACGCATGCCTGTTCTTGTCGTTTCGTTTGACGCCGGTGCACCTACACGGCGCTCCCATGCGGTTCGGCCACAACTCCCGTGCTCCAGTTACTTCTGACGGCACCTGTACGTGATGACCGGCCAACTATCGCCACTGCATGGAGCACAAAGTGTTCACAAACGCGCATTTATTCACAAAGTGTTATTCCATGATTGCCAGTTTTTTTATAAATATTTATACCCTGCAAGCGTTTCGTCGGCGTTTTTTTTTTGTTATTTCCTTAACGCCCTTCGAAATTTACTAGGGGTTATTTTGTACAGTAGAAAAGAGATTGTTATTATACCTTATTTTAGCCTGTTTTATTTTTGCTTTGGATTTTGCTTTAAATTTTTAAGCAAAAGGAGCAGTTCTTTGTCACGTGTTTTATAAACTCGTGGTAGATTTCATCTTTTTCTTGTGTTTTCGTGCAAGACAGCGGTGATCCATGGTTTCCACACCTGCTTACCTATTTCCCATTGTTGCATTGATAGAGCTAAATCATAGAAGCGGTACTTTCTCAAGGAACAAATTGAAGGCTTTTTTAGCGCCAGTTTTATTATATTCGTCCTGATAACATACTAGTCACTGACTCTTTTCTAGGATTTTACTATTGATTTTGCGAAAACTGCGTTCAGGAAAGGATTGCGTTTATGGAAAGGATTAAGCATATAAAACGTATGCACTTGCAGCATTACAGTTCACTCTCCCCCTCTCGCCCCCCCCCCCCCCCAAAAAAAAATCCTTCACTCTACCGCTTTTATGTCACAGCGGAGATACGAAGTTGTTGCAGTATTCTTCTAGGGTTAACCATTTTCAGAAAATAGTTGTACTAATTACTTCGAAACAATCATACGTGGAGCGTTTACTTACCAAGTTTTCTCTTTTCAAATTCTGGTAACGGAACTTGAGGCGCTTATGCGTGCACTGGTACGTGAACTGGCTACATTTAAAATGAAAGGTAGCAAAAAGTGTAAAAACAAAATCTCGCGACTGGAAAGGAATACAAAAATAGAATTGGCTGTACAAAGAATGTGGTTGCGGGTATAGTTGGATTAAGTAAAATTAAAATAATATATACACTATTAGGATACAGTCTACAACCTGAAGATAGCATTAACTGATTTTATATGATTATCTGCACGGATGACTTCTGTCAGTAAGAAGTAGAATCATAATCCCATGTACGAGTATGCAGCCGATTTTGTGTAGCGGAGAGCACAGACAATAGAAATGTAAATTATGGATTAACGAAACAATCTTTAGGGTTTAGCAATCAGTGGGTCACATCGCCTTAATTTTGAGTCTTCAGTTAATTTAAAATATCTCAAAGAAAGGAATTTATGTTCTAACGGGTAATTATATCCGGGAATTCTTCATACGAGTAATAAGCCCCAGGAGAAGTTCGTATGCAGCAGTTTTAATGGAGATCTCACAACTCAAATGTATTTTCCTAAGCTCCCATGAAATCCCACGAAATTCAACCGACCAATCACATGCTTCAAACCTAGCACAATTCAGCACATTCTGCATCAGATCGCCTCCATGCTGGGCAACGGACGCACCACCGAGTTGGTCTTCCAATGAATGAGTTCGGTTACAACTTGACTTTCCGGCTTTATTTTACAAGTTCCAGCGTGAAATTTGTGCGTTGTTCCTATGTTAAGAAATCACTTCATGTTAACATCGTAACATCCGAGGTTGTATAGCTTTTGCCCATTATACGTACGCCCGAGAGTGTCACAATATCAACTAGTGGCGCCTGTAAGCCCGTTTTTATTGTGAATGGTTTTGTGCTATTTAAGGGTTATAAACTGCAGGTTTCACTCAAAGGAATAGTTTTCCTGTACTCACACATGCCGGAAGCAAGTTCCTCCCGTCAACACACTTCCGCTCTATTTACCGTGCCTTTTGTCGTAAAAGCTAAGGCTAAAATACATACCCGGATCGTCGATCTGTTTAACTGCACCTTTCCCTCCCCCCCCCCCCCTTTTTTTAGGAAGGTTACTGATTCCGCTAAAATGCGTGGTCTTAAAAAATGGGCCCATCTCCCCGCGAGGGGGACTCGAGTAAATGCGTCGCATAGGGGGTGGGTGTATTGCGTTAACGTTTAGTGTTTGGGGGTTTGGTGCTATCACGTGTACACCACGCAGCTATCACGCCGCCAGCACGCCGCTGAGTCGCCAACGCACGCCGCTGACGACGTAGTTTGAATGAGTCAAGGATATAAGGCGCGTTCGTAGCCTTTGATTCTGTGTCGGTTTTGTGGCGCAGTGGGAAGAGCACCATGTACCTCGCGTTCCGCCCACAGGTAGTGAATGCGTTGTATCAGCAGCTTCTTGACGTAGTTGGAATGAGTCAAGGATATAAGGCGCGTTCGTAGCCTTCCATTCTGTGTCGGCTTTGTGGCGCAGTGGGTAGAGCACCATGTACCTTGCGTTCCGCCCGCAGGGTCGTGGGATCGAAACCAGGCGCCGGTAACTGTTATTTCTTTTTATAGTGTAGGGGGAGGCTGGCTGCTGCGGACGCCGACGCACGGGTGACATCGTGAGTTATACAAATGTACTGCATTTAAAATAAGCTTGTCATCGTACTGATGACATACTGTGTTGCTGTCGTTTCCTCGCGAGAAAAAACTAGTAATGTTTTAAACTAGTTTCACACTTAACTTCCGCTTCCGAGTTTTTTTTCTGTTCCCGAATATTTCACCAAAATTTTGTTTTCCAAGGATTGTTCCTCTACTTGTGTACCTACATATTTTTTACTAGAATCGCTCCTTCACATGCTGAAGTGAATAGTCTAAAGGTAAAAAAACTCTCTGACGTCCCAAGCGACGCCGATTTAATATACGTGGTACTTTGTGGCTAAGATAACATTGTTTCAGATTTCTTCCCATCGTCTAAGGTAACTTAAATACCCAGCATAGGGAACCGATAATTATCGGCGCAGGGAACTATCATACGTGTTCCGGGCAATTAAACGAAATATCTCATGGTTAATTCTCTCAGTGACCTCTCGCGGAACTACACCCCGGACGTTTCCTAATCCTTAGACTGCGGCGCGATTTCTCCCTAAAGTTTTTAAAGACGATAGTCTTTCTGGCACGTCCTCAACTCAACAATTTTGGTCTGTCTGTCTGTCTGTCTGTCTGTCTGTCTGTCTGTCTGTCTGTCTGTCTGTCTGTCTGTCTGTCTGTCTGTCTGTCTGTCTGTCTGTCACTCACGTCAGCCGCCAGACGAACGGGAAAGACACCATGAAATTTATATAGGCCTGACTGTTCTACACTACTGTGATTGTTGGGTTCGGTCGTACATCATCATTATCATCATCTTCCTGCAAAGTTCCACTGCAGCACGAAGGCCTCTCCCACTGACCTCCTACCGCTCCTGTATTGCGCTGCTACATTTAAAAAAATAAAAAAAAATACTCCTTTTCTAAAAATTTACTCACGAAATCAAAAATATGCATCTCGTACATCCCCAGAAAACGAAGACGAAACTAATTATGCTCGGAAAAGAATGTTGAAAATACGTTTAAAAATAGCCAAATGGGGCAAACTCTGTAACGCTTTGCATTTGCCCAAAAAATGCGTCACTGGCGGAAGTCATACAAACGATCATTATGGAAGCCCCAAACAGGGATACTTTGTCGCACAGAATTTTGGATAACCGAATAATACAAAATAGAAAAACAAGCAATTTACACGAATGAACTGACGAAATAAAAAATACCCATCTTCTTCATCTCGAACACACAACGAAGGATACACTAAAAACCCAGATAAAGAACCTTGGAAATACAAAAAAAAATTACGAAAACAAACCGACGCTGCACTGCACCACAGATCTGCAGGAATATACGTAATTAACGAAGTCAATGAAGTTCACCACTACAATAGTATAACTTGACACCATTTGACTATATCATAGACAACTTAAAACAATAAAACAACCCAACACTTTTGGCTACTTATAGCGAAATCTGGCCGTGAAGAAGTTGCAATGTAGACAAGCGCCATAAGAATTCTACACATTATTAGACAAGTTTCTGAGTTTCTGCAGGCATTTAGAGCAACAGAAACTTGAGGCATATTTTAGGCAATGTACAGCAATGGAACTTTGTGTAGCCGAATTCTTTTACATAAAAGTACATGTTGGGTTTGGTTGTCACAATCGCAAAGTGAAAAACATACACCATGAGAAAAGTAGCGCAAATAAGGCAATCTAAAAGACACCACAAAAAGAAAAAAATTCCCCCACACCTCCCCGAAGGGAATCGTGCAGAAATGCGAATGCAGTGGGTGCACCGATGAGTGTGTTGCGAGTAATGGCGTAATTAATGACGAGAGTGTGAACGTAATCATTTATTCATCAGCACTTGTTTGTGTTATCGTTCTACCTGACGGCCACAATCACTGCCTTGTGATCGCTAAAGTGCACGGTCAAAGAGTCTTTGAGAAGCATACGCGCGTCATAGTTTCGCGTATAGACCAGATCAATGCAACTCCCGTGAATGGTAGTGGGGCACGTGTCAAAGCCGGCAGAGAGACAATGCACAGAGTGGCTGGTCTGCATGTACTCGACCAGCCACTCGCCACTCTTCTTGCGCACGTCAACGTTGAAGTCGCCAACCAAGACTATGGGGTCAGAGGGTTTGGAGCGCACGCGCACAATTTCCATAGCCGCGTCCAGCTGCGCGGCAACGGCGTCTCGAGCCCCCGACTAAGAAATGCATTCGCATTTACGACGACGACGACGACGAAGGCAGAACTACGAGGCGCGCGCTCACGTGCGCTCGCGCTAGAGGAATGCAGGCACACATTCGCATTTACGACGACGACGACGAAGGTAGAACTACGAGGCGCGCCTTCACGTGCGCTCGCGCTGGAGGAATGCAGGCGCACGCCGGCCAACGGAGTAAGACAACCCCCGGCTAATAAATGCATTCGCATTTAAAAAAACTTCAGCTCAAGATATCTTATGCTGAACATGACACACAATAAAAAGAAAGAGATGCCCGTTGTAACCGTCGAGGGCTTGCGAGCAGTGCTAAGCCGGGAAATTTGAATTTCAATGAAGAAACCTCCAGAAGGATTCATCATGGGAAGAGCAATAAGGAAGCGTAAAAGCGTAGGGATGGGACAAGAGAGGGGAGAAGACGATATGTGAAAGGTAGAAGGGCAGAAGACTATCCTCTTTCGAAGACATTTGCCTTGGAATAAAAAGATGCACGCTAAACGTTTTTCACTCTGCCTGTTTCCTATTGGCGGTGAGCGCGAACACACGCGGCGCTGCGAAGCGCGCCTCCGTGACGTCAGCTTAGGGATTCTCGCGTTTGTCGTCTGCTTCACTCAGGATCGCTCTCCCTGCTGTTTCTTTGCGCTCGGTCAACGTCTCATGCTTGTCCGCAACAGAACTGGCGTGTGGGTAACCTTTTATCATAATAATAGGCCTGAAATCGCATACACTAGCTCATGGTGTCAATTAAAGTATAGTTTTGGATACCGCTACAGGAGAAACATTGCCGGCGCCACCCCATTCCTTGCGAAGCCGGTCCTGTGCGGAGCGCGGAGAGTCGGAGCTAGGCGTCAGCTTCTCATGTAAGCATTCGAACAAAAGGAACAGTCAGCTGCTAATAACCGACAACAGCGAAAATGGAAGACCAAAACAAATTCTAGGCCTTCAGGGCTGTCGGCTTTGGCAGAAGGCATCACGATTCCCGTTATGGTGAGTAAAACAATTTTTCCAACCTTGCCGAACGCTCGAACGCGTTTTGTCACATCACTTTGCGTTGTCAAGGCATGAACGTTTGCCGACATGCACTATAGACTGAAAAAATTGTAGGTTGAGTTCCAAATAACCCAGTTTGTATATACGCGCGTGCTGAGTCTATACGAGGCATCTAACCAGTATGGAGGTTTATTGAGCAAAACGAGTCACTTCTTCGTTAAATTTATAGTAACACATATATGTTTGTTAAGACCTGGAGGGATATTTCGGAACATTTTGCACAGCCATATCTTCCCGATATTCGGATATGCGTTATAGGAAAACTGCACTCAAGAGGAGAAGGAGGAGTAAGGGGAGGAGGGGAAAACTTTGTTTAACAATTAAATCGATCTGGTTAGTGGGCCGGGTCCTCAGTCCAGCACAAGAGAGTAAAAGTAATTTTCTTCAAATCATAGAACGCCATCCCGAGTAGAATAGGATTTGGTCTTCGCGCCTGGAAGGGTTGAAAAGCAATGAAGAGCTACTTGGAATCCTTCTTCGGTTTCGAGTCTTGTAATATATGCAGGTATACTATTTATTACGTTAGTTAGCGAGTATATCATGCCTTCAACACCGTAATATTGTCATCATTGTTCGAGTTGAAAATCAGTTCGTTATGATAACGATATAATTACGGTAGAAATTCGGAGCACAAAAGCCACCTTCGAGTACTGTGGACCACGTTGTTTAGGGCGCGATCGCTGTGGCGTAGCACAAACCTTCTCATTGTATTTGCATATGAATAATCAAAGCACGCTGCGGATATGCACCTTCTTGCACGCTGCCGTAATAAAAGCCAATTTGTGAATAAGGGAATGTATGCCATACAAAATGAACGAAATATTCACACCACCTTTGTGAGGCTCCCAAACATCCCTAAACCTCCTAATAGGAAGTTGGTGACGGCGCAAAACAATTAATGCGTTGGGCAGAAAAAAAGCAAGAAACATTATTTCGATACAAGACAACAACGAAAGAAACAGAAGAAAGCCGCTTTATTTCCTGCTGTGCGATGAGCGTGTAGAGGCCCCTGCTTGGTGCGTAGTATTAGACTGCTGAGTCTTCATAGGAGCATCTCAAAAATACTGCAGGGAAGCCTACGCATTTTGAATACTTATCGAGAAGCTCTGATCGCTGATCCTCGCGAATAAGCAAGAAAGGACGAGTTACACACGATCTTCTGACCGATACTCTGAAGAATGTTGTTCTCTATCTCTTCGTGTGTTACAAACTTGTGGGGAATACAGCTTCAAATTATTCAGATGCGTCAGAAGCTGGCAAAACAACTGAGTCGCTAGAAATACGCTTTTTAACGCACTACAGCAACGAAGCGGGCGATTTCTAGCCCAGGCACTGTTGCCCCTCAAAAGCGGAGTGTAGCAGACGACAGCGGAGCGAATCCCTAAGCCGACGACAGAGCCAGGGGGCGCCACTCAAAGATCTCACCGCCAATACACCCTCTTCCACACTATGCAACGTGTTTTAGAAATACGGCAACTTTGTTAGGAACAAAGTAATAATAACTTGTTAAATATAATCATTGCCAAAATTGTCTGGATTTCTCACTCTTAAAAATCTAGAGCTCGCTGTATTCGTTAGGCTCGTTAAGTTTCGCAACTATACCCATAAAAATAACACTGATGCAGAGGTAGGAAAGGAACTGTCCGAACGCCACAGCCTCCTAATTATACAGCGAAATACTGTAATCACTACGGCTTTCGCCAAAAAATGGATGTTGTCTGAAATGTTTCCAGACAGAATTATACTGCAATGATAATAATTACCTTATTCTGCAATACAAGACAAGTCGACCTGATAATTTGATTGGCAATCTTGTAAGAAGTTATGCAACAAGCAAGCACCGACTGCTTGCTTTAAAAAGTTTTTTTGCGAAACTGCAAGTATAATACTCCGGCGCAACAAAAAAATGAAGTTAAAACGAAGGCAAGGAGCGTTGCATTTTCAAGGATAGGATAGCCGCGAGCGGAGGATTGCGTATGGTTAAATCCCTTTCCCGTTTAATGATCCCGTTTCACTTTGCTGCACGCGTTAACGGCAGAAGTTATAAGTGCCCCTACAGGCCTCGCCATGGAACCTTCGGTGCTCGGCGGTGCAGCGGTCGAACACGATAAATTACTGAGCGTACACGTGCTGTTCGGCTTTGCGGGGTACGCGAGGGCGCAAAAAAGCGTCCGTCAGAATTGATCAGAGCGCGGCAGAGTAGCAGATGAAAAGCCTTCGGGAGGCTCTTTCTGATACGATTCGCGGTACACCGGCCGCCTTTCTAATGGGTGTACAACACCAAAATGGACAATGCAATTTAGTGGGGCTGGCAGCAATCCATCACCCGGGAAAATCAATGGCACCAGGGGGAAGCATTGAGTCGCACCTTCTAGCTTGAAGGTGTTGGTCACAAGCGTTTACTGACGATCGCCATCCATGCATCATCTTAACGAGAAAAGATTGCGCGCCTGGGTTCTATCGCACGTGCCGCCTGCCACAGCCGCGGCGGCGGCGACCTAGAGTAGCGTTCTGCAGCGCGACGCATTGCGCCAAATAATGGGCGCTGGGATCTCACGGGGGGCTGCCTAATTAGGCCAAGTTTTAGAATTTTTGCATTCCGAGGGCTCCTTTATTTCCCAATGGAGCCACAAGCACTTGCAGTGTCGGCTCAACGTGCAAGAACAATGTTCCTGTACTGTCGAAACACAAGGCAGTACTAAAGGAATAAACACGATCCGGAAGCAATAATGTCAAAAGATATGTTTTTGCATGTAAAAATAGGCTCAATGCGGTTTGTATTCCAGAAACTTTTACACTCCCACATATTAACAGTCAACATCGCTTGTATCATAAAAACGTAGGTGTTAGTTTTTGTGCGAGGAAGGTGAATATTTGTTCATGTTTGTCGCTTTCAATGTGTAGGAAATCTACTTTTTGTTGCTGAAAGGACAGATAAAATGGTACGCCTTCGTTTTATTTCACCCATTTTCTGCTTGTTTTCGATGCTATCCTGAACAACTGAACTGCTGAGATTAAATGCGTTATGCTCGTAGGCGATATAAATGTTAACTTTGCTCGATACCGAGTCTAACTTGTACATTGCTTAAACTGAGTGCTTTTACGAGTTTCGTTCTTAACCCTTGAGCAGTGCCCATACTGCATGCACGCCACAGGGGTCGCGCACGTTTGCTCACCACGCATAATGTAATATATCGCCTACTTCCCAATTCTGCCGTTGGGAATGCAGATTTAACCGACGATTTTCCTATTTCTCACAGCTTTAAACCTGAACATCCGTGTAGAAAAGCAACGTGCTACACATTGCTTTTATATCACGACAATTTTGTACAAGCCATCAGCGAAACTAACTTCTCGATAGTTAATTACTTGTGTGATGCTAAGAAAGCTCTTTACTTTAAGGCCTCCGTCTGACGAAGAAACATGGTCAAATGTACGAGTAAATATAAACACCCAGATAACCCATGGATTACTACTGGGCTGTTAGAAAACATCAGATAACACGATAAACTTCATACCAGCACAAAAAGACAGCCTTTAAATTATAACCTAGCTCAGCTTTACAAAAGGTACTGTTTTCTTTTAAACCTTCTACTAAACGGGTTAAAAGAGTTACTGTGACTGCAAATATAGCAACAACTCTAAACAACAGTGGAATCTCCGGAACGCCTTCGTTAAGATGTTTACAACTAAGGCTGTTGTATCCAAAATTATCCATAATGGCATAAACCTGAATTCCCCAATTCGCTTTGCTAAAGCTTCTCGTGAATAATTTTACTCCGGCTACGCGTACATTTGTAAGAATATAATTAGTGGGCATAACATCCGTCGTGCAAGCTAATCATTCACACTTTCACAAGTTACAGCCAACG
Source organism: Haemaphysalis longicornis (assembly GCF_048455015.1). Lineage (NCBI taxonomy): Eukaryota > Metazoa > Arthropoda > Arachnida > Ixodida > Ixodidae > Haemaphysalis > Haemaphysalis longicornis. Next base: position 124,818,815 of record NW_027526361.1, read on the forward strand.
AAATATTTGCCTCGCTTCTTTTATAAAAGCCACAAGTGCTGGCCTGGGTAGTATTTCTATGCGCCACCCAAAATTGGTGGCTCAGCTCATTGCATCCTCCATGCGCTCTGTTACATACCATCAACCTTGTTTTTTCAAACTGCTTTTGTTTACTGCCTAAACAGCAAACTTCATATCCATCTTCAGAAAAGGCTACCAATGGTTAATTTCTCATTATCGCCCCGTTTTGTTTTTCTACTGTTAGTTAATTCATTGAGCTTTTATTTGCTAAGCGTCCTAACAGGAATTATTGTACATTCAATCTCCTGAATGAATGCCAGTTTGGTTTCTATTTGGCGCGTCCTGCTAAGCTAGCCGTGATTTATTTAATAGACTGCATAAAGAGATCAATTCACAGCAGAAATTTCGGGGTTTTTCTGTGTTTCAGTAAAGCGTTGACACGATTAATAACGAGCTTTAGTTCCGCAAATTTGAAGCTTACGGGGTAGAATGGCCCCCACCAACAATAATAAACCTGTTATTCACTCAACACACATTCTGATAGTTTGTGTGTGACATTGCTACTGTGTCTCATATCCTATGTACAACATTGGGACATGTGGCCGGCACCAGCCGAAAGACGATGGCAGTAGCACGCTCGGACTCGGGGGAACGAGCTAGAAGTAGAAGTACAAGACGACGATCTTGCGCCTTGCCTGCGCTGTGCTCTCAGGGTTGTAAATACACTGTGTGGATACCTCTTGTACCTGTTGGCTTCACGTCTTCCTTGACGTCACCGTAACAATACGTTTAAAGATAAAGCTTTCTTATTTGGACTATTGCTGTTCTCTGCCCGCCCCGGTGGCTCAGTGGCTGAGGCGTTACGCTGCTCAGCACGAGGACGCGGGTTCGATTCTCGGCCGCGGTGGCCGCTCTTCTGATGGAGGCGAAAAGCAAAAACGACCGTGTTTACTAGATTTCGGCGCACGTAAAGATCCCCAGGTGGTCAAAATTAAATCGGAGCCCTCCGCTACGGCGCGCCTCATCGCCTGCGTTGCGTCGCCGCGTTGAACCTAACAATAAACCATTGGCGTTCTGTCAAAAAAATAATGCATTTCTTTGTATACCGGTTGGTCGACGCAAAAGCTCTGATAAGATTCCTGGACACACTGCGCGTGCGTGGAACATGGCTTCCATGCGTCAAAACGGTTTCTTCAAAATCGCGATGAACGAGTGGTTCTAGGTAAAAGAAAACGCGCATCGATCATGAAGGAGTAGTACAAAAGAATACCTTTATCTCATAAAGCACATATCAATTGACATTTAGATCGCTCGTAGATTCGTTTAGTTAGCGCGAGATAAATCGTCGCGTGGGTCTTTTCTTCATTAGCGGTTTGTGTCTTCGAATGTTCGACCATCGATTGGAGCCACTTTCAGCGAAGGTTGTGCGCACTTTTAGCTTCCGCGCTTCGGTTAACTTTCTTTAGGAAGGGATGATAATTTTTTCAGAAACGAAATCATATAACCAAGGCATACACCACAGGGACCCATTTCGGGCGCACTGCTGTTTATTTATTGAATTATTTACATTCCTAATTTTCGTATTTCCTATCATTGTGTCGAATATGCTGATGATACAATATATTTATCCTAAATATCAACAAGTTCTCTTATCTTAATGTTTAATACTGCGCTTAGTAACATTGTTGACTGGTGTAGCGATAATTATTTATTTGTTGATACAGAAAAAAACTTTTTTTTTATTTTCAGCACTTTCAAGTAAGTATACCAGCAGCTTCCCCATGCTAATGCTCTGACTTCACACTATTGTTCCATCTCAACATGCAAGATTTCTTGGCATTGATCTCGACCTTAGCCTCACGTTTTGCTTTTTTTTTCTCTCAAATTAAGCAGGAGACCGTATTCGGCATCCACGCATTAGTAAAGGTGCGCCCCTTTTTTACTAATTATGTCAAATTATCATCGGATTTGACTTTTATTCACAGTAATACCAATTATGGCATCGCCTCTTTTGGTAATGCCCATTCTTTCCACACTTCACCCGTCCAATTTAGAATCCATTATTTGCATTATCATGCGTAGTTCATAGTGTTCTTCAGCTCTATCTCTGTTGCGCCAGAATAATATACTATCGCTCAATGAATTATTCCCCTACAATTAAGAAATAATTTTTACAGGCTACTTCACTGTTAAAATTTGTACGATGCCATCGATCTTGTTCGCTTAAGGACTAAACATTACGCCAGATTTGCAAACAGCAACTTTTTTAACGAACTGTGGATAATAATTACGGCAACCAACCTGCTTTGCAGCAATTTCATCGTGGTATAAACTTCATCTCACCATAAAATCGGCACCTTTTAGAACCATCTTAGAGAAATGTCTCATAGATATTTTTTTGTTTTAATCACTACAATAAATCTAACTTACACTTTTTTATTGTTTTTATGGCAGCTGGGTCTTGTATACCTTCACAATTTACTGCCTGAAGTTTATAATAATATCATCTGCATTATTGTTTACTTGTATAGGATTTAGTTAAATCCCGTGTTTGGTAATTGAAAAATCATGCCGTGCGATTTTTAGATTTCTATCTTAATCAGGTGTTTTCATGTTTATCTGTTTTATTCAGCGTTCGTCATCGAGGGTCCCGTTATAATCTCCGGACTGTGGAACTCCCGTCTGTATAATTATTTGTTTGTATCTTTTGACACCAAAGTACGTTAAGTGTACCCACATACCATTGCATCTGTTGACATAAAAATTAGGGCAGTGCAAAGTGTCCCCAGAAATTCATAGTCGTCCACGTGGTGAATTCAACATTTGCGCTAGAGCGCAATGCTTCTCCTCACGATTCTTACGCCGTCTTCAATTAGCAAGGTTGCACTTGTGTAACGAGGGAACGCATATCACATTTAGCTGCGATATTCACACAGCGCACCTTCTGTTCAAGTTGAACTGGACAGCCTTCTTTTTTAAGTTTGGATTAATTTTACTGCTACCGAAGAGAGACGCGGCTGAAGGACGCGGCCGCGATAAAAGCCTTTGGGGTGCGAGATGGGTACATGATCAATTTGTTGCTACCGGCAGAGTGACTCTGCTACCGGTTTCACATGGTGGAGCGAAGGTGTGGCAACCAATGTATTGAACAGATTTAGTTTGGCGTACGCTACGGACAAGCGTACGCCCCGAAGATGCTGGTCGGGACTGCGCATGCGCAGTACGCCACGCATCTGTCCCGACGATGCGCTGCTACGCCCGCAATGGCGTGGCGCGTGCGTATTCCGGGGCATTTCCGACACGCTCCGGCTGCTCTCGCGAGATCTCGGTACGGCGAGAAGGCAGCTCTCAAAATGGCGACTTCTCCGGTGGCAGGAGGCGAGCCTGCCGGTGCTGCGACTGGAAACGCGGACATTTCCATTTTGAAAGGCATACTGGCCAGGAATGAATGGCTAAGGTCAACCCGGACTAATCCCGGAGGAGGTGGCGGTTTCGGTGTGCGTGTCACGGTGGTGGAATGCACGCAGTGATTTTACGGGAGGCCCCTCTTTCGGGCCATTCAAGAATTTTCACCTGCGCTGTCGCCGTACCGTCGGGTGCGAGTGACAGCGTTGCGCTACCCGTGTGAAAGGTAAAAGGTTTCTAGTTGGACTCCACAAATAAGAGGAAGTGAGTGATAGGAATGCTTCGTATATCATGATTAGAAACAGCGCAAGAGACAGGGCGAGGAAACTGACAAGGACGGGCGCGGTTTCCTCGTCCTGTCTCTTGCGCTGTTTCTAATCATGAATCCTTACCGACTCGCCCAGGTTCGCACACTTGTTCAATATGCTTTGTATATTTTGTTGAGGTGCGACTCCCGAGAGAAATGTATCACTAAACCGCCGCGTCAGGCTACCCACTGTTTAATTTTGCGCGTCCCATTAGTGTCGTATGCCATGTTCCTTAGCATTTGCCCCATGGTCCCGGCATGATTCGGAGGTGAATAAAATGAGTATCTCTAGCACTGCGTGTTACTTCAAAACATCTCACTGCGTGGTTGAGCAAAACAATCGCGAAAGGGATATTGTATATCCCCCACTGCTGAATCAATGAAAGAGGGTTTCTTTATCATACGTTCCCGAATTTCACAACCGAAACCAGCTCTAGCGGATAGAAACGTAGAATTAGGAAAATTTGGGTGCTTCGCATTGGGTTAAACCGGTGGCGCCGCAAGCGTTACCATAGGCTATACAAAGCTATGTACTAAAACCATCCTACGGCGCGTCGCGACAAGCGTACGCTCCGCTTTGCGCCCAGCAATACGCTAACACCCTGAACGCCAACGTTTAGCGATTCTAAGCACCCTCCCCTACTTTTAGAAAAAAAAAATTTGGAAAAAAGGTCGCGTTCGAATCTCAGCACCCCCTTTTCTAAGCAGCCATTGGACGGTGGATTTCGAACGCTCATCAGCGGGTCCGAGTGGAGGTTGCGACCAGGTCATTTAAGAAGTGCTCAATTACTAACAACTTCGACGGAACAGAAGACGGCCTGCTGTAGGATACAGAAAAGGTGTGGTTGAAACGGTACAACGGACTCGAGTGGTAAACATTTTTCTCTGAAATATTTGTCAAATCAAGCATTACTATACCCGCCGCGGTGGCTCAGTGGCTAAGGCGTTGCACTGTTGAGCACGAGGTCGCGGGTTCGATTCCCGGCCGCGGCGGCCGCTTTTCTGATGGAGGCGAAAAGGAAAAACGCCCGTGTGTACGAGATTTCGGCGCACGTTAAAGATCCCCAGGTGGTCAAAATTAGTCCGGAGCCCTCCACTACGGCGCGCCCCATCGCCTGCGTTGCGTCGGCGCGTTAAACCCTACAATCAATCAATCAAGCATTATTCTTAGCGCCCGTCTCGTCAAGATGCCGCCACAAAAGAGTGTGTTGGGGGGTAGTTAATTTGTTGTTTTTTTTTTCAATACAGTGAAACCTCGATATATCGAACAGCGCGGTACCGGCGAAATAGTTCGATATAACCAGAATTCGATATATATATAATCACGTAGAAAACGCGTCATAAACTGGTACAAATCAATAAATGAACGAATTGTGCAGTAAATACTCACTTGGTGCTTCAAAGTATTTATTCTTTTGGCTTAAAGTACTGCATTAGGTTAGCCTGGCGTGTTATACACGACTTCCTCAACGTAGTCCAAACGTTCCACAAGCGACATGCCGGTGCCTTTTATAGCGCTGCAGTAGCGGTGCGGTAGGGCCACAACCGCTAAAGCCTCAGTCGAAGTCGGGAGCGGGGCACTATCAGCGCTTGCGGGTACAACCTCAGCAGCGCCTTCGTTTGTGCGCTCAGTAGTAACCTCTGCTAGTATCTCCGCACCCGTCAACTCCGCCGTCGTACCGGTGCTGTCGTCACCTCCAACTAAGTCATCAATGCACATGCTTCGTGGCTCAGCCCCAACAAAGCGCTCCAGCTGGCCCAGGTTTCTTCAAGCTCGCATTCGTCTTTTGCACCGTCTAATTCAGCTTGGGTGCAACCGATGCGCAGCAGTCGGGAACGTCCATCGCGCCACCGCTATCCTCGAGGGTACTGCGGGATAGCCCGCCGCCTGTCAACAGAGCGCGAACGGCCTGGGCAGTCTGGGGTGGCGGAGTTCGATATACCCATTTCATGTCCGTCCCAGTTCGAAATAAAAAATGAAAAATGCATGTGATTTCCCGCGTGATAGAGAAAGTGTTCGATATAGGCAATAATTCGATATACCCGTGTTCGATATATCGAGGTTTGACTGTATAAGCAGCCCCCTCTCCTCGCTTTGGGCATCGCGATCGTAGAAAAAGGGGGTTATTATAATGGAGTAAACACGGTACCTCTATCAATTGGTGCTTTTATCCGCTCCCCGCTCGTCACTTTTCCACAACGGCGGGATCAGCAGATTCAGGTTGCTCGTCAGTTTCCACCACTGCTCCGATTTCCTAGCACGACTTCATGTTGCGGGATCGACTGCCGATGCAGCGGGGTGCCCATGGTTGGAGCTGGAGTTAAAGCACCCTGCACGTTTTTTTTGTTTGTTCGGGAATATTAGTGGAATCTTAGCACCGCTCACATGGGCGCTGAAAATCACCCGACCACGGACTTGTAGCATACAGATATCGCTTTCACATTTTGCACAGGCGTCCCGCAACAGCGACGAGAGAGACCTAAACAAAGCGGCAACGTTCCTGGACGTTGCCTAGCAGCGGACACGTGCCTCCGTCTTTTTGGATGAGTCGGCCTTTTTCCTAAGGCATTCTTTAAATGAGGAATACTCACAAACTACCCGGTTTTTTGTGCAATGTCGCATCGCTGTTGTCGCACGAAACATGGAAAATCAATCTTTTCGTGTTTTGCGACTAAGAAATTGGCTGCCGGAGTGTGGCCAAGGGTGGCCGACTGGGTTTTAGACCTTCGGCGGAAATTGCTTGGCCGTCGCTATGCTCCATCTTACGCCTGACGTTCTCTTGTAACCGTGTGTTCCCGGGATATATAGGCGGTCTTTTTTTCTAGATTACAACTACACCTGGCGGGTCAGGGTTGCACAATTACGCCATTTGTAAGAGGGACTTGACAGGATCGCTAAAGGTATGTGTTTGGCAGATTAGTCCACAACAGAAAAAATCGTTGCCACCCACTGCCTGACAGGTCAAGTAAGCGATGGGGGTGGGAGGAGTTACGTCTCGATAGGTGACATTTCTGAGTAACATGGGTTTTTTGATCAAATATACGGGAAGGGGCCCCCAGCATGGCAATACAACTAAATGTGAGAACGTGTTTTCTTTTTCAAAGATCTACAGGAGACAGTACAATGCTTTTGCTACCCCATGCTTGAACAACTAGAATGATGCAGTCAGGGGGGAGGGGGGGGGAGAGGAGGAACAGCACAATTGCTTATGTAAACTCATTATACAAGTAGGAGGGAATACATAGAATAGATTATAAAATGTACACATAGGCTCGTACCTTGAAGGAGCTTGAAGCACCTTCACCAGTTTGCATGAAGACATTTAACAATTTATTTTCCACGTACGTGGTCCGGCCACCCGGCCTACCATTGTGGGGGCCTGTAGTGCATAAAGATGCCATGCAGACGAAATACAAGCTACCTTTATTCAAATGATTTGGTGGTTTATATTGGTCCAATCGCTTATCCGGCACCAAATGATGCTTTATTCCCTGACAAATTAAACAATTCAAGCCGTAATTTTGATTATCCCGCTGATTCGTCTGTTTCGTGCCGTCTGCGATGACGTATCCAATGTAGGTACTGAAGCAAACGTAAATCGTAAATACGCGGACAATGGCTGCAGCGAATGGCGGAGCGCCATATCATTTCCTGTCAGTATTCCTCTATGGCACTCCCATACCGCTCAGGAAGTGTCATCTTAACATAGACAGTCACCGGGTGGCTACTTCCCTCTTCACTTATATATAACCACATACTCCGCTGTTTACCCTCGCTTTGGTTTAGGGCGCAAGCCCTTTGGCGGCTGTCTCTGGGATAAGCTGGTTGTCGGCGTAACCGAGGGAACGATGGCCTGGACCGAGGAGTGAAAGAAAAAGCGAGCGATGAAAGAAAGCAAAGGAGGAGATTGTCGCGAATTTGGGAGGGGAGGGCCGTTCACCCTAGCTGCCCAAGATAGCGCTCTCCGAAAATATGAGGTGGGTGAAGGGAAGGGGCAGTATGCTGTGCCTGCACGAGGCCCTCGACGGTGCGACGATGGGGCGAAAACGGGAGGGGGGCATGCGCGTGATTATGACGTGCGTTCGCTTACGACGGAGTTCGCGGTCCCTTCCTGAGACGCACTTCGCGCCGCCGCCGCCGCAGAGGCCGTCGTAGCTGCCGTCGAGAGAACCTACAAGTGAGTGCTGCCTCAGCCTCCCATATATCGCATTAGGGAGTATCGTAGTCGCCAGTTCCTTTTTTAACGACGATAGTCTTTCTTGGGCTACTTAAACACAGAACGTTTGCACTGTCTGTCTGTCTGTGACTCGATTCAGCCACCCGGCCAAAGTGAAACAAAATCTGCACAATAGTCATATACTCACAGCCAAATCTAAACGTTTTAGTCCGGCGTCAGTGTTCATACTTGCCAACATTGTTGAACAGGAAAAAGACATTACGCAAATAAAAGGCAGAAAATCAATACATAAGTGATAGTTACAATATTCGTTCATAAAAAAATTCATGGATGATTGGTTTTTGCGATAGCAAATGAAATACTACATAAACGACAGAAAACCTTCGCCTGATGTTGCCAGCGCTACCTCCTGGTGGCATTTAAGAAATCAAACGGCCATAGCAACGAAAGGTTCCACTAGATGGGGTCCACGTTCCGCTTGGAACACTCGTACCGTAGGGAATCGTGGTTCTATAAATGTTGTAGTAGGGTGCCTCAATTCACGTGCGTCTCCGCCGTACGGCAGCGCTGGCATCGAGACACATGACCTGGAGCAGTAGAACGCGGTAAATTTAAATTGACTTGACTTAAATCGACTCTAGCTCGTTATTTGGGGAGGAACGAGATGGAAAAGGAACAGCCTGAGAGGTGAGCAGAAAAGAGAAGGGAGGCGTTTACTTGGCTGGGGCGACAGTCGACTATCGTCTTTTGGCGACATTTTCAACGAAAGGAGCAGATACGCGGCCAGTTTTGACCACATTTGTGCCTGGATAATTTTTGTTATGGTTGTTAGTACTCGTTTCATGAAACATTGCGTATGCTCGACAAACAGAGTCACAGAGACAATGCCGCTTATGCCAGTTGGCCAGTGTAAGCTCAACGCGCTGTACGGCTGTGTAGCTGTAACCGGCATAGTGTGGGCAGTACGCACTGGTGCTTGTACGCTTACGTGTGCGTTCCTAACTTCCATTGTTTACCCCACGAGTCTTACTACTACAAAAAAATACCCTTCAAATTTAAGCGGAAATAGTTTGTTCTTCAGGCTTATAAACCCTCTCTAACATGCGTTCGATTTTGCCGGCCGCAGACTTTGCTGGCCACAGGTTCTCGTAACACGTCGTAGGTGCCAGCGCGGGAAATGAGCTAGGGGGCCGCACGGCCATCCTATTTTTTTCCTAATTATAGGGCTTATACAATGAAGTTTGCGTTAAATGTGGAGTCAGTGTTATTATAAGGAGGCCATCCTTCGAAAGAACTAAACTCTCATTTTGTCTGCTGGCCCCTTTAACAAAGGTGCTTTATTATAGTTCTAAAACATCACCAGAAGCCAGGGGTAGAGGCCCAGTAGAGAAACCTTTCATTACAATACGGAAATAGGGCTCCCGCCAAAAATAAAAGCTTAGTAGATGTAAAAAATGTCCGTGTCGCAACAACAGTAAGTCCTGATTTAAGGTCATCTGCTTTGTAAGCCGGTTGACATAAAAAGCTGCAGACATCCTCACATTTTCACAATAGGGCGTAACCATTTCACCCAGCGTCTCCTCTCCGCCAACCTGGTGTTTTCTTGCAAGGTGACAATAATGCAGAACGTAATCCGAGACATTGTTTTTTTTTCTTTTTTTTTAAGGTAATCGTGTAGGAACGCTATATTAGATACACGCCTGTGATAGCGTTGGATGATCTTCAGTTTTTCGGTGTACCTGCATGCGGTTAGTGTCTCGTAGCGCGGTTAGTGTCTGCGTAGTGCTTTTGTGTCCGTGTGCAACATCTTTTAGCGCTATCCCTGTAAAAGCAGGCAGTGCTCTCCAGTTGCGCATCATCCATCAGCAGGTTTAAGCAGCTGTCAGTAAGGGTCCAGTACTCTCTGCGATGTTGAATTGGGCTGCTTAGGAGAAAACACTGCCTGGCGTGTATCGTCAATCAGCAGGATATGACAGTTGTCAGCGTTCCGCGCGCGCCCCGCGATGGTGGACTGGGCTGCGTGGGAAAAAACAATGTCCGGCTCCCGTTGGGCCTCTGCGGGAATGCCGCATGAACATAGGCGTTTGTGCTCACTGTGCAGTGAAATTTGGAGGCCACGTGTAGCTATGAACAGCGTGCGTGGGAGAAGAAACGGCGCGAATGGCGGCTCAACTTTGAGAAGCAACGGCTTGTGGCTTGTTAGTAATATTACAGACGAAGAAGAGGTGGCCATTGCCAGCTGTCTCGTACAACCATCATCATTCTAGTAGTTCCATTGCCTATTAATAATTGCCCCCGTCCCGTGACCCCCGCCTCTGTTTCTTGAGCAACACGGTGCGGTGTCCATGATGAAAGGAAGACACAGCTGAGGAATTGAGGGGCAACCATCACACAACGATGACGTGAGTAACAAGGCTGCGATGCAACTCGACTGCTCCCTGACCACTGACCGCAGGTGAGCACGAAGAAAACTGCGGATGGAATTGAGGACGCACCAAACGTGTATCTGATCCCACGCCCTCAACCACCTTACCGATCCTTGGCGGACGCCTCCCGGGATGCAGCGGAAGACAACGACGACGGCTTCAAAATTTCCTTGACCGCAATTCATCTAGGTGACCACATAGACATTAGCGACGTCGAGAATTGACCTAGAAGCCTTTTGCCAACGAGGAAGCCTAGTCCGCCACTGCACTATCGCACTCATCGATAACATAAAATAACAGATGAATGCAGATACACCATCAATCGGTGAACTTATGTTCCTGAGGAAAAGTCAAATTCAAATGCATGAAATTTTGAAGAAGCTTGACAGCAAAAAGAAGAGCTTGTTGGCTTGAAGATGTAACAGAGGAATCAGAAACCACCGATGAAAATGAAACTTCTATGCAACTGACCACATTTACAATGGAAAGATTGCTTCCAGAGTTGCGAACCTTTCCAACTATGACATCGTAACAAATTCCCGAGAATGAAACATTAGTATCGCAAACAATAATGACTCGGTAGTTCAGAGCAAAAAAATTAAAGCCGTTCCACTCAATGTGAAAGCTATTGGAAGTGCAGAGCAGTGATTCGCTATAATGGGGTGTAGCGCCGTTATCTGCTCGCTGCTACCACCCTATGCAATTCAAATTTCCCGCATTCGCAGTGCTCGCGCGCCCCCTGCCTGAAACTGCGCCAGCGGGAGTACTGTTCTTTTTGTACTTGCTTTTCCTCACGCACGTGCCGGCGTTGCACTGCCTCATTTTAGATGCGGAGCATCTTGACATGTCCCGCGTCGGCGCCCGCACTCAAGCTGCACATGCGCAACTCTCCTCCTTCCCTCTCTCCCACAGCTGCGCGATACTCCCGCCACTTCTTCTCTCGTACCAGCTGCGTGCACTTCGCTTTCGCTTCTCCCGCGTTCTCGCTTCTGCTTTCGCGGCGCATGCTCGGCGCTTGCGCATCTCTCTTCCGCGGTCAATATAATCTCTCCAATCAGTCAATATAATCTTGGAGGTGGTTTCGGTAAGTGCTGGGGCAATAGCTAGTTCTTCAGCGTACAAGGAGGAAGTTGTCCGGATTGAAGCAGTGATGATGACGGCATTCTTAGAGGTTACCACTGCCACCATAGTTTGGCGTTCTGTGGTCGCATCTGTGTCAGTTACGTTGTACCGGCAGCTGTAAAGTTTTTCGTGAGCCTTGCTTCAAGCTTCTCTACGACCATGGTAGCGGTACGGGTGCATATTCCTTGGAAGGGGGCACAAAAAATGGACTGGTGCCAGGCGTTGAGGATGGGGACCAGGTGCGTCTGGTCAGGGCATGACCTGACCACACGCACGACCAGCGGTTCACGAGTTTTCAACGCTTAAGTATATATATATAAACAGGCATGGCTTTCGAAGCCTCTGGGTTACTCAGCGACGACGGAACGCCGTGAGACTCTGCATTGGGCCAGCAAGCGAGCTACGACGGCAAGGCGTGCCCCCACAGTGCTTTGCACCTAAAAGAGTTATTTGGTGGCCCCTTTCAACGAAGCTTGTCCGTAGCCCCAAGTCACCCAACGAGCTACTTCGTTCAGAGAAAAAACGGATGCATTAATTTGTAAAAAGGAGGTAGCCATTTCTGATGCTGGGTGAGGCGATTTCACTCCCAACAATTAACTTTCTCCAACTTGTCACCAGAGCAAGGATAACGCAGTAGAAGCACCTGGTGAGACTTCCTGTTTGCGTAGTCCTTACGCCATAGAAAAAAGTTACATGCGCAACGAACGACACCATAACGTCTACTAACAACACGTGAATCACAAACCACAACCCCCCTCATAACCACCGACACATCGACAGAGCAGCAGACTCAGCCGCCGCGCCTTGAGGTCTATGTCGTCACCTCAGTTGCGCGGCTTCAGAGGGGATCGTAGGGACAAATACAGAACGTGCACATGTCACGAGGTCGACGTCCAAACGAAGACTGCGAAAGCAGCAAAACAGGGTAGCTCTACGACGAGCATGCGTAAGTACCCCCCAAAACAGGCTCCACCAATGCACCTGACCAACTGCCGACTAATTCGGCAAACGAAAAAGAAAAGGGAAGCCCCACGAAAAAGGATTGTTACATGCATAAAAAGAGCCAACCAGTACATGAATTCCTTAAAAGCACGACACGCTCTCCGACGCGCATGCCCAATTGGGCTTACGCGGGATCTCCTAGTGAATTACCCAGGACAGACCAAGCTCCAGATGAACCTCTTACACTGGTCCGATCGCAGAGGCGGGTGTGCCACAGACGGCGGAAGCAGAATAAATGGACTATTCTGGTGCGGTTAACACGGGCTTAACCAACATAACCACCGCTTATGTGACTTGTAACTGAGGTGTTTTTCTGTTGGCTGAAACGAACGGAGGGTGCTGGGTAGCCGCTAGAAGCTATAATTTGTTTAATGCCACTTTATGTTTATCATCTTCCTCTGTTGCAGGTCAGGATTTTTTAAACACTAGGGGAAGAAGAGGTGGCTTCTCGCAGCTGCTTTCTCCCAGTATCATCGTCACGGGGTAGCAGTTCTTTCGCTATTAAAGAATCACCCCCGCCCCGTGAGCCACACCTCTGACTCCTCAGCATGGATGAATTGAAGGACGCCGAAGATCGTGCTAGGGAGGCAGGCTGCAAGCACCGCTCCAGAATGGATTTCCGTAGTCACTTAGCTTTAGGTTCTGGGACAAGCTTTAGGTTCTGGGACAACTGAGACATGCGTTTTAGCACAAACAAGCAATGCAAACACAGAATAATGCAGTTGTTAAGTCATGAACAAATGAAAAGCGAACACGAAAACAGGAGGCAGAACACGCAAAATTGAAAAATACCGTTCGTGAGGGTAATAGTGGCTCACTACCGGCACATTGTGAAAGCCACATTTTCCAACATTGTTAGCGCAATTAAGGCAGGAGTTAATTTGACCTGCGTGGAAAAAATTGTGTTTTATAGTTCAGATTTTTGTGTGCGCATTTCATTAGTCCATGACTGCACGTTCTTCGGTTGTGGCGACCTCCGGCATCCTGCCTGTGGCGCCCCTTTGCGCTCACAACAGACTCGTCCCTACAGACGTCCGAGTGATGTTCACCGCGTGCAACCAGCCCCCACGACACGCAAGGACATTCATCACCTTGATTCATTTCGAATGGTGCCACGAGGTTCGCCATTATCAACTTTGCCCCTCATCCTGTCGTTCTCGTACGTCGTCACCCCTCAAGACAGCTATGTAGTGTTTTACACGTTTTCACGTGAGACCCCCACTGTAAAACTAGCGTCTGTCATGTCAGTAATTCTTTTTCCATGTTCGCATCGACTGTTTGCACTAGCAAACATGCCTCAGTTAGTCCGCATCTCAAACCGGAAAACGTTTGAGGAGCGGTACATTCGAGCAACTTTCTAGGGACAATTTGGATTTGGCTGTTGAGCGTGTGATCGCTTGCCTTTGTCGTCTTGCAATCGGGGGACCTTTCCCTAGGCAGACCCGTCCGAAAGCACTTTTTCGCAGTTCCTAAAAACCATGCCATTTTAACAGCGAGGCTGTTTAGCAAACCGTAACTTTTCGTGTTCGCAGTTCAAAATACCAAGAAATAGCCAACCGTGCGCACGTGAGCGCGGGCCTCGCAGCGACCACCCGGCAGTTAACAAAACCAAGAAAACGGCGAGCGCTCCTGCTTGTGTGTGCCTCGCGAAGGCCGCCCAGCATCCTCTGCGCGCTTTCCTCTACCCAAGCACGCCCACTTACGGAGATTAGCCAAGATTGCGGCGAACTCGGAGCAGTTAAAAAAACCAAGAAAATGCGGAGCGCTTATGTGTACGTGCCTCGCGGCGACCGCCCAGCGTTCCCGGCGCACTTTGGCAAGCTAAGCATACCCTAAAGGCAGATTAGCGAAGATTTAAAAAAAAAAACCCAGCGTTCGCCGTAAGCGTGGGAGCACTTGCTCGGAGCGAAAAAAAAAACTCCAGCGTTCGCCCTCATCTTGGAAGCACTTGCTAGGAACGAAAAAGACACGTCATAGCGTACGCCCCTCAAAAGTGATGTCCAATGATTATCACTTCTAAAAAAATGAAGCAAGCTCACACTTAAAGCAACAATGATGGAGTAAAGGTCATTACGGCAGCAAAGAAAGCACAAATCGGCTACACTCGTGGACCTAAACTTTTGTGATGATCGTGAAGGTCGCGTTCAGCTTCGCCACCTTCAAGTCTTACGCGTTAGGGTGAGCCTCCTTTGTCTTTGTTTTCAGTAGAAACCACCCAGCATCTTCCTTGACGATTCGATGTTCTTCAGCGTGTTCGCTCCTAAGCGTTCATGTGTCGGCGCATAACTACAATTTACCCCTTCGCTTTCCAACCACCAGACGAGTCCGTGCAACAATGGTTAAATTTTTTTGCTATACCAAGAACACTCGTCACGTACCCAAAATCATATATTTTTTTTTTAATTTGAAGCCAACAAGAATGGGCAGTCACAAGCGGACTATATTGTCAGTTAAAGCGGCATGTCAGGACCGGAAATTACTTGGCGATGCAATCTTTTAACTGTACCGGGGTGACACGCTGTCTGCACGGTCCATTTAGAATTTCCCATATGTACAAAGACGACACGTGTAGTTTAAAGACTGAAAATACGAGTGACCTCCCGACATTAATCTCACCGATTCAGGTGAAAGGCTGCTTTGAGTTCCGACATCTTTTGTATTCACTTCGAACGTGCGGAAAGGGACCGTTCAATTCAAAGCTGGAGGTGATTAAAGCTATATTGGAATACTGCCAGCGAAAGATGAAACCAATGTTATCGTACAACTCTCGAAAACACACATCAGAATGACGTCGGAATAGTGGCGAAAAAAGAGATGTCCCATCTTGTCGCAGTACGGATTTTTAAAATCATTTTGACGGTAACGGTTCTCTCGAGATCCGAACATGTGCTGGTAATGACGTAACTCCACTTCGCTCGCAGATTTAAAAAGAAAGAACAAGCTAGAGACATACTTATACAATGTTGTAGTACCTCAGTTCTAATATATGAATGCAAATAAAGAGAACATAGACGTGTTTAAGAAATTCTTCTAATGCGCTCACTATTGGGTGCTGTAGGTGCCTCCGTTTGCTAGAGTAGCAGATCTCTGCTATCGTGCTTGCTTCGCCAAGCTCCTGGGCGTCAGCCCTTGGCGTCAGTCGTCGCATACCTGGTCATGAATAGGCCGAGCTCTGTCAGTTCGATTCCGGAGCATTGACAAGATACAAACAAAAACGTGTGAAATACATTTTTATGAATTTCTCTGAGGCATTTCTCAAAAGAAGAGGAAAACTCTACAACTTAAAATGCATATATGATAATGATCAATAGATGAACACACGCTGAGGCTCTCCATGCGCTTATGTGTAACAGCTATAAATGTGGCCTTGTTGAAGCTTTGAGATACGGGAGAAGTGCACTCCGCAAATATTAGATGCAAAACCTGTAATGGGGCCGAGATTAATCAGTGAAAACAATGACGACACGAAACTGCCGAAGTGGGAATTCATTGTACCGGTGAACCATTTTTATACATATCTATAAATAATTGTTAATAAAATAAGTATTGATTACTTTGAAGAACTTTGATGGTTACGGCCTGCTATAAAGAACGTAAACGGACTTTGAATTTCTCAGCTTTCTCAACTTCCATTAGTCGTGAAATCTTAATACCTATATAGGACACCCAAATCACTTCGATTAGATTTGGTTACTTTTTCGAATTTGGTCAGGACTGTTTATTCTTTTAGATGACTTGGATGTTCAAGTGCACTTTAAAAAATTGTCCCGTATGCTTTATATATGTGCATTGCTACCAGGAGTTTGAGCCTCGTGCAAATAAGATAAGACTGGTATTGACTACGTAAACAATATACTGAAAATTATTAGTTATGCAGATAGTGCAGTCTTCTCCCCCTTTCTATCCCGGCAAGAAAGATCTAGCAAGCGAGGCTAACATACTATGGAAAGCAATTCTATAACTGAGTTTAATTAATATTCCTTGGAATACACACACAAAAAATAGCTTACTATTTCATTCAAACGAAAGACCCATTACAGTCTACCACCTATTTATTCCTCGACAGCTCTCATTTGACATTTTAGAAGGCCAAAAAGTCATGTTTGGAGGATGAACGAAAAGCAAAACGTATAGGCCCACTGCCTGGATAGTGTCGTACTTAATTTGCACTTTGTGATCGTTTGCATACTTGCATGCGCAGAAGAAGTTTTATAAACGAAATACCAGCCACACATCAAAACAGGCTACCTAAGATCGTTGATCAAAGTTTAACGCCGAGTTGGTGGAATGAACCTACCCTTTCCGTGCGCAAAAATGCTTGTGCTTTCAATAATAATAATAAAAAACGCCCGAGTCATTCTCACGACGCCATCTTGATCCCTGTGCTACGACCGCCAGCCATGTTTTTCTTGGTGCTGTTAAGGCATCTGCAAACGACGGCCTCGAACACTGTGGCAGAAATGAAGAAAAGAAGCTGTTTTTTTTTATCCGTGGCTCGTCAGTGTTGAGCGCCTGGGAAATATTGTTTCCACCACTTTATCACGCATATTTGCGAGACAAGTAAAGATAAAAAGATGCACGACCAAGCAGCTGAAAAAAAATCATATTTCGGCAGGGTATAGAGAGAAAAACGCGTGCGCAGTTTGCATTTCTTGAATGTGGATAATGCAGTTATTTCTATTTATTCTTCCTGAATCCGACCCTCGTGCTATTGTGTTTCCGCCCGAGAAAATTGAAAGCTTTGTCTTGTCAATACCGCCTGCGTGTGGGCTGCCTCTCCACACGCATTCGCTTCCGCTATGGGGGTAAGATTTCTATTATATCTTCCCGTTTGCGTTTACACAAGAAACCCATTCTTTGGTCGTACACGCTTGCGTCTTAAATATCGCTGTGGTATGACATGAAAACCTATTGCTTCTTAAAGGGGCCCTGAAAGGCGTTTTGAGCCCACTAAATGAACTAGCGCAATCGTTAGATTTGGTCGTCAACGTCATCAGTGCCAGGTATTAGGTACTCTTTTACGCGCAGCGGAAAGCTCACACTTTCGTTGCAAAGTTTGTCGCTTTTTTTTCTCACCCTTCCGTGCGTGTTTTTCGACGCCGCCATCTTCACATTTCTACGTCATCGCTTCCCAGATGTTCGTCATGAGCTAGACATCCTGCTATTGGGAGACTTTTTCACGCAGTTCCGGCAAAGAGATAAGTCGTCTGCTCAGCGTCGGCTCGCCGGCTGATCTGCCAGCGTAGGGCCGGAGTGCTTGGACATTTTACGACAAACGAAACAAGTGCAAACAAATGCTTAACCGTTTGTATTGAATGCAACACGGCCATAACACGACATGGATATTCTCTTACCTGAGTACCTTCCATAAAGAAAGCGTTGAAGCCCCGTGGCACTTCTTGCGAGCAATCGCAGAGAACACCCTGAGCCGAATGCGGGGGATTGACACACACATTTTATTCAACTTCAAAACAATCCAGAGATGCGTTTCGAACGAACACAACGTCACAACATGCGTTGCAAGTCTTAACCGCGATTGACAGACGATGGGTTGCCTCCTCCTGCCCGTCGTAAATTCGGCACTCACCTCGCGCGCGGTTTGCGGAGACGAACAGCAAGTCACTTAACTCTGGCGCACAAGCCGAGATGGCTTTTAGCCACGCACAATTCACACGCCCCATGCGAGGTTGATTCGTACGTCGCTCGAGAAAGATAATCCAGACCATGTTAAGCACTATCCACCCGCAGAAGCACAACGTGGCATTTCAATGCGAAACAAAGGCGTTCGCAATACACACACCATCGCCTCCTGTAATGCCAAACGCATCTCGCACTTCCCAATGGGACTGAGTGGTACGCCTGCAGTGCCCACATGTCGCGAGGTGGGGCCCCGAGCTGAACCGGGATCACGGAATTATAACGGACTTGTAGAGTGGTAGAGTAGAGAGAACACTGATTCTGTGTGCATTTCTTTCGCTGTCATTTATGAAAATGACTGCATATGTTTTGTTGTTTTACTTGGAAGTGACTACTGGAAGGAACAGCTAGAAAATTATGAGAAAAGAAAGATACAAATTCAATGCTGGTAAATACAAGCCAGTAGTTTGCTTTATATAAGGTTATTGACAACATGCTCCAAGTAAACGACGATTACTGGGACCCAGAAGACGTTCACAGCGAGGACAGATGCGGGAAAGATATCAGCCCTTCAATCGACCAGGCTGGTGGTTTTCGGGAGTTCGCGGTGGTTGAGACCAACGAAGCAGCCATCTTGTTACGGCCTGCGGCGAAAAAAGCCCAGCAAGCGATGAAAGACATCAGTGGCAATGCCTGCTGACATCCGCTGTTCAAGCGATTGAAACAGCTCACAGGCCTACAGCAGTAAATGATGAATGTGACACATTCGGGAACTAATTCCGGAAACATTGCGTCAAATTCCTCCATGGCCTCTGCGCCAGAATGTATCGTGAAAGTGAACGAACTGTAGTTAATTATTCAGCCTCTATTGAGGTAGAACTAGTTGAGTGTGAAAGTGCTGGTTCTGCATAGGCAACTACAACTGCCTCCACATAGCTGTCGCCTCTCATCTGGTTCTATGCAAGGCCCTCAACATCAATAAAGAAGTGAAATAAGCCCAGCCTCACTTCACTGATTTGTGATGAGCCTCCACTGCCAGTTGGCCTGGCCCTCCCTTCAGAAGTAGTGCCGGGAAGTGTCTCTGACATTCCGTGCCTATTTGATCCAGTAGCTACCTTTTTTCGGCAGCTCGAGCAGGCCCCGAATTGGTTGGCCTGCTCCCTCCAAGCACCCCTGCGGATGTGTTTCGCACACAAAGCTAGAAAAGTAGAGAGGATAAACATCTTTCTCGAGCAGGCCCCGAATTGGTTGGCCTGCTCCCTCCAAGCACCCCTGCGGATGTGTTTCGCACACAAAGCTAGAAAAGTAACCAGTAATTTGTTTAAATGACTCGAAAGCAATGGTGATTTTACACAAAGACACGTATTTTCAAACCAGAGAGCCGAGTAAACCACCTGTGCATTTGCGTGTGCAAGCGGTATGGTATGGATGACGAGTATATCGGGATAGCACGCAGTGGTCGTGAGCAAGAGTTATAAAATGCACTTAGGCTGGGCGCCGTAGACATACTGCTCATGGTTTGCGTGAGAAGCAGGGGTACAACTAAAGAGGTGCTCAAGTGTCGGCACACCTGCAATTGTGAGACACCCCACTTCTCCAAAAAAACTTGCATTGCCTCAGTGAGTTGTATATTTTCAGCAAAAGACTTCAAAGATGCGCCCATTGCAAAAATTTCTCCGGTCCCTTGCTTTGATGAATTGAATTATTGGAGTTATTTTTCTTGTTTTCAAAAAGATGTCTCCACCATTTTGCACTCGTCAACCAAACATAAACCCTGTAAACAAGTAATAAACAAGTATTATTTTGCCATTTTAATTCAGGTTTTTGACTACTTCCAAAGTTTATAACTGTCTGCATGTAAATGCCAGTGCAACTGCATCAAGAAAGATCTTTCTGACATTAAAAATTGGGCAAAAAAGAAGCGTTAACGCAGGCTGGTTCATTCTTGTGGTTCATGCTACATCCGCCACGTGCACTTCCGAATAAAAATAACTTAACCCGTCTTTGCAACCATTCCTATATTTGTTCAAGTGTGTGCACAAAAGCTGTACTTGCTGTTCTGCCCTGCACATTTCCCTTCGCCAAAACAACATGCCATAGACGCCAGGACAGGTGACAAGTGCTGTGATCTCTTGCTATTTTTCTGTTTTTCATGAGTTACTTTCAGCGAATGAGTTTGGTGAACAAAGTTGTCCATATTTCTGAACGGTGTTTTAAGCGGTCATAGTGTCTTCGATCTCTACATCATCAGACGGGCAGTACGGCTGTATGGCACACTACCTCGACCGGAGGTAGTTGTGCATATCCACCCGTGGCCAGCACAATGTTCCTTGCCCTTTCTGGCATTTGAGGCAGGGGGGCTCTGTTGATTTGCCACTTGCGGCACATAAACCCAAATGCATTTTCCGGTGTCAGGGATACCCTTGAGAGACTGGAATAGAAGTAGCAAAGAAGATCGGATAAGATTTTAGTACTCATGTCCACATAAAGAACAAACAACACCTAAAAATGGCTGACTGCTCCGCAGGGGCAGTGCCACCATCGGCCAAGCCAGCGTTCCAGCGCCGGGCAAGAATATGACAGGAGGGGAGACGGAGGGGAAACTGGTGGCAAGTGAAGAAAGTGCACGATCATTGCCACTGCCGGGCTAAAAAACAAGCGCGCGTTCAGTGTGCGCATGCTCAATCCACTCCGGCTGTGGCTACGGAGCAGCCGCGGAATGGCGACGGGATTTCTCAGGGCCGCCGAAACATTGCGTGGCCGAAGCGAGCGTGCGCGCTCTACTTCGCTTCCGTGGGGTAAAAAGCCCACATTCGCGATTTTTTAATTTTCGGTTGCTAAAGCGGCCAAATGACCGGGCAACGAAAGTATGGTGCTTGTTTTTTTAAGGTCTAAGCAATCTTGGCCGAGTAGCAACGCCAAAAACAAACCGGTACACACAAATAGCGTGAAAGCAACGACCGTGTAACGCCCGGTAGAGAAAAAACACAATTGACGATGCTACACCTCTAGTCATTGTGAGGGTGTAAATATAGATTACTGATTCACTGAAAAAAAGTTAAAATTAAGGAAAACGGCGCAGCAGTGCTCATGCATTGTTGGACCGTTCAGGAATATTTTACATAATTTATGACCACTGGTTCGTATTTCATTTTCTGTAATTGGTGTTCTGACCTCTGCTAAGGTCAGATCACTAGGAGCCCATATAACTTTGCAGTCTAATGGGTGTGAGCACAGTTCTCTTTTTGTGCTTTGTGAATGGCCGGGATGTATGTCAGGTGTACAGTGAGCGTTGTCAGGCTCACGCTAATGTATGAAGAAAATAGCTCACATTTCGGCGTCAGAAAAAGACGTAAGAAAAACATTGGTCACCATCCCGGCCTGTGAAAGTGGATGTCCAGCAAAGCTGCTGTAAACCACTACAAATGATTATGGAGGAGGGTATGAAATGTTTCTCGTCGTCTCGGCGGGCTTGTCGCTTACAGTAGGCTAGTGTAACTGTGCAAGAGTGCTGAGTACCGGATGTCTTTTCTTTTTTCTGTGCCGCCGTAGGTGCGGCAAATGAGAAAAACAGCATGGAAATTCTGAAGGGCAAGCAGTCTTTCCATTAGTTACAGCATTGCGGCGGTGGTCAAAGCTTCACCATCAAACGTTGCCACATCTCTCAAGCAAACACAAACTCTGTAGACTAGGAGTCTTACACCGTTGCAATTCAGGTTCTGAACCATTCCTATCATTAGCCTGTCCATTAGTGAATGTTAGTGCTACTAATTGACACAAGGGCCCTCCTGGCAATAAAAACTGGGCACAAAGAAAG
Source organism: Haemaphysalis longicornis (assembly GCF_048455015.1). Lineage (NCBI taxonomy): Eukaryota > Metazoa > Arthropoda > Arachnida > Ixodida > Ixodidae > Haemaphysalis > Haemaphysalis longicornis. Next base: position 124,840,709 of record NW_027526361.1, read on the forward strand.
CGTTAACACATGCTGGTTTATTTTTGTGTCCCCTGCACCTATTAACCAAGTATTGGTTACTTCAGAAAAGAGAGTTTCTATTGGTATGTTTTGATAAAGCCTCCTTAACCAACTGACAGTTGGGATTGATGAGTCTCAGTAAGAAAAGTGTTTAGTACCTTGTGGAAATAGTGGAAATAGCCTTGGGAGAGGTGGGTACTGTATTTATTGCGGTAAGTCTGCCACCAACAGTTTGTGGTAAAAATGAGAACGTCAGTACCCTACTGATTGGCCGTGGTAAAAATCGAAAGAATTTCATTTCCAGAGGAGGGTTAGTGTAAGTATGGGCACAGTTCACAACGTTACACTTTGGTCGCAAATGAAGAAGTCCCCGTGTCTTCTTGAGGGGTCATGTCTACTGCGCGTGGGCCTTCGGATTCCACTTCGGCTAATGTAAAGCTTGTAGTGTAAGACAAACAAGACACACGCAAAATTGCTGTCACCGCGAAGCAATGAAGATGGCTGATTATAAGGGAAGACCTTGTGTCGCGCTTGCGCGAACAGCTGGCTGATGACGGATGCACTGGGGGAGATCGTTTTGTGCATGCGAAGTCCCTTTGCTCGTTTCGCCTCTTTCTACCGTGATAAGGCGCTGAACAACCCGTCGGTCGACGCTCCCCCGGTATTATTAAAAAAATATTCCAACGCCTTCCCGCGAGGGGAACACGAGTAAATGCAGAGCATTGGGGGTCGTTAACGCCGCGTAAAGTCGCGTTAGGGTGGGTAGTTGGGTCATAGTTGCGTTGGTGTTGGTTTGGGGTAGAGAGAGGAGAGTAAAGTCGCGTTAGGGTGGAGCGAGCGTCAACCAAGGAAGGAAGGAGCAACGCAGTGACTGAAGCACGAGCGACCGCTAGCCGCTTTATATTTGCAGCGCGCGCAGTAGTTGGAGAGCAGTACGGGAAGGGGAGGGGGGGGGGGCGCATATGCAAGCAGCGCGCGCCCTTCCACACCCCACCGCGCTGCTATCACGCAGCTGGTACGCCGAGATCGCGACGGAGCGAACGGGCCGGCTACGACGCATGCGCGCGCCAGCTGCTGTTGAGAGAGAGGAAGGAAGGAGAGGCGCACCTGCTGCGGACGCGAAACTGTTGACACCGTCCGACGCAGGAACAGGCGAGGCTAAGAAATGCTCTGCATTTAAAAGTCGGCGGCTGTACCTCTGCACTGTTAATCGTTTTAGATTCGCCTGCATCTCATTCAGTCGCCTTGTCCCTCCTTACGGCGTTGTTGTCCGTCCACACCCCTCCCCCATTCTCCTCGCCGCACTATGCATTCCCCAGGTATTTCTCGGGCCCTACAGTAAACCGGTTATAAAAACCTTATTTAAGGACCTCTAATAAATTACCAGCAAATGTTAGGCCTGCACTGTCTAATTATTTATCGGCTTATAGCTGTAAGTTGTAACTGCATTTTTGTGAATATATCGTTCTTGTACTTAAAGCTGAAACTCGAACCACGGAACTGAAGCGTAAAGTATAAATTATAAGTGGCGGAATTATAGTTATGATTGTATTATAAACATATACAGTAATTGCTTAGTGTGTATATTTATTGCTACAAATTTATTCTGCCATATTTTGTTGATTCATGTGAAGAGAAAATGCAGAGTACACAATTGAAACGCAATGAAATAATTTATGTAGCCACTATACTTAGTTAACATAGTGGAACAACACGATATGAACCTGCGGACCCACCCTTTGAGCCATAAGTTTAGGGAGATGCCTTCATCCAGCTGTAGACATAAATAGGCTGATAATAATAACCATAACAATAGTACTGATAATAATTATAATACTCACACTAATATTAATATTATAATAACAACAACAACGCAGGCAATCAAAAGCTAATAAAAAGAGTGCGGATGGGCTTACACTGTCCCATTAATTATTATATATGTTGCCTCATATACATTTTCCTGCATACCGTGCTATCACTTGCGCTAAAATGTAGAACACACGATCGAAATGCATTAAATCAATAACTCACGTATAAAGAAACGTGTGTAGCTAATGTAGACATTGGATTAATTACCTGATACTCTGCCGCGCATTTCATGCGTAATTCACGAGTCAAAGAAGACAATCAGAATATAATAAACAAATAGTGCACGTGTAGCCACTGAAATTATAAAGCTACTGCTACAACCGCATCCTGCTATCTCGTGCAAGCGTAGAAAAGCAAAACCAGCAGCATGCAGATCGTACCTTTCGTCCGCCGGGATCCAAACGAATTTTATGCGGCCTGGCGTGAAGAATTTCGACACCACTCAGTTCAGCACGATCTGTGATGACGGCGCGAATCCATTCATGCGTCTGTTTCGATGAAACGAAATATACGGTGAAAAAATCGGCCCTCGGAACACCGTGGATCGTAGCATGCCTGTGGGCGCGACAAGAAACGCCCCTTTTCAGCGGTGCGAAGTAGAAAGGCGCAGTTCCCGTTTTCCACTCCTGGTGGCGCTCGTATTTTCGCAATCTCGAACTGCAACTTTTAAGTTCACTTGCATATTAAAAACTCCATAATTAATAAGTAACCTTGTAATAAATATAAAATGCAACAACAACGTTCATTTATGCTCGTATGTAGTACAGCCCCAAACTTTAGGATCGCGGCAGTCACGCGACAGAAAAACGGCGGAGTTTCATCCCCCTGGCTGAACTTCGTCAGCGTGAAGCCGCCCAAGATGCGTCGCATCTCCACAGGGTTCCCCTCGCGGGAAGGTGGGGTACTTTTTTTTGTACAGAGCTGTTAACAATATAGGCGACTGAATGGCGTGTGAAAGTAATAGATAAAGCATACAAGTCTAAGTGCGAGTCCCTACTCTAGCCTTTTCGGCCCTTCAAGGCTTACCCTAAAAGACTTGTAATTTCGTGTCACTACTCACTGACACAAAATTTTCGCATTACGTTTTTCTCGCTACTACGGGTGTCCACTACACCTGTGATCATAGAATGGCACATTAGATGGTCGATCGTGGCGTTAATATTTATTTACACCCTTGTTAATTTGTGCCAGTTTCGGTTTCGACGAAACGAACACCGAAGTGGCCGTCATCCTTGAGGGCGCTCATTACATCACCGTTCTCGTCGCGGACGGTCGGTCACGACGCGCCCACCGGAAAAAGAGAGGGGCCCTGCTCTCAGAAAGGCTTGTTCGCACACACCTGCGTAGCGTGAGGTAAGTCCCGAAACTGTGATGCGATGCAGAAGGCGAAGCAACGCGCGCCAACAGCAGCTAACGCTTTGGCTACGTAACGGGAGAACTGGGGTGCTATTCGAGAAGGCCCGAGATTGAGCGAAACTCGCGACACAACGAGCTCTAGCGACGCCCACGTAACGTAATGATAATATTTCGAGGCGGAGCTGAAGCGCTTTAAAAATGGGATTCGTTTTATTTGCTGATTATTGGGGTGACGTAATCGGTCCAGAGCAGCGCGTTCCAAGGAGGCGCGACTAGGGCGTGGCGCGTTTTTAGGGGCGAAGCTCCTTAAGGCGTGGGTTTGTCCACCCTCGACGTATGTATGTAGCCACCTCTAGTTTAGTTCTTGGATTGTTTACTAGATAGCGTGGCTACCTCTAGTTTAGTTCTTGGATTGTTTACTAGATGGCGGTACTTGTATATGATGAAAAGATGCGCTTGGATTGGCGTGGCTACCTCTAGTTTAGTTCTTGGATTGTTTACTAGATGGCGGGGAGCGTTGTAATAAAATCCGTTCGCTGTTGGCGCGCGCTCGGAGTCGCCCGATGGATAAAGGCCGACCTCCATGCAGCGAAATGTAGGCGAAAAGGCGGCGAACGTCGCCCGGCGGCGGCCGCTCCGCCTCCGGCGTCGAAAATACGGCTGTTCGTCGGCGATCTACGCGAGCTAGATGTCGAACGCGCGGCGGCGAACGCGACCGGAAGCGGCAAACTGCATTTTGAGGCCGCAGCCAATCACAGCCTTGTACTTCGTTGTACTTCCTGTCCTGTCTTCCATCGGCGGCGTTCGCCGGGTCACGTTGCATGGAGGTTGGGGTGGACGAAAACTGAGCGGCGCGTCAAACCACGGCGTCCGCCGCGCCAAGTTCGCCGAGAAACTTCGCTGCATGGAGGTCGGCCTTAAGGCTGCAGAGCGGCGAGCGCGCAAGGCGGCGGCAGCGCGTGCTCGCAGACAGAATCCCGATGTGCGATTCCGCGAGGCAGAAGCGCTCCGTGAAGCTGCGCGACGCCGCCGCCAAGATCCTGCCGTACGAGAGCGGGAGGCCGAAGCGTGTCGTCTGGCTGCGCGACGACGCCGCCAAGATCCCATCGTTCGAGAACGTAAGGCCCAAGCGTCACGGCAACGGCGCGAGGACCCTGCCGTACGCGAAGCGGCACCGCTGCGGCGCGAAGAGGATCTCCAAAACGCCAGAGAACGGGAAGCGACCAGAAAGCGCGCGTATCGTCAGGCAGACAAAATAAAAGTTGATTTGTATATATACACACACAGTGTTTCTCACGTCTTTCTTGATGATGTAGTGGGCGAACTTTCACTGAAGAGTCACGGTTTTACCGATGATTTCCCCTCAGGAGCTTCGCCCACTCATCATCATTCACCCCGTGGATATGCTGTGAATTTTTTTATTCCTGTCTCTCGTTCCAATGCTGCACCGGTGGCTACTGGGGGCAAGCAAATCCAACTACATTACTTTATCGCGCTTTTATTTTAATAATCTGCATTTCAATACAAAGTTCATTTATTTTTTAGGCTTTCTTATGAGCTTTTTGTTTGAAATTTGCCATCCTAAGCAGCAGTTCCTGCCCATTTCTGCCGTCGGTGGCAAACAATGCAATCACGTGACTAGGGCCGACTGGCAAAAAAAGAAAGCGAGTGATGAAAACGCGCCACATTCAAAGTACTTCCTGCTCGGTGTTACTGAAACCGTCCGTCCGCTTTCAGATACGACATTTTCTAGAACCACTTCAGCCTGCTTACATGATTTGAAGGCGAAAGCTTGGCGATTCTTAGTAACAACTGATACATTGTACTTGCGCTACTTATTAGCAACTTATAATTGTACGTGCGGTAGTTTTAATTAATAGATTGCACTTGCGTATTTTGCCTCGCTTTTACTCTTTTTCGTTCGGCATGAGTTTTGGCAATCGACGGGCTTCTTTTTTTGCTGTACCGCGTTTGCGTCAGTTTCTTCTCTTTAATTTTGTAGTGAACTCGCCAACAAGAAGACTGGCACACAGCACAGCCTCCCTTTAATCGTGGTTCTGCGCAGCTTGTGTGCACCTGTCATTCTCATGTGTCATCACGCTCACGTGTCACGCATTATTCTACAACTTTTATTTTCCAATTCACAGTTTTGTGAATTTTCAAGACGGAGCCCATTCGCTCCTCAAAGCTCTCAATTGCGGGTAATTCACCCATTTGGCCATGTGCTAGGAAAAAACGATTAGCAACATGCACAGCTTTTCAAATTTGTTTCCTTTATTTCCCTATTCTCTTCACAACTCTTGTTCGACGGAGCTTTCCACAGTCGTTGGTTTTTTTTTTTTTTTATGAACTATATACCTACACTTTTTTTCTTGCGTAACGCTGTTTCTTTCGGTCTCAATCTTCCCTTCACAAGGTTTTCATTCTCCGCTTCCGGCCAGACGACAAAGACGCTGGACAAATCCCATAATAGCCACACGCCGTTTATTATAACTATTTTGCGTGTAAAGTTTTCGCAAGAAGGGTGTAACACGAAACACCTTAAGAAAACCGTCTGCCACGCTGACGATAAATGTAGCGCACGGTCATGCAACGCCACATCGAAAAGTTTTTCTAGCAGACGATAATGGAAGTACGTACGGTCACTCAATGGAAACCTTCTTTCCATTGAGCGGTCGCGACCGTGGTCACGACTGCAGCGTACGCTCTGGCTGCAGACGGAAAAATGCATGGTAGAACCTGCGGAAGCCATGTCCGGCTAACCACCGCGAAAAACTTGTCTGCAGTAATCATATACCGCGCACACCGGCTGACTGTCGACTGGGGGCAATCGCTGGTGTGGTCGCTACCAACGCTTCCGTGGAAGGTGTCCATCGCGTAAAACCGCAGCGCATGCAGCACTTGCTCGTCGGCAGTTATGAAGCGAAAGCCGCCTCAAAGTCGTCGCAGAGACGGTCGGGTGTCAGATGGCGGCACAGCCAATGCACAGTACTTTCGAGAGACGAAAAAGGGCTTGAAAGTCCTCCGCCGCTAAAGGAAAAACTCTGTCGGCATAGATATATGCCTGCTACGGCGACCGTGAACCATGATCCACGCCGCAGCAGCCGCCAAAACGAGCATCCCGAGTTCAACTCGGCCGCGCAATATCTCTCCCGAGTTTATTCCGAGTTCTAGTGTCAATCACACGCACCCAGCCCATTCGTGGGCGCGGCGTAGCGACCGAAGCCCCACCGAAATATGGCTACCATGCATGGCGTCCACATCGCCGATGGGGTAGCATAGCAGCCACGAATTCACTTGCATTAGATGCTCCGGTTGCAAAGCCTAGCAAAAAACAATGACCGAATGGCTCCCAGGCCACCGTAATTCAAAAGTTACCACAATCAAAGGGCGGGGGGTTCGGTCCAAACAAAGTGCTCGCTCTAGTCCCGACGATAGGAGCAGCCAAGACGACAGGATTTTCCCACGGCAGCCGTATTTATGCACAGCAAAAACACAATCGACGACAGATGACACACCTTCAACGTCTAAAACGCAATCTTAAAATGATGAAACACGCTCATGACACGCTAAATAGGGGCAATGTCCGATACTACTACCGCCGTCCGCACCTAAACAAAGCCGGTCAGTCTGACAGTCGGGAGAGGAGTACGTTCCTTTCGCTAGAGTGAACTTCCTCGCTTACTTGTTTTGGTCTTGCGCTGAGCTGCACTGGAGCCACCATCAAATCTATTGGCAAACAGATTTCAGAGGAAGAACAGAACACCGGGAAAGAGAGAGAGAATCAACTTTACTGAGCTCGAAACTTCGATGGTGCGTGCAGGCACCAGACGTGATTCACGGGACCCATATGTCTCCAGCAACTCCTGGCCCTGGCCGTCAGTGCGAGCTGCACAACAGTGCGGGGCTGCACAACAAGGTCTCCCACCGCTCGGGTGGTTGGGGATTGGGGGTGTTGGGGGGAAGGCGAGGTGGGGGGTTCTTGAGGTCTTTGCACTCGGCTATGATGTGTGCCAGAGTGCCTCTTTCGTTTTGCAGAAAGGGCAGAGGACGTCGTGCTGCGCCGGGAACATTCGGTGTAACAGAACGGGATGCGCTAGCGATCCCGCCTGCGTGCGCCGCAGGATCGTTTGCTGTTGCCTGGTTAACTGCGGGTGCGGTTCGGGAAGTTTGCACTTCGCGTTTCTGTACATCCGAGTAATGTCTTTAAAACTCGACACGGGATACGGTAGCTCAGCCGGCTCGTCCTCGGCCCGGATGGGCGTTGCCTTCCACCTTCGAGTGAGCCGGTACCCACACGAGCTCGATGGCTCGTCCCGGAGGCTTGTGCCTGCAGAGAATGGCTCGCGCCGCGGTAGAGATCACTCCCCTTCGGAAGCTTCCGTAGGCTGACTTCGAATCCGTGACCACGGTGTCCACGCTCGGTTGCTCGAGTGCGAGGGCCACGGCTGCTTCTTCCGCAACGGCTGGGTCTGTCGTCCTCAGCGACGCGCTGACGATGAGCTTGTCGATGGACGTGGCTACCGCCGTTGTTCGGTCGTCGTGTTTTCTGAGCGAGTCATCCGCGTAGAGTACCCTAGGGTTCTCCTCCAGCTGTCGGGCCAAGCCTTGGTTCGCGCGGTCCGCCTCCCTTCGTCCTTCCCCAGTTGCATGTTCCTGGGGAGTGGCTTGGTTTGAATGGCCTCTTTTCACTGCTCTGGAAGGGCCGCCTTGTTTGGCAGTGGTACTATCTTCCATCCTATTTTCCGTAGGACGACCCGGCCGTGCTCCGTTTGGCTTAGCCGTACCCTTTCGTTGGCAGGTGAGCCTCGTTCAGCCCCTCCACCGTGTTGTTGGCGCCCATGTTGAGCAGTTTCTGCGTGGACGAGTACATCGGCAGGCCCATTGTCTGCTTGGTTGCTTTACGCAGCATCGTGTTCAGGGTGTCTCTGTTTGCCTTCGTTAGCTGGAGGTACGGGGCAGAGTAGGTCACCCTCGGCACGACGAGCGCCCGCACTAGGCGCATTGCGACGTATTCTTTTAGGCCTCTGTTATGGTTAGAGACCCTTCGGATCATGCTTAATAACTGTTCCGAGGTGTTCTTGATCTTCGTGACGGCCGCGTACGCTCATCCGTCGCTTTGCAGCAGCAGACCCAGGATTCTGATCTGTTGCGTCGGTTTAATGGCCTAGCAAATCCAACTACGTGGTGATGGTCACTTTCGGCGGACGTTCCTTCTTGGGTCGTTCCGGCTGAACCATGAGCATCTCCGATTTCTGGGGAGCGCAGCTCAGCCCGCAAGTCTTTGCATATTCGTGTACGGTCATTGCAGCCCTCTGCAAGGCGTCCTCCGCCCAGGCATCGGACCCGGCTCGGTTCGGAAAATCAGAGCCGCCCCCCGCCGCCTTACAGGGCGGAGCTTTAAAAGAAGGCTGGGGCCAGGGCGGAGTTTTAAAAGGAATAGCTGGGTTATCTACTTTGAACAACGGAGTGCACATTGTTACTCGATTCTAGACGGCGCTGCACGCGGATGTTCGTGCCAGCTGTGCTTTTTCAACGTGAGCGGCCTCAACTGGGCGCGCTAATAATGGTAACCGTGCTCCGCGCGATTGCGCCGGTATCGCGTGAGGTTTCTCGGATGCTGCACTATCACTACTTTGTTAACTCGAGCAGCTGGAAACTAGGGACCCAGCTATCTCGGGCCTTCTGGAAACGCGAGCATCTTGGGGCGAGGCGCTCAGCGCGTTATTCAGATGCCGATGTGAAACGGGTATCTGTTCTGAGTTTTCTCGTGCGTGCAAAAAACAAAAGTAATTTAAAACATGTGATACTCAGGTGTGACTGTCGCAACTTCCTGGGCGATATCTTTATATACATAAGAAACTTCTTAACTATTTACATCAGGTTCGAAATTTCGTGCAAGTACTCCTTTAAAGGGAGACTGAAATAATTTTTTCAAGCTTGTTTTTTTTTTAATTGCATAGATTGACTTAAGGAAACTTCCTTTCATTGTTTATCTGGTCGGTAAAGCCGTATTTAATATACAAAGCCTGAAGGGTGAAAAAAAAGTATCCATTCCTCCGCTTAACCGCGACGATGGTTGAAAGCGAAGCTATTTTGCGACAGATTCTTTGGTTGTCGTTTGAGTACTTTAGCCTTCACTTTCTGGGGTATTTATGTTCAGGTGTTTTTGTTTCCTGCGCTTGGCGGTGGTAGCCAGCGCCACTCGGACTACTCGGGGTGAAGGGGACCTTCTTTTTAACCCCCGGGCCGTCACTCGAGCGCCTACGATATGTCGAGAGTGGTCGACCAGCGTTGAACCCTCTGAAGCTCCCTTTGGCACCAAGACTTCCAGAACAGAGGCACTCGCTATGCATGTAGCGAATCAGAATGGGAAATGAGGGGCTCGTTGAAAATAAGACAGAAATAAGAATTGGCAGTCAAGAAAACATCGGAAAGCAAAGGGGAGGGTGTAGTTGGTCAAGACCAACTACATCCAACTACAACCTCTACATCTCCAACTACAACCTCCAACTACAACCTCTACGACCAACTACATCCTCCCCTTCGCTTTTCGAGGTTTTCTTGACTGCCAATTCTTATTTCTGTATTATTTTCAACGAGCCCCTCATTTCCTATTCTGATAGCGAGGGCCTCTGTTCTGGCAGTCTTGGTGCCATAGGGAGCTTAAGAGGGTTCAACGCTGGTTGACCACTCTCGACATGTCGTAGACGCTCGAGTCATGGCCCGGGAGTTAAAAAGAAGGTCCCCTTCACCCCGAGTAGTCCGAGTGGCGCTGGCTACCACCCCCAAGCGCAGGAAACAAAAACACCTGAACATAAATACCCCAGAAAGTGAAGGTTAAAGGATCCCCGCCTGTAGCGTAGTGGTTATCGCACCAGACCGGTATTCTGGAGGTCGTGGGTTCGGATCCCACCTGGCGGGCATTTTTTCTCCACTTTCTTATTATATATATATATATATATATATATATATATATATATATATATATATATATATATATATATATATATATATATATATATATATATATATATATATATATATATATATATATATATATATATATATATATATATATACATATATATATATATATATATATATATATATATATATATATATATATATACATTTAATATATATATATATATATATATATATATATATATATATATATATATATATATATATATATATATATATATATATATATATATACACATATATATATATACATATACATATACATATACATATACATATATATATATATAGATGAGTATTTCTTGTTCAAATACCCTGGGATATCTAAAGACTACTGACTGCCTCGCTTAGGCGGGTAAAGCCATCGCAAATGTGTGGTCGTGCTCCTAACTGCCGTGTTCGTTCTCCCTTTTCGAGAAGAGCTTCCTGTACCTTGGTTTTACGATTTACGATACAGGTTTGAGCTGAGTTTAATTTCTTAGTACCTATGATAACTTCGCTGTCTCTTCTCAGTTTAACTGGCCCTCGATTCCTTCCTCGTCTACCAGTTGCACTTGCATATCCAGCTTACAGCTCCAGTGAAGCGAAGTCACCGAAGCGCTGCATGTGCCCTTGTGCGGAGCTGGTTTGACTTCATAGACTGTTCTATGATTTATACAGTCTACAAACTAACAAACTAAAGCCACATTTTTTTGGGGGCACAGACCTTGTAGTGGCTGTTTTGATTGAGCAATTAAATTGCGACGAGCTGCCGACGGCTGTATAACAGACTCCCTTTGGGGGTCGGCGAGCCTAGCAGCCAAACCAAGCCTGGTACAGTAAGCGTCACGCGAAACGTCCTAGGAAATAAATAATGAAGATTCAGAGAGGAAGACCACACATTTGATTTGATTTGTCGTCCAAATAAGTCGTAACCGCTACGACAGTGGTCGCAACATAGCCTAGGGCCTCCAAACTTGAATTTGCGTAAGTAATTTCAGAATGTTTACAAATCACGCACTGTTCATTTAAAGTACAAAGAATGAGGTGTCTCCAATATAGTTTCGTGAGAGTGTTTTTGGGTTTGGTCTGAAAAAGTGTGAAATGTAAAAAAAAACCTTTGTTAAAAGCGGAATTTAAGGAAAGTAAAGCAACGTATTCACGATTAGATGTCGCCTTTAGAAAGTTGGTGTCAAGTTTTTACTGAACCTATTAGGATTGAAACGCAGATTCTCCTTTTTGTATCGAAATACAACGTATTCTGTTGATGGTGCAGACATTACCCGAGGCCGCTACTATTTTCGTGAACGATATTGACTACAAACAGTTGAGAGTGCTGTAATGGCTGTCTGTACGGCATTTTGACACCACTAGGAAACATGATAGCCCAATCAAGACACCCACCCTCTTTCTGGGAGGCGCTGCACGCCTTTTCAATAATTGTCAGCATACGGCTCGCGTACACAACCGAGTGTTCCTCGCTGACAGCATCTTCCTGACACAAATGTGGCAGCCTTTCTAACACAATTCAAAATTTTAGATACAGGTGCCGTGTGCGGTTTATAAATGTTTCGGTAACATGGAAGAAGTAAATTACGCATCTCTACAGACAAAAGACATGCTCCCGGTTCATACAATGATAGTGCCGGGCATTTTAGAGTTTTGGGTCCTTTTTATCAGATAGCGAAATTACAAACACCCCGCGGTGATAACTGAAAGCCGTTGCTTTAAGTATAGCCTTTGTATTCTTGGGTAAATTATAAATGCCGTAAAACCCGCTCACGAACTCTTTTGGGGGCTATGTAAAAAAACATTTAAGCACTTGCTTGTGGTGTTCAATGCGTTATAGGGAACCTAATGACCATCGCTTTTTTGTCGACTCGAACATTCGGTTTAGTTTATGATCGCTCAACCCAGGGGGTTTTTCGCTTTATTGAGTTCACAAAAATCCGAGGACAAATGATGCACTCGCTCATTTCGTCCAACGACGTAGGGTGCGCGGATCACGGTGGCTAGTGGAACCCGGTTCTGAAAAAACATGGAGGAATTTCGCAGGCCCGCAAATGCCTTTTTACGTAAAGCCCAGAATTACGTTTGCGACGTCTCTGCCAGTAATGTTTGATGTAGCGTGTTCAAGTCGTTGGACTGAACGTTTATAGCGCTAAACGAAATCCCTATCTGTGCAGATATTGCGCAAGGTTTCAGACTCGTGTTCGGTGGAATTTTCTGTAGAACAGTTTTCGAGAGGGTGCCCCCTTAAGTGTTTCTGTTGCTGATAATTTCAGCCAACGTCATTCTCGTATGCGGTCTAAACTCGGTATTCAAACATTCCAAGAGGTGTTCGGCATTCCGCGGTTGGATCCCTCGTGCTTGGTCCTCTTCCAAATGAGCTGCTTGTTCCCGAGTACGGTCCCGTCACGTCCTTGTATTTCTCGTGCTTATTCTTCATAGCGTCACTTCTTGCACTGTCCCTGCCTGGATGCCATAAAATGCAGCTTTTCTTCTTTTCCCGCTCCAGCACTGCTGGTATCAGCCCAAAGATTTTCTTAGCCAGACATGGTCGCTCCCGCTTAGCATTCCGGCGTCCTGGTTTTGCTTTTGTGAGTGGTTAGTGTGTTGAACACGGCAGCACGGCGGCTCCTTACACCACCTGGTACATTTCGTTTGCATGACTCTGCACCAGTGTGGCCAAAAAGAAAGTTTTTGACTAGCACGCCTCGCATATACCGGGCTTGTTTTCTGTTACAAGCAACGCAGCCGTCATGTAGTGTAGGCTGTAGAGCAAAACTCTACATGACGCTGCCGTCATGAAGAGTTTTTGTCTTCTTCTGTTTATTGTCTTTCTGTCGTCCTTCTTAAATTCGCGATCTGAGTTTTACCGAAAATGCACCAACTTGCCAAACAGTCTGTTTGTAGTAATATTTTGTAAGTGATGCCTTCGGTTATGATTTTGGTTTTCTCCTTGTTTAGCGGTTTTATTCGTTTTTCTCATCCTTCCAAACTCCTTCTTTCCTTTTATTGGTGTCCGCTTATTTGTAGGACATTTCCTTTCCTCGTGAAAGGAAATGTCGGGAATTTTCATATTGGGGATTTAGTGAGATATCTTTCTAATTTACAGACACCTGAGTGATTATGAGGAACATGGCTCGGTGCTAGAACCCTGTGACGACATTTGACGAAGTCCTCAATAAACACAAAAGCTGTTCCCGCCGCTTACACGAACGAACCAGTCGTGTAGTGGGCAAGGCGCCTGCGTTGAAAAGAAAGGACTCAGTTTTCAATTTCAATACCAGAAAGGATTATATAACGTACTGAAATATATTCACGCATGAAGCGTAATATTATTCTTATAGTATTTATCTCCAGCGGAGAGAAGTTGGCGCATGCAGGTTTTACGGGCACACAGGCATGCTTCTTTGTTCCGTACAGAAAAAAATGCTGGCGGAAAAAAATCGCCGTTCTTAATGTGACATCGGTAATTAGAGCAGTACTCACTCCTCTATTACAAGGTGTGCTGCATGTTTCATGGTTTAAAGGCAAGAGAGCGGGCTGTGTGTCTCTATCAGGCAGGAGACTGGGTTCGCGGGCTTGGCTGATGTGGGGAGCTGACTGACAGCTCTACACTGCTCGTGCTAGAACGCTATCGAGGGAGCATTGGGCAATGGGTAGCGTCAGTGGCGGGCGGTGTTCCGACAGTATGAGGTCTCACGGGGGCTGCTGGCTCACTGAGGGAACGTTTGAGGCAAAAGGTGAACTTTGGGTCCAGAGGCGATTCATTGCGTTCACAGGCACACATAGATCATCCACATTCATCAAGACAAGGGGAGGCCAGAAAATTGATGCCTGCACTGACCTTAGCTTTATCGAATGAATCATGTGCACGGAATGAACGACGCCAGACCTCACAACTATTCATGGCGTTCACGCTTTCCGGGTACCACGTGCTAGTCCTCTCAAAGCGGAGCTCTGCGCCATCGTTCACGCATCAGGCCTCGCCATGTATGGCTTACGTCGTCTGCCCCACCCTTAAATCCCATGCTTCAAGACTCCTACCCTCAAACCACTTCCTCGCTAAATATTTCGCCAGATCACTGCCCTCAGCCGCACTACCATGACAAGGGTACAAACTGGCCGCCGGGCCATGACGAGTCCTCACACGGGAGCTGTATAGCTCGCACGGCTGCACAGAAGACCCTAGGGTTACGCATCTCCGCAGCTTTCTCCTTGTCGACAACCGCACTTGCGGCCTCTTCATCGCTAGCGGTGCGAATCACTCGGCACAGAAACAATGAAAAAGAAAACTCGCCCACAAACTCTTACTACTCCCGGATTCCTCGGGTCCCTCCTCTATCTCTCCCGATCTGCCGAGGGCTTCATCAATAAATAAGTCCGCAATGCAACCTATGCTACTCAAACTTTCAGAGGTTGCTAGACCCTCGTGTCGACACCTAAGTGCCCTCACGGCATCAATGCCACCAAAGCCATTATTGAAAGGCTGATGACCGCTATAAATTTTCTACATGCTTGCAAACTTTGTTTATATGGGTCTATTTCTGGCGGAGCAAGAAAACACTCGTGCAGTCTATGGCTTTGCATTCAAATCTCGAGGTACCGATTTCTCGTCGAAGCCTGGTCACATCTGCTAAAACTTTAGTAGCATTTTTATTTTCATTTTCGTTACTTTCAGGAGTTCCGAGCTTGTTTTTAGGACACGATATTTGCGATTAATGCGGAGTATTTTGAGCTTGGCTTCTGGCACACACCGCCTACTATTTTGCAGGGCGGAGTTACTGTGGCCATGCTCTTAGGAAATACCCGCGGAATATGTGTGGCAGCTACAAACGTTTACTTATTAAGC
Source organism: Haemaphysalis longicornis (assembly GCF_048455015.1). Classification (NCBI taxonomy): domain Eukaryota; kingdom Metazoa; phylum Arthropoda; class Arachnida; order Ixodida; family Ixodidae; genus Haemaphysalis; species Haemaphysalis longicornis. The sequence continues at coordinate 124,855,758 of NW_027526361.1, forward strand.
CAGTAACTTTTGACGTGGTAAATACATACTGCTTGTAGATTATTGCGACAATAAAAGCCAGGTGTTTTTTTTAGTTCTCACAAATATTTGGAGAGCGCTTCTTGCGTCAGCTAAGTGTTGCAAGAGTTACTTTTAGGAGTGGTGCTTGCTTGCAATGAAAAGAGCAAGGCTAGCTCACGTCCTTCTAGCTCTTATAAGGCGATGTATTCATTCGACGAAGCTTAACCCCATTTAAGCACTCAAACGCCAGCTAACCTACTGTGAGGACACTTTCGGTGGTTCATTGCGATGACAACAACCTTTACCTTTTCCGTGAAAGAAAGTTCTGTCCATAGAAGTGCTTTATTGCATATTTAGCACTATTTTTGCAACCAAACACAGAGCCAGTCAACGCCTCAAATGGCGCAAACAACCTTTCACTGAACATGTACCATCTGTGGCGTCCCCCAGCTAACTGGATTTTCAATGCCCGATCCTCAGAGTTTACACTGTGTTTTAACCTCAGGTGAGGTGACAAAGATAAGCATTGAATAGTTACACGTCAGCGAAGCTGGTTGCACGGCGTGAGACATTCTCATTCACTTCATTGAGTGTTCCCTTTTTTTCTATCATGACGGACAACGCTGAAATTATAGAATGTTCCAAACTACAAATATATTAACGGATATCCAGTTGAACCTCGTTATAACGAATCCTGATATAGCGAATTATCGGCTATAGCGAACTAAATAGAGGCTTTTGTTGGTCACGCTTTATTTCAATGACATTTGTTCTTTCATAACGAAACTGAAATGACGAGAGCCGCGCGATATCGGATATAACGAAGAAATACACGATCAGGAGGCTGAGAAGCTGATTGGAAGCTCAAAGTATCCCCAGTGAATTGCCTTTCCTTTTCCCGTCGCAAACCACAACACACAGCTGATTGGAAAAACACCCCGTAGTCCTAAACTGCAGAAGTAAAAAGGCCCTTTTGTACGTGGACACTGTGAAGCCCTTCATTCTGATCAGTGCTGTGAGTATCTACCAGACGAAGATCATATTCTTCATCAAATAAATAAGGATGCCGTTCTATTTTGTCAAGTGAACTCTGTTTTGTTGTAATTTCATGTACTCATGTTTCGGTTCATTGAGCTCGAAATGCCACGAGGAGAAAGGTACGTTTTACTTTGTCTGTAGTAGGGTTCGAAACCGCAAAAACGCATTTTTGCATCACGTATTTTTGCATGAGCCCAATTGTCGATTTGTTATAGCCGATTTTTAGCTGTACTTTTATAGTGAATATCGGTTATAACGAACTATTTTACTGTCTCGATACTACTTCTTTATAACGAGTTTCGACGGCACTGCTGAATTCTATTTTGTTGATGAGATAACGCGTGGCCCTACATATTAAGTAAATTTAACCATCAGTGGCTTCCGCAAACTTGATTCAGATATTTATAGCATAGCTTTGGGCACGCCTTCAAATTTGTATTGTTTGCGCACGTTGACTATCAGGCTGACAAATTTTTTAAAAGTGGCACTTCAAATTATATTTTAAAGCAGCGTTATGAATAGTAACTGAGGCATTCGAACACATCTGCACTGATTTTTAAACCGTCTCTGACTGCCCCACAGTTATTACTGCTTGGACATAGACGGACTGATTCGCTTGGTGATCAACAAAAAGTAAAAAGGTTTCGCTGCGGGCTTAGTTTGAAAGAAAGAGAAGGAATTACGTGCTACGAACGACCCTATTTGGCGAAAGATACCGTAATTTTGGGAAGAAAAGCAGGCTATTTTAGGAACGAAAGCTGGATTTTATTTCTTAGAGATTTCGCGAGCACATCCATGGTGATCCTTCCACCGACTACGGGCTTGCGTACGATACTCATTGGTCGCAAATCCTCTCGCGATTCGAAAGAAAGGACCCGTCGAGATAACGTGCAATTTCGCGTGTCGGTTGAAAGCCCTCTCATGTGTTCGACTGAAATTGCTTCGCTCTCAACAAACAAAACTCCCTTTTCCGTCTTTTATCCGGTATAAAACCCTGCTGCTTCGCAATAAAGGAAGGATCTAATAGCGGGGACGGCGTTATCTTCTCCTTTGTACTTGACAGGAATGGTGATTTCCGGGTCTCCCATCTACTTGCTTGTGTGTTTCCGGAAAAGTACCGTTCTCAGGAAATGGACTTACAGGTATGTTTTAAAACATTCATCGTGTTGAGACTTGAGGGTTCGTTTTTCTGAATAGCATATACGATTTCATTTTGAAGCGAAATCTTCTCAGTAGGGCTTCTTTTCCGGAAATGTGCATTAAAGATGCCAGGGCAGTTGCGTTGAGAATATGGATTTGTCATCTCATATTTATTACCAGTAACTACCGAAAAAAGCATCTGTTTGCGCGTCAGCTGTTGCTGAAGATGTGAATTATCTTTTAGAATTGCTAAAACGCGTTACTTGCTATAGAATTTATTGTATTTTTTGTACTGTCTAACATTCCCCCATGGATACGTTGTCACGAACACTGCTATTGAGGTATTGCTGCCTAAAAATGCAGGATTGGCCGTCTAAAAGTGTGTACGGACCTTTTAGTAGTCATACTATTTGCCAACTAATATATAATTCCTTCTCCGTACTGTATCCAAGGCAACAAGGGCGAGAGTGGATTATTGACTACAACCTACGGTGCGTCGCTTTCTTGTGAAGTAACCCCCTTCGGGCGTAAAAGGTTCGCGAGCCTGAACCCGCCCGACGAAGTAACGCCAAACCGCATTAGAACAAGTCACCGGGTGTGATTCCCGGACTCAGCGGACGCTTTTCTGATGGAGGCTACAAGCAAGAACGACCGTCTGTACGAGATTTCGGCGCACGTTAAAAATCCCCAGGTGGTCAAACTTAATCCGGAGCCCTCCACTATGGCGCGCCTCATCGCCTGCGTTGCGTCGGCGCGTTAAACCCTACAATCAATCAATCAAAAAAGCACCGTTTTATTCCGGGCAAACCAAGACGGAAACAACAAAGAAAGCAACTTGGGAGGCACTATTACGATAGTACAGCAAGCAAGCGCGTAAAACGCGTAAAGAAAACATTACGGCAGTTCAAGCCCTGCTTGCCCAGAAAGTTAGAGCTTGGTGCTGTACACTCACGACGACATCTTCCGTCACTTGTGCCAACGTCGGTTGAAGAGCAGCGTCCGCCGCGGATGCTGGCTGCTCTTTGCCGTCTGAGCGTCACGGTTGTGCCTCGCCGCCCCCAGTCGATCGCGTCCGCCGTCCGCAGCCGCAGCTGCTCTCGCGTGTGCCCCGGTGCGCATCCCCCCTGTCCGCTCACACAAGAGCCGCTTTTCCGCGCCACCATGTCCATCTGCGCATGCGCCGGCTTGAGCCGCACTTAGCCCCCCTGTGTTCGCAAGCACGCTCACTATGCACAGTCACCCGCACGCGCAGAACACAGGGAACTTAAGGCCCCATGTGCCCACACTTGAAATATCAGAATGTAGAATGTAGAACTGCACAATGTATAGTGTGGTTAGTATTAATATTAACTGATACCTGCCGTGCTTAAGTATAAGTACATTCGCCTTTGTTTGGTCCTTTCTCATGCTTTATCAAAAATGTTGTACTTGCGAAATGGGTTCAGAAAATAGAGGAGGAGACGGAGGAGGAATGCAATGCCTTAAATGATGAGGAGATGTCAGCCTGGCAGCGAGCTTGGCTTGCTATTCCACATGAATATGAGAGGTGCAAAAGTGAAAGGAAGCGATAACACCAAAACTCATACAGACATTACTAACACAAATAAGCACACACGAACTGACACACCCTGAATACACAGGCTGCCAGCTCGCTCCACGAGGTAGTGTTACAGTGGCTACCTGGACATTGTGGGGTGAATGGGAATGTGGTGGCCGACGAAACAGCTTGCGCGGCCCACACCCAATCTCAGGTCATCATACCGATTCCTTTCTCTCGACGTCCGTGTGTACGAGATTTCGGCGCACGTTAAAGATCCCCAGGTGGTCGAAATTAATCCGGAGCCCTTCACTACGGCGCGCCTCATCGCCTGCGTTGCGTCGGCGCGTTAAACCCTTCAATCAATCAAATCAATCAAAATCAAACCTTTCTCTCGACGTGACCCCGCGACACTTGCGTGCTCGTGGCGCGGCAGCTACAATTCCCAATATGGACTGATGGATCAAACAATTATCAGCCGTTGTACAGAATTGATCCCGTCTGCAGCCTCCGAATGCCGTGTGGCCTGGGAAAGCGCGACGAAGCAGTTGTTCACCGCATCCGCCTCAACGTCGCTTCTACCGGCCACTACCTGTAGAAAATAGAGTGGCCTCATGTCGTCTGCCTAAACACAGGGTGCACAACTATCTTATAGTCCAACAAGGTGTACTGGGGATAGTGTAGTATCAGCATAAATATTGTAATTTTTACTCATGGGCAGCTCGCCTCCGTAAGCATATAAAGGTTTCGCCTCAGGTTGTGCCACTTTCCTAACTGCGATACAACGCGCTCACAAATCTTCATCCTAAGAAGTACATGACCGCTGAAATCGTATTTTAAATGCAGAGCATTTCAGTAACTAACGATGTCACCCGCGTTGTCTGGTCGTAGTCCGCACCGTCGTTGTCCGCAACCCTCCCCCTACACTATATAAAAGAAAATACTATCCGGCGCCAGGTTTCGATCCCTCGACCCTGCGGGTGGAACGCAATGTACATGGTGCTCTACCCACTGCGCGACAGAGCCGACACAGAATGGGACGCTATGAACGCGCCTTATATCGTTGACTCATTCAAACTACTGCTCGTCAGCAGTTGCCACAAGTGCAACAACATTAACGTAACGCAAACTACTTAACGTCGTGCGTCCCCGGAAATGCTCTGCATTTGATCGTGCCCCTCGCGAGGGGGATGTTTGACGCTACCTCTTGCAAGACCGAGTGCAATCGCCGAGAACAAGGTCCCACGAGCGGCGTGCGCGCCGTGGACTGGTGACGCCATCTGTCAGCTGCGACGCGAACTACCATCAAGGCAGTCAGAAAACCGAACGCGCGAAATACAAACTGGGCTTTAACAAAAGAACGCTGTTTTACCATCTGCTCGCCACGCTAACCCACGGCTCGCCAGCCGGTGTGTTTGAAGCACATTCTGTGGGCACCGCTGCATGCTTGCTGTGTGCGACTCGCCTGCGCCCTGTTCAACGTTACCACTGCATTTGTGGACATTTTATACTGACGCCCAAGGGTAAAAGAGGTCAGCGATGATAGTAAACTGCCCCTTTCTCTCTTGCCCACATTTGCGGGTGACTTCGTAAATACGCATTTTTTCTATTCCTTGTTTGCTGTGGAAGAAGAAAGAGCAAAGCATTCCCATTTGAACATTCAGACTAACGAGTAATGGGGCAGGAGTTCATCCCTGATCATATTCAAAATCAATTTTTTTTTACATCGTTCATTTAGGGGAGCCGTGGAAAAAAATTCACACTCTTCAGGAGCACGATAGTATCAGAACAACCGATGGGCAGTCGGCAATTTTTTCACCGCCGACCGGGTGATTGAGCGGAAGAGCACGTGGCTGCTGCTGCTGCCTTGTCCTCGCCCGTCTGCTGACGTTGCTAGGCAGGAGGAAAGTCTAAGCGCGTTGCACCGTAGCAGCCACCTCGACGGGTCCCGCGGCTCCCGCCATTACTTGAGCGGGTTGTAAATTGAGTGTGCCCGCAACGGATAGCGGCAAAACAGGAAAGAACTGGAATGCTGCGGCGAAATGTCAATCCTGGTGGACACCAAAAGTAGCGACAGGCAGCGAATGCCGCGTTGTCAGCAAGCTTGTCAACTTAGACCGTTAGAGCGCAAAGCACAGTTGGAACTGTGCACGAGGGGCGTGCGAGTAGCGCATTGAGGCGGAGTTCGAAACCGGAACCAGGGAACTTCGCGTCGGCCCTCAAGCTTGTGAGGGAGAGGGACGAAATGCGTATGTATTTATAAAAATCCACCAATTACTCTTTAAATAAATTGTTCTGCTGAGGTGGTAATATGAGGAAATCGCTTCATACTTTGCTGGACGGAAAGTGCTAACGGTAGGGCGTTGGAATGTGCTAACAAAGCTCTCTGTGTTACGAGTTCGCGTTATTGTCTTGCTGTGAGGCTGCAGTTGTCCTACAGTTGCGCTCCATAAAACTACGTCATACAGCATGGTCTTTAAATGCAACCCCGTTTATTTTCATTGCTCGGAGCCGTTAAAAAATTGCCCTTACAACTGTTTAAACAACAGGGGAAACAGGTAAATTGTCACCCTCAAGATGTGTTTTTGAGTTGTTTTGAGTCAAACTGCACAATAAATTCACAAATCTAAGTCCACAATACTGATACACTGCAGGTGTGCCCCTTGGAAGTTGCCAAGGCTCTTGAAAGCCAGGTATGCTGCGCCAGTAGGTCGTGCGCTTTGCACAAATTGTGGAGTGGATGGCAGTGGAGTGGACTGGAGTGGAGTTTTTGTGGGCATGTATTTAGACGGCTGCTTGTTTACTCTCGGCAACGGCTAGTGGGCGTTAGAAATGTAAGGGTTCAACATGTGTTTATCACTCAAGGCATGAGATTTGAAATGTAGGTGCGTCATTGATTATGGCCGTTAGAGTACAATGCACGCCACTACGATGCACAGGGATACTTAGCGCACTATTGTAAACCAATAGGCGAACTCGGAAATAACACATACAAAGAGGACCTTTCCGCGGTGTCTGCGCGTCTTCGATATGACGGTATAGTTAAAACTTAAAAAAAAAACGAAATAAGACTATAATTATTCTTTCATAATACGCTTCACATATTGCAGTCGCCCGTTATGGTCAAGATGGGGATAAAGCAATACATGCGGCGTGTTTTAGCTTCCCAAGATTGTATTTTTAAGTGCAGAGCACTTCAGCGGCTCGCCTTGTCGTCGTAGTTCGCCCTGCGGCGCACCGTCGTAACGGCGTCCCACACGAGCTTCGAAAAACAAACAGTTTATATAGTCATAACCACTCCGAACTCGTGAGCCGCGGGCGCTTGTCATACACCTGCCCGTTGTTTAGGGCAAAGAGAAGTACAGGTACAGTTGATGCAAAATGCACGTAATTAACTGGCAGCCCCCACGTTCATATGGTTCACAAGGCTCGCTGGGTTGGTCTTTACGATAGCACGTGGAAAAAGTGGGAGTGACCGAAAAAAATGGCGCGTTCGAAACTTCGCAGAAGGCGCCGGCATCTGCGAATGAAAATCAATCACCAAAGGAAACAAAAAGTACCGCTTGTGCTGTTTGAGCCAGGGGGCGTGCAAGCACTGCGAAGGCGGGAAATTTTAAACGCGTTGGACAAACCTCCGTTCAATTCATCAGGAGAGGAGTGAGACAGGGCGGCAAAGATGGGTGGTAACAGTAAGGAGATGACGGCTCCACGGCCCATTATTAGATGCAGAGCATCTGATTCACTCGCCTTGTCCGTCCGGCGTCGTCGTCGTCGTCGTCGTCGGCGTTGTCCACCCCTCCCCCATTTTCCTCGCCGCGCCAGCTGCGCTCTCCGCCGCTCACCCCCTCTCCTCTCCGATAGCGAACACTCTCTCGAGAGGGGCATTGGATTGGATTCGATTGGATTGGCTTGGATTGCCTTGGCTTGGCTTGGATTGGATTGGATTGGATTAAAGTGGATTATGTTGGATTGTGTTGCGTCATAGCCGCGGCAGACGCGCTGGGGCCGGCGCATGTGCAGTACTCTCTCTTCCGCGGTTTCCTCTCCTTCGGGCGCGCTGCGCATATAACCGCTGTGCCGTTCTCCGGCGAAGCAACATCCACGCTTGGCTCAAACACCTAGAGTCCACGCCGCTTTACAAGTACGCCAACGTCGTCATCGACTGGCACCGGCTTATGCAGTCCTCAACGTTATGCGCGCTATAAAACGCGGTCCCTTCGCCGCTCCACCTATGCGTCGCATCTACAGGGGGGCTCCCGCGAGGGGAGGTGGGAGTTTTTGCGAATCACTTCTCGGTCCTTTCGACAGCGTTCACGTTGGGTGGAACGGATTCAATTTTTTGTCAGAATCAGTCGTTCTAGTTATAGGACCTCGTGGCGCAGCTCCACAGCCAGAGGGTTGGCAGTAGCCAGAAGACCACGGCTTCCACTGCTGTGCACGGCTGCCGTTTCGCTAATCTAAGATAAACCAAGATCTCCCATGAGTTCAATTTTATATGGCCTTTGTAACCTAGAGCCGTTGATATATCAGCATGAATTAGAGGTTATAAAGGCCATTTATGGTGTTTTATAGCAGTGTTGTACACGTTCCTCTAAAGTCGGAATGAAAGCTCGTTAATCGTTCCTTCCCATTTTCGAGCCGAGTTCCCGTTGCAAGTTCCTGCATTGAGAAAGAGGCGCGTTCCAGTTACACTTCGAACATTGTAACATGTCGTTACATTAACGTTACATTTGACTTTTTTAAATTAATATCCGGTGTCGGATAATCCTAGGGCGAAATGAAGTGAAGCAATTTAACACTCACATCGAACTACGTATATTATACGAATATGAACACCACCGGCAGAAGAATATCTGCAGATAAAATGAATTCGACGAAACGCTCGCAGACGAATTTTTTCAGGGAGCGCTTGACATATTCCAGACAAGTGTGGAGCTCATCTATTACAAGTGCAACATATATGACGCTTTCCACCTTGGTCTTCAAATGCGAAGTCGGGATACTGCGCTAAAGATATCCAAAAAGAAAGTTGCTCACCCGCATGAACATAAATACAGAGCGTTTAATTAATGCTGATTCAATATTACAGTATGAGTGAAAAAACAATATCCAGAATACGTATTTGCCACTTTGTAGAGTCCTTCGTTTGAACTCAGCACGATGTTGGTGTCGGATAGACGAACCCGTTTTTTTTTGTTTTTTTTTTGTCAACACTTCGTTGCAAACGTTGAAGAGCCGTACAACCAAAGCCCTTGAGGGTACTGGCATGTTATACTGAGGATAAGTTGGTTCCGTCCCTCAGGCTCAGGCGACAGTCTCCGCATGCTCTCATCGGCGTGTGATATACAACGCGCGCTCGCCATGTACAATGGTTGTTGTGTGTATATATTGTTTGGCGCCCGCTAAATACTCTGTGGTGCCGTGCGCATAACTTTGACCGTTCTGGATTGCTCCTTAAATTCTGGCACGCGCGAGCATCTGAGCCAAAGCGCTAATAACAGAGCTTCAGAGTGTTACTCTGCGGGATTGAGAGTTCGTGGTCGCCTTTGTACCGCAGCCTAGTTTGCTGTAACTGTATGCTACAGTTTTTAAGTTTGGCCTCCGGCTTCTCGTTGTTGGAACGGAGGAACATTGCGCACGGCAGCAGCAGCCATCTTATGATTACGAACTCTTCAATGAAGGAAGTAGGGAAGGGGGAAGGGGGGCTTCCTCTAACATATATCCAGACAAATTTCCAGACAAATTTATTGTTTCTTTATGGTGGCGGCCTCTTCAAGTGGTACTTGATCTGGCTACATGCTGCTCGCAACGATTGCTCTTGCTGGAGAATGTACTCGTAAATGTTGTGGCATTTCACGTGGAAGTTCACCTGAAGCCTGCCTGAACACGTTCGTGCTAGCTAACTTTGTGTTGCGGAGCCTCACGCGCCTTAATTGTTGAGCCTGCTTCAGATCGCAAAAAAGTTCCTAACTGGGCGGTCCGAAACAAATCCGGGACACATAGCTGCCCCAACAGGGACGGCGCGGGACTCGGGACACTGCATGAAAAGTCGGGGGAGTCCCGCAAAATCCGGGACGGTTGGTAACCCTACGTGAGAATACACTACTCCGCTCGCCGTCGATGCCCGGCTGAGTCACTGGTCGGAACCGGTCCGTAACAATACACCACAGTCGTCGCACTGTTATCAGCGAATGAAAGGTGGCGCATAATTCCCAGCAAAATTTCAAAACCAATCTTTAAATCAAACCTGGCTGGGGGTGCATCACAAAACTGATGGTCCGCTTGGTCGGTGAGAATGTTTGCGGCGGCGCGTTCGAGCGCCATGGCCGTGCCGCAGAGCGTCCGAGGTCAGACTCGGCTTGCAGCTGTTAGGGGTGGTTGCTTTTTCGCATGAGATCACATAGCTCTCGCATCGCTTTGGGCGGCAGCGGCAATATTTCGAGAATCTGAGGCTTAGAACTTGGCGCCTTGTTTTTAGATGCGGTGAGCGTAACGCCGGCGACCGTGATGTCGATTGACATACAGCAGAGAAGTCTTGTATGGCCCCTTCGGATGGCACGGCTCCATGTACTGTAAATAACATGTTTTCGATGAACACGGTGCAGTCGCGTCCTGTCCTGCTCGGTTTTAGCGTTCCACTGTTATGCACAAAAGAAGAGGTCACGGCAGATTACTTATCAAAGGGGCTCCGAAACACCTGTATCAAGCGCATGTGCAGCCGGCGCGGCGACAATCCCGTGTGCACCCAGTGCAGCCTTCCCGACAGTCTGCGTCCGCGCTCCGTGGTTATTCTTCTGTCTTTGACCTTCGAGGAAGTACGGTCTGCGGAAGGACGGGCAAATTGGGCAGCTTAAAGGGAAATAAACACAGTATCGGACGGCGTGTGGCTTTTAAATGCAGAGCATTTCAGTAACCCACGATGTCACCCGCGTTGACGTCCGTAGTCCGCACCGCACCCCTCCCTACTATATATAAAAAAATACTATCCGGCGCCCGGTTTCGATCCCTCGATCCTGCCGGCGGAACGCAATGTACATGGTGCTCTACCCACTGCGCCACAAAACCGACACAGGATGGGACGCGACGAACGCGCCTTATATCCTTGACTCATTCAAATTACTGCTGACGAGCGCTCTTTCGTCAGCAGTTGCCACAAGTGCAACAACATTAACGTAACGCAAACTACTTAACGTCGTGCGCCCCCGGAAATGCTCTGCATTTCATCGTGCCCCTCGCGAGGGGGATGTTTCACTGCGTCTTCTCTTGGTCGCGGGACCCGTGGCGCCATTTGGCGGAGACGCGGCACAACTCGTAGCACTTTCTTTGAAAAAGCGCCTCGAAAGCACGGCAAATATGAAATAGGGATGACGAGCTCCAGAGGCAATCCGCCGACGCGGCTGCTTTGTGTGCAGTTTAGGGGTTTAACATCGATGCTACTTAGGAAAATTTTCGTGTCCGCAGCTAAAAATACCAAGAAATTGCCAAGCACGTGAGCCAGCTAGGCCTCGCGGCGACCCCCCACCGTCCCCTGCACACGTTCATCAAGCCAAACATACCCACTCAGGGAAATTGGCCAAGATTGGCCAAAAAAACTACAACGTTCGCTGCAATTACAGCGAAACTTTTTTGGAATGAGAAAGACACGTCATAGTGTACACCCCTCAAAGGTGATGTCCAGTGATTATCAGTTCTGAAAAAATAAAAAGCCCAAGCTTATAGCAAAAATGATGGAGTAAAGGTCGTTGCACCAGGGAAGAAGAAGCAAATCAGCAGCAATCGTGGACTTAAACCTTTGTTATGGTCGTGAAGGTTGCGTGCAGGTTCTCTACCCTCAAGTCTTGCGCGTTAGTGTGACCTTCCTTCATTTTCTTTTTCCTGCTTACGAGCGCAAAAAAAGAGGGGTAAGGTGACCCGATGAATTTTGTCACGACAGGAAAAAAATAATTGTTTTTCCTCACTGAAACTCAATTTTGACAAAAACTGCAACTTCATCCACGTGGAATTTGAATGTAAACGGCGGAGCGAGCAGCGTGCGAGAACGCAATTTTTTTTTCTACTAGCATCAGTGCCCTAAAGCCTTGACATCAAAAACAGCGAAATCCTAGCGATGGAACGTTTCCAGAAGGAACGCCGTTCCCTCTGCCGTTACTTCGTAAACTTAACGAGTTACCGTTGCAGTTCCGCCCACTCTTAAAGGGACACTGAAGTGAATTTGTCAAGCTCCCGTTTTTGCTTGCACTGCGTAGACTGGCTCATATTAGCACACTTTTCATCGTTTATCCGGTTGACAAATCGGTAATTATTTTACAAGGCGCGAAAGAAGAAAAACTACCATGCGCGGTTTGCGGCGGCCGCACCAACTAAAGCTGTGACGTTAGGAGGAGCCGCACCGTGATTGGACGATGCCCAAGGTGAGCAACCAAACAAGTTTCAGTTTCAATTTCGGTTCTGTAAAACACAACCGGTGGCGTTGTTGGATGGGCATTCTCAATAACTCAGTAATCATCGTACCGCGCTTCTGCCATGTTGTCAGCTGTAAAAATGCATAAAGATTAGCCTCCTAGGACGGCTTGGAATCGTAGCATTCACTAGCCGAGGCCTACGCAGTGCATGGACGCCCTCCGCGTACCCGCAGACGCCCAAATGTCATGCGCTTTTCCCCCATATTTGGAGCTTGCCTCACTCATGAATGTACCGTAAAAAGCGTGTTCGCACCAGGCCAAGAGTCTGTTCATTCTGGCCTGTGCCCACTGCCCGCAAGCAGTCGGTGCTTATGGCAACAGCACGCCAACGAGAACTCGCTAGCGCGCCAGTGCCAGCCTGCGCGCGTTCTGTGAACTAGTTCGTGGAGCCATGAACGTTGCAGCCCAAAAAAAGGTGAACTCAATGTAGAAAACATCGGCAGAAAACGAAAAAGTTAACTTACAAAAAAAAAAGCACGTACGCACGGGGACTCGAATTCGTGACTTGCAAAACACTTGCGGCAACATACCTAGCGCCTCAGAGCACTCGGCCACGGACCTTTTTTTTCTTCTTTATTGCCTGCTTTGGCAAATACAGAACACAGACATTCATTCACAAACAGCCGTCAACCTGGCTTTGGTTGACGTCATGTGTTTAAAAGTCCCTTAGGTGTACCAACGATTCCATGTCTGCAAGACATTCGGACGGATTCGACACATATTTTTGATTTTCCACGTATTCACTCATTGCCTCTCTAAAATACTGTCTCGCGCTTCGCGCATCGATGTCAGAGTACCTTGCGGCCATTCTTGCTTTCCAAAGGGCTCTTCTGACCTTGGTAATATAAGGTACAACAAGTACAACAAGTTTACACTTTTATTTAGTTTTGGCATTTCAAGCAGCTTAGGTGACTATTTGTTGTATTGCGCTCGTGCAGTAAGCGTCCCCCGAGTTTCCACAATAGCTCAGGTCTAGCAATTGCATTTCGTAGACGGAAAAGCGTTCGCAGATGCGTAGTCGTGCTGCTGACCGCTGTGCTTGTTCGCCCAGCGCAAAAAAGTGCTTCCCGCACCCTATTTTTACGCTGTACGGTAAAAATATCAGTTGATTTTATTTCCTTAGTACCTATATTGACTTCGCTGACTCTTCTCCCGCCTTCAAGAGGCCTTATATTTTCCTACTGTCGTACCAGTCAGCGAAGCGTCGCATGTGCGCTTGTGCAGCGCTTGTGTGAAGCGACCTTGACTTGGAGCTAGATACAGTGTACAAACTAACCAAGTAAAGAAAGGCCCATTCTTCCATTCACAAACATGTCCTGGCTTCGTTTCAACTGAGCGAACGAATTGCGACGACCCGTCGGCGGCCGGCGGACGAAACGCTGGGCCGACTGACTCTGTCTGAAAACCGGGGAGCCGTGCAGTAGCGCAGCCAATTGCGAGCTCGGCTCCTCTCGACGTCACACGAAAACGCCGCAGAAAATGGGCGAGCGTAAAGAGAGGAGGACAGCATTTTCGAATTAATTTTTTTACTAAATAAAATCGCGTAAACGCGCCCAGAGTGGTCGTAACATGGCCTGGGGACTCCGGACTACAATTTGCGCAAGTAATCCTGCAATGTTTACATATCACTTCAGTGTCCCTTTAATGGAACGGTGGCGTTCCTCCGTTCCTCCCAAATTAAACTAGCTCCAGGAACGCCGTTCCGTACAACACTGTTTTATAGTGAGTATAAATGCCTAATTTGGCGTTTGTACCTAAATGCCTAAAAATGCCTATTTTCACAATGGGCGCCTATACAGGGTGTCCCAACTATCATGCACCAAGGTTTAAAAAAAGAGCAATGGGGTTAATCTAAGAAAAGCTAGTGCCCAGAGTTTGCAGTACTGTGGAGAAGCGGGCAGTAATTTTTACGTTAATGAGATTTAACTAATTAATTGTAATAATTTACCTAACTACAGAATTACTGTCCTAATGACTGAAGTGTCAATGAGAAACTTTAGGTACCCACGAAAGGCATCTAACTGCGGTATTTTAAGCAGCGAAGTAATTAATTGCCTACTCATTTATTCTGACTGATAAAGAAAACCCGTGAAATAGGAAAAATGCTATGTGACGGCGCTTCCGGGCGCATTGTAAAGTAGCGTCCCAAATAAGCTGTCTGAAAGCAACTGCTTCGCCTGCCACCCGCCCGAAGAGACAGCGCATCACCTTGATAATGGCATGCATGTAATGAGCAGCAACAGCAAGATTCGCGGGGCGCGGATTCAGATAAGGGAGAAACTCGGCGGTGATTTCTTCTTTCTTTCTTTTGTCTATTTCATTCTGGCTAACTCAGAGGCAGCCTGCTTGAGGGCTTTGCTTTACGATGCGCGCGGAGGCCCCGTCACGTGGTATCTTTCATATTTCGCGGGTTTTTTTTATCAGTCAAAATAAACGAGTACGCAATTAGTTCATCACTGAAACTACCGCAGTTAGATGCCCTTCCTGGGTACCTACAAGTGCCTCGTTGACACTTCAGTGATTAGGACAGTACTTGCCGAGATAGATAATTAATTACAATTAATAGGTTAAGTCTCATAACGAAAAAATGCTGCCCGCTTCTCCACAGTACTGCAAACATTATGCACTAGGTTTTCTTCAAGTTACGCCATCACCCTTTTGTTAAATCTTGGTGCATGATAGCTGGGACACCCTGTATAAACACATATTTAGCCTAACGTTCCGCTTTCGAATGCTGTTTGAAATTTTTATTCATCTTACCGTGCAGGAGTGACTTTTCGGAATTCTATAGGGTCAACGTGGGCATCTAGGTCAACAAATTCCCGGAAAACAACCGCTACCAGCACTGGAATGGAACGCTCATACTCGGTGACAAGAGGCACAATTTTGAACCCAAACATTTGGAGGCGGCCGTAGTTAGCGGCAGTTTTCACAATTTTCCTGGTGGTTGATCGACCATATTTTGGGTGCTCTCCAAACAGACTTCTCCAAACGTATGCAGTCGCATTCTTGTTTCTTAAAACATACTCACTTGCAACTCTATATTAAATGAAACGGTTGGAGCATGGAACACACCCCTCTTATCGGATCATTCATATATTGAGGCGCCAACCGCTATATATCACTGCGCAGCTGCATCTGCTTACACCTTAAAATCCACCCTGCCGAACTCCTCTAAAACACGATTTTACATCAAAAGTCTCTTCGGCTGCTGAACACCTTTTGAAGAAATCTCTTTAAATGTACGAAAGTGTATTTGGCAGTGTTGAGATGTCTTGATTGGATAATTGGGATATCATTGTACATCAGAAAATATTTATCAGAGCTCTACCGAAAAGTCCTCCTGTAGGAGCATGTTATTAAATCGTCGTCTCTGTTTCACTTATTGTTTGTGTCAATTCTCGTTGTATCATGATTACATTTCTTCAAAAAGGCATAAAGTAGCGCTCCTGTCTTTTTTGAATCAGCATTCCCAGCTCTCAAGTATTCCTTGTTTCTTAAAACATACTCACTTGCAACTCTATATTCAATGAAACGGTTGGAGCATGGAACACACCCCTCTTATCGGATCATTCATATATTGAGGCGCCAACCGCTAAATATCACTGCGCAGCTGCATCTGCTTACACCTTAAAATCCACCCTGCCGAACTCCTCTAAAACACGATTTTACATCAAAAGTCTCTTCGGCTGCTGAACACCTTTTGAAGAAATCTCTTTAAATGTACGAAAGTGTATTTGGCAGTGTTGAGATGTCTTGATTGGATAATTGGGATATCATTGTACATCAGAAAATATTTATCAGAGCTCTACCGAAAAGCATGTTATTAAATCGTCGTCTCTGTTTCACTTATTGTTTGTGTCAATTCTCGTTGTATCATGATTACATTTCTTCAAAAAGGCATAAAGTAGCGCTCCTGTCTTTTTTGAATCAGCATTCCCAGCTCTCAAGTATTCCTTTTCATTCCCGTTTCCGTACATGCGATGCTTGGGTGCACCTGTTGAATTAGACCAATCGATCGCCAATAATAGATCAATCGTATGGGAAATTTTTATGTTCAACAGTTGACGCCTTTGCGCCGTCATAAACAGTAACATTTTTCGTTTTCCTGTCGAATATACAGGTCGCGCATATTTTAGTTTGAAATTATTAGCATTTATGTAAAAATAGATGGCGCCTATATTTGCAACCTTGAAGGCCTAAAACGTTGCTTTGCCTGCCTATGTTTCGCGACTAAAACGTGGTTTTTAATGCCTCACAATCAGGCATCCAGTAATTGCATTAAATATACTGCAGCCATTTTTAGAACAGCTTTTCAGCTACGCGGCCAGGCGTTAAGAGAGGTGTTCTGGTGAGCCCTTTTTGTGCCGCTAAGATGTTTGATCGAACTCAGCCCAAGGTTGCAAAGTTTCAGTTCGTAAAAGGCGCCAGTCCGCCCCTTTGTACACATTTACGCACGTGGAAGCAGCGTGTGAATGTGCGCGGGTGTGCATCAATGCAGATTTCCCCGAGGACTCCATCGTCTCTCTTCGACCGGGCTTCTGACAAGGAGCATCGGCCGGGTGAAATCCGCCGCGGGCAATGCCTCTTCTGAAAGCATCTTAGCAGGGCAGGATCAATATGTGACAGGAATTTTTAACGCCATGTTTACCGAGTAAGGCTGAATTTATGTTTTCTTTAGATTTGAGGGCGCTGGGATAACAGGCCTGGCTTTCATCTGCCATGGTTACAGTACGCATGTGTTTCAAATAGGTTTAAAATATGATTAGGGAAAGGAAATATAATCAGACAGCCATGAAATAAACCAAGCGTGGAAAGAGGACCTTTGTGGCGTGGCTCAGCGCTGGTAGGGAGAAGGATTAGAAATTGTACGTTAATCTAGGTGTACAAGTAACCAGTACGCACGAAGGAATAAGCCTGCGCAAGAGTTTTTAATATTTTTCGTTTAGAGTTTAATCTGTTTTATTCGGTTTTAAGTATCACACGTGCCGATTTTAGACGCTTTGGGTAGTCTCTACGTTGAATATTGTGGCAGGAAAGCATTCCAAACCCGAATAAAGAAATAGCGAACATTTGGAACAGTATAACCCCCTGCATTTCCACAATAATGCAGGTTTTTCAATAGTACAACCTGTAATTGCTATGATAGCGTAAATGGAGATCATTTGTCGCACGGAATTTGAAAAACCCCGAAAAATGAGAAAAAAAAGAGAAAAATACAATTTTCGCGCAAGAAAGTCTATCAAAACCAGAAATATGCATCGTATACATCTCCGCGTAAAACCGAAAAATAAATCAAATAATTTGAGAAGAGTTGAAACTCGAGCTGGCTAGTACATATCTTTTAGGGTAACGAGAAGCGCAACCAATGGGACGAAGCGGCGAAGAGACAAACACTCGCGCTTAATAACAACAAACTGATTTTTTTTTACATAGGGGGGCCAGCTTCATACATGCAGGTTGAACACCAAGACAACACTTCCAAAAGAAGGAGGAGGGGTGGCGGAGGATGAACAGGAGAAAACATCCCCAAATTCATCCCTAAAAACGCAGAGCAATGGCGACGGATCACACGTGTCAAGATGTCAGATAACGAACTTCCTTCTCCATTGGCGAGAGACTCGGAGTACTAAAACAAACTTCACCATATTGTAGAATGCAAAAGGCTTCGAAAATCTCGCGTGCCTTCTGTTCCCAATACTTGCCCAAGAAGATGAATTTTTCCAACAACGGCATGCAGTCACAGCTTTCGCAATGCGCAGCAAGGTGACCGCCAACACAGCCATTGAGCGCTTGGCGTGTTCGCGCAAATGGTCGTTCATGCAACGGCCCGTCTGTCCTATATGACATTTAAAAAAAAATTCAGTAGGATGCTGTTCACAACTTGAGATTTGCACTCTACGAGTGATCGAGCATTCTTCGTTGCGTAGGTGTTGTCTGCGCTGTGTTTGGCATTAATTTTCTTGCACAAGCGCGAAAGTTTGTTCCGCGCCGTGAAGACAACGCGATTGTCGGCGGCTCTTCCAATCACTTCTTTATCATTGCACGAAACCTTACGTGCAGTCATGGACAATTGAAATACGAACTGCGGAACGCAGAGCCGAAGACCGGTGCCGTCACCTGGTAGCGGCCGGGGAAAAGAGACGGACATGCGCAGTAGAGGTGTCCGGAACGAGGGTGCATGTCCCACTGCGATATGGTGCCTTCTCCTCGCTTCTAGGATTGCCTTGTCGCATGCCGCAAGAGCGCTGAAACCACCATGTTAGCGATGCGGCACGAGGTAACTGCAGGCAGTGCTCGGCATTGCGTGCTCGGCGCACACCAGCGCCTGCTCTCTGTCAGTGCCGGCATCACATTGCTGACATATCTATGATTGTTTGAATGATTCATTGATTGATTGATTGTAGGATTTAACGCGCCGACGCAACGCCAAAGATGAGGCGCGCCGCAGCAGAGGGCCTCCGGATTAATTTTAACAACCTGGGGAGCTTTAACGGGCGTCGAAATCTCGTACACACGGTTGTTTTTGCTTTTCGCCTACATCAGAAAAGCGGCCGCTGCGGCCGGGAATTGAACTCGCGACCTCTCGCTCAGCAGCACAACCGACATATCTTTGCATGTGTGGTGCAGTAACCTGAGATAATGACGATAGACAGCTGGGTCACGCCCAAAACTATGTTCGATGCTCCCCGCTCGGCTTCTGCAAGCACTGAGGTGCCTGCAAAAAAAAAAAAAAAGAAAACAATCGGGCCGACAACGTTGTTGTGCAAGGGGAACTGACATATAGAATGGTGGGAGCTGCTGAACTTATAAATTTTTATAAATACTAGCATTCTGTTAGTAATTATCCCAGCGCACACACACCTTGCAGTCAATATATATCATTCGAGACAAATATTGGTGGTATATTTACTGTTTTCTACAAGCACCGAATGCGCGAAGTCACTCAGCCATGACTGCGTTGAACAAAGGCGGAGCTCATTGTGCAATTCCGGAGCCACGGCACCACAAACGCAAAACATTGCAGTGCCATCAGAAGTTGGGTGGCATGCATTTTTTTGTCTCCATTTCTGTGCACTGGTTGTCTTCAAGAATTGATTGATTGATTGTGGGGTTTAACGCGCCGACGCAACGCAGGCGATGAGGCGCGCCGTAGTGGAGGGCTCCGAATTAATTTTTACCACCTGGGGATCTTCATCGTGCGCCGAAATCTCGTACACACGGGGGTTTGTCTTCAAGAACTTATGATGAACTCGGCAGTTTGCCTTACGAGAGCGTCCATGCCCATGCCGCGCAAGCACTGGCTGCAGCTGCAAGCAATTACGCTCCGCATTGCTCTCAGCATGACCGATACTGCCAGCAGCGGCCGCGGTAGTACTTCAAGGGCTTGCAGCGGTCTTGCGGCATGGCGACAAGGCAAGCATGCGAGCGAGGGGAGGGAAACATACCGGAGTGGGACACGCACCCTCACTCCCGACACGTCTACTGTGCATGTCCATCTCTTTTCAACGGCCGCTGTCCGGTGACGACACCGGTATCTTCGGCCGAGTGTTCCGCTGTTTTTATTTCAATCCGCCTCTTTCACAACCCCACTGCGCATGCGCAATCCCCTAGCGGCCAAGTCCCTAAGCAGTCCGGCAGGGGCAGCAGACGACATTCCCCACAGCTCCCGCCCAAGCGGGAAGGGGTCGTGGTTGTATTTAAATCGTTTGATTTGTTGTGTGTGCTCGTTGTGCGCGGAACAATGCCCACAACTTGGGCCGCGTTCCGCTGTAACTCGGAGTGCCGAAAAGGGAACGGTGTCGGCTTCTATCGCTTCCCGTCGGCCGCACGCGATCGGCTACGGCAGCTTGCGTCGCTCGCGTCGGCTCGGGTGATGGGAACTTTAGGCTTAGCCTCCTGGCGGATATTTGATCGCCGCTATCTGTGCAACGACGAATGACAATCCGCAACACAAGTTTTAACTACACTATCATCCCCTTTCTCGGATGTGGAACTGTACTTAAGCTATAACTGCCGTTTGAGCGATCGGTGACCAAGACATCTGCGTAGCCTGTTTCGATGCTTCCGCGCAGGTATCGCCATCTCTCGGCCGCTCGGCGCACCGCGCGCCGCGGCGACCGGTCAGCGTAGGCTTGCATCGCGGCAGATATCTGATCGCCGCTTTTAAAATAAGCCCTGACAACAATCCCTAGCACAATTTTTCACCACACTAACATCTACTTTCTCGCATGTGGAACTTCTTTTTAGCGATCAGATTGATTCAGAAGAGCAGCGACAAGCGCGGTTGCTACCGTGGTCTGCGCCGGTTCGAGCCGCTGAGTGTGCCGAGCTGGCAGGCGCGGCCGGCGTGTGCGCGGACTGTTTCCGAAGGCAGAAAACGCTTCACGATTGCTTGCTTTATCCATTTCTTGTGAACAAACGTGCAGAATTTACAAATTCAGCTCAGCGATCATCATAGTTGACCATGGAGCAAAAACAGTGGGCGGACGACGCTGACGACGCATCTCATGCGCGCATCGGGCCGTCTCAAATTCACGCGTACAACTAGTCGTGGCGACAGTCGTACCGATCAGTCGCATGCGAATCGCGTGTACCAATCGTACATGTGTCCAGCGCTTAAAGGCATTTTGTGAACTGCCGGCCTTTGTTGAGCTGGCGATCGCACTTCATGCCAGACGACTCCAAGTACTGCTCGCTCTGCTACTCGGACGGCACACGGATCTGTCCGAGATTTCTCTGCCAGCCCTCATTCAGTGATAAGAAGCCGCCTGGTATTATGTCATGACCAGGGGCTGTCATCTTAAGGCGTTATAACACCAACACAGAAGAAAAACTTCGGCTACTCCTCGCCGTAATGTAGGATATTGCCGTGCATACAACGAGAACGCAGCCGGAGGAAACGCCGGCAAACACTACCACTTCAACTTCCGCTAGGCACGCTAGGTGGCAGCACACCGCAATTAAAGAGGCGGATTGTCCATGACTGTACCACTGGCCGGCGACTTTGTCTAGTTTCGGTTACGAAAATTGTGGCAATCCTAGCGGCAGGGTGCTGCGGCGTGCCCTTCCCTTTCCCTCAGTATTTCTTTCTTTCTACAACGTACTTGCATCCGCGCCTCCTCACGCATGCTCAACACCCGCACCTTCCCCCCCTCGGTGCCAGTATTTTTTTTCTTTCTCTCGGCCCACACGGCGGGCCAGTTGGGTGCGTGCGTGAGCGAGCCGGCGTGCGAAGGATTGCGCGAGTTGCCTAAACGACTCCCCGGGCTGAAAGCTTCGCAGCACTATGAAATATATTCGAACGTATTCTAAACATGGAACCGCGGAGGAAGGAGAGGCACCAGTCCTGCGCAGCTCTGTGGTGGCGCAAGACAGGGCGAAACAGTTCGGCCAAGTTTCTCTTCTTCTTTAGGATGAGAGGTAATAGCTTTGTAGAAGTTATAGTGAATTCCAAAAAAGCCGACCGACGGCACTCTTCTGTTTTTAAAATACTTTGTGCATGTGACAAGAAGTTAATGAGACATGTGAATCGACTTGGAGTGTAAATTAATGTGCAAATATATTCCAGCTCCACAGGTGCGCGATGTTTTACTAGACGTGAACGCACCTTCGGCGCGCACACTATTGATCGTAATAATTACCGTTTTATGATTGCTTTAGTAACTACTTGAGCGTCGATTCATTTTCTTATCAATGAATTTTTGTTGTTCTTTCGTACGTTTGAGGCTTGGTTAGGGCTCCAAGTAGAGTACGGTTTGCGATTTCATTTGATGTTTCCTCTGGCGACCCTCCTTAACCCATCCAAAGTCATCACGCCGCACCTGCTGACAAAGAAGGCAAGCTCAACCGTATGCGCTTTTCGATGTTCCCTGCGTACCTACTACCACGGCGATTGGTGGCGTGGAGGTGCTGCACCAAACTATTTTTTCTTGTGCCATCTTGCTCCAAAACAGTTATGTGCGGCAAAACTTCCACTAAGCGTTGCTTCAGTGCTCCGAAAAATCTGACGCAATGCAGCGGTGTTCAATGCAAGTAGATTTGTACAGGGAGCAGTGGAAAGCCCACCCGAAATATATGTGTTGTCTGCAGCCGCCATTGCAAGCGATTCACTCATTACAATAATGTGGTTAATATCTCTTCCATCGGAACCGGTAAAACACGAAAGTCAAACAGGCGCAGTTGAACGTTTATTGTGCATCGATGTGAACTCGCACATGGCTATTTATATTTCGTCGATGTGGCACCGCTATCTCCGTCAACGTAAGACACTGGATTCCACGAGCCGGAGCATTGCGTAAATCCGACTGAAGCCACAGGCGCTCGCAAACCGTCCGTGGGAACGAAACCAAACGGGTTGTCAGCGAATCCTGTCATGAACACACGGTCGGTTGCAGGGAAAGGAGCAGCGGACCGTGCCATGAGCGCGACATACGCAAGTCGGCGTCGATCTTATGCCGTGGTCATTGCCTTACAGGCTTCTCCGCAGCTTACGCTACATGTATCCCGTACCCGTGGGCGCTTAGAGTTCCTGTATATAGCTCCCCTAGGGGAGCAGAGTTGCGCGTCCATCCACCATCTTGAGTTCCAGGTCGTGCGGGAAAGCCACCCGTCTCCCACGTAGGAGCTGCCACCGGTAATCGTACTGTTCACGCTCCATTCAAAAGACGGGAGCGTTCGATTCGTCTTCTGCGAAAATACGACGCGGTTGCGCAACATTTTTGTGCGTAGATAGAATTTTGCAATGAGTGGTCAATAGTGCGGGTATTGTGTTGCAACACTTTTTTCTCGCTTAATTAAGTTGGTCTGAACATGATTTCTCGGATGTGTATGCAGGTTATTGGTTTAATCAAGGCTTTCTTTCATAGTTTCCGTAAGCTAGCCCAAAAGGCAGCTAGCCTCGAACCATACATGTGCATGTTCTTTTAAAATCTGTGTTCCTTATTACTGTGTCTGAACTGAGATAAATTTTTTGAACGTCTAAGGAACATTCCTGTCTGGAGGCGAGCCCTAGAATCAGTATACATTGAGCGGAACTTTCAAGTTATTTTCTTCTCCCGCCGAGGCGTGCGCAAAAAAAAAAAAAAAAAAATCTGTGTAGCGACTGAAACTTTCGAAGTTCTTCTTTCGTAATCAATTATTGTGTACCTAAATGTGTACGTAACACGTTTTTTCCTGTTGCACAATATTGTATAAATAAATTTCCATATGTCGTATTTTTTCGTAGTGTGCAGTTGTGTGTACATAAAATGTATATGCAATATATGATATGAGCCTAGTACAGGTGTTTCCATGCCTTCGAATCAAGGACGCCCTCATATGATTTTTGAATAAAAGAAAAGCGAAAAGAATGTTTGTGCAACGCTCCAATTATTAGCGCGACAAAGAAAACAATTCGACACCAGAAAACGTACCATTACCTGCATGTTTCCTTAGTTCCAATATTTAACACGTTACTGCACACACATACCAAACGACGGGCGGGGGCCATTCCGAGGCCTCGGCCGCCTGTCGTCCAACTTGCGCGCCTGGTGCCATTCCCGAGCGGCCCATGAGGCATCGACCAGGGCAGGCGAGCGAGCGTCGTTCAGACGTCGGTTGCTCCGGCCGGCGCGCGGCGGCCCGGCCCTGCTGCTGCGGAAAAAAAATTACACCATCTCCCCGAAGGGAACTATGTGGTGATGCGAAGCATGCCGAAGCGGCTTCGCTTTCTCGCAGTGTGGGATCCGCTGCTCGACGCTGGCGTTTCGAAGCGGCTTCACTTTCTCGAAGTGTGGCGTCCGCTGCTCGACTTCGACGTTTCTAAGCGTCGTCGCGTTGCCGATCGCCATCTAGATCCGCTGCTCGGCGTCGACGTTTGCGTTCTGCATCTCGAGCTCTCCTCTGCGCAGCCTTGTCTTCAGAGGTGCTCGCGGTTCTGGGAGTCAGCTGGCTGGCGCTGGTTGAAGGTGTGCCAGCCAGTTCAGTGGCAAAATTGTTGGCGTCCATTCAGTTCTTCGGACAAGCAGCAACTGAGGGAGCGGCGCGCGGAGAGGAGGAGAGGAGGTGCAGCGCGCGGGCTATCGCACAGCTGGTGGGGAGAGGGGGCGTGGAAGAGCAGCGCGCGCCCTATCGCACAGCTGGCGTAAAGAGAGGAAGATGAGGAGAGCGGCGTTATCGCACAGCTGGTGGGAAGAGGGGGAGAGGTGCGGACGGACGCCGACGGACATAGGCTCCGGAACGATCGCCGGGTGGCGCTGCACTCTCACCTCCGCTAAGGTCCCTAAAATTACTAAGGTAGCGCCAACTGCTCACTCCTTCTCCGCTGCCCTCCTCTTTTTTCTTTCCCCTCACCCGCGGTGCCGCGGTCCCTTTAACTCCGTGCCGGTGCCGCCATATTTGTTGGCCACTTGAGAGCAGACGCCCTCGCTACGCTTCAGGGCGCTCGCTGCAGTTTGCTCTTGTTTTCGCGCCGAAATCGCTCTTTGGTAGCATTTATAGGATTTATAGAGCCCCGTTTTACCAACACGCACTGAGTGATAGTGTCTTGTTTTATATTTTTGTCTACAAGGGGATATTTACGGGGAGGATGCCGCTGGCGCATACTCACAGCGCGGTTTTTGTTTACGTGTGCGGCATTCTGTAACACCTCAGGATAGCTCGTGAATGAGAAAGGATCGAGCGTGGACATTTCAAACTGCTCTGTTACGGTAGTTCCGTTCTTGCATTCGCGTGACTGTGGTCGTGCAATCACTGCACAGAGGTCTTGCGCACGGTTCGCGGCAGTATACAGAGCGCTTCATTCGCAAATGCCGTAGTTCGAGCGCTGCGCTGGCGTCCTTGCACTCGCCTTTCTTGCGATAATTGTGAATCCTCAGCGGCGTTCACTCTGCGCCCGCTTTTGCTAACGACCTACATCCACCTTAATTCCGCGCAGTTTAGAGTGCTTTGCCGTTTTTGTAGAAATGTTTCCTTCACCTTCATGTCGTTATAGGCTCCTGTGAGTAGATTAAAAAGATACACATGCTGTTGTGCGTGTGTGCACGTACAGCGACGTGAAAAGCCCCTGCTTCCCCGACTTCGCAGCCGGATACACTAAACTGCACTCGCGGCCGTACGTTCATGTGCGAACCGAGTGAAAAACGCAGACTTGTAATTCTGGGAATACGCGCCAGAGAAGACTGCGATCAATCGATCGGGTAAACTGAAATTACAGATTTGTGGCCTCTTATTTCTCATACGAACGAGAAATCGAGTCCCTCTATGTACAAATTATGTAACTAGTTACTGCAGTTAATCATGCAATACGTTTTTTAACCGGGCGCGGTTGTTTACAGCCGTTATTAATGGAGGCGCCTGGACAGAATTGTTTTGTGCTGGGATATATTCTGGCATATTTGTACATTGCACTAACACAGGGATACACCCGAAAGAAATTCAGACGAGGACCAATGTCACGATGATTATCAAGAGAAAACAATAAATCACAAAAATGAATTGGTGCCACCAAAGAGATATTTTATTGGAACAAACGACCGTAATGACGTCGTGCAGGTGGCTTGCGCTGCTGACGTGGCTTCCCGTGAGAAAAAAATGTTGGGAGTGGCATTTGGGTTTAGTTTTTTTAACGCCAAGCCTCTCCAATATCCGTTGCTCATATTGATCCATGAAATAATCCTATTGAGAAGGGAAAAAAATGTCGCCACCGAGTTTGAGATGCGCCACAAACACTCCGCAAATATAGGCAATAATGCATTGCAGAAGGGAGTTAGTGACTGTTCTACCGTAGCATGGTCAAATTCGTGTTCGCGCATCTGTTCAGTGCCGCTTCCGCTCAACTCGCTACACTAAACCCGTTTAGCAAGCGCTTTGCTGGAAAAAAAAAATTCCCCCGCATTTCCCCGAGGTGGAGAATGTGAAAGTGCGAATGCACGGTTGTCGGCCCGCTTGCGGCGCTTGCGCTCGGCCCCCGCAGCCCACCGCCTCGCCGCCTTCTCTTCCATCGGGTTTGTAGTATCACGTGTACACCACGCAGTTATCAAGCCGCTATAACGCCGCTGAGTCGCCAACGCACGCCGCTGACGACGTAGTTTGAATGCGTTAAAGATATAAGGCGCGTCACTAACGCTGATATCACGTCGCGTCCGTGGCTTGGTCGGTAGAGCGTCGCGCTGCGGCCGCAAAGTCCGCGGATCGAAACCTGGCGCCGGATGCTGTTTCTTTATAGAGGAGCACTGCGGACGCCGACGCCGCCGCCGGCGGTGGATGGTTTGGGGTCGCTTATAAAGTGAAAATACGTCTGCGGAAAATAATATAGTCGCCCAGTGTGTTTTGGTTCAAATATCAATGACTGGATACGCTGCGCCATTGACTACTAAGATGAAGTAAGCGGGCACACTGCAAATGTACGGCATCACGTGTAATGCAAACGCAAATTGTTATTAACGTTCCTCTGTGCATACACGGAAGAAAGGGCGTACAGCCGTTACGGTGCGAATATGCATTTGAAGTGCTCATTCAAACGTGCGCGAATTTAATAAAGCGATAACAGAAATTGCGAATCAAACGTAGGTCAGTGGCGCGGTCACTATATTAGCTGGCCTTAAATTGTTTTACCTAGCCGCAATTTTTTTTTCTCGCAACAGCCTCAATTTGCGCCGCACGAACCAAGCCTGAACATG
This sequence comes from Haemaphysalis longicornis, assembly GCF_048455015.1. NCBI lineage: Eukaryota > Metazoa > Arthropoda > Arachnida > Ixodida > Ixodidae > Haemaphysalis > Haemaphysalis longicornis. The sequence continues at coordinate 124,882,595 of NW_027526361.1, forward strand.
CTACGCCGCTGATATTGATGCTGGAAGTTAAGCGCGCACATGACAAATACACGGCCTTTTATCCAAAGCAAAGCTTACGACTGGACGAACTCTTAGCTGCGCGCAATGCCTACTCAGAACAAAGCATGGACGACGGTCGCGAAGGGAATACGCATTTCTTCGTAAGTGACCGCTCAAGCTCGCGCAGAATTTAACAGCGAAAGAACAAACATTCAGAAACTTACCTCGCTAAAGAGTGCTGGCAGCGTCGAACTGAAGTATGCCTGTTCAAATCTATGCAACCAAACTTTTCTCCTTTCTGCGTCGCGTTTCCCGAACGGAATAACGAAGTCTTGTGCCCTGCCTGACGATATTCGCGCTGCCTAAGGCCCAACACATCGGCACCGAGAAGCAACATAAAACGACACCGGTGCGAAATTTTTTCGAAACGAGCATCTAATTCTTACTTTGCTATTAGCTGGCGCCTACGATAAAGCCGGTACTGAAGCTCGGTGGCTCGGAGCTCGGAAGCCAGCAATGGCGTCGCAGTTGCGGCGTTGCGCAATGTCCCAGCCGTGGCGACCCGGCGGCGGAGCAAAAAAAAAAAAAAACCACGTGACTTTTCCCTTGGCCAATGGCGCGCGGCGTTCGCCGGCGAGAAAGAAAATGGCAAAAAACGAAGTAGGAAAGGAGCGCGGGCGAGGGCGAAAGGCGGCGAGATCTAAAGATGGCGCTACCTTAGTAATTTCAGGGACCTTAACCTCCGCTGGAGTACGCCGGGGCTGCCGCCGCTTCGGCACGTACTTTTTTCGCTGCGCGCGTGCTGCATTTATCGCGCTACGGTGAGGTCCGGGTAAACTTTTCTTTCGACTTATGAAAGCATACACATTAGCAGGTGTCCAGCAAGTTCGGTTTACACGTATAGTAGCTACTGGGTCCATTTTTGCCGGTGCTTGTCTTGTCGTCTGCTAGAGACACGTCGTCTGTTACGCGCCAGTCGAACGGCCGAGCGCCCCGGCGGTTTCACGGGATAAAGAGTTCTCTTGTGGGCGACCCTTGGCTGGTCTGACCACCTCAGTCATCGCGAAACGACTGCGTCTTGTGAACGACTTTTCAGCGCCCTGAGCACACGCCCCCCGGCCCGCTCCTCCGCGTCTGGCAACTGCACGTGCAGCTCGGGGTGGACGCTGTCTCCCGCACTGCCTGAGACATCCAGCCCCCTACTCACGAATGTAAACAAAGCGACCGCCGGCTGCGCGAGTCACTTAAGCCAGCACGTACAAAGGGCGGCGGGAACACTCCTCACTCCCCCAAAACGAAAAGATGAAACTAAAAGCGAAGCAAACCCCCCATATTGTTGCATGGTCAGCTGCCACGACAGTAACAAGGCGAAAGAAGAGGATCCATTCATTAAATTCTGCATATTCCCCGCGAAAGCGCACCAAAAGGATAGACGGTAAGCATGGATCACTGCGGTTCGAGAGGTGAAATAAGTTGGCACATTTTTGTTTGTATCGGTGTGCTTTCAGTTTACATTACCCGGCTTTGAAAATGCGAACTAGTGTGCTAACGAGTCCTCCCCTTCACACTTTTTTAATGCATGCTGCCAATTATTGTTTTCCGCTATAATAAAGGAACTTCGGAGTTGTTTAGCTGGTGCCGTTCGATATCGTCCATATATAACACAATAGGTTAAAATTTTGCATGGGTAAAAAAATAGTTTACAGCGATTTACCTGGCTATAGTAGCTCTGGTCCGTCTTGTCATTGTGACTTGTGTTCTGGACGGGATTGCTTGCGTTGTTCGTTTTTTTCCTACATTTACGAAGACTGGTAATTAAAAGAGGTATACACCAAATTCTGTATATTAATAGTATTTAAAAGTCATACGCCACAAGCTGTTCTGTTGTTTCCGCGAACTGTCACTCTAACCCATACTTGCACTCCAAGCGGGTGACAAACATTGCGAACAAAATTTTCTTCAAGGACAAGTAAAATGTAAATGCGGCGCTGTCAGCGCACCCCTTAATTAGCGTGTGCCTTTCAAATGCGTTTTTATAAGATGCAGCTGATTGTTTCAAAAGTAAGATATAACCTATTAACCATAATCAATCACGTTTATCTTACATTTCTTGCAAGCCTCAGTGTTGTTGCAGTCCAGAAAATCCGGATTTCCGAAGCGTGAGCACGCGAAGGGAGTAACAAACAAGAGAAAATTACACTGTGACAAGCTGAACAGGTGTCGCCTTGCAGATGAAAAGACAGCAGCCGACGACCACAGAACAACGAGTTTACCCCCTTAAAATTGTCGGGGCAGTCTGCCGGTCGAGCGGCGGGAAGCAGGTGGCGCGTCTGTAGCAGACGACAAGACAAACGTCGCCAAAAATGAACTCAGTCACTACTCTACATTTAAACCGAACTTGCTGGACCCGTGCTGACGCGTATGGTTTCATAAGTCAAAAGAAAATTTTACCCAGCCCTCTTCCTAGCGCGAAAAATGCAGCACGAGCGCAGCGAAAAAAGCACGTGCCAAAACGGGGGCAGCCCTCGTCGTACTCCAGCGGCGGCCGTACTCCCGCGGAGGGGAGAGGGCAGCGCTGTCCTCGCCCGGCAAACTTTAGCTTCGCCTCCCTATAGCCGAGCAAGAGATGCTTTGCATCTAAAATGACAACAGCAGTGCCCGCGACGTCACCAACCTCTTTTCTCCCTGGCCACTCGTTGCCATGGTGATTAATGCAACGTTTTTAAGACACCACGTGCCTCTTGGGGAAGATTTGACGCTGTTGGTGAGAATTACGTGGTACCACAGTGGATGCTACAGGGGCCGCCCCGTGACTACATAAAAAATCGCAGCCGTGCTATTTTTGGCCACATCAGAGGCATCGTGATTGGCTTTTTTGGCAGTTAATAACAGCGAAGTGATTCTACCCTTCAAGAATTTTGTTAAAGCGACGAACATTGTTGGAGTTATTGCAAATCAAAACATTGCATTTTTGCCCGCGCCGCGATTCTCCCTCGTTTCGTTTACCTCCTCGCACCGCCGGAGCGTGACTGCCCATGATGCCTCGCTTCTCCGTGACACCTGCAAGAACAGCCTGTTAAATGCATCGTCTGCTACGGTATATTGTGCGCCGCAAAATAGCTTTGGGACTGCGTCGTCTGACTTTCTGCGTTCCGATTGGGCCGTTTTTTTATCATTTTCTTATGAATCCTACGCTCCGCTAACTGCTGTAAAAAGGTAATAGAAAGGATGGGATGGGACTTTCATGCTTCCACGCCAAGCCGAGACGTCAGGCCAACAGAGAACGACCCGGTCACCACACGTTCACGGCGACGACGTGTCTTTGTGCATATGGGAGTCTAAAATATGAAAGCGAATGACTAAAGAATCACACAAAAGTTCTTAGAGTGAGCATGTACATGCGTTTCCGAACCGAAGTTGGTTTATATATTGCTTAATTGTCCGCTCGTTCGCGCCAATGCCGAGCTTGGTCATATTGTGGTGATGCCAAGCACGCATGTACACAGGCCGTTCTAGTATTACATTCCGTTATCCCGATCGGTTCTAAACATTTATAACCTGAACAAAAACCGGCCGAAGGGCTGTACGGTATGGCACCGAGACTTTTTTAACAGTGTGGGGTGCATTTTATTCCCCCTTCCTCCCCACTTTCTTCCCCGCCTTGCTTCCCGGGGAACTTCTACACGGTATCGTAAAAGTAGCCTAAGTTTTGGGGCCGCGCGCGCCTTCCTCTTTATTGGACTGTGCGTACGATTGCACAAAACAATTACTCCACCTTTGCTTTTTCTCTAAAGGCTGCTCGTTGATTTTGTTACGTGCTCAGTGCTGCCAATTGCGATATATGGAGAGTTTGATTGACGGCTGCGGCCCTATATACCCCCTTCCCCCGCCCCCTTCCCCCAAGCCTACCTTGTGTCTTGTTCAAGAGGATGGAAGGAAATTATTTTCAACTTTACATAAAGACATACCAGTTTGATTGACGGCCGCGGCCCTATATAACCCTCCCCCCCACCTTCCGCCCCCCAAGCCTACCTTGTGTCTTGTTCAAGAGGATGGACGGAAAATATTTTCTACTTTATATACAGACATACCAATTTTGCAAAATACAAACATAATTTCGTCCTCTGAAAGCACAACTGCCTTTTTGTACGCAAATACAAAGCACGACCTTAAAACTGCACAAATTGTGCCTATGACTTAAGCGATGCATTGGCGTTTGATGTGAGAGTTCCACAGCTCAACCAAAAAGTTTTGTTTTCGATTCGTGCATACGATTTGCCAATCATGCCACTTAGAAGGCACAAAAAAAAGAAAAATAAGAAGCAACACCCCGCTGGGCGTTGAACCAGCGACGTCGGTTGAGCGGGCGCGGGACTTTTGTGCACTGCGCCACGAAAAACCCGAAACTGCACGGAAATGACTTGTATACAACATTAAGAGGCTGCGACTGCGATATCACCCTGCGGGAATAGTGCTCGCCGTGCTTTTGTTGTACGCTTTACGCTAAAAACTTTGGTTTGATATTGATTCTTTATAACCTACTAAACCTTCCGTAACCCCCTTCTGCTCTTAAACTGAGCGTATATTGTCTGCAAGCTGGTATCACGAAATGCAGATTCTCCGGAAAAGTAATTGTCGCCACAGCGAACGGCCGAAGCGTCGTAAAAAGAAATGCGGATTGCATTGACGGTAGTGTTGGGTTGTATGAACTTCATGAACCTTACTATGTTTATCATTCTCTATTGACTAAGAGAACAGATTCTCAACCAGTGCAGCACGAATGTTGTCACGGCGCGGTTTTCGCTTCTCGAACGATTCCCGACGACCGTTCGGCCCATCGGTATTGTCGGCGTCTTCGGTCAGTGGGCCAGTCACACCACGCGGACTTTCGATCTGCAGACATGTTCGTGTCGCCGTCGGTGTCGTGTGACAAAATTCTTTGCCAACACGGACGACGGCGCCGCCGTTGTGCTCCAAGAGTGGCGCCGAGTAAAGCGGCTTCACCGGAACGAAAATTTAAGAGGGAGGGGGGGAGGGGGGGGCGGAGGGGGAGGGAGGCTACACATATAGTGCTTCGCCGCCGTAAAAAGTGGTTGGAACAGCCGGCGTTCGCAGAGTCTTCACGGCGCCGAACGAACTTTCACTCTTGTGCATGAAAGTTAACTGCAAGCACGGCGTAGACAGGACCTGCGAAAAGAACCATCCTTAGCCGCTTGTTGAACGCAAATCTCAAGTTGTGCACAGGAACCCAATGAATTGTAAAATATGTTACACAAACCAGACTGGCCGTTGCATCAACGACTGTTAGCGCGAACACGCCCATGCGTTCCATGGCGGTCACCTTGCTGCGCATTGCGAAAGCTCTGGCTGCACGCCATTGTTTGAAAAACGCCGCGTCTTGGGCAGATATTGGGACCAGAAGAGACGCGAAATTTTTGAGGCATTCTGCATTGTACGGTGTGGTGAAGATTGTTTTATTACTGCGAGTGTCTCGCGAATCCGGAAGGAGGTTCGTTATCTGGCATCTTGACACGTGTGACCCGTCCCCATTGCTGTGCGTTTTTAGGAATGAATTTGGTGATGTTTTCTCCTGCACATCCTTCCCCACCCCTTTTCCTTCTTTTTTAAGTGTTGCCTTGGTGTTCGACCAGCATGTATAAAGCTGGCGCCGCGGTGAAGTAAAATCATTTGGTTGTTAGTAAGCGCGATTGTTTGCGTCGTCTCCGTTTCATCCCGGTATTTTGCGCTGCCCCTTACCACAAAAAAAAAATAAAGAAATCCACAAAAAGCCGTTCAAAATAGGACTAACAAATAGCGGAAATGTCAAACCGTGTAACGTCCGGCCATTCCACAATTATGGAGGTTAATCGTTATAGCGGCGTAAATGGAGATAATCTTTCGACAGAATTTCGGACAACCAAAAAATAAGAAAAGGAGAAAAACTAAAATTGTCTCAAAAAATGATCTGACAAAATTAAAATATATCGGTTGTACACATCCCCAAGTAATGGAAAACTAAACAAGGGAAATACACAAAATAACGTTGCAAATAGAATAAAAAATGACGTAAAGGGACCATCTGTAGTACGCCTCGCATTTTCGAAAAAAAAAAACGTAATTAGAGAAGTAACGGCACGTCATCACTACGTTGGTATAAATTTATATCATTGCTGAAAAGAAAGAAGAGCAAACTTAATAGGATAAGGTAATCCAATGTCCTTCGCTACTCATAGCGAGAGAATTCGGCTATACACAACTCACACTCCAGGCAAGCCGAATAAGAGTACTAGGCATTAGTAGACAATTGTCTGAATTTTAGCAGCGTTTTGTACTCCGCGATCCTCTGTGCCTCAAAACACGCCTTCTTCATACATAGGGATTATAGGCTATGGTTATTCACGCGTCCTTGGAAATTGGTGCGGCCACACTATCACCGTCATTTCACATACATAGCGGGAACTTGTTCGGCTCATACGCCCGGCAGCCCTATCACTCTCAGGCCGCTCTTCCCTGAGCCTGTTTAGTTGCTTGCAACAGTGCCTTCTCTGCAGGATGTTGTGACACTGTGTCTTATCTCTTCCCCCAAGAAGTGGACGAATGAGCCGTGATTAGCTGGGTAATCAGTTGTGGGAGTCACCTCGCCGCCACTGCGCTGAGATGACATAGACCAGTGGTTCTCAGCCATGAGTGCACCCAGGACCCCTAGCACTTTACATTTTGAGCGCCATCGCTTTCGATGTCGTCGTGCAGGAAACTCACTTTCCCACACGAAACTTTCCAGTTTTAGGGCCTGAAGCTCCTGCTAAAAGTTGCACCTCGTGCTAGGTCATCTGGGAGTTTCGAAATATTCAATGACACATTTCGTAGCCAATTCGCAATCGGAGAATATAAGGGTACCTAACTAATAAAGATCTGTTGGTCCTCTGACAAGAAACAATTGGTCAGTGATGAGGTAGGACGAAGCATCGAGAGGATGAACTGAGAACAGATAGGCTTGATACGCGGAAAATCATTGCGTTTATTTAACAGTTCAAAAAAAGATGTTGTAGTATATATTGGGAATGATCTAAGAAAAAATATGAAACGCAGCCTTAGGGATAGGGGAGTAGTGCAAACTTTGATGCTTCCAGGCACGTATACATGAGTGCCATAAAGGGTGCCGGAGTGCGCGTCAGTGGAGGACCCTAAATATATAAAATCTAATGTCTGTTAAAATTCAGTGCGTGTGTTAGCTTTCCATGCCTCGAACCGAAGACACTGCCTGCGTATTCGCGAATCACAATTCACCTGCCGCGGTTGCTCAGTGGCTAAGGGCTTTTTGCTGAGCCCAGGGACGCGGGTTTGAATCCCGACCGCGGCGGAGGTTTTTCTGATGGAGGCGAAAAGTGGGAACGCCCATGTCATCGAAATTTCAGCGCACATCAAAGATCCCCAGGCGGTCAAAATATATCCGAAGCCCTCCACAACGGCGTACCTCATCGCCTGTGTAGCGTCGGCGCATTAAACCACATAATCAGTCAATCCAATCGCAATCGTTGCATTGCGATTAATCGCGGATTTTTGCAACCGTTTTCGTGAGGTGTCCCACGTACCTATGCCACATGGTGCTTTTGGTGCTGTAATACCAGTGACTGCTTCCACAAGTTGTTCCCATGTGATTATTCAGTAGTCTGTGGGCCAATTTGACTGTTCTCCATTTCAGACGATTTTGCACAAGCCTTCCGCAAATATAAATTTGATTTTTTAAGCCCTTTAGGTACAATTTGTTCAGGCTCCGACAATCCGAGTTGAATGGTCATAGAGTAGTACAAATAATAAACAAAGTGGTGGTTCAGTAATTTCTCCAGAAACAGTTCAGGCGTACGCTTTCGGTGCAACCGGCAGTCAAACAAACTTGAGAAAAAAATCGCTCAGTTCTACGACCCGTGTCTCCAAATTCTCGAAAGCTAATCAACCCGCGCTGAGCATGGCCAATGCTGATTTGACGAGGGTGGAGAGCAGAACGAGGCAGGCCCCAGCAGGCGTGCCTTGTTTTGAGAGCCAACAAACCGACCGGCACCGCAACGCTGCTCACGCTTGCGTGCTCGTTGCCTGCCCTCTGGGAGCCGAACTCGAATCCAGATCAATTCGATCCGGTTGATGGGAAACGGACGGCGACGCGAGCTGCGCGGAGGTCGCTCGAGGGCAAACACGCCACCCCCGCCACGGACCGAGGCAAGATTGAATTCGCTCTCGTCACACGCGGAAGCTTTGATGTGTGCCTTGGTGTCAGGGGATCTCTCTGCCGGATCCTATTATCCCACGTTCGACTCTCGCTGATAAGGGGCAAGCTAAACATCCGAAACTTCCGCAGGGGATAGTGTGCTGTTTGTGTAGGACGGTTTAATTACGGAAAAATAGGGGGCCCATGAAAATTGGAAAGAATAACGAAGCAACTTTCAAGAAAAGTTTGGCAAAGTTTAGCGCAACATTCTAACGAAGTTTTAACACTTACTCGTCGCTGCTACGTGTAAACACGACACTTTCCTCCCCCAGGAAAAAAAGGAAGGTGACAACGAGGCGCCCATGCATCAGCGAGTTGAGTCACTTCAGACACGGCCTTGTGTAATAGATGATACGTCCACGTTAACTAAGAGAAATTTAATATAGAAAGTGGTTGTAGACCACATTCGTTCGACTAAAATGATAGAAATAAGAAGATACGGTGCGAATTTAAATGGACTGAAAAAAATTCCCTCGCACTTCCCCGAGGGGGAGAGTGTGTAAGTGCGAATGCACGGTTGTTGATTGCGCGATTACGGTGGATATCGTGATCTTGGAGTGGAGAGGAGGCGCCCAACACCCGCAGTCACTGAGCGGAGAGAGGAGGAGGAGAGTAGCGCCTGCCGTTACGGCGAGGGCTACACGAGCGCCCTCACGCGTCGGAATGCGGAGCGCCCGCTACGCGAGCGAGAGCTCTCCCGCCCGAAGTGGAGAGGAGGCGCCCAACACCCGCAGTCACTGAGCGGAGAGAGGAGGAGGAGAGTAGCGTGCGCCCATCTCCCCCCGTTGCTAGGGAAGACGAGGAGGAAGACGAGGAGGGCGCGCACCCGCAGCTGTTGCTATGCGGACGACGGCGGCGGACGATTCAGGCTCGCTTAAGAAGTGCATTCGCACTTAAAATTATTTCCGGCGTGTCTTTACAGCTGACCATGCAGTGAGACGAACCGACAACCACTGGGCAATTAGGGTAGCAGGGTGGGTACCAAGAAGCGGGTTTAGAAGACGAAGAAGTCCATTATTCCGACGGAGAGCTGAAATAAAGGAATTCGGGGGAGAACTGTGGACTTGAGCAGCGCAGGACAGGAGCAGTTGGACGTCAATGGGAGAGGTTTTCGCCCTGCAGGACACCTGACGAGGCTGATGATGATGATGAAGAAAAAGATGGTGATGATGATGATAAAGGTGGTTTTCACAGGGCATTACCTGTTTAAGATCCGTCAGGCATCTTCACTTTCTGGTCAGTAACAGACACGACAAAAGGCGTCACGCATGCCATTTGCGTGAGACGAATGCACATGGTGTCCAGGCGGACCCTCCTACTACCTTCTTGTAGTTGTCTAATGCGAAACTTGAGCTGACCGCTGTTTCGGGTCATTGTTCTCGTACAACCTTGGCAGCACGGGCAATCAAAGATCACTTGCTTGTTTGGTGTTTCAGCGGAGCATATGCCTGGGCAGAGTTGTGTCAGAAGCATGGTTGTCTATACTGAGTATTTATTTCGTGCGTATCACACAACATCCTGTCAGACTTATCTTTTTTTTTCTTCTCTGTCATGGCGCGTAAGAAGCGAGGCACAACCGGCTCGGATAGCATCGCTGTTAGAGTTAAATTTACTCTCTCTTTTACTATCGTCGTTAACCTAGTCTCGTTCGTTCCCTTTTTTCTTCGTTCTAATGGGAAGTCGTCAAACCCCAAGGAAGCGAAAATGCGGCGTCCAGCGCTTGTGTGACTTAAAGGAAGAAAAAGAATGGGCGGTAGCGCTTGCCAAACAAAAGTAAATAAAATGACATTCAGTGAGCTTGGATTGGAATCCGCGTCTGAGAGAACGCGAGTCCAACATGCACCACCTGCACCATCGTCGGGTTTTCGCTATAGCAAACGAAAGATGGACCTAGTGAACGCGCTGCGGCCTTCGACTTTGAAATGTGCTTTAGAGGCATGTATAAAGGGCGACAGTAGTTAATGCAGCACGTTAGTTACCGAAGCAGCAAAGCCCCTTTACGGTAACAGCGAATATGTATAGCCTTCGAGGGTGTAGAAGAATAAAACAAAAAGGAAGAAAACAATACCCGTCTGCGTGTACTCGCAACAACTTAGGACACTATTTATTGAGTGCACCTCGAAATTTGTTTCTCTAAGTTTAGTCTGTCTGTCTCTCTGTCTGTCCGTCTGTCTGTCTGTCTGTCTGTCTGTCTGTCTGTCTGTCCGACCATCCGTCTGTCCGCCCATCCGACCGTCCGTCCGTTTGTACGTCCGTTCGTATGTCCGTCCTTCCGGTCGCCATCCAGTCCGTCCGTCCATCTTTCCCTCGATTCAGACGCCCCGCAAAAGTTGAAAAAAATCTCGGGTGAGGCGTTTATATGGCACAACCTTTTCAATCCGACACTCTTAAAAAATGTGAGGACATTTACTAACATACAGCATCGACTAGGTAATCAGTGGTTGCACTTACTGGCCATTCATAACCTAGTGAAAAGCTACGCGTGGCAATGTGAATTCGCTGAGCGCGCAGCACGACATAGAGTTACAATAAACACACACATGTCACACTTAGGTCACAAATAAATTGAGCAAGAAAACCAATGGTATCGGGGGGTGGGGTGAAAAGGATTTATTACAACCTGCATATCAGGGATTCGCGGGGACCGCGAGTATAACTGAGTTACGTTAGAATTCCGCCTGGTATTCTTGCTTTTACACCCAGCAGCGAAAAGTCGTCTGATACAATCGGTGGGATTGTCACCAAAAAAAAATTATGAATAATTTTAGAATTGTGCATATTAATGAGAACATATGCTAGCCAGCATGTGGATTTGCCTATTATTTTTAATCGTGAGGTGTAGTGGGAAACGTGCCGTAGTTGTCTTCAACAACTCGTATTATTTTGCTGCTATCAATAAATGTTAGTATCAAACAATCATCAGCTAGTGTGCGGCCTAGACAGGTAACGATAACGTTTAGGGTCCATACTTAGTGGCCGGACTTACGTACCGTTCAACGGGGTAGTAAAGTTCGTAAGGGGTTAGTAAATACGACCCTTTAAGAACCTTTTACTAGCCTTCTTATTAAGAGTTAATGTCTATAAATATGCTTCGTATTCGTCAACACTTTTCAGCAAGAAAGTAATCGGTTTGTTTCAGGAACAACGCCAATACACAACTGATGTTTACAGTGGTCTTTGACTTAAAAGAACTCGTATGGTCAATTTGTGCGAGAGCGAATGAAAAATAACGCGTTCAAAGCAATGTTTTAACCACGATATACAAAGGCTGGCGCCCATCATCGCTCTTGTTTCTCCAGCGCACAGTCCCAACAGTACAGCAGATATGTTGCCTCAAATGGCATTGGGTTTGCCGGTTACGAAGGTGGTTTGCGTCTCCGTCTGCTTGCGTGTTACTAGCACGTTATCGCCAATACCAGTGGGCCCAAGACACCTCTGATTACGGCCTGCACACGTTTCCTCAACTGGAACACTTCAGATTTTGTCGGAAAGGGGCATGTCAAACTCGCTTGTAGGAATTGTCGCGCACCACCTTTTCTTGCGGTGACTCCTCACTAAATCAGCGCCAAAATCGAGCAGACCTGACGACCTCTACACTTTTGCCAAGAAATGTATAGTCTGAGAAACGTTTCTTCCTTTCTTGTGGCCTATTTTATAATCACCGAAGAAGGCTGCTGGTGACTTCCCTGTGACGCCAAAGACTGGCATTGTTTCTTCCAGTGCTTTTTGCTTTGGGGGGCACAAAGCTGTACACCCCCTTGGAGTATGTGCCACGTCCTCCACTCGTTCATTTTAGACACCGTTCGTCTGCCGTGCTATAACTATTCCGATCCGTTTGATTCCATTTTGTTTTCGAATTCCTCAAGCTTATTCTTCCCTGAACATGCGGACGACATGCTCTTTTCTGCTCTCCTATTTTTTGGTTGCAAATTGGTTAAAATGAACAAAACACATACTTCTTGGCCAGTCCCCCTAAGTGGGTATGTGTCATTTTGATACGCCGATGACATCACGGTGTGGAGCAGAGGCGAGTCCGACGCCGACATCGAACAGAGGTTACAACAAGCGCTTGAGTTCACAGATAGCTTCCTGGTAGGAACGGGACTAAACCTCTCACCCTCCAAATCTGAGCTTCTTCCCTACCGGTCCTCTCGAAAAGACGGACGCGGCATGCCCCCACAGGAGAAAACGGACATCAACCTACGTACAAAAAATGGCCAACCCATCCCTAAAGTGGAATGTATTTGCATCCTCGAACTGCTCATACAAGCTCAGGGCAGCAATATGAAAACTATCCAGAAGATGACCACTGAAACAGAGAACATGATTAGAATTATCATCAGCGTATCCCACCGACGTGGAGCCCTGGCGGACAGCAATCTGCTTAGAATATACAATGCTTTCCTCATTAGGCACATAAAAAACATGGCAGCGGCACTTGACTGGTCCAAAGTGCAGGAAACAAACATCAATTCACTAATGCGTAAGAGCATCTAGGGAGTCTTGTTATCCCTATCAAAGCAAGCACAGAAAAGTTGGAACTTCTCAGGGTGCACAATACCCTGGATGAAGCTATAGAAGCACAGAGCGCGGCCCAGACGCAACGTCTTCTCGCAACTAGAGCGGGTCGCCAGATCCTGCGCACCATGGGCTATAGAGCGGAAGACCTGAAAAAACATACCGTCCAGCTCCCCGGATATACGGGAAACCATACACGTTGAGCCTATCCCACGGAACGTGCATCCACAGCACAATGAGGCAAGACCTGCAGCCAGAGCACGAGCCCTCCTAGAGAACGCGGCGAATAACCCCACAAAAAAGGCGTTTGTAGGCGTTGCCGAGCATGCGACCCCCGAAATTTTCACGAGGGTAGCGCTGGACTCGCAGAGAACGTTTTAACCACGGTGACCATGAACGCACCGACTGCAGCCGTAGCCTTCAGGTGGCGATAGCTCAAGCAATGCAAGACTTGTCATGGCCCAAAGTATATACGGACTCTCGCTCCGCGGCTAGGGCCTTCCTGTTGGGGAGGATTGCGACCGACGCAGCCAAAATTCTCACTGCACGCAGCGAAGAAGCCTTCCACAACATTACAAGGTTCTCCGCGCGCATGGGAAACGCAGTACACCCAGAAATCCCCAACGTCAGTGAGTTAGCTAACGACTGTGCGCGAGGGTTCACGAGCCGCGCCGGTCCAAACGCTATCCCGAGTGACAGGCTGGACGAGTACAGTGACCCTTTACTCACTTTCCATGAAATCATTTCTCACTATCAGCTATCCCGCAGGACCCTCCCATTACCGCACCCCAAGGTTAGACAACCACAATGCATAGCTTTCCGAATACTACAGACGAATACGTTTCCCACTAGAAGCAGGTTCAGCCTTATCCTGCCGTCCATCGAACCTCATTGCATTAATTGCTCAGAGGCTTACTGCAATCTTAAACACATGCTCTGGCAATGTCCTGCGTTACGTAGGGCCACGGACTACAGCACCAAGCACGAAAGGACGAGCGCTCTCTCGAGAAACGATCCTCACAAGAGACTCCTGGCTATCCAGAGGGCCTGCGAGAGGGCGGAAGACCAAGGTCTCTCACCTACGGCGCTGCTGTGGCCAGCGACTACCTGATGAAGACCTTTAGAGGCCATTCAGGATAGTTCCTAGGGCCTTTAATTAAGTTCTTTGTCTGTCTGTCGCTCTGTCTTGCACGTGTGCCTCGAACGTGCGTTCGTAAAGGTAAACATACCTATAGAGATTGGCCAATATTCGCGGAAAAAAAACTGAAAACTCCAGCGTTCGCCACGTGCCTTGAGTATCCGTTCATCAAGCCAACAATACGCGCTTAGAGAGATTGGCCAACATTGGCTAAAAAAAGACTCAATAGTTCGCCGCATCATAGCAACACATGCTGGGAACGAGAAAGACAAATCATAGCGTACCGCCCTCGTTCCGTTCGTCCTCGTGTCGTCATGCGCATGCGCTCTGTACCGTGGAAGAGGCGCGACTTGAATGTCGAAGCTGCTATAGGTGATCATTGGCTCCACATGGCCCGGCCGTGGATAGTTCGCATGGCCGAGGAAGCGGCCACGCTCGAGATGCTCCGCGTTCAAAGCGTCCGCTACAGACAAGGAGGTAACCTCCTGGGCTGCAGACCATAAGGGTCATTGAAATTCAATGTCACGGCCGCTCGATGGGAAGTAGGTGGCCATGCCGCCAACGTCAACTACGACACCGCAAGGAAACTAAAAATGGCTACGACTTAGCCCAGCTATAGCTGAGCTAATCCGGAGCTATTTTTAGTTTTATTGCGGTGTTGTACCTTGGATACAAAAAGTAAAACTGTGGCTTAGTCTGGTTGAGTATGGGTTTCGCTTGGCTAACGTTTGACGTAGCTGTATTTCCGGCCACGGCTCAAAGCCGTCCGGTCCTGTGCAACGCTCACAGAAGGAGACCTGGCGAGCACGGTGTTCGTTCACGGCGAACGCGCCGTTCCTCTTCGCCAGGTGCGAGACGGGGGTGGTCGGCCGCCGATCGAGCTGAGCGGCCGCTACCACGGCGGCGGCCGCCGCTCATATGTCCAGAACGAGTGAAAACGAGGCTTTGTGAGCAGCGCCGAACGCGAGCCCGGAGAATCGTGCGATGGGCTTCGAGGGGTGTGTCGCCGGTGGTGTGTCTCCGGTCAAAAGGTCAACTTGCGCATCCTCCGAGAGAACGCTAGACGAAACTAATAAAGCTGTGCTTTAAAACTGAATTTTGTGTCCGTGAATGATCACCTACACCCGCTTCGCCGTTCAAGTCTAGCGCGTGAGTGGAAGCTCCCCTGAATTTGTTTGTCAAACACCATGACACGTGTTTTTAACAAAAAGAAGGTTGCCTCGTCGCTCATGAATTGATTCGTAGGTTAAATATGACCAAGGTTGTTTTTTCGCTAAACTTAGCTGACATATTTCGTACGTGATTCCTGTACACAATGTTCGAAAAGGCCCTTCTTAAGCGCACATCTTATTGATGGACTTTCTTTGCACCCAAATGTCATGTACGTCACATTAAAGCTCAACATGGCCTTAAAAGCTGCAACAAACAGACTTGTTTGGCGTTCGATATCTTAAAATAACACTTAAAAATTCTATCTCAGATGAAGTATTCGGAAGGAGCAAATATGGACCTTCATTCCTCAATGTGTGTCGACAGGCTACCGATAATAATAATGGTCAATTTAGGCATAATCTCGTTCCTTGAGAGAGGTGCTGCCTTCCAGGCTTTCAAGTGAAGGTTCAAGCACACAGGATTGAAATGTTATTTTAAAGCGCAGCTGATGGCGTTGTACGCCAATACGCCCTGCAAAAAAAGCAAACTTTCTCTGACGATGATGATGAACGATCGTGGGTGAAATGAAAGAAAAAATTGAAGCCGTTTCACTCGATGTGGAAGCTGTCGTAAGTGCAGAGCAGTGATTCGCCATAATGGGCTGTACCGCCGTTCTCCGCTCACTACTACCACCCAATGCATTTCAAATTTCCCGCCTTCGCAGTGCTCGCGCTCCTTTGGCCTGAAACCGCGCCAGCGGGAGTTTCCTTTCTTTTTCACTTTTCCTCCCGCACGTGCCGGCGTTGCACTGCCACTTTTTTTAAGTGTGAATACACTTTATAAGCGACCCCAAACCATCCACCGCCGGCGGCGGCGTCCGCAGTGCTCCTCTATAAACAGCATCCGGCGCCAGGTTTCGATCCGCGGACTTTGCGGCCGCAGCGCGACGCTCTACCGATCAAGCCACGGACGCGACGGTGATATCAGTGTTGACGCGCCTTATATCTTTAACGCATTCAAACTACGTCGTCAGCGGCGTGCGTTGGCGACTCAGCGGCGTTATAGCGGCTTGATAACTGCGTGGTGTACACGTGATACTACAAACCCGATGGAAGAGATGGAAGAGAAGGCGGCGAGGCGGTGGGCTGCGGGGGCCGAGCGCAAGCGCCGCAAGCGGGCCGACAACCGTGCATTCGCACTTTCACATTCTCCCCCTCGGGGAAATGCGGGGGAATTTTTCGTTTAACCGTAGAAAGCAACCCAACGGGCGTGCCTAGCTAAATGAACGCGGGCGCTGCCGGTTAATTTCATATATTTTGCCTCAAACATACCTATAGTTTTCTTTGCACTAAACAACGGGGAGATAGATGCAGGGCGCGGGCCAGCGGTTCACGAGTTTCGAACGCATATGAATATATAAACCGGCAGGATTTCTAAGCCTTTGGGGTACGGCGCGAGCGACAGCGTTACCACGGGACGCCTTGGTGTTCTACTTGGGTCCACCGAGCGAGTTACAGCGACAGGGTGCGGCACTAAAGTCCTCTGCACTTAAACATGCTTCCCGTGGTCGGAATGAAACCTGGGTCACTCACCTTATGAAGCTGGCTTCTTGGTCCATTTCGGCACTGTTGATGCGGACGCCAAGCAGCAGATACGATTCGCGCCGTAAACGCCAAACACAAACGTTAGGCCTACTGAGTGCACGCCCGAGAGTGGCTGTGGAGAGAGAGAGAGAGAGAGAGAGAGAGAGAGAGAGAGAGAGAGAGAGAGAGAGAGAGAGAGAGAGAGAGAGAGAGAGAGAGAGAGAGAGAGTAAACTTTATTTGAAAGTAGGAAGACGGGAATGTGGAAAGAGTTATGGGTGAAGTCCTATTTCCAGGACTCCAGTATTCCGGAAAAGTGGTGCGTACCTCTGGGGTAGCCCATTCTCGCAGTGTGGGATTGGCCAACCAAAGAATCCATCACGAGAAAGCTTCGCGTTCAACCATCGTCGTCTTTAGAGGAAACAGTGTACGATTTTTTTATCATAGGAATAATTGGCAAGAACATTGTACCCGAATGAAACAAGTGATATCTAAATAACCCGCCGCAATAATGAGGCCGTTATTATCCGCGGTATCGCCCCGCCAATGTAGAAACAGGTCGCATACCGCTCTCCCTTGACGAGGCCATAAAAAAATGCAACTTTGTTAAGCCTAAAAGCACTAGCCTTTGCTTACTTGCTCAGCCCAAATGCAGCCGCTAAAAACGTTTAACCGAAAGAATTCAGGAAACATCGAAACGCTTTCAAATTGTGCGCCACACTGGCGTAATATGGCCACAAGCGGTGTAATGTAGGCCAGCATAAAAAAAAAAACACCGTGATCTGTGTGTTCGCAGCCCGTTAGCACTAAACTGTTAGGATCGAACGGTACTAGACGCCCAACTACAACCGCCCAGTCATGTTTTTTAGTTGTTGCTGTGTTTGGTGGCCTGTAATGGGACAAACAATATGTTAATTCATGACAAAATCGCCAAAAAGTGGCACGGGAGTTGCCTCTGCTTGGTATGTTTTTTGAAGCTTGCGATAAAAATGGTTCGGCTAATATGGGTACAAAGCTGCCGTCTTTAATTATTCCAGCTTCTGCTTTGTATTCAGGGTCGCTGGAACGGCAATGCTCTGTCAATAAAAACTTATCGTTGAGCGCCCTAGGTAAAATACTTACACCGATGTTATTATTTACCTCTTAAATAGACCCTGCACCACTTTTTGACATTTTTCTAGAATCATAAATGCTTCCAGAACGTAGTCACCCAACACACCCAGTACTTAAATTAGGTGGTCGCGAAGTACCTCAGCCAGGAAAAACTGCTCTATGCCCATCAGATAACTTGGAAACTCGTTCAAAAGATTTTTCTCTCTTTCCGGTGTTGACTTTCTTCGACTGCGTGAATTACGTCACTAAGGCCATGTAGCGGCTGTTTACCGGTTTTGCTTCAGTTGCAGCAATCAACGCTTTCCGATAGCAAATTTATAAATAAAGCCACAAATACAATGCAGAAATGGAAGGCGTATCTGGTGCCACGAACAAATTACGCAGTACCGCTCCCTGCTGGCGATAATTGTAGCTTTCGCATTGGCTCCAGGCGTGGAGGAAAGAGTGGAAGCGCTTATCAAAAGTGTTGCAGGGTCCCTTTAA
Organism: Haemaphysalis longicornis; assembly: GCF_048455015.1. Classification (NCBI taxonomy): domain Eukaryota; kingdom Metazoa; phylum Arthropoda; class Arachnida; order Ixodida; family Ixodidae; genus Haemaphysalis; species Haemaphysalis longicornis. The sequence goes on from NW_027526361.1 coordinate 124,900,844, forward strand.
ACCGAAACGCATGGCATCTTACAGGTAAAAGTAGTGACGGTTACCTAAGGAACGCTACCAAAATCAGTCTTGGCAAAACATGGCTTTGGTACCCCTTAGACGCACTGCTCGTACGTTCATAGCAGTGACTGACAATAATAGTACTTAGTATTTCTCAGCTGGCTTGTCCACAAAAATAGCCCTGTAGAGACACAACGGACAACTGGACGTGTGTAGTAGTCTTTTGTTGGTGTTTATCCTCGTCATTTATCTCGTGTGGTACGTTGCCCGCTATAATTTCATTTCTATGATTAATATCGCCATGGTTAACATCGTGGATACCTTACACTTGACATCATTGATTTTTGTTTCTGGGGGCCCGTCTCTGAAGGCGGTGAAGTGAAGAGCCAACCAAGTCGGGATTGTCACAACATAATCTTCTAAGCCCTACCAGCACTGGCTTGCAAAGTGAAAACAATGAAACTGTTGCTGGCTTGACGACAATCCGTTGCGCACCCTCGCTCTAGTTAGCCTTTGTCGCCTCCCACTCTTTCTCCCAAAAGCAGGCGTTGTAGATGTCTTCGCTGAGGAGAAATTGAACACCATTTAATTCCTCAATTTGTATGCACCATTGGTGCGCACTTTTGGTCCGCATACCGACAGAAAGCAATCGATGCTGTTCTCAAAAATTTCGTGGTCAGGGGACTGTTCCAACAATGCCGGTCCAACCAATAAGCGACCAAAAAAAAAATCTCAGCATCACTCTGACTGTCCTCCTGCGCAATTCAAACGTCGGGTTTGACTTAAAAAGTACCCGTCAGGCATATTGGTTTCCTTAGGCCTATTCGTCATCTTTCCCCGGAAACGTCGACGGAACTTTTATCGACACCATGGAAGGTGCGGGTGTGGGCGGCGGTGGAGCCAATTTGTCGTCCATGCTCAGCCTTCGCGGGGTGATGGCCGTGGACGGCCCACCGCGCTTGACGAGGCTGGTTGTCGAATCCTCCGGATAGATATTCTGGTAGACGAGGCCTCCTGTCGTACCGGCCGGGTTGCCCGTACCCTGAGGGCCATCTTCTGACACGGCGTCGAAATTGAGCTTGATGCGGCCCTTGCCGTAGAGCTCTACCCTCGTTTCCATGGTGAGGCTGCCTTTCTTCTTGAGGCTAGGACCAGCTCCACTGTTGCTCGTGGCGGCGTGCACTCCGCTCGGGCTCGCGGTGACGTTCTTTCCCGACTGAAGCGTTCCACTAGGGGGCATGAGAGAGCCACGGCGCAACTTGAGGTCACGTGAGATCTTCATGTACCGCTCCATTTCTTCCTTGCTCACCGTGGCGCCCTCGTGACCCGGTTGTCCGCCGGTGACGTGGCTGTCTGGTTCTAGCCGTGTGTCTGCCACGTCGATCCCCATTCCGCTGGCTGATGCATGGGCTGACACTACAGGGTTGTCCGTCCCCTCGCTGCTGGGGGTCTTCACGGCAGTCACGGCACCGGACATTGGCGCAATGAGGTTGCCGGCGGATATGCTCGGCGTGGCAGGAGCTTCCTCGCTAATGGCGACGGACTCGGACTTGGTGACCGGCGCGTCGCTCGCACTGGTTGTCATATTCCCGGTCTTCTTCGAGGTGGAAGGATCCTTCCTATGTGTGCGAGGGCAGAGTGCACTGCGCCGGCAGAAGAGATTAACCGGAAGCTGGCCTTCAAAGCTCGCGCGGTGAACACATGGACGAGGCCCACTAGCACCGTATCTGAAATGTGGAAGGGTGAGGCGGTAAGGTCAGATGCCGCTTTAAAGTGTACGAACATGTGGAAAAGTCACTCTAAAGTGGCTACTAAAAGTGCCCACTAAATGATGAGTAGAAGTGGCCAGAAAGACAAAAGGAAACCCGATGTATAACAGCGTGTCTGGGACACTGTTTGTATGCATTTATAAAGAAGCCTGATGAACAGTAAAACGCAAAGTGGGCCTAAAGCATTGTTTGTTTTCCTTCCTAACTTCAGGGTGCTTTTACTTATTTTTTGTTGGAAGCGTACTTGCCTTTTTTGTGACTTTGCGCTGAATGGCTCTACTTGACCAGGTACACCTTTTAGCATTTCTACTTGAAGCTGCCAAGATGGCCACAACGTCGTTGTATTTTCTTTAAGGGGCGCCAGTATCATCACAAGAATCTTCTTAAATTTGCCGCAAAATTTTTAACTTTTCATGGAAATAATATTGTTAGCTTTCTTGTCTCGTTAATATGAACACTGGTAAAATTATAAATGTCTGGAGAATTCTTCCAAATTTCGAAAGAAATCACTATTACGATGAATGTGAACGCATCGAAAAAGCAGTAACTGGGAAGTAAACATGGCACTCTTTCTCGGATTAACACTAAGAATAAAGAAACTCCCGCAATAATATATTTCTGACAAGACAGTGGTGTATTGTAGCATTGCCCGTCGATAAAAATTGAGCGTGTTTGCGTGATTCCCATTGCCTAATTGCTTATATTCATTCGCGCAAACATGAACGAAAGGCAAGCGGTGTGCGCAGTTCCATGTGCTAGGTAGTACCTGACCCTGTCTTTTGCGAGGTACCCCATACACCCATACGCCCACGTCGCATGGGGTGCGTGCGAATAACGCAGCAACATCCTGCGAAAACTCGTGGTGATCTGCTTCGGCGAGTCAACGTCAATTGCGTGAGCAACACCGTTCAATCATCGGGATACAAAACCAGAAGCAAGGCTAACGGAAGTGAATAGTCTATTGGATTTAGAGAGTGCACCATCAGGCAAGAATTGGCGCCGTTAACAACGGCCGCAGTTATAGAGCGACAAGGCTCTGGTCACAACCAGGCGCAGATGACGGCACACTGAATGCGGGCGGGTTCGTGAAGAAAATTCGCAAGCTTGTAGCATAACAGCTCCAGTATTAGAGCAGCGGTTTCAGGAAGAACGAACCGACAAATACCGTACACCATTTGAAATAACCTGTTCAGGTAGGCCTATTAGATTATACCTGCTACTCTGAACCAAAACTACTAAAGGGACCCTGCAACACTTTCGATAAGCGTTTTCACTCTTTCCTTCGAGTGTGGAACCACTGCGAAAGCTCTAGTTATCGCCAGTACGGAGCGGAACGGCGTGATTTGCTCGTCGCACCAGATACGCCTTACATTTCTGCTTTGTTTTTGTGGCTTTTTTTTTAAGTTTTTATCAAAAAGCCTTCATTGCTGTAACTGAAGGAAAACCGGGCAACAGCCGCTACATGGCCTTAGTGACGTAATTCCTGCCCTCGAAGAAAGTCAATACCGGGAAGGAGAGAAAACTCTTTTGAGCAATTTTACAAGCTCTGTGATGGGCATAGACCACATTGCGACCCCCTAAATTAAGTACTGGGTGTGTTGGGGGACTACGTTCTGCAAACATTTAAGATTTAAAAAAAAAGTTTGAAGCGTTGCGGGCTCCCTTTAAATTTAATAATACATGACACACCAGCCTTCAAACTGTGGTAGGCATATAGAGTACCGCGAATGGAGCGTTTCTCACAGGAACTGCAATGCTCGGGAAGGCTGCCCTTCCGTGGTGGTGACAATGCATGCCTATGCGAAAAGTCTTCACACAGAGGGTCGAAGATTTTGTTGGTCCGCTATCGATTGATTGATTAAGGGTTTCGCCGACACGACACACGTTATAAGGCGCGCCGCGCCGTAGTGGTGAGTTCAGGATTAATTTTTTCCATCTGGGGACTTTTAATGTGCGGCGAAATTTCCAACACACGGGCGTTTGTGCCTTTCGCCTCCGTAAGAAAAGCGGCCGCCGCGGCCGAGAATTAAACCCACGTCCTCGGGCTCAGCAGCACAATCAATGCACGTCTAGGCATGCTAACTGGTATAAAGCGGAAGTTTTGCTTAAAGTTCTAATGTTCCCGTTCAGTATTTTTTAATTAGAAAGCTGGTCTTTATTCGAGGAGATATTGCAGCTCTAACCATAACGCATTTTCTTGCAGCGGATACAACGGTCAAAGTATGTAAGCTCAGTACTCCGTGGGAGAACGTTTGAACAGGAACTAATGCCTCGGGCGTGGAAGTTTTCTTATGATGGGCATCGGTGACCAAATTTGGCGCGTAAACCATTCGGGTAGCTGGGGAAGAGGTAGGGGCGGCTAGGATGTATGCGAAATCTCTAGTACTTGTCAGCAATAAACGCAGGCATTGCTAACTTTCTGCCTGAGTAGTGAAATTTATAGAGAGATTGAGCTCTGCTAGTGTTATGTAACCGAAGTGATGCTTTGCTCTAAATTATTACGCACTGCTTCATGCGTAATGCAGCGAGGACTTTTTAGCTTTGCATTTATTATTCCCGTCGCTTTCTGTAACCTACCCCACAGGAGTTACAAAGATCAGCTACCGCATACAGTGATCGGCTCGTACACTGTCTAGTGCTGTGGGGAAACTAATGCCAAGCCCACAAGCGATGCGAACGATAGTGCAACTAGCCTTTTTATTTCCAAAGCAGGTTTCGCACAGCAATCGGTCACTTGTGGCTCCCCTCTGTCGGAAAAGCATAGAAAGTCTCAAAGATTCTTCATTGGGAGACCTGATCGCAAATTTTTTTGTCTCTGGGTCTGTATGTCTGTCTGTGTGTAAGTTCATCTGTATGTATGTATGTATGTATGTATGTATGTATGTATGTATGTATGTATGTATGTATGTATGTATGTATGTATGTATGTATGTATGTATGTATGTATGTATGTATGTATGTATGTATGTATGTATGTATGTATGTATGTATGTATGTATGTATGTATGTATGTATTTATGTATGTATGTATGTATGTATGTATGTATGTAGGACCTCCAGTCCGCCCGTCGCCTCTCCCTGCCTGTCCGTCTGTTCGTCTTTATGTCTCCCTGTCTTTCGCACCCAATTAAACAAGTTCAGTTGTGGCTCGGCGAACCAAATTATCGCGTATTTGAGTTCGCTGCAAATAAACTGCTAGGATGCCTCACCGATGTATCATTATTCAGCGCAAAAGATTACTCAAATACGCTGCACGCAATACGTAAGCACATGGGTGACAGCAGTTATTTGAATAAAATAAACATTGGATTTTTTTGTGAGAGCAGATAAGACAACCACTGGTTAAGGATGGCGTTCAAAGGAGCGAAATGAATGCAAACACTAATACAAAATTTGCCACCTCGAGCAAGTTTAAGAGGAATTGAAAATAAAAAAAAAACCTAAGAAATTAACCTATCCCCACTTGTAACACATAGCGCGCGGGCGGTGGGATTGCCGAAAAACTTAATTGAACAAGCCTTCATTCCAGCCATCATTAAAGAGTGAAAGCGGACGTAGGGATTTGGCAGTAGGATTTACGAGGAAGGGGCGCACAAATTGTGTTCTGATGGTATTTGCTGCAAAAAAGCAGATACGGGGGCATTTTTTGCGGGCTATGCTTTGCCACAGTGCACCTCAACTCCAGATTTTTTCGCAGTGGAATATTACGAATAGCGGGTTCGACACACGGATTGGTCGTAGAATTTTACGTGTACTGTGCCACGTACGACAAAAAAAGTGCTGCTATTGCGCAATGGCACCGCTCTCAACGCGTTCTTACGCTCAAATTGAATAATTCGATGTTCTAAGCATTAAAGAAACGGACGGCTCTACGGTACCCGCCGCGGTGGCTGAGTGGCTAAGGCGTTGCGCTGCTGAGCAGGAGGACGCGGGTTCGATTCCCGGCCGCGGCAGCCGCTTTACTGATGGAGGCGAAAAGCAGAAACGCCCGGTTGTAAGAGATTTCGGCGCAGGTTAAAGAGCCAAAGGTGGTGAAAATTAATTCGGAGCCCTCCGCTACGGCGAGCCTCATCACCTGCGTTGCGTCGGCGCGTCATACCCTACAATCAATCAATCAATCAATCAATCAATCAATCAATCAATCAATCAATCAATCAATCAATCAATCAATCAATCAATCAATCAATCAATCAATCAATCAATCAATCAATCAATCAATCAATCAATCAATCAATCGTGTCTGTGGTGGTTCTCACCTTTCGCTATCGTTCGATATTGTGCTCTTTTGCTGTCTAATGACGTGAGCGCGGCTACTAATACTTATGCATGCAAAGGGTGATTCAAAGCGTCGTCATAATCAGACATGGCTGGCTAGAAACTTAAGGCTTAGAGCACCACGTTATTTGTCATTCATAACAGATAGTTGAAACCGTGATGGCCGCAAACAAGGAAGGCGAATCAAAGAAATACTCAGGGTGCATAAGGTCTTACAAGAGTTCATATAATTTTCTGTTTAATTCCCTGTGTTGACATCATGCCATGGCATTTGTTACGGCATTACCTAGTGGTTAGAAATCACAAACTCACACGCTTTGCATAAGGCATCAATTATACTACCCGGTGATGCCCGCGTGTGCAAATGCACAAATGGATATAATGCATATTGAGTCATTCGTAAGTGCGTGCAAATGGGCGCCCCAAATCCAAAATTCCCTCCCATTCGCTTAACGGTTTATAGATACACCAGTTTATAACTGGTTATTCGGTGTCGTCTCTACTGGGAAAGCATCCAAAGAAGAGCCCGGACATTCGATACTCGCTATGGGATTTGTGACCGCCCACACGCGCACACTGCTCAACCGCGTTTTCGGAAAGGAAATCGAAAACGGCAGCGAACGTGGAGCCTTTCGAGGGCTGTGACACGGCATGTTAATTCCATCGTAATTATGAACGCTTACTGCACAGTGCTCGGGTTTCCGCAAGTCCCATATGTCCCCCGTAAAACACGATCTCTGTCGTTCTCGTCCTGCTCCCAGCTTGTCCCTTACTCATGAACACGCGACGGCTTGGTACACGAGGCTCAGTTCTCGCTGCTCAGTTCTCTCCTCAACCTCTGATTGAAATTCCAAGCTCACTGACCTGTGAAGCGCTGCTTTCGTGACGAGCCACGGTGGAGGGCAGCCGAGCGGTCGGAGCTACCATGGTCGCGTCGTTCCTGGGGCGTGAGGGGTGACGAAGCAGAAGAGGACTCCACGCGGCCGTTGGCGGCCGCCGCCGGCCGGCACGTCGATGCCGGCGGGTCTTCAAGCCAGGCAGCGCCGAGACCTGTGTTTATCCGCCATGGGCAGACTTCCTTTTCCTTGCATCCGCTTCCTCGTCGTCTTCTCCTATTTTGTGTGGAGGAACCAAAACTGGTGAATGCAAGGTTTGAAACATTTCCCAGTTAGCTATATGGCGACGTGTGCCCGGTCGTATTTCGGAGATAACCCATCATTGGAATCCCCAATTACGGAATTTACCTTGGGTATTGTTTGGTATTGCGCAGCTGTGTACGTAGCAGTGTTCTCAATGACACGCAGATAAGTTCCACCTTTTATCACGGTCTTTTTCAGAACGTGATACCTTGCAACGCGCACGTAAGCATTGGAATTTACATTTGAGGTCTTCATTTACGCAGGATAACTTACTGTCATATTTAATATTGCTACAGGTGAAATGATAGTCAGAGCGGCTGCAGCGTGCATGAGGTATCGGGCCTGTCATGCGATGCCTTTACCTTCGCAACGGACCTGGGTGTAGAGACACTCATATGGGCACTGAGGACGGAACCCGTCCTAAGCTTTGATAACGTGAAACTCGACTGCCAGTGCACCTGCGGGCAATTGCCGTGTCCGGGTAATTCTAATTCAGCACTGTTGTAATCATTGTAATCGGCATTGTAATGCTGATGATAACGGTGGAGTACTCTTTACTTTGTGTCTTGTAAAAAGTGTAGAACGACGTAACTGAGCTGACAGCAGAAGTACTGTTGGTTTTTGTTCGAAGATGTCATCGCAAATGTTCTGTTGCAATTGCCGAGTCAGTGGCCAATTGCCTACACGGTGGCCCACCACCTTTGATACCTACTGGTGGAGACCTCCAGCTTCGTTTATACTACTATCATAAGGCTCAGGTGCTAAGGCGTTGTGCCGCTGAGCCCAAGAACGCGGGTTTTGTGCCGGTCCGCGGCGGCTGCTTTTCTGACAGAGGCGGAAGTGAAAGCGTGCGCTTGTTGACAATTCGGTGCACGTTAAAGATCCTAGAACCTTTTCAAAATACTATCAGGCATAGCGAACAAGCGGAAGGCCAGTCGAGCAACATTGCCCGGGGCCATGATGAAGGAAACACAGCGATTGTGCTGACTGCTCGGCTCAGCGCGCTCACGCATCGCCTAAGCTCGGACTTCACGGACTCCCAGTACTGGGGTGCTGGATGATATGGCGTCTGCGTCACGGGGATTGGTCGTTCCTATCACCGGGTGGGACACCAACCTCTCTGGTATACCGCGTATAAGCGACGAGTGCATCCGCGCCGCTTGCAGAGCGGGACGCAGCAGTGAGTCGGCATGACTCCTGCAGAACTCGTAACCCCATGTGGTGATAAAATCAAAAGGGCCCATCTCCCCGCGAGGGGGACTCGAGTAAATGCGTCGCATAGGGGGTGGGTGTATTGCGTTAACGTTTAGTGTTTGGGGAGTTGGTGGTAGTGAATGCGTTGTATCAGCAGCTTCTTGACGTAGTTTGAATGAGTCAAGGATATAAGCCTTCCATTCTGTGTCGGTTTCGTGGCGCAGTGGGAAGAGCGCCATGTACCTCGCGTTCCGCCCACAGGTAGTGAATGCGTTGTATCAGCAGCGTCTTGACGTAGTTGGAATGAGTCAAGGATATAAGGCGCGTTCGTAGCCTTCCATTCTGTGTCGGCTTTGTGGAGCAGTGGGTAGAGCACCATGTACCTTGCGTTCCGCCCGCACGGTCGTGGGATCGAAACCAGGCGCCGGTAAGTATTATTTTTTAAGTGCGAATGCACTTCTTAAGCGAGCCTGAAGCGTCTGCCGCCGTCCGCATTCCGCCGCCGTCCGCATAGCAACAGCAGCGGGTGCGCGCGCTCCTCGTCTTCCTTGGCAACGGGGGGAGATGGGCGCCCGCTGCCTGGCCGCTGACATGGCACATACCCACGTGGGGGATTGGCCAGGAATCTCCTCGTCTTCCTTGGCAACGGGGGGAGATGGGTGCGCGCTGCCTGGCCGCTGACATGGCACATACCCACGTGGGGGATTGGCCAGGAATCGGGCGTGAGAAGGGCTAATGCACCCGCTTAAAGGAGTACTGACACGAAATTTCAAAGCTGAGATCCGCTCTAGCAATCAAGTACAACGACAACACAAATAGGCGTCTGTGCATGGCACATACCCACGTGGGGGATTGGCCAGGAATCTTGCGTGAGAAGGGCTAATGCACCCGCTTAAAGGAGTACTGACACGAAATTTCAAAGCTGAGATCCGCTCTAGCAATCAAGTACAACGACAACACAAATAGGTGTCTGTGAATAAATGCATCTTTCTTTCTTTGTAGTTGTGTGTGTGTGTGTGTGATCTATCTCTCTTTCGCGAACATTACCGAACCGCGCAAATTCAACTCGTGCATTCGCGCTTTCACATTCTTCCCCTCGGGGAAATGCGGGGAATTTTTATATAGCGTAGGGGGAGGGGTGCGGACCTGTTGTTCAGAGCGAGGAGGGTAGCGTGATGCGGGAGAGGAGGAGTGGGGGAGAGGGCGCACCTGGAACGGCTGTTGCGGACGCCGAGGCACGCCGACAACGCCGGGTGACATCGTGAGTTAAAGAAATGCTCTGCATTTAAAACAGCAAGCGAAACCTCAGAAACCTATCCGATCAGACTGAACGCCGAGATGACTACGAGTGGCTCTAAGACAGCGCCGCGCAGCCGCGCTATGATGGAGCCGCGTTTCCTTTATCATGGCCGACGTTTGCGAAATGTTTACGAATGGAATCAGTGTTGTCATCATGAAAGCTCGCGTATGTGCTATGTTGCCAACTTTTCGGAAAAGGGTCTATTGGTCAAAAGTAATCCGAAGCCTTCCTCACTGCGCGCCCCGTGGCCAATGTGTACCTTCAGCGCATTAAACAACACTATGAATCAATCAAGCATCACGAGGGTCGCTCATTTGCAAAACGCGGCGGATATAATGTCATCGCATATAGAGCAGGACTGAACGCGACCATAACTTGCTTAACGTTGCCTCAACGTTACCAATCCTCTCCCCGGTTCGACGCGTGACACAAAATTACATCATTATTCTGGGTAATTTTTCCATTCGGTGGTATACACACAAAAAGAAAAAGAACTTGCGGAGAACGCCTATGTCTGCATATGTTTGGGAATCCAAAAGCATGCGTATGCTGTGCGTTGTTTCCAACCTACATTTCTCTATCAGACTTTAATGCACATACCGTATTTGCACGATTCCAACGCGCACTCATTTCGGCTAAAATTATTCTTTGTATTTGCGTGAGCGTTACAATCGGGTTCAAACCCGATATCGACTTCAAAGCGGCCCAGCAGCGCTGCCATGGACACAAATGCCTCTTGAACCTCCCCGGCAGATTCAGCGTGAAGTAATTTCGATAGGGGGCGCTTTAGGATGGTTCAAATACGGTATTCGGTTGGTTGCGCCGTCCCCTACCATGAAAAAAACAAAAAAAAGTCCGCAAAACAAAATGTTGAAAACGCGAATAAAAAGCAGCGGAATGGCGAACCGTGTAATGCCCTGCATATCCACAAAACTGCATATTTTGCGGAAGTAACCCCTGTAACGGTTATTAAAGCGCAAATGGGGATCATTGCTCGAAGAGAATATAGAAGAACCAAGAATAAGAATACTGCAAAAAATAACAGTTTCACGAAAACGATTTGACAAATAAAAAATATCCACTTTACATATCTGCCCCCCAAAACGAATATTAAACGAAAAAAGTCCGCAAAAGAACTTTGGAAGTACTTATAGAAATAGCGTAAATGAACCACGTCTGCCGTACGCCTGGCTTCTTCGAACAAAAAACTTAATTAGCGTAGAAAGGCGTTTCATCACTCTAATGGTATATGTTTACATCATTGGCAAACAGAAACAAACGAAAACTTAAAAATATTGTGAGCATTCGCGCCGCTCCATTAATGTGATACGCAGTGCAAGCGATGCCGTCACTGTCACGGCCAGTGTGAGCTCCGAGGGGTACGCTTCCCAATGTCTTGTACTCACGCCCCATCGCCATTACCATCTGCAAACCATCATTATCGTCATCATCAACAACAACAACATCATCGTTCATCTCGCGCTCCCCCGGAGCGTTCGGTCTCAGATACAAACGTCGTCTCAGAGACCTCGTCCCTCGATCTCTCAATATATCCAACGTCTACCGCTACTCATAGTCATTGTTGACTGTAAAGAACTGACACTCTGGACAAGCGGCATAAAAATGCCACTCATAAGTACACAATTATCGAAATTTCTGCAGATATTTATTGTGTCGGAGTTATTATAAGCAAGATAAAAGGCTAAAACTGCAGTACTGGATGAAAGTACCGTCTGCACATTGGACGGCAAATCTAACTTTCTGGGGAGTGTTCTGTGGCTTTCAATCTATCGTGCGTATCTTGAAAATATTACACTGACAGACTCCAGGCACGATGTTACGAATGATGGCTTCATCAATACCAAGATGTTCTATGAGTAACTACATAAATCGTTTAAAGTCTCGTATGCCGACCTTTGCATTAAAAGACGAACATCAGCTGAGTATGTGCATCCCATTTCCCCTGACGAATGACGGGCACATGAAGTTTTGAAAAGTTTTGTTGGCATCGGGGGTAAGTGTGCGGTAAGAATTCAGGTTTTGTCTTTTGTCTGGGCATCACATGCATACCCTCAGTTGGTGCAGTGACACGTTCTTAAGAGGCTGGGTCCTCGAGTAAAGTTTGGGTGGGTCCAGGCTGAGCTGAGAGGAAAAGAGACAGACATAACGGGCATTAACAAATAACAAGATTAATTAATAAGAGTTTGAACGGCGTCGGTTCCGTTGATAATCCCGAGCACCGGGTTGTATCGGTGCTTGTCAGGCTGTTTGATGAAGTAGGAGCGTGTCAGGAAGACAGCTGGTGTTGTTCCGTGGAGGCGGGATCCCTCGCTCACGGACCGAGATGCACCGGGAGGCTCACGTAAGTCGCTTTTTCGGTGCCTGGAACTCTCGAACCGGGGTGCTCGCACTCCACCGGACTGTGCAGGTGGTCCCGGGCACGCTGCGGGCTCGCTGATCAGCGGAGGTGGACGATAAAGAAGGCGGCGACCCCTGGTCTCTATCTGGGGGCGCAACGCGAGAGCGGGTTGCTGGATGGCTGCTACGGCGGTTTCCAAGTCCCGCAGGATCAGTCGGCGGCGGGTGGAGAGGGCGACCGTGGGGTTTGTTTGCGGGCCTTGATATACCTACCGCTGGTTGCGCGAAGACAAGGGGAGCGCTTTGCAGAATACGGAGGCGTCGCGGGTCATCTCTCGCTCGGCGCGTATACGGGATGTCTGCACCGGCGTAGCGGGAGCTTAACATCAAGATTTCGCCTCTCTCTCGAAGGACAGGCGTTGTACGCACGCGGGATGGCATGCACGCCGCCTGTCAAGGCTGATGGCAATGTCCCATAGTCACAGCACCATTGTTCTTACTTTTCTCGAAGAGTTTATATTTGGCGGTTTTTCAGTGTTTCTATGCCGCTTCGCTGACCATCCACCTGCCGTTAGTGAAACGACTCCTCAAATTCCTTTTCTAGACGACCGCAGCATAAGGCTAATGTAAGCAACAGGCTGCACTGTCATGGTTATGAGTAGTTGCTTAGAAGGGGTGTGGAATAGTAGACGAAGTTTTCGGAGAACGAAAGTAGCAAAAAAGAACATCCTTCTTTACAGGCTTTACCGCACCGATTGCAGCACAGTGAGTAATAGGTGAATAGAACGACTTTGGTTAGTTGAAAGATCAATATGCTTATTTCCTATTCGGTCAAGTCTACGACCGGAGCAGCGTTCCTTCACGCTATAAAATACCCTTGACCTCAGGCTCTGGGTAGGAGGGTGGAAGATGAGGGCAGCGGATCACGTGTTTCACACCTGTTAGAATGCGGCAGCAATGTATGCAGTGCGTAACGTATATTTTGTGCGCGCGTACGCACACTTGGGAATCTTTTTTGCAAATAAAATTACTATTATGACCCCTGGAGGACGACAAGTTTAGTTACGATTGCGAACATGCTGCCCGTGCGATGTCGTTGTTGGCAACCGCATCCTTACGAATGAAAAGTGTGTTCGGGCAATTTAAAATAAGAAGCCATTAGTTTACTTATCTCCATGCAAAAGGGATGAGGGGGAATTACTCGCGGAATCCCCGTTCCAGTGATAGCTTAACCACTGCAATTACGAGCCGTACTAGGATTCATCTTCTCTGATTGGGATAACTCCTGTCTGTGTTCGGATAATGATTTGACGAAGTTCGCGCTAGTTTGTGTACATATAAGTACACTCAGCACTCGTTGCCGTATTCTGCGTACCAATCCACTCGACATAAATTAAACCTAAACTTTTTCTGCAACGTTCTGTTTAGCGTCAATCAAATTCACGTTACGTCCACACGGTGAATTAATTGTGCCCGCAGCGGAGTTGCAGTGAAGAACTACAAGCCAGTTTGAAAATATGTGCTTTTTTATTTTTTGAGGAAATCATGGCCGTGAAACAATCGGGGTAAAAAAATGAACGCAAAATTTTCCACGCCGTGTTACACCCCCATTAAGGAGGAGGGAATCCAGCAGGGTAAACTGGTTAAGTTCACATCCTACGCCTGGAAAACACTCTCATCCCAAACGTCCTTTCCCGAAGTCAACTAGAAAGCTTCAGTGAGCATAACTTGCTCTTATAGAGTTTTTCTGGCATCGTTATTTGTTTCAGTGTTCCGTCAGTGTGTCTAGGAGGGAGGACCTACTCCGATCATCATTTACCGAAGGCGACACAAGGAAGAGCGAAGCCATCCTTGGGGGAAACACTCGGCTGGGCGTCACTGGCATGCGGTTTGCCCTGCCTCGAAGTCAGTGTCACAGGAGGTGGTATTCGGGAGCCGCCCGATATCCAGGCGAGAGATTCATTTGTCAGCGCGGAATATCGATGGCGCCGAGGCACCCAGGCCCGCCTTGGCGAAATTTTCTTCTCTACGACCTCCACCCTAAACAAAGGGGCCAAGAAGCAGTGCAGAACCGGGGAGAATAAACCGGGATGCCGAAGGGACTGGAAAGAAAATGGATGAAGAAATGAGGGAAGCACTCTGGCAAACTCGCACGGAGACGTGCCTGTGCTGCCAAGGGCAGGAGCGTAAAAGAGCGAAGTAAAGATATGATTGCACAACGGCATAAATAAGGGATGCGCAAGTTCGCGAAACTGTAAAGATGAGGAAAACATGCTGTGCGTCCCAAGATATTGTGGGGCTGCTTTTCAACCCTAGGCGTAGTCCTCGCTGCCACCACCTATACATATATGGGGGGGAAAACAGTAGCCATCTTCTTTGTAAGCAGATGCTATTCGTGTCTTTTACTTCTCTTCGAGAAAATTTGCAGGTGTTTTCCTTCTTCCGTCTGTTTTTAACGCGCACTCGTCGTATAAAGCCTGGGCCATGCATTTTTCTCGCCGGACGCCATTTATCAAAACGTCGGCCAGACATTCCTCTTTGACGGTGGCGTCGGACCCCGAAGAAAGGCTGATAAATGGCGAAGACTATGCAGCACTCACCTCTTTCGAACGGACGAAAAAGAAGACAACACGCAGCTGGTAAAACGGAGAACAAAGAAAAGTAAGGGGAGCGGGGGGTTGCCTTGGGATGTTCTCTGAAGAAAATACCAGAAGGATTCTTAGTCTTATACTGGAAGGGGAAGAAAGGCTCCGAAGACGGAGGGTGAAGTGGACCATTCATTTTGTCATGCGGCGGAATACCGGCCGCGGTGAGATAGGGGGTACTGCCCAAGGAAAAACTTGGCCCCGGGCTTTAGAATTAGGTCAGCTTTTTAATTGGACGTCGAGGCCTGCGTGCCTGTGGTCTTACCTTCGGGGCCAGCAGCTGTTCTGTAGGCCCACAAGACGGGACGGTAGCTCGTGTGAGATAGACGGTAGCCCCAGGGCGCACCCGCCTTTCAAGAACCGAACCTGAAACAATGAAGCCTTCCCTTGCGAAATGAATGAAGGGCGGCACACGTAGCGAAGCAGCCGGAGGTACGAAGTGATCTCCATGATTGTTTCAAGAGGAGGGAAGAAAAAAAACTTTACGATCTCGCTTTACCTTTGGTGCGGATTTCGCAAATGGTTCAAACTTTCTTGCTCCTGTCGTTGTAACGAAGGTATGAACATACAGAAAACGAAGGGAAAGTTTCAATTGCGGCAGTAGAAGTGCCATCGAGTTCAGTGTTTTCGGGAGTTGAAAGTCGTTGGGAATAAGAATGAAATGCTCCCCAGCGTTCAAAATGTCGGGAGCGAAATCCTTCAATAAAATATAAAACGAACTAAGAAAATTAAAAAAAAAGAATAAAAAAACAAAGAGGGAGCCCATCACTCAAAAACAGGGAAGCGGGGCGTGCGGGAACTTTTTTTTTTTTAAAGTTCCACCGCTCCTGGTCGAAATGACGGCTTAATGCGTTTCGGAACGACTTTCCTTCTCCGTGGCTGAAATGTAAAATAAGAACCACAAAAAGAAAGCACACACCTCACTTCGTTCGAAACGAGAGGGAGATTGTGAACTAGCGGGTTCGGGTGGCAGCTCCTCGTGCCTAATTTCATGTCCATCTGTCTTGGGCTGTCTCATCGCTCTTAGTTAGCAGGATAATACTTCACGATAACGCGGCAGCCTTTCTTTCTTCTTTTTCCTTTAATACGGGGTAAATCACTTGGAGTTGATCGTAGGTCTTGGCCTGGGAGACGCGGCAATCAGAAACACATTGTACGCCTTGTGTCCATTGAGAAATTGGTATTCTTTAGGCAGTCGACGCGAGTGGGGACGGCAATATTCCCATCTTTGTCATCGTTGCGCAAAAAAAAGAAGAAAGTTTTAGCGCGAGATTCGAATCTCTGTCCGCCCGCCTCTTTTGCAACTTCTGTAACCAGTCTTAGTGTTTCTTAAGGACAAAAAGAAATCCAACGTAATTTGGGGTCACGATTCTGAGCGCGTATGCATGCGTGGTGGAGATGAGACGGGCAGCCGTTTTACGAGAATTTTGATGAATAATGAGGGCTGGAGTAAATTCACAGGTCTTATTCCTGTAAAGGAATAACGACGGTCGCGAGAAATCAACTGCAGTCTAGTCCAGTTATAACAATATCCCAGTGCCAAGGAAATCCCATCGTTATAACCGATAATTATTGTAAGCGGGTTGCGAAATAAAGAGTCGGAACAAAGCTCAAAACTTTATATTCCCAAGCCATCAAGGTCGTACTAGTACTAATGTGCGGAAAAGAATCCGCAGTCGGTCACCTTTGTTTGCCGCGTGTGAAGCTAGCGCAAATCTTTTCCAAGAGCATCCATAAATGCTTCACCTAGCTGTGGTCCTTGACGGAAACAAAGTTACCGAGGGACTGTGTCACGCATTGGGCCTCCTACGAAGACACTACCTGAGTAGGCTGCACAACCGCGTCATTAGAGTCGTCACTGTTGCACTTTTGGTGCACAATATCACCGGATTCAATCGTTATACCCAATATCGTGGCACTGGAGCATTGTAATAAGCGGTTTATTTTACAATAGAAAGAATACAAAAGTTGACGGTGCCGTAGCTGTTCATGGCTACTTCCGATATATCGTTATAAACAGTATCGTTATAACTGGACTCGACTGTATATAGCGAGAGAGGGAATTCCTTAGGGGTTGTAAAAAATGAAGAACGAATTCAGGACATTTGTGGAGCGTAAGTCATGCATGCGCTTCTAAAAGGGGAACTTCAATCTTTTTTATCGTTTCCAGGAATGCCTGTGCGAGCTAAAATTACGTGACTTGTTTTTCGGGACCAGCATTCTGGCGCCCAAACGCCTTTATTGGTAATTACAGCTTGATACTACGTTTCACGGGGTGTAAATACCATATATGGTTTAAAAATTCCCCGGGACACCTGAGTTTGTTTACGTGCTCTGGATGCAAGATTGGGGCGATACTTCCACTATTATTCATCTTTTACGTTCCCAATTTTCAACTCTTCTAACTTCGTGAAGCAGGAACATTACCCTCTCAACCCTCCGGGTTGCTGGCCAATGCATCAAGCGGGTATGTGCCATAAAAAATAAACAACAACAACAACAACTCTTTGACCACTGACAACGGGTTCAGACACCACAGTTGTAGCGCATGTGACTACTAATGTGGAGCCGCGGGTTCAGAACCCGCTTTTATTTACTTACTCTTTGCAGCGGAGGCCGTATTTTCCTTGACCGAACAACAATATTAACAACGACTGTGTTTTTCTCAGAATTGTTGCACTTAAGGCTCTCGACCTGCAACTTTAAACTTTCTCCGGACGCCTACTAAGTTCTGCATATACATTTTCGTACCTGGGAACCTAAAAACTGGTCTTAATTTGGTGCAGCCTTCAGCTATTTACAGCACGATACACACTGTGGCCGTCACGTCACCGCAAAAACTAACGAACAAACAAACAGCTCCGAACTTACACAGGGTGGCTTTACGCACTCGTTTACATCCTCAGCCAGGCAGTGAAGCTATCCCTGAAAAGGTCTCTCGAAAATGGCGCGCTCGAGTCATACGGACGTCAGTATTGCATTGTAAACCCCTTATATCGATAGTTACTCCCGGCATTAGCAATTAGCTATAAAAACTACAGCAGCTAGAGCACGCAGGAAAAAATAGTTTTTCTCAAAATTTTCGCCCGAGTTGAAAATAGCTGGAAAAACTACAGCGACATCAACCATTTTACAGTGGATGAAGGAAACCTAAGGAATATAAATAAACTACGTTTTCTCCATATCAAGAAAATTATGTCGCGAGCCTGATAAACGGTACTTTCGCATGTAGGTTGAAGACCGGAGTAAGGGTTTTAGGGTAAAGGCCTCAATTGCCACATTCTGAGATAAAGCGCCCTTGTTGTGGCTGTAGTTGTTCGGTCAAGAAAATGGCCGCCGCGGTAATGACTCAACAAAACTTGGCCGCGTATTTATTCTCTTTGGTACAAATGTCGTCGAAAGAACAGTCTTCTGCCGCCCATGTCAGGTAACTCCATCTTCTCTCTCTCCTACCCTCTGTTGGGATTCCGTCATCCCGACGCTGTCACCGCGGTTGGCACTGGGCCATATCACCGAAGCCACCACTGTTGCGACTGGCCATCCGAAACAGTCACCTGTGCTGCGACGTTGCCTTGCTCCGCCCTCTATCGACGAGGCGCAGAGCAGAGCAATGAAGTTCTCGAGCCGACGAAGGGTTGAAGGAACATTTATATACAGTATGTACAAGGGTAACAAAAGCGTTACATGGGTCGCACAAGGGTGGCAGCACGTCTCCACTCGTTGCCTACGGAAAGCTCCACCCCCGCTGTGCTTCAAGGTGGGCTTAATACCCCCGGGAGTCCCTTGCCGCCGCGAGTGGTTTGAATCGCTGTAGTCAGGACTCTCGCTGGCCGAAGTTTGAATTCCACCAATGGAGGCGAAGCGGTGGCATCAGCCGAGCCGCCTGGACGAGGAAAGGGAAGGCGACACAACGGCATCCTCTCCAGGTAGGTCGCTGCGCGTCTGCCGCCGACCATTCGTCAGGGTCGTGATTCGCGCAGCCGTTGAGAAGAGAAAAGAAAAGGCGACTGCGACCCTTGCAAGTTCGGGCACGTCTGCCGCGAGCGGTTTGACAAAGGCGCGAATCGGCCTCGGCGTCGTTCGTCGCCAGATGAAACGAATTTGGGCTGGGTGCTCCGACATAGCAACAACCTACCACGCTCTTCCAGTCCTGCTTCCGTTCTCCCTTTATAGAAATAACAGTGGTTTGCTAAATTCAGATTGAATTTCCTTCTTCGCATTGATGCCCTGCTGTCTGTTGGGAGTTTTTCTTATTCCATTACGGCTAACAGGGCGAAAACTGGACTAAAACACAAAAAGGGGAGACACGAACAAGCGCTGGAACACTGTACCGACTGGCCCAGATTATAACACCACCGCAGTTTTTCTCATTTTTGCGAGCCACGAGCCCAAAGCTCCTTAGCGAGTCCTTGTAATTTTCGTTAAATATTTGGTTAGCGTGCTTTTATCTTTGCCATCGCGAAAACTACGCCCAGGTCGACCTTTATTCAAAAGGATACAGCTATTATTACTTACGTATGATTGTTTTGCCTGAAATATCCTTGAGGTTTTCTTTTTGCTGTGAAATGTTGACAGTATAAAGTGCACTTGTCGGTTTCGAAGTTTGTAAATTGTCGCGTCTATATGTTCATCCCGTACAAGAGTTCTTTTAACTTTTGGCAGGCGAGTGAGTGGAAGCATGCATGGACACACAAACCGACATGCAGGCAGACGAAAACTTTTGCTTTCATTAGCCAAAAAAAAACCATCGTCTTTTAAAAAGGTTATGCACCCCTACGTCTTACAATGGCGATGGTTTAACGCGAAGCTTTCTCGTGATGGGTTCTTTGGTTGGCCCATCCCACTCTGCCAGTATGTGCTAGTCTGGAGGTACGCGCCCTTTTAAATGCAGAGCATTTCGGTAATTCACAATGTCACCCCCGTTGACGTCCGTAGACCGCACCCTCCCTACTATGTAAAAAAAAATACTATCCGGCGCCCGGTTTCGATCCCTCGACCCTGCGGGCGAAACGCAATGTACATGGTGCTCTACCCACTGCGCCACAAAGCCGACACAGAATGGGACACTACGAACGCGCCTTATATCGTTGACTCATTCAAATTACTGCTGACGAGCGCTCTCTCGTGCAGCAGTTGCCACAAATGCAACAACATTACCGTAACGCAAACTACTTGACGTCGTGTGCCCCCGGAAATGCTCTGCATTTGATCGTGCCCCTCGCGAGGGGGATGTTTCACTGCGTCTTCTCTCGGTCGCGGGAACCGTGGCGCCATCTGGCGGAGGCATGGCACAACTCGTAGCACTTTGAAAAGATGCGGCGCCAGTTTTTTCTAGAAAACCACACCAACTGTTGGGTGTGCAATCCGTAGGCCTAACCTTTGGGCCTGGGGTGTACGGCCTGAATGGGTACCTGCTGCTTGGCGTTCAATGAGCCATTTTGTGAGTGGGTGCCGGTTTGAGGTATTAAACCCCCAGATGTGACGTTAGGCCTAAAGTCGTAGACCTTAAAATGGGAAGTTAGGCCTAAAGTGTTGAAGGTAACAGCCTTACGGCACGAAGAACAGCGCCATTCTTCTCGTGACGGATTCTTTTGTTGTCGTCTGAGTTTCCCAAACCGCTTCGACCATGTCGAAATTGTGCAATCGGATATACGCCAGATTTGTAACGGGAGGAACCCAGGTTACATTCCGGCCGCGGGAAGACTTGTTCTTCTTCCACTTCACCCACTATCATTCAGAATGATCATCAAAAAAGTCGAGTCTTCTGCAGGGCGTATTGGCGTACAACGTAATCAGTGAGTGCCCTAAAGCTTTGCTTTCAAATAAAGAAAACACGTGTGGTGCTATTTGAACCTAGATCTGCACAGTAGTCGCCCAATGCTTTACAAACTGTTCTGTTTTCGTAGTATGTAAATAAAAAAAATCGTGCAGCTTGCACTAGGGGTGTGTTGTGTCGTGGGCGACGGCGAGCGGCCTCGGCAGCGACGGGAGCGAAGGCCGGCCGCCGGGCCCACCGACAAGCCCAAGAAGAAAGAGTGCGGCCTGCTCGCACCAAGACCAGAACCCAAAGAGAACGTTTATTGTTCGACAAGACGACACCGAGACGCATACGCACGTGACCCGTCACGTGCGACCACAGCAACGACATCTAGTTACAATTAATACAACCAAGCGCACACAGTGAGCGGGCGCTCCACTAGAGGGCGCCACTACACCACATCATCTTCCCGTGCAAAAGAAGTTCGCACACTCTGCGAAATACGCCACTACACCACATCATCTTCCCGTGCAAAAGAAGTTCGCACACTCTGCGAAATACGCCACTACACCACATCATCTTCTTGTGCAAAAGAAGTTCGCACACTCTGCGAAATACATACAGCATCTTAAATGCACACTCCACATCATTCTCCCGTGCTTTGAAGAATGTCTGCATCTTCCTTTCACTTGACTCACACAACAGGCTATCAGTCGCTCACGACAGTTCTATAAGTCCCCCCCAAAAAAACCCGTCCAAACACTTTCAATGATGATATACGATTCAACACAGACATGACACGTTCAACATGACGCAAAGCATGAACCGTACGTATACCCCTTACTGCACATATTCGCGAAGCCACTGAGGCTGCTTAGTCTTACGGCGCGGACGCGTAGACGTTGAACTTGCATTATTTGACGATCCAGAAGCCCCCTCATTTTCCCTTGCGTTGTCTACATGGCTATTTGGATCTGTTTGTTCACTATTTTCTTCCTGACATTCTAATGGTTCCCGAGGGACAATGGATTCAGACCTTGCACTGGTAGAAACCTCCGACAGATCAGGGTCTGTCTGAACACTGGGGCTTGTCCCTTCTGACAACTGTAGACTAGGGGACTGACTGTCACAAATGTCTAAGTTAGACGAAGAGTATAAAAACTCTTTATGCCTCGAAGAGAGTTCAACATTTTCAAAGGAATACGGTGCCGAGCCAATCTCAATTCCTTTCGGAACGACTGTGAGTTTCGAAGCGTTCCAGATCTTTCCATCACTGAGCTTAAAGGTGAAAGGTGCAACCTGAGCTTGCACTGTCAACGGCTTACTATACTTCAGAAATCCTTGCTTACGGAATTTTACTTTCACGACATCTCCCACCTTTATGCGGGTCGGCTGCGCACCTTTCCTTCTGTCAAAGTACTGTTTAGCTTTATGCTGCTTCGTGAAGACCTGATTCCGAACATGAGGCAGGAAATTGTCCGATTCTGCTGCCCTTTTACGTATCCTGAAGTTGCTAATATCCACTTTGGAACGAGGCTGACGTCCATGCAGCAAAAAAGCTGGAGAAAGACCTGTCACTGAATGTGGTGTGACCCTATACGACCCAAGAAATTGTGTAATGCTTTTCGAAGCATCCTTGCCTTCAAGTCTGGCTACCTGTAAATGTTCTTTGAGAACTCTGTTAAACCGTTCAATCTGGCCGTTAGCCTGAGGGTAATAATTCGACGAGAACACGTGGCGGATACCTTTTTCCTTCAGATACTCTTGCATTTGTTTGGAGACAAACTGGGGTCCATTATCCGTCACTAAAACCTCAGGGAGCCCTTCCCGACTGAAAGACCAGTCCAACAACTTAATGACATCCTCAGTTGAAATGGAATT
This sequence comes from Haemaphysalis longicornis, assembly GCF_048455015.1. Taxonomy (NCBI): domain Eukaryota; kingdom Metazoa; phylum Arthropoda; class Arachnida; order Ixodida; family Ixodidae; genus Haemaphysalis; species Haemaphysalis longicornis. The sequence goes on from NW_027526361.1 coordinate 124,923,163, forward strand.
TGTGCCCAGAACCTCAGGCCACTTAGAGTAGTAATCGACTAGTGTAACAAGAAATCGGGGGTACGACACATCTAACGGACCGACGATGTCCATTCCCAACTTTTGCCAAGGCCCTTCAGGCCATTCCACTGGCTGCAACGGAGCTACATGAGGCTTAGCAGACTTGTCTGCCAGCTGACAAACGTGACAATGCTTTACATGTTCTTCAACATTGCGATCCATTTGAGGCCACCAGTAACGTTCCCGGAGAAGTTGCTTCGTTCGTACTATTCCTTGATGATTTTCATGTGCTAACTCGAGAAACGTAGGTACCAGTACACCAGGAATGACTACACGGTCATCACGCATGAGTAATCCGTCCACAACAGAAAGTTCATCCCTTACATGAAAGTAAGCAGTTAAATCACTGTGTACCTTTTTCTTATCAGGCCAACCCTTTGACACATACTCTGCTACCTTCTGCAACGTCACATCGGCCTTCGTTGCCAGCTGCACGGTTTCTTTATCGACTACTGATGTTACTAGTGACACTATCTCTTCCTCCTTAACAAGTTCTTGACCGGTCTGAATGGGTAATCTCGATAGAGCGTCAGCCACCAGATTTTCTGACCCTTTGCAATACTCGATGTCAAAATTGTAGTACAGCAGACGAGCTGACCACCGTGAAATCCTTAAAGGTCTCCGACCTGAGTGTCCTGCGGCTAACAAAGCAACTACAGCCTGATGGTCAGTTCTAAGTGTGAACCGTCTGCCCCAAAGAAAAATGTGCCACTTTTCGCACGCGAACAAACAAGCCAGCGCTTCGCGCTCTCCCACAGAGTATTTTCTCTCAGTCTCCGACAAAGTTCTAGATGCAAAGGCTATGGTTTCAAGCCGAGAACCATACCGCTGCTGTAGTACCGCGCCAATTCCCACATCAGATGCGTCGGTAGTCACTACTACAGGCAAGTCACGATTAAAGACCTTCACAACCGGAGAACATGTGAGGCACGCTTTCAACTGATCGAAACTGCGCTGAGCATCATCAGACCAACAAAACATCTGACCCTTCCTGAGCATGAGGCGCAGTGGTTCAACTATCTCTGCATAGTTCTTTATGAACTTAGCATAGTATCCTGCAAGACCTAAAAATGATTGCAGTGACTTTATGTCCGTAGGAGCGGGAGCATGAACTATAGCTTTTACTTTGCTCTCCAAAGGTGAGATGCCCTCAGCCGAAATCTTGTGACCCAAAAAATCAAGTTCCTTGACCGAAAAAAGACATTTGTCGTTCAACTTCATGCCACTGTTTGCTATACATGTTAAGACTTCAACCAGGCTCGCGTCATGCTCAGCTTGAGTCTTTCCCCACACAAGAATATCATCAAGATAGCAAACAACATTTTTGCAATTTTTTAAGATCTGAGACATCATTTTTTGAAAAACCGCAGGCGCCGACGCCAGACCAAAACACACCCTCTTAAACCTGAATAAACCTTCATGAGTCACGAAAGTAGTTAAGTCCCTACTGCCCTCTTCCAGCAACAACTGATGATAAGCCGACGCCAAGTCAAGCTTAGAAAAACAAACAGCACCATGAAACATCTGCAACAGCTCTTCAACATGCGGTAAAGGATACCCATCAATGATAATTGCCTTATTCGGTTCCCGGAGGTCCACACACAGCCGAATGTCCCCGTTCTTTTTCCGGACGACGACGAGTGGCGAAACCCACTCCGAGGCGTCGACACGCTCAATGACATCATTGTCCTCGAGGCGTCGCAGCTCGCTGGACACTGGATCACGGAGAGCAAGAGGCAATCTTCGTAGCTTAGATGCAACTGGAGTCACACCTGGCCGCCGTTGGATCTTATGCGAGACGTCCTTGACAAGACCCAACTCGCCGTTGAAGAGATGTTCGAAACCCGGGGGCACGTTCACGGGACACTGCACTGCACACACCGATGCTAGTCGACACGTAAGAGACGCACCGTCGATCTGAATGCCCAGTTGCTGGATGGCGTCGAGCCCCAAAAGAGATGTCCCTTTGTCGGTGACGTAGAATGTGACGGGGCAAGACCGTTGCAAGACTTGAACAGGAGCTTGGAATGAGCCGCGGATGCCGATACGTTGTTTGGAAAAATTCCACAAGTTGACGGAAGCCTTGGACAGCGCATGCTGTTTACTGAAATGACGCTTGAAATATTCGGCAGTCATCAACGACACGGATGCTCCGGTATCGACCAAGAGTTGCATGGTCACTCCGCTTACTTCGGCTTGAACGACTAAGTCCTTTCTTGGAGGATTGTTGACGCTGACTTCTGCTTGGACGACTAAGTCCCTTCTAGAAGAAGTGCTGACTGTTAAGACGGAAGATCTTGCGGGTGCGTTGATCTCCGTGGATGCTGGATGCTCTACAGGTTCCGGTGTCGAAGCGGATCCCGTAGCTTTCTTCGAAGAAACTCGATGCACTGGTGCCGGCTTACGGCACATCGATGCGAAATGTCCCCACTTATTACAAGAGTTGCAGCGCCGATTTCTGGCTGGACAATTTGGAAATGCTGAATTATGCGATTTATTTCCGCATCGCTCGCATAACTGAAGCTTGCCTGCAAGCTTCTTCGCCTGGACTGTACCGCGAAACTCTGCAGCTGACTGCGAATGGAAACGTCCATCTTGGGGGCCACCATCTTGCCTTTCCGAACCCGGTGGAATGACGTCACGGCCTCCCCGGCTGGCCAGGCCATCTTGAATTCCTGTGCCGCCATCTTGAGCGCGCCGGCCTCCCCGGCGGCCCACGCCATCTTGATCCTCCACGCCGCCATCTTGATCGCGGCGGCTTCCCCGACCGCCATCATCCGCGACGCCACCTTCTCCTCGTCGGCCTACCGCTTGTACTTGATGATGCGAACCGAAGGCTTGGTTCGCCAACGACAACGATTCAAAACTCCGACCAATCTCTTCAGCTTTCTCCAAAGACAACCTTTCGCCATGTGCGAGCAGCTTTTCTCTAACCTGGGGGTTAGACGTTCCATGTATGATTTGATCTCGGACGCGCTCCGCGTACGTCAGCCCGAACTTGCAACGTACGGCTTTCTCCTTTAGAGCGGTCACGTATTCTAAAAAACTTTCCCCCCGAAATTGACGACGGCTTGTGAACTCATGTCGTTCAACAAGCGTATTTGTGGACGCAGCGAAGAGCCGGTCCAGCTGCTCCAAAAGTTGGTCGAATTTCGAAATGGCCGGAGCCGAGGATGCGGTCACACTACAGTCGGTCGCGGAGTCGGTCACGATAGGGCTGGTTACATAAGCGTCGGTCACGTTACTGGCGGCGTCCCTCCTTGCTTCGTCCTGCTCCGCCTCAGCAAAATACCTTCGTTGCCCCTCCCTACCCAAAACACTGACGAGCGCCGACGCGCGTCGTCCGTCATTCCAGTCGCTGCCGCCAGCCGCCTCGAGATGGGCCTGAAACAATTTTTTCCAGTTATGCCACGGAATCGGAGGTGGCCCCGGCAATTCGAGGAAAACGGGCAGGTTATCGAAGAGGCCCATGCTGCCAAGCAGGAAGGAGAGAGACGCAGGAGCAGAAGCAGAAGAACGAAGTAGGGCGAGGCCTAAACGACGGTTCGACAAGCGTCAGCACAAAGAACGCTAGGCCTCGCGACGCCAGACGCGCCGGACAGTCACACTCGAGCGAGGTCAAACGCACTCACGTTTTCATTCTGCCGGACCCGTCGACGATGTCGTCGCAGCAGAAGAAAAGCATCCCATCCTCGTCGCCAAAAAGATGTTGTGTCGTGGGCGACGGCGAGCGGCCTCGGCGGCGACGGGAGCGAAGGCCAGCCGCCGGGCCCACCCACAAGCCCAAGAAGAAAGAGTGCGGCCTGCTCGCACCAAGACCAGAACCCAAAGAGAACGTTTATTGTTCGACAAGACGACACCGAGACGCATACGCACGTGACCCGTCACGTGCGACCACAGCAACGACATCTAGTTACAATTAATACAACCAAGCGCACACAGTGAGCGGGCGCTCCACTAGAGGGCGCCACTACACCACATCATCTTCCCGTGCAAAAGAAGTTCGCACACTCTGCGAAATACGCCACTACACCACAGGGTGCATAGCTGGAGAAACAGTAGTGCGGGGGGTCGGCCCAACCTTTGCCCACACTGACAGCGGATATCGAGAGGTGGAGCAGCCGGACCCCGTCAGTGCAATGCCGTTTTAAGTGCAATGCACTTCTTAAGCGACCCTGAACCTGCGCCAACCGGCGATGTCCGCGCACGTGGAGATGGGCGCCCGCAGCCTGGCCGCTGACATGGCACATACCCACGTGGGGGATTGGCCAGGAATCTCCTCGTCTTCCTTGGCAACGGGGGGAGATGGGCGCGCGCTGCCTGGCCGCTGACATGGCACATACCCACGTGGGGGATTGGCCAAGAATCGGGCGTGAGAAGGGCTAATGCACCTGCTTAAAGGAGTACTGACACGAAATTTCAAAGCTGAGATCCGCTCTAGCAATCAAGTACAACGACAACACAAATAGGTGTCTGTGAATAAATGCATCTTTCTTTCTTTGTAGTTGTGTGTGTGTGTGTGATCTCTCTTTCGCGAACATTACCGAACCGCGCAAATTCAACTCGTGCATTCGCACTTTCACATTCTTCCCCTCGGGGAAATGCGGGGAATTTTTGGATTCCACTAGGAACATTAACGTACTTACGGTGTTTTATTCAGTAGCAATCATCGTTGTCCCTTTCGTCGTCATCTTCCGACGGCACATCCTCCACTCCTTCGTCAGATGGTCCGATGGCCGTCTCCTCGAGCGAAGTGTGAAGGGATGGCGTGACGTATTCCTCGTCATCGTCATCGGCGCGGCGGAGCAATGGCGCGCCGGTCGCTGCATGACGACAACGACAATTGCGGGAGCTCCTTATGTGTCGTAAGACCACGCGCAACCCTGGACAAAGTCGGGTGGTCCCCGCGAGGCACGCACGTGTTCTGGTGCGCTGGGGGTTTTCCGACTACACCGGGCGGATTTGTGTTGGCATAAATAGCTCTGCTGTTGCTATCATCATGATGATGATCATCATCATCACCAGCCTATCTACGCCCCCTGCAGGGCAAAGGACTCTCCCAATAATCTCCAATTACCCCGGACCTGTGCTAATTGAGACCAATTTATCCCCGCAAACTTCTGCCTCCCCCTGCAACGCTTGCCTTCTCTAGGGATCCAGTTAGTTACCCTTAATGACCAATAATGGCTGTTTATATATAGGATGATAAAGTCAAGACGTATTTAAAAATGGCGTTGCTTATCATACAAAGCAGGGGTGCTATTCCAGCGGGCCGATGTTTGAGCGAAAATCGGGCAAGGCGGATCTGTGGTGATAAAAATGAGCTCATGATAATATTTCTGGGCAGGGTTAAAACGCTTCAAAAATTCGATTCACGCTTTTTGCTAATTATTGATTTGACGTAATCGGTCCAGGGCAGCGTGTTCCAAGGATGCGCGACCAGGGTTTGGCACATCTTTGAGTGCGTTGTCTCGTTCCACTGCTGTTCTGGTGGCTACTGAGGGCAAGCAGATCTAACTACTTTATTTTATTGTGATTTATTTTTGGAATCTGTATGTCACCACAAAGCTCATCTTATTTTTTATTCCAGGCGTTCATATGAGATTTTGTTTGAAATTTTTCGTCCCAAGAAGTAGTTTCTGCCGTCGGTGGGAGACAGTGCATTCACGTGACTATGACTGACTGTGATAGAAGCTAGCCTCAATTAAAACAGTTCCTGCTCATATTACGTTATCGAAAGCCTTCGCTTCCGACACAAAAATTTCCTCGGAGCGGTCTAGTCTGCCTACGTGCTTTTAAGTCGAAAGCCTGGCGATGCGTATTAGCAACTTCTGTTCTAATACATTATACTTGGGCCTTTTTCTTCGCGTTCCTTTCTTTGTCTTTTGGCACGCGTTAATTTAAACGGCTTCTTTTCTTCTATTACGTGTTTGCGTCTGTTTCTTCTATTTCATTTGTCCGTCTTAGTGTGCAAGAAGACTCGAACACGCCACAGCCTCCCTAGAAACGGCTGTCTGCGAGGGTGGTGTGCACCTGTCCTACTCCAGTGGCATAACGTTCAGGCTTCACTCTTACTCGCACCGCTGCGGGGCTCCTCCTCGCCACCGCCGACCATGCACTCTATCAAAACTGCTATTCCCCTCGCCACCACCGGTGCCTCTTTCAGAAAAAGCGCAAAGGCTCATGGGTACGTCGTCTGCTACCGCCACTTCCCGTACGCCTGCGTGCGCCGGCGGCTGTCAGGCGCGTGTGTGCGTATTGTTTATTCGTCACAGCGTGCTTACCTGTCAGATAAACCCCTAGCGTGGTCAATCGTTGTCATTATTGGAATTCCCGATGCATGAGCGTTTTTTTTCCCAGTGGAAACAGATAAACAACAAGCACACACTCGCGTGAAAGTCGACGGCCTACGGGAGGCCAGGAGAGCTCCCGAGCCGGAAGTGGCGGCTCTCCGCGGGAGAAAACAAACTGTTAGTTTTCAAATTCACATTGTTATGAATTTTTCGAACCGGGTACGTTAGTTTCTCAAAGCTCCCAAAATTGTGGGTCAGTCCCCCAAGTGGCCATGTGCTACGAGGGAAGGAATAGCAACAAGGACAACAAATTTTCCGATTTGTTTGCTTTATTTCATTTTGCTCTTATCAGCTTTGGTTCAAAGAAGCGCTCCACAGTCGTTTTTTTTTTCATACAGTTCTATCCCCTCAAAACCCTTTCTACTTTACCGCCCTTCCAACAACCGCTTAGCCTCCCTCTGGCGTCATGCGGTTGCTTTAATTCTCAGGTCTCCCCTTTACTCGCTTTCTATGCTCTGCTTCCTGCCATACGACGGTGACGCGGAACAAAACCCGTTGAAATGTGTAAGGATCGCCCTGACAATAGGCACGCGCCGTTGATTGTGTTGTAGCGAGGATAATGAACAGATGCAACAGGCCATCAAGCTATCGGGGTATGCGCCGTACCATTATCAATTATGTGGAGGAGGAAGGTAGAATCATAAACCACTTCAACCGGCTATCGGTGCAGCCACTGTCTCCTTCACAGTATATGTAATACGTATAAGCTGTCCGGTCAGTAACCTTTTCACAAGCAATGCGCCTCACGCAACCCCTCGAGGGAGTCGGTCTGCTGCGCTGATGATAAACAAAACGCACAGTCATGCAACGCTCCGTTCGAAACTGTTTTGCGAGCAGACGATAACTGAAGCGCATGCTCCGACTGCAGGCGGATAGACACACGGTAGGAACCTGCGGAAACCATGTGCGCCAAATCACCTAAGAGAAAGGCGAGGTCTTGGAAACACGTCTCCAGTGATTGTATTGCGCACACACCGGTTGGCGGTCGACTGGTTGCGGCCAATGGTGCGGTCACCACCAACGCTTCTCTAGAAGCTGCCCGCCGCGTAAAACCGCAAGCGCACACTATACTTGCTCCTCGATGGACATGGAGCGAAAGCCGCCTCTAAGTCGTCGCAAGCGGGGGTCTGTCGCCAGACGACTGCACACCCAACGCACCGAAGTTTTCGAGAGCTAAAAACGAGGTCGAAATTCCTCCTTCATTTAAAAGACCTGTAAAAATATGCCTGCTATGGCGACCATCAATATAACCCACGCTGCAGCAACGGCAACCACGGGTGTCCCGAGTTAAACTCGGCCGTACAAAACCATTACCGACTTTCCTCCGGGTTCTAATGTCAGCTAAACACAGCTAGCCCATTCGTGGGCGGGGAGTAACAATTGAAGCCACATCCACCCATGGCGTCCACTTTGTGTGGACGCCACAAAGACGTCATTTGATGACCGCTAGAAGCGACAAGAACTTAGCACAAAACAAAAAATGACGTCCCCAGGCCACCGTCAGCCGAGGTGCCACAGTCGCGGGGGTGTTTGTTCTGAACTGGAGTTCACTATTGTACGAGGCGATAGGAGAGGCCCAGACGACCCGATTTTACCGCGGAAGCCTTATTCATACACGGTGAAAACAGCCTATTACAAATGACAGAAATCCAACGCCTACAACGCACTCGTCAATGCTCAAACACGCTCTCGAGAAGGGACGATTTGTGATAAGCGCCGGCGTGCACACGCAAGCAAGCCGTAAAGAAAAGCCACATTTGATGGTCGCGAGCAGGGCGCGTTCTGTTTGCTATAGTGGACCCCATTGACTAGTTGGTTTGTGCTTGCGCAGAGCTGCACTGGGACTACCCTCAAGCCAATTGTCAAACATAAATCAGTGGAGGACCGAACACTGGGAATCTCAAAGTGGCAGTGTGGTTGTTAAGTTAATGCTAGGGAACGAGTATTGCAGATCGATTTCAGATGGTGCTGCATGCGGAAGATAGCACAAGCCGTACTTTTTCAGCGTAAACGGCCCCAATACAGCACGCTGAATATGCCAGGCGTGCTGCGCGCGATTCCGGCGGTTTCGCTCGAGGTGTATTGAATGCTCCACTATCTCTACTTTTATAACCGAAGCAGCTGGAAACTCGGTAGTAGGCGGAACTCGGGCCTTCTAGAATAGCGTCCTTCTGGAAATCTGAATTTGGCGGATAAAACAGCGATATAATTTCCCGTCAACAAGAGGGCAGTCATACACATTAAGGGATGACAGGGTAGCTACCAGTTATAAAATTATTTTGCTGTTGCTAATGTATTGTATTTTGAGCAGAAATTTTTTCTGCTTGTTTTTCTAAAGTTTTCGACCTCAAAATAGGAGGAAAGAAAAATTGGGTGGATCGTGAAAGTGTTTATAATTTACAAGTGAAAATTAATAGGTCATTAGGCTGTTGAATATTTTCTTTTAATTAGAACAAACATTTCTTGTTTTCGAAAAAGCTACGACATCCTCAGCCAACAGAAAAGAAATAAAGCTGGTAGTGCAAGTAGTTACGAATGTAGGGACAGTTTGACAAACAAGGATATCAGTTTCTTTGCCTGCCTGGTCGCCACACACTGTGCCAACTGGAGATTCTTTTGCATATCGTCCAGCTCCGCGAAAACGCAACAATGTGGACGTCTATCGCAAGAGGCATCCTTGAAGAACTCTCGCCAAGAAAACAAGCGTTTTTGGTGCTGTTCTCAGGGCAGCAGAAAATACTCCATGCGTTGTCGTGAAGTGGCGAAACAGGACCGAATGAGTTAATTATCATTCGACTGAAGTGCAACTTGGAGTATACCATCGGCTCAACGTTTCTTTATAACATGCGCGTTTTCCATAGACTGTCTAGGGCCATCAGAAAAAGCTCACGAATCCCTCCACTGCCGATAGCCGGGGGCAAGCGAAGCTTGTTCGAACCTACTCAAATATTCGATCGACGGTTGGGACCAATTTAGAGGTATGGTTCTTTGAGCAAAGAGAAAGCGAGGCCTTACCATGGCGCGGCTGCTCTCGAACGCGCAAAGAAACGGCGCACGCGGAGCGAGCAAGCCCCCATTTTCGACTATGGAGGGAGGGCGCGCCTGTGATTTGCTGGGAGAATGGCCTGATGTGGCGCGCCACTTGTGGGAGCTGCCGCGAGCTGCGTCCGAGGGCGGCCAGCTGCGTGTGAGGAGAGAGGGATGAGGTAGGAGGAGAGTTTTAGCGTACGGCGCAACACCGACGGCGTCACGAGTCAGCCAACAAGCTCCGATTGAAAAACGGGTTATCAGGAACATCATCTCATGAAAGTACAAGGTACAGCACACGGTGGGGTGTTTATTTGATGTAGGTTTGTAGTGTTCCTTGAACGACATCCCAGAACCATGTAGGGTCTTTGCAGTCAATTAGGCAGTTCTCAATTGTTACTGGAGCATCGCAAGGGCCACAATTAATAGAAAACAGATAAATATTCACAGTACGAAGTCAGGTTCAAGGGGTAAGGTTTCCGTATGTAATTTCAAATAGAAACGTTTCGTACGTACAGAAAAAGGCTTTTCACTAACTCCCTTAAGGACATAATGGGCGCGTAAACCTTTGGACCGAGATCTGTAATAGGGTTGAGGAAATAGCATTGGTACTAAATATCTGTAAATAGTTTTGTGCGGCACTGTCAATAAATAGTTAGTAGTGGAAATTCGAGCCAATAAACGCCTCCAAGAAGCGCACACCTCGTGCATGAATCCGCCCAAACATGGGCGTGAAAATTGTTAAAAGAAACAATAATACTAGGAATAATATTCACAACATTTGCCTGGTAAAGGCTCTCATAATAAGATGGCACAAGTCACGACAATCCATAACGCGTAACCAGCTGCCGGAAATGAAGGTGCGCCAAGAAAGTGCCGGTAGCAGGAATACTGGCATTAAAGGAAATGCCAATACCAATAGTAATGAAGCCCTTATTTTATAAACATCACACACAAACACTACGGGTTAAAACGTGGATGCGAAGCAAACATCTTTACCTGCCTCGGGGTGCCTACCCTTTCTTGTGCAAAAAACCACAAAGTGTACAAGACATTTTCGTGAATTTTTTGGGAGCCGTACTCTTTGGGGGCGTCATCCAACGTACTCTTGAAGAGACATTTCTCTCACACCGCATGACATTCGTGCTTATCTATCGCGGCTAAAACTCTACCGTACGATTTCGTTCGCCTTCTGGACGTGCACGGAATATGGCAGAGCCGCATGGTGGTTAGGTAGGCGCACGTGTATGCGCGTTCACTGTGCTCTAATTTTGTAGACAAGTGTTAATTGAGCCATGTTGCAATGAGGAGTTGTCAGTGACATGAATATGCCGTAATGAAAGTGTACAATTAACTGCGATCTGAAAGCGTGACACTAGTGTTTCAGACAGTCTGCCAATCTGGTTGCTATAACCCCTTCTCCTCCCCCGGGCCTTAATTTGGGAGGGCTTGTTCTGCATTTGCGCAATGTAGGAATAAAGCGGAGATGTCGCGGTTTGTTTAGCAGTGGTGTGCTACTATGACGTCTTGAAGTCTTTCCGGATAGGTGTGCGTGAAAACCAATCATAGTGTGAGGAAATAACCGGTTTTCGCACATGCGGCCAATGAGTCGATAGAGAATAACGTGATACAGGACTTTGTCCAAGCAAGAAGTCCGAGATATGGGTCGAACGTTGGTTAATAAAGGGTTTTTTTGGTTTCGGAATAGGAATATACAGTAAAGGCAGCTTATATCGAACAGCGCGAGGATTGTAAAATAGTTGAATATAGCAAAAATTTGATATAGAAAGTGAAGCACAAAAAAGCTCATATGAGAGCAATCTTGTCGACGGAGTCCCGAGCTAACGCTGAGCACTTACTACCCTGCACTTCGCTATTGATACGACACTTTCTGGGAAAGAAAACAATCATTTATTGGGACGGAAGAACTGCGTGACTGCAGCCTGCTTCTTGGAGCGCAACACGTTGCCAGTGACTGCTAACTCCAGGGTATCTAAACAGTCGACAAGCACAAGACCGCTGCCCTCAATGGCACTGCAGTATCGCCGTAGCAGTGCCACGGCAGCGACGGCTTCGCTTGTGCTCGGAAGCGGTACGGAGTCCTCGGCGTCTTCGGCAGGGCGGAGACAAGCATGGACACAAGTGAATAACGGTGAACCCAGCGAACCGAGCAAGTTTGGGCAGCGAGCAGCGCGGACTGGAAGTTCGGTGACACCGCAGCCCGCAGAGCCCAATGTGGTGTTTTCGGCTCCACCGGCATGCATGCGTGGAGCTGGTCCGCTCTGCCACGGCCGGTTTGGACGCGCCCGAGCTCGCGCGGGAGTCGCAAGCGACGCCACTGCACGCCGATGTACTGCGGGAAAGCCTGCCGCATTCCTAAGGAGAGCGAAAAATCCCGCGCGGGAGAGTTCGATATATCCATTGTGAGCAAAATCGCGTTCGATATAAAAAATTTTAAATGCATGTACTTTTTATCAGATTTATACAAGGGTTCGATATAGGGAATAATTAGACAGACAGTCAAACCCTACTATAATGAACCCGGATAGAGCGAATTATGCTATATATCGAGCAAAAATAAAGCAGTTACGGAAATGCACGCGCACCATATTCCTTATAACGAACTTCACATCTGATATATCGAACTCGGCGCGCCTAGAATGGCCGCCAAATGCATGGTTTCGGAGCGGCGATTGAGATGTTGATTGGCCGCGACCACTGAGCAAAGGCCGCGACTGAAACATTGCCGCCTCGTATGGAGTGACGTGACACGCGACACTTTCCGTAACTGTTTCCGACGCGCCGAACACACGACGGAACCCGCCCAGTTAGTGTGTCCGGACGAAGACCGCAGCTCGCCATACTTCCTGATGCTGTGCCGAAAGGAGTGTCCTTCGAAGATTTCCTGAGTGTCGACGACGACGTTGCCGTCACTGTAAGCCCCTTGGACGCGGGCACCGTCAGCAGCCCCGTCGTAATGCTGATGAAAAGCACCGAGGAGGCAGAGGATGCCGTGAGTGAAAGCCGACGGACGCTTAATGAAGTGCTTTCGGCAGTCGATGTCACCCGCCAATATCTTTTCGATATTGAAGGACACGGACTCGAACTGGTGCAAAAAATGTCTAGAGTAAAGAATGATGTGCTAGTTGACGCTGCCAAAACGAAAGGGAAAACAAAAATCACCGATTTTTTTGGAAGTAGGCAGTTCAGGCGTTAAGTAGCTTTATTATTTGCAATAAATTGATTGTTTTGTGTATGGTAATGAGATACTTTATTTTGTTCGTTTCTGCATGCGGGGATGGCAAGGGGATTCCCGCGTGTTGCGAATTCGTAACAATAAACTTGTTATAGGCGGGTTTGGCTATATCGAACTATTGGATATATCGAACTAATCGTGGCACATATTGCAGTTCGCTATAACCGGGTTTGACTGTATCTATGTTCGCTATAAGCGGGTTTTGCTGTACAACGCAGCTTTTCGTTCGGAAGGCAAACGTCCCTCAGTAAGGCAAGTGTTGAAGAAATTTGTGATGGCAGTGATTGAATTATTACGACCTGTTCTGCTCGCATATCTTGTCAGGACCAGGGACTGTGTTTGTCTGGAGATGGCTAATATTGTGTCATACTTCTGTATATTTTGGTGCTCCTCAGGGGTCGCTTCTCTTCCGTTTTTTTAACTTGACCATGCTGAGAATACCGGGTTAGCTGTACGTCATTAGCCGTCGTGAATACTTCTTCTAAGCGGACAACATCACCCTCTGGAGACAGCGGACTCTGACGTCTCTATAGAGGAGGCACTACAACAAGCTGCCGACCTTGTGGTCTACACTGTGGCGAATATGAATATCCACTGTGCCGAAAGCGAATCCTAGCTTCTTCTCCCGCATGAGTGGACGCACTCAGCAACCCCTCCCACCCGCGCCCCGCCCACAACAATGAATTCGGGACTCACACCAACGACATCCTACAAGTAACTTGCATATAGATTCTGGTATTGTATATACAAGCTAAACACCAAAACAGCACAACCTTAAGTAGGCTCCGCACTACTGTCGACCACATACACCCAATTATCAACAGTATCACCAACTGGCATTGGGACCTAACGTACCTGATGGTTACGCCTCATACAGGCTTCCGTCCTCCGCCGCATTACGTAACACTGCCCAACTTCCTAATCTCAGGCAGATGTATGCACTGTCAACACCGCCCTAGAAGTGTGTACAAGCAGGTCCTCAGTATTGCCCCAACCCCACTAAAGGGAGACTTTTTCAAACCGGCAATACCAAGAATAAGCTGTGCGAGGCCTACCCTGCTCTCCAAGTACAATCGTCTCGCTGGCACAGTAACGGTCTGCCAAATTTTGCACCGGCTCCTATAAACTATGACTATGCTCTCCAGTACAACCGCAGATCCTTACAAACATACAGAAACACTTTCGCATTCTTCCACACCCCCGAAACATGCACTATACGCGCCACCCCGTTCGCGTTCACAACACGCTAAGGCCCTATACAGGTTACTCAGCTCTAGGAAGGATGTGATCTATGTATATGCCGCTGCCCACCCGCCTCACCTTTCCTATGTCCTCGCAGCCGCTACTTTAACGGCCACGTTACTGCGGCAGCCTCAATTTCTGGAAACTCTCCCTAGGACGCAGAGGAGGCCGCCATCGCGTTTGCCGTAATCCACTCCTCTACTCTCACGGTAGGATCTCTCCTACTGCCCTTGCCATTTTTTAACCTGACCCCCTACGCATGCCATAATTATTTTTTCAACACTTGCACATGCGGGCTTCCCTGGAAATGAGTCAGCCGACACTGGTGCCAGAGGACGTCCCTACCGAGCTCTGGCTACTCGGCAGGCACAATCGCTGGGACCACCTGACAGCTCTCGCGACCGCCCACTCACCTTTCATGATATTGAATCACACTACCATCTCAGATGACTACCTCTACTCCCTAGCTAATCGCTCTACTGCTCGACAACGAGAGGGCTTGTGGCGTCAGCTTCTGACACGTACATTTCCTACCACAGTCTTAAGGCACCTCATCTACCATGCCCTCTACTCTCCCTCCGGCATCTTCTGCATAGAAAGAGCTCACATGAGCCACATAATGTGGGCCTGCCCAAGCCAGCGCATCCCCATATCCCTTGAGATAACTGAGGTGGTGATGCGCAGCCTAACGCCCACAAAACATAACATAGTCCTGGACTGGACGGAGAAGGTGGAAACAGCATACGACGTATCGGCTTTTTCAAGCGCCCCTCCTGCCCCCACCCCGCTGCGTTTTGTCTACGTGACAATACATGTGTTCTAACCACCACCACCCCCACCCCCACCGCCAAAATTGATGGTTTTTGCGAAAACATGGAAGCAGCTGTGTTCAAACAGGCCGATCGCATAAAAATTCCTCATTATATCTCTAGGCCACTCAGGAGTTTTTAATTTATTGCCCGTCGTTGACAGTGTACAAGACATTACAGTTCAACAGCGTAACATTAAGCACACACTAAAAGCGAGGCTGCCAGCCAACAAAGGTCTGACGATTGTGACAAGTATGCCGCTCTCCCCCTGAGCATTATCTTCGTTGGCCGCTAGGCTTGGTGGCACCGCCAGGCTCGGTGGGGAACATTTTGCAGGGGCGCCCAATAAACCCCGACGAGCACAGCAGCTCGCGGTCTGTCACTGTCACTGCCAGCCCGCTGCGGGTCGTCACTCGGCTGGAGGGTACCCCGACCCTCCCACGTTCATAAATGAGGGGCAAATCGTGACAACGTTGTCGATTAAAATGCCCTCATAGCGGTTTAATAACATATAAACTTGCAATTGAACAACTTGAACCAATCGCACGATGGTCGCTTTTTTTAAAGTACCGTCTGGCACAATGCGGATCAGTTAATGAAGTTAATATATAAAGTTAATGTCTGTTTTTTTAGTAAAACGCTTTTCAATATCATGTTTTGCATCAAGAAGCAATAGCTTTTAATAATGTCAAAATCTTTCAAGTATCACAGTAGATCCCTTTATTGACTATGCTGTTTTATTCTTATAATGGTGAAACTTGACGTATTTATACAGCCTTTCAGACACGGCAACGAAATTCTAGTTATCGTCCCTAGCGCGATTACATTTTCGCGGAGAATTACCACCCATCACAGTAGTACTTGGATCATGCCTGCGGGCCCCATCTTTCTGAAATGTTTTACCCTTAGACAAGATAAAGTCTACCCTGCTTCTCTGAAGAACCAGCAATGGGTGAGAGAATATATATCGGTAACGGTGAAGAACTAGCTTGAAAACCAAAACAAAACGTGTCGACGCCCGTGTGCACGCAACATCGGTATGGTTAAACCGCCGGTTCTGTGGGGCAGCACATTTTTTTTCACCGGCAATTTTTGTTTGATGAATGCCAGTCATTGGAACTTTGTTTTAAAAGACCTGCGGCAAAAACTGTGCGCCAAGCTCGCTGAATTTACCCACTTCAACGCCCCTACCTCGCGAAGGCGGAACTATATTTCTACAGCCTACACTGTCAACGGTAAACGCAAACAGATCGGTCACGCCACGTTCGTTAGAAAAAGGAGGTCGACAAAAAATAAAGTTGAGACGAGCGAGCTGAAACTGGGCTATCTCAGGCTACTTCCGATGCTGCGCTGTATATTTTTGAACTATTTCAAGGTTGGATTTATTTTCCCTCTGTATATTTCCACGCTAGTACTGTTGCGAAACTCAGTTATGTTTATTCAGCAGTTCTGTTTTTTGCAATTGTAACCTTGCCCGTCCTTTTATGGCCCAGTTTTTGCCACTTTCTTTTTGTCTTGCTGTCTTCGCCGTGTTTAAACACGGCGACCCAGATCCAATTAGATCCTTCCCCCCGGGAGCGATAACTAGGCTTTCAAAGTTTCGCCCGTGATTTCGATTTCCGAATATTTTGCGCTGAAAAAATGAATGCATGAATAAAACTTTATTAACATAAGGATGACGGCTCGGCCTGAAAAAAAGAAAACCAATTCGTATGACGGGAACCTTTCCCTGTATTTGTTTTACCACCTTTTCTTCGCTCTTTTATATCCTCGACACACGCCTACTTTTATGATAACTGACCTTGGAAGCATCAGCGAACGCTTCTTTACTGTTAGGATATTGATTACTTCGAATAAACATGTACTAAAACCTTACTCATTCCCTAAAACATGGCAATATTTGCTAAATTCAGTGAAACTGACATAAGTGTTAACGTAGTGTCTGGGATTTCGCAGGTGATGAATATGCCCCGAGATGAAGAAGAAAAAATTACTAGTGGACTACTACAAAATCCAACACAATCCCTGCTATGCCAGGATATACGTAGCGTGAGCTCAGGTTCAGCCATCCAGTCCAATCCAGTCCAATCCAGTCCAGTCCAGTACAGTCCTGTCCTGTCCTGTCCAGTCACTGCTCCTCGCGCATGCTCAGCACGGCTCTTCACGGGCCATGCGAAACGGCTATCAAGCGGCTCCGGTGCAGCGTCAGACTTGGCTACTGCGCAATTGAGGTGCACACCTGGGCACGCGCCGGCGCCAGTGCGTCTGCCGCGGCTATGGCGCAACACAATCCAACACAATCCACTTTAATCCAATCCAATCCAATCCAATGCAATCCGATCCGATCCAATCCAAACCCAATCCAATCCAATTCAATCCAACCCGATCCTAGCCAAGCCAAGCCAAGCCAAGCCACTCCAATCCAATGTCCCGCGCGCTTGCGCACAACGGCCCTTCACGGCACACGCGAACTGCTCAACCTTGGCCAGTGTAGCTTACGCTGCAAAAGAAACATATTTTGTCATTTATCAGGAGGAAGGCCTGTAGGAATCATAAGTTGTCTGAGACGGGCTTGTTGGGAGCGAGAGTAGGACGAGGGAATGAGAGTGTGATTAGCTGTGGTAGCGGTGTTGTTTATTGACTGTTCGGTGTTCTTCTGGGTAATATTCGCTGCTGTAGGTTGTAAGTGGAGCACCCACCACCCTTGAGGCTGCCTAATTTCCGAGGATTCTCGCATGGCCGGGCACCTACGAGGCGGTTACGTCGACGCTCTGTGGGTGTGAAATATGCTCTTATTTTCTTGGATCTTCACGAGCCATAAACTTTGTGAAAGTTGATGCAGACATTGCAGGAAAGCTTCACGACTATCTGTCTGAATGTGTGTGTGTGTATCTACTCGTACATGGAAAGAGATCATATGCTATGAATAATGTCACTAAGCGAGAGGATAATAGTTCATAGTTGTGTGCCTTTAGTGGTTGTGTCTGGTAGAAATGAGTGAGCGTTGCTCGTTTTGTGTGCCGCTATATGCCGCGCCGCAGCTGTACTCTGTCCGGTTTTAAATTTGTCAATGGACACGCTGAGATCTTGAGAGTGAAAAGAATGTTGCTGATGTTGTGTTTGGGTCGTTTGTTTTCTTTTGTATATGAGGATCGGGTTTTGGATCAGTTAAGGATAGGGTGGTCCAAGGCGCTTATTTACGGGATGTGAATGGGAGCAGCGACTATCGAGGGATTTGTATTCCGTATTTTGAGTTGGACGACCATCAAAATTTGTGAATTACGGAGTGCCTTTTCCCGCTCCGTCTATGTAGACGAGTTATTGATGTCGCCTGCGTACTGTAAAGATATCGGAAGAAAATATTTGGGGGTATCGACCTCCCCAAACAACGCTCGTAAGGAATGTGATTAGACGCTCGTTTTAATGCAACATAAAAAACTTCCGATGCTCTAGTAACAAAAACAAGGCCAGTTTTTATCAGTGGCTTTATACCCAATTGCTTTGATTTTTCGACAGTTTTACTTCTTTCGAACGGTTCGAAGCTGTTACGCCACACAACTGCGCAGCCTCGGTTATCTGATTTAGTATACTTTGAAGTTTTTACACTTAACGGAGGCCATTTGGCAACCTACCTCCGAACCTCGAGGAAATATTACGCCATTCCGCCTTAATAATGCGGGTGACTATCAGGGTTCAAAAGTCATTGTGGCTTAGTAACGACTGTCACACTGGCTTTGTTTGGGCACGAATTACACTGATCGGCATACTCACAACTGAAGACACGTTATTTATTATGTTAAATTGATGCACGTACGCCGCTGTTGGTTTGGGTGGGCTGAATAGACGTGGCATCGCAAGCCAAATGCCTCCTGCACGAAAAGTGCAAACTTGTCATTTTTAACATCGGAGCTGTTTAGGCTTGAGCCTGCTACGGTGGCGTTGCTCCAGCCAAGGACCTCGAATCCGCACGTGAATGCGAGCTATCTTGAGTGGGACGTTGTTTCATAGGTCTGTTCTTATTATTAGTTCGATGTTCGTTTGTGTTTGCTCAATTTTTGCCTCGTCAATATATGGCGGTTCTTGTCTGACGTCACCCGCCTCGCTTCTTCTCCGCACGTTAAACTTTAACCTCCTCATCAACAAAACAACATGATTTACACCTGGCAACACTAGTGGAAGCTGCAGCAATGTTCTCGCTCCGCACAAGTGCAGTGAAATTACCTGCTACAATCACCAGGGTAGCGTCGCCGCTACTAATCACGGTTTGAGGGCATTCGGAAAACACCTACGCACGTCTCAAGGGTTAGAAATCCGAGAGCATCATTGTCCAATTGAGTTCCCGACGTGCTGGAGAACCGCCCCGCGTTCTCGAAGGGCTTTGTATTCTGCCGCCTGACACGATTTCACGATCCGCTTCTGTCTTACGCTTTCGAATGCCTTCGTTCTGTCAGCTACGCTTTGCACCGCTGTTTGTTCCCTCCTTCCACTTCCGAGAAGGCGCACGCGCCCATGGGACGCGTCGCGCTTCAACGACGCGTGGAGACTTGGCTGTTTTGATGAGACGCCAACAGAAAAAGTACGAAGCTTAGCCTAATATCCCTCCGCTGTAGTGTTCGTCTTTGGAAATACGCTGCTATCTCAGAAACAACATGTTCGTGGTGGGGATGGCATCAAAAAAGATTGCCGCGTACCCACTCAGGGCGATCGGGTAAAAACAGGATTTGATGTAATATGCGCCTAAACGGGAGGGAATACAAAAATGTTTTTAAAAGTGTTTGAAAGTGTGGAATGGAGTTGGAAGTGTTTTCTAGTTTTGCATTTCGTAATACAAAAAAAGAACAGAATGCTGTTGACACTCGGCAGAGCGTGGGAGCAAGCTTATGCTTCCGCGCGATTACAAGAAAGAGGCGTAAGGTATCAGAGCCTGCGTCTCACCGAGGCATCCGCAAACTTATCAGAAGGAAAGAGCGAGAATTCGCTGAAACACAAAAAAGGAGAGGTAGTCGCCGATATTGGATGCAAAAGCAGCTCAGGAGGTCCTTTGCAAAATTCTTAGGGAAGGCAGAGGTTCCTGTCCGCTCGAAACATTTCCGCTCTTCATTGTACAGGCAAATAATGATAAGACAACAAAATTCATTTTTTTTTCTCAAACCCGCAGAGAACCAGATGCCGATACGGCAATATTTCTGATCAAACGCACGATCCCCGTTCTTGATACCCTATTACCGCGGGGGGAACACCATGGCCATGACACCCTTATATAATGCAGCAGTAATTTCTCTCCGGGACGGGACCCCATCATTTAGAAGTTGTTGCATGACCTGTCTGATGAAGGGGTATTTGCCCTCCAAGAAATCCTAGCTGAACAGCGGATTTAGGGAATTGCTTCAGATCACGTGTACATGTGAACTCACAAAAAAGGATAAGCTTTCGGAGAACACAAAAAAAAGTTCGTAATCTTTGTCTCGAATCGCCCGCGTGGACCTGCAGGTATTCATTTACGTTTTTAATGAGAAAAAGCTATTTATTACAATACGCATTCTTGGTATCTTTCAAGACAGCTATAAATAAAATCTGGACAAAGCCATTTCTCTAAGACAAGAGAGCACAAGTATTTCGTTGGTTTTGGGTTGAGGTGACAGACGACAAAGTAAGATCTACTGTTATTGAGTCTCGCCGAAGGGGCCGTGCTGAAATGTATCTCAATCTGAAAAGCGAAGATAAGATACCAGATTTGAGTTTAAAAAATGGTTAAGAAGGTGTCCTCGTTAGTCAAACTGAGATTCGTACACAATGATCTTACGGCTTGTGGAACAACAGAAGCAAACATGAAAGGTGTCACGAGAAGAATTTAAGGTGGTGAAAAACGTTCTTTTAACAGAAAATATTTAAAGGGACATGTGCAGCAGTCAAGCTCACCAAGAAGCAAGGGTCCTTACCTGCGACGCCATGTTGCCGCAAAACACAGGAAAGCATCTAATTAAAGCCACTGCTCCAAAACCTCTCAGTCCATGGGCAGTATCACTAAAATGCGCTGCTTGTACCGTTAGTGGAAATCCTATCAAAGGGGAGGCGTTAGTGCCGATAGAAGGGAGAAAACGGGGAGAAAAAAGGAGCCTGTCGCGTATCGGGTAAGCACAGAGCCCTGTGGTATATAGCGCCCGCATCCTTGCCCCGAGGGTCGTACGAGAAGGCAAAGGCGACACGGGTAATTAGAGCCCCGGGTTTGGCACATTACCCCAGCGCGGTACACTTCATTGTGCCGGCTGCTCTCCAGGGGCGTCGAAAGGGGGCCGACCCTCTTTGTATTCCGAGACGGCGGCCTTTGAGACACGCCAAGGAGGCAGCCGACCCCGGGCGCAACGCTTTACTGCGCCTATGTCTGTTCTCGCTACATTTCCTCTCAAAGCATCCTACGTGTAGCTCCTTATTGGAAGACATGCGGACTTTGTGGCGCGCAGATGACTTCGAAGTTCCGCATTGAAAAATTTTTGATTTTTTTATTCATTTTTGGTTGTTTACACGTTTTACTCCTTCATACACTGACTCTTCAGGGCATTTACTGACAGATGAGAGTGACCTGCAGGAGCATTGAAGGCTCAGTGTGTGCAACAAAGTCAAGACAATGGAAGTAGCTTGACTAGAACACTGCGGTGAGAAGTAAGTGGCAATCTCGGTTTTCTTTGAGCCACGGTGTCAACGTTAGAGGCAAAGAGCTATTGTCATGTCTCGGGGAACATTATTCGTTGCTTTTAAGATAGGTTTTACCAACATTACAGAAATAAACTGGACGAAAGTAACCTGAGCCAATGAGGCCAGGCCTTGCACTCATTGGTTCGATAGCCTCAGCACTCTGACCTAGTTTGATAGGTCTAGATGACATGGTGTGTGTGTAGACGCCAATATCCACGTGAAAATCAGGCCCCACGTGGCAGCGAAATGTGGGAGAAAATTATCCGCTGGCAAAAAATAGTTCGCCACCATCTAATCTGGGTTTAAAGGAAAATCAAAGCAATACAAGGGCCCCTCGCCGGATTCGGTTCACTACCTTATCAGTACAAATAAACGGGTGTTCATGTAAAATAATTCTATGATCATTACGATACCCCCTAATGCGAAAATTGAGCCGAGCGCGAGCTGCAGCCTTCTCAGTGACGGGGTGTCGTTGCTGCATCTCAGGAAGTTATCGCGTCATCGGCAAACGCACAACGGCACGCGCTACTCTGACGTTATCTCGCATAGCATAATGTCCTCCCCCTCACACTTTCGCCATTTTTACCTACTACACTTTACTGCTCGCTCTATCGTCTATCTTCCATGTCCTCCTCGTTCGCTCGGTTACAACAAGGCCGACGGCAACGCGTAACTGCAGGAACAGAAGATAAAGAGCTGCGCTCTAAACCACGCCTATTTAGAGCGGTGTTAATATTTATATGTACGCAAATTCAATAGGTACACGAAGCCAGCAGCAGGTCTCACCTGCTAGCTGCGGCCAAGCGTCGCCAGGGTACTCCAAAAGGTTACCCCTACCGGCGCTATCTTCACAACAACCATCACTTGTAGAGACACCGTGCCGAAAAATGGCGTAGTCTTCAAATGCTTCTATGCTTGTTACACAGATGTAACAAAAAAGGAATGTAGGGGTCTGCAAGAAATTGCATGTACTATTATCGAAATTTATATTCTCTTATTTATTTATTTTCTGCGCAAACTCGTTGCTTGGGCCATCAGAGCTTAAGCGTGTTTTCAGAGAAGAGTCTCAGATTTTATTCTTCATTGTGCTTTTATATTTTGGGCTTTGCCACATAGCAATGTTTAAAATGGTTGTACCCGCACGTGTTGAATTCAGTGCATTTACAGCGCTGCGTATAGAGCGTATAGAGGAACAACAAGAAACGGGAGTGACGTTAAGTACGAGAAAGACTTGCAGTTGCGTCGATGTTTGCTCGCGACAAGAAATAACGTTACCCTTGCGCAGCACTCCTAGTGTGCTCCCATCTGGCCGAGCCGTAAAATAACGCAGAAACGATAGAAAGAAATATTTTTTTGCTTAAGAGTTCAATTTGCCGATTCGATTTGCTCGCCCGTATTTACGACGTCGAGATTGAGTGCAGAGCACTGGCCAACGTTGGCATAAAGTTTCTATAGGGATTTTCTTCCCTGTCGTTTTTTGGTGTCGAACATAGTAAGACGCGCAAATAAACCGGTGGGGAGTCTGTAGGCCGATGTATTCGCCTGGTCAGAAACGATGAGGTCAGCAGGTGACGCCAGCACCCTTTTATTGCTTGACGAATGACAGTTGCTTACGGCCGCAAGACATTGCCCTGCGGTGTCGAGTCAGCATATTTTAGCGGTTTTTTTCTTTCGGTAGACGCCCACCAACAGCCGCATATTTGCTGAATATTGTTTTGTATTCACCCCTGTGGATTTCCTACTGCGTAGACAATTCACTTGTGGACATCCGTCTGGAGACGTGCCTCACGTACTACTCGAATTCACCCTTTAGGCGACCGAGTGAAAAACATTGAGTGATAAGCTGAGCAGGAATTGTGGGGCACCCCTATCTGCGCGAAAGCTATTAGGGCCGTGGGACGATCTACGAGGTCCGAATACCGCATTCTCTGTCATGAGAGATTTCTTTCAGGCAACGTAGATATGCAAGTACATTCTCCTAGACGAGAGTAACAGCACACATGGGAGTTGTGCGTTATATTTCATATAGCTGAAGATTTGTCTATAAATTTCATTAGGGCAATTTTGTAGAGTTTGTATATAGATGCACACATGTTGACTGGATGGCATTTCTGTGCTTATAGGTGCCTACGAACTATAGCCCCATTGCTTACGTGGGTTATGTATTGTACATAGCATATTTTTCATTCAAGGCACGTGGTATCTTCCCAAGCTTGTCTGTTATAATGTGATTTGTGTTAGCTTCAGGTTAGGCAATGCTTAGTTAGGCAGTCGCTACACCTTTACATAACGCAAATGCTTGGAGCGGCCAGCTCCGGTTTTGCTTGGAGTTACCTCTGGAATAAATCAGTATTTCTCTCTCTATCTATCTCTCTCTCTCTCAGGAAAAAAGGAACGAAAACGAACAAAGAGAAGCAAATACAATGCAAAAGAAAAGAAGTTGCAAAAAGTATTGCCAGGCTTTCGCCTTCAAAGCACGCTAGCAAACCTTAGTGTCCCCTCCCCCCTTGAGCCATTAGGTTTCATTTTAATTCAAAACATTACTAACAGCACTTCAGTCTGATAACGTGATTTGAAAGTGAAAGGCTGGAGATGCTTATGAAAAGTCTCCTCGCTACTACGCACTATTTGCATCACTTTCTTCGCTTTTGTTTTCTTAGAAGTTTGTTTTAGCTAATAAGAGAGATTACTAAGCGATAAAGTGGATAATTCAGCAAATTAAAACGGATGACTACGTGATTAATGCGAAAAACCCGTGATTTATGGAGAATGACTAGACGAATTATGGCACATGACACAGCTGACTAGGCCATATAAATGGGCGAATAACTCAACCGCTAATAACGGGAAAAATATGCCGAAATGTAATGTGATAAACTGGGGATGACAAGCAAAATTCATGCGCATACCACCGCAAAGGTCGTCTGAGGCTAAAATAAAAAGAAAGATATGTTGATGGCGTACGTGAAAATAGCGTCGCGAGAACATTCGTACACGTGTACAAAAGCGTCAACCTTTCACTCCGCCGTATTCAAAGAGTTCCTCGCCTCGTGGGGAGCCAACGCATGTGCATGTTTCTAATGCATCTTCTTGAATTCTATGTAGGGATAACAAGAAATACGGCGTGCATTTTCTTTGGGATTGGGGCCGGCAGAATTAAACTTACGAATGTATGAGTTTCGCGGATTGTACAACCGATCCCCAACGCTACAGCGGAACGCAACATGCTGTTTAAAGGGACTCTGCAGCACCTCCGATAAACGCTTGCACTCTTTCCATCGCATCTGGAAAAACTGCGAAAGTTATAGTTATCGCCGCACCGAGTGCCACGATGGGGGGATTTGCTCGTCGCAGCAGAGACGCTTTCTGTTTCTGCTTTTCTCTTGTGGCTTTCTTTTTGAAGTTGCTGTCAAAGGCGTTTATTGCTAAAACTTAGGGAAAGCGGCGAAAAAGGAGCTACGCCACTTTAATGACGTAATTCAAGCGCTGGAAGAATGCCAAGAGTGGGGAAGACAGAAAAACATTTTGAACAAGTTTTTAAGTTATGTCATTGACATACAGCAGTACTTTTTGCTTGAAGTGCTTTACGACCCCTTAATCTAAGTACTGGATATGTCGGTTGACTGCGTTCTGCAAGCATCAAAGATTTCAAAAAATATGTTAAAGTGTTGCAGGGTCCCATTAAAAATTCAGGGTAAAGTGTGTATTGTTGTTTTTAAAAATGAACTTCAAAAATGCAAAGAGGCCCATGATCAAAGCCTTTCGCCATTTACATCACGCGGGCGATGAGCACCGAGGGAGCGAACAGGCAGAAACCACGGAAATAAAGCGCTAGAAAATGTTACAACTAGGACGGGAAGGATGTGACGCCGGCTCCAGTATTAATGCGTACCGTCCCCAAGCTGCCCCACGCACGACGTAAAACAAAACTTTCTGCAGCGTGGGTGCTCCCAAACCAGCCGTGCGCAGGATGCCTCGATCGGTTATTAATTACGTGGGGCAAAAGGCGGTCGTCTTTGAAAAGGCTGTCAGAGTTTGCTGGGCGCGTTTAGACGCGAAGAAATATGATATTATTTCGGAATAAACGCCGACGAAACAAAAAAAAAAAGTCCGCCCGGCGATAAAGCTGTCACAACGGGTCGCCCTAAGCGGGAAATGCGTGGCTTTTGGTTGTGTCTTGGTGTGAATTGTCGCCATCACGCAAAAGTTCCTCTAGCGCATGGAGAACCAAACCAAAACTGCTAGTTTTTTTGGGAATTGTTCTATGAATGATGCCTATTGCTATAGATACCACTGTTGTTTCATTTTAGTGGAGCTACACGCTACACAGAAGAAGAAGCTCCAGTGAAGACGAAATTACCACGTTGAGGCTGAAAAAAATGGAGGTCTGATTTTCATACCCAAGCATGTAAATATGTAAATTAATGCCCTACGAAGCTCGTTTTATATTTGTAGGTTCATGTGGTCATAACGTATAGCAATATGCAAAAGAGATGTCTCTGCTGAAAATGGAATTTTTAATTTGAAGATGCCCTAATTAGTTGCCTCGTTGATAAATCTGTTAATATTTGCCTTTCCATCTCTATTTTTTGTTTGCGGGCTTGTAGGACCGTAATGTTTAGGAAAACGCAGAGAAAAATTATTTTGCCTGAAATAAAGAAAATCAGTGCTGAAACAGCTAGACAGCAACATCGTGCCGTAACGTAGTGCATACAGGGTTGCTTGAAAACAACTGCGTCGTTGAACGTTTCTCGTTACGTACCACATTTCTAGACGCAGTCTCCACGGCTCACTGAACGAAACATGCAGAACCTACTTCAAGCACAACAATATTCTCAAAAACTTCCCACCCGAGTTATTTTGAACCCAGCTATGACACCTTGAAAGCTTCGCGTTACTTAGATTAGCACGTGTGCGTGGTATCAGTCATCTTTTGGATAGGCAATAAGTGTGTTCATCATAATCGTGTGAACAAAATTCTAGAGATATAAGATTTTTTACCGGCGCTATATTCTGCCATATGTGCTCCAATGAATCGGCGGATGGCGCTTCACTGCGCGGGTTTCCAAAGGGAGGACAATCACCATTATCATCAGCCTGTATACGCCCACTGCAGGGCAAAGGCCTCTCCCAGAGATTTCCAGTTTTCCCGGTCCTGTGCTAACTGAGACCTATCTATCCCCGCAAACTTCTTGATCTCGTCTGCCGATCTAACTTCCTGCCGTCCCCTGTCACGCTTGCTTTCTCTGGGGATCCTCTGCGTTACCCTTAATGGCAAACGGTTATCTTGGCTTCGCATTACATGCCCTGCCCACTTCCATTTCTTCTTAATTTCTACTAATATGTTTTTAACACGACTTTCTTTCCCGACCCACTCCGCTCTCTTCTTGTTCCTTAATGTTACATCAATCATCTTTCTTTCAGTTGCTCGCTTTAGTGAGTGAGTGAACAACTTTTACTGATCTTCAAATGAAGAATGGTGCGCGCAGGCACCACATGGGGTGGTTCCCTATTCGCGGGACCCATATGTGTCCAGTAATTCTTCTCCTCGAGTCACCAGATGTTGCTGAATGGCGAGGTCAGAGCTGGACAGTAAGGTCTCCCATCGCTCGAGCGGGCTGGAATTGGGGGAGGGGGGAAGGGTGTAGGGGCGTGTCTTCAGTTTTTTGCACTCCCCAATAATGTGCGCGAGAGTGCCGTCTCCCCGGCAGAACGAACATGGGTTGTCGTATTCTGCAGGGTACATTTTGTGCAGAAACGCCTGGTGTGTGAGCGACCCTGCCTGTAAGCGGCGCAATATCGTGTGCTGCCGTCTGCTTAGTTGCTTGTGCGGCTTCGGAAGCCTCGTTCTACTTTCTTTGTATAGGCGGACGATCTCCTTATAACTCGTGACAGGGTGCGGTGGCTCTTCCTCGGCCCGGATGGGCAGTTCTCGGGCATAGCGGTTGGCGGTGACGTTAGCTTCCACGAGCGAGTGAGCCGGGACCCACACGAGCTCGGTGACTCGTCCCGGTGTTGTGGGATATTTCTCGAGTATAGTTGCTGCCGTGGAGGAGACGATACCCTACCGATAGCTTGCGTACGCTTTCTGGGAGTCGGTAACAACCATGCTGACCTCCGGCATGGCTAGGGCCAGCGCTATGGCTACCTCTTCTGCCACGGTCGGGTCCGTAGTCTTCACCTACGCGCAGGTATTCAGCTCGTCGATGTCCGTTACGGCCCCCACGGCCTTTTTTTCGTGTTTTGGGAGTGAAGCGTCCACGTACTGGACCTGGGGGTCCTCCTCCAGCTTCCGGGCCAGGGCTTTGGCCCGCGCCGTCCACCTGCCTTCGTGCCGTTCTACTGTCATGTTGCGCGGTAACGGTTTGGTTGTGATGGAGTCACGCCATCCCTGAGGGAGTGGTGCCTCTTCCGTCTGTGGTTCTACCTGCCATCCTATCTTGTGTAGGACGGCTGTTCCGTGTTCTGTCCTGCTCAGACGAACCCTCTGCTTGGACAAGTGTGCTTCGATGAGTTCGTTCGTGGTGTTGAGGTTGCCCATGTCCATCAATCTTTTCGTTGACGAGTACATTGGCAGGCCCATGGCTATCTTGGTGGCTTTACGCATCGCCGTGTACAGCGCTTCCCTGTCCGCCTTCGTTAGCCGGAGGTACGGGGCGGAGTAAGTTACGCGGGACACGATGAACGCCTGCACTAGCCGCAGGGCGTCTTCTTCTTTCAGTCCGCGGTTGAGGTTCGCAACT
The DNA here is from genome assembly GCF_048455015.1 of Haemaphysalis longicornis. Lineage (NCBI taxonomy): Eukaryota > Metazoa > Arthropoda > Arachnida > Ixodida > Ixodidae > Haemaphysalis > Haemaphysalis longicornis. Next base: position 124,951,346 of record NW_027526361.1, read on the forward strand.
CTACGTATAATGCTTGTGATCTGTTCAGTCGAGTGCTTGATCTTGGTGACGGCGGCCGAGGCTTTCCCGTCTCCCCTGAGTAACAGGCCCAGGATCCGAATCTGTTCAGTCGGTATGATTTGCGTGCCGTCGATGGTTACGGTTACGCTCGGGGGTGCTTGCTTCTTTGGCCTGCCCGGTTGGACGATGAGCAGTTCTGAATTCTGACTTCTGCGAGGCGCCGCTCAGGCCGCAGGACTTGGCGTATCCGTGGACAGTCTCCGCCTCTCTCTGAAGCACTCCTTGCATCCAGGCGTCAGAGTCCGCGCGGTTGGTCCACACCGTGATGTCATCGTCGTATAATGCGTGGCTCACCCAGCTCCACGAGTTCTGACTTCTCCTTGCCAATACTAATCATTGCCGCTCTTTTGGTCAGGAAGTCTTTGATGTAGCCGAACGAACGCCGGCCGCATCCCGTCCTTCCTAGATTTTCCAGCACGGCCGCGTGCGACGCGTTATCGAACGCCACTTTCAGATCTAGGGCCAGTATCCCTCGCGGTGCTGTCTTCATTGCTTCCTTCACCACCAGTTCACTGAGCTGGATCATCACGTCTCGCGTGCTCAGGTGTTGTCTGAAGCCGTACATCGTGGCGGGCATTTGTCCCGTCTCATCTAGATTTGCTTGCAGCCTCTTGAACACCATGCGCTCGACCACCTTCCACACGCAGGAGGTCAGCGATATCGGACGCATGTTTTCGATCTTGAGCGGTTTGCCGGGCTTCGGTATGAACCTGACCTCGGCCGTTTTCCATTTCGGCGGTGGCCGCAACTTCTTCCAGGACTTGTTAATGTGACCCAGCAGTTCTCTTGCCGCCGAATTGCTAATGTCACAGAGCAATTTGTAAGTAATCGTGTCCGTACCGGGAGCACTCCTTTTGTTACTTTCGCCTATTGCGGACCAAAGCTCAGCCGTGGTGAAAGGTTCGTCGAGGTCCGGGCTCTCCGGACCCGCATACTCGTCAGGGATCGGATACTCGCCTTTCTCTGTTTTGAAGTACGTCCGTTCCAGGTCGTTCAGCAGGTGCTGTCCGTCCCCGTTGTAGGCGTTCAGTGTCGTGACGAAATTGCGATTGCCGGCCGTCTTGCTGCTCAGCGGGTCGATGAGATGTCTCAAGAGACACCACGTCTCCCACGCCGACAGCTTGGCATCGGGGCCATCACACACGCTGAGCCACTTTTCGCGGCATAGCTTGCTCGCGTACTCGGCTATTTCCTTATTCAACATCGCTATTCATTTGACTAACTTCTTATTGTGACGCTGCCGTTTCCACCTTCGCGTGAGCGAATGGCGCGCCGCCCACATGTGCCCGTGGCGGGCGTCCACGAAGGGTGTTTCCGCAGTCGTCACTACTTCCTTAGTGAACTTGTCGAGCGTTGTCTTTTGCTCGCGGGCCCACTCGGCGTACGTTTGGTTGCTTCTTTCGTCCCGGCTTTCTTCGGTGTCCGAGTCTTCTTCATTTCCTTTCTTATCGGTGTGCTTTCGCATCCGGTCCCAGTCCGTTACCCTGGCCTTGCCCAGCGTTGCCCGGTAACTCGGTCCTTGAATTTTAATGTAGACAATTTAGTGGTCGGACCCACACTCTTGGTCCTCGCATTGCCAGGCCACCGGTGCCGTTCCCCAGAGCCACGATAGGTCCGGCGTGGTGTCTCGGCAGGCACTGTTGCCTCTCCGGGAGACCGTCCCCTGCTCGTTCAGCAGTACCATGTCTTGGTCTTCTATTACTTGCGCTAATTTTGTCCCTCTCTTGGGTTGATGCTTGTAGCCCCATTTCGGGTGAGGAGCGTTAAAGTCGACGAGTAACAGGAGCGTCCTGTTCCCGGCAATCTTTTAAATGCAGAGCATTTCTTAGCCTCGCCTCTTCCTGCGTCGGACGGCGTCCACAGCTCCGCGTCCGCAGCAGGTGCGCCTCTCCTCCTTCCCTCCTCTCTCTCAACAACAGCTGGCGCGCGCATGCGTCGTAGTCAGCCCGTTCGCTCCGCCGCGGTCTCGGCGTAACAGGTGCGTGATAGCAGCGTGGTGGGGCGTGGAAGGGCGCGCGCTGCTTGCGCATGCGCGCTCTCCCCCCCGTACTGCTCTCCCTCTACTGCGCGCGCTGCAAATATAAAGCGGCTAGCAGTCGCTCGTGCTTCAGTCACTGCGTTGCTCCTTCCTTCCTTGGTTGACGCTCGCTCCACCCTCACGCGACTTTACTCTCCTCTCTCTGCCCCAAACCAACACCAACGCAACTACAACCCAACTACCCACCCTAACGCGACTTTACGCGGCGTTAACGACCCCCAATGCTCTGCATTTACTCGTGTTCCCCTCGCGGGAAGGCGCGGGAATTTTTCGCTTCCCGCACCATCTTGTCGAAATCGTACTGTTTTTGCGAGGGTCTGCAATACCCACTCATAATAAACATGTTTCCGGCATTGCCGACTGTTCTCGAATGTACCACCACCAGCGTGTGCTCGCAGCCGCTCTGGGCAGTTACAAGCTGCGTTGTGGCCACGTTGTTTCGTACAAGCACCGCCGTGCCGGGCTCTGTCGGGTCCGTGTAGGTCACGTACCCCGGCAGGCGCGGTTTGGCGTGCATTTTTTGCAACGCAATCACGTCTCGTTTCTGGTCTAGGCTTTGAATGTGATGTAATAGTTCGCTGTCTTTGTTACGAATTCCTCTACAGTTCCATTGGTACACTATCGTGATGTCTCCCCCCGCCCCCCCCCCCGCCCCCCTCCCCACCGATTATTCTTTCCTTTATTTGTTCTCTTCATCTTCGGCCGTTCCTAGGCGGCCACGTCTGTTCGCGACCGATGCTTTGAGTCTTTCGTTTCATTTCTTGCGTAGTGCGGCGACCCTTCCCTGCGCTGTGTTGTTGGCGGCCAGGGCGTTCACGCGCGCCGCCAGTCGTTCGTGCTTTACGGATAGTGCTTCAACCTTTACTTCCAGGTTGTCTACCCTGACGCTAACTTGGTTGACTGCGGCGAGGATCGCTTCGAGCTTCTCCTCGATCATCTTGCACCAACTTGGGTTCGGTACTTCTGGAGCTGGGGCTGCGGCTTTGCCGGCTTCGCTGGCTGGCGTCGTCTCGGCGTCCATCGCCTCTTGGCTACCCGATGCTTCTTGTGCGGTCTTCGACGCCCCTTCCCGCACTATGCGGGCCAGCGGCGTCTCCCTCCGCGGCATCTTTCTCTGCTTCTCCGTGGGGTCCGCGGCTTATACGCTCGATGTTTGCTGAGCAACCACTCTGGTCGCTGTATGTTCGCTGGCCAGTTTCGCGATCTTATACATCAGTGACTTAATATCCGCGTTCTGTTTTTCTGTGATTTTTCTCAGTTCGCTATTTGGTTGGAAGTTTGGGGTTGCGGAGGGGAGATTTGGGGAGTTACCGCGCTAAGTACGAGCGGCGGAGATTCTTCCGCTCGAGCTACGGGAGATCCATCTGTCCAGCCCACCTTCATCTCGGTGAGCAGGATCCCTCGGCGTGTGCTCGGCCCGGTCCCCGATCTGGAACTCGCCCTGGAGCTGGCCCGGAACCTCGAACTGGTGCGGCGGTTGCCAGCGGCGCCTCCCGCTCCACCGCACCTGGTTGATGGTGTGCGGCCGCGGGAGCAGGAGCGCGACTGACGGCGGTTGCGGCGGCTTTGGTGTCTGCCCCCGCCCCCGCGGGCCGGCGTCCTGGATGGGCTCCGCGAAGCGGGGCTCCGTTGGGGTCGCCTGGCATGCCCTCTCTTCTTTTGGTCTCTTTCGTCGGACTCTTCTTCCGCGCGCTGGCGTTCCCAACGGCGTCGTATGACCACGTACGGCATCTTTTACTTTGCTTTACATCGGCGGTCGCCCGTTATGTGCTTGCCGCTGCATAGTGCACACTTGGGATCGCACCCGTGTTCTTTGTCCGGGTTGCTTAGTCCGCAGCCCCGGCAGATACGACCTTGCGGGTTCGGGCACACATCCATTCGGTGGCCCACTCTTCCACATTGATAGCAAACATCGATTTGTTTCCGACATAACGTGCGTTACATCAAGACGTTGCCGTACTTCACGTAATTGGGGACCTTGTGGCCCTCAAACGCGATCACGATGGTCTTCGTCTTGCCGATGCGACTGGCTTGAAGTGCAGTCGGATTGTATATATGCACTATGAGGTCTTGGATCTCTTCGGCCGCACCCTTCAAGAGAACGCCGCGTATAACACCCTTGACGGTGCCTCGGGGGGCCGACTCGTAGGCGCTGACCACGTGCGCCGTGCCTCGAACATCGATGCACTCTATGGTCACGTACTTGTCTGCCCTGTCCCGCGATGGCGTACTTATGCTGATTATATTTTGCTGGTTGTTCAAGCAAATCATGTCTTCTCTTGCTTCCATTGCGCCGATCTGAGCCGCCGCCGTTACTCTTCTGCTGACTTCTGCCCGCGGCACTTGGCTCACACGAAGCCCTCCGCGCGGCCGCATAATTACTTTTGTGTCGTCGCACGGCAGCTCCGGCAGCCGCGCGGCCTTTATCAATTTGCCTTTGTTCATTAACCGGCACAATTAGCAGAAAACTGCAAGGAGAGACAAGCGCTGCCGGCCGAAGGCGTTTTCTTCCTCTTATAGTCGTCCTCAGTTTAAGTGGAACCCTTCAAGTGAGCCTCCAAGTTTCTGCCCCATAGGTTGGCACCCGCAAGATGCAGCTGTCATACACTCTAATCTTCAGGGCAATGGTAGGCTACCATTCATCATCTGAGAATACTTGCCAAATGCACTCCAGCCCATTCCGATCCTTCTAATTATCTCTGCCTCATCGTTAGGATCCGGGATCACAACTTGGCCTGCTTGGCCTTGGTTGAGAATATACTGCCGTTAATTTCTGACAGTGTTATTTATCGATTTACTCGTGTACACGTTTACACACTACCTCTTTCCACTTTTTTATAAACCATAAGGACCCCGCCGACGCCAGCGCATATTCTTCCTAGTTTCCAGCATGCGGCTGCAGAACCCACGGCACTCCTGCATCTATAGAAGCCATATTTTCGCGTTATTAATATCTATTTTAAAACAGGAAAGCAGCGGAAAAGAATGACTTCTGCTCGGCCGATTGCCGCATCAATAACGGCCGACGAGATAAAAAAACGGACAAAGGAGCTACAAAATTATTAGTGCCGGACACGACGAAAACAGTCCTCGCGTGGACTAAGAACTCGCCTCTCTATATTACCGCGTATACCGTTCGTCCATAGTCCTGGTATTTACCTCGCGTTACGAATGTTAGTTCGGCAGCGGTGCACTATGGCACACACCTAAAGTATCCGCTCTTGCAATTGCTGCGCCTGAACGACGTGGTGAGCAAAGGACTACGGAAGCCGCACCATCGGTGGACATCTGACAGCTGGAATCATTTCTTGGACACACTGCGCGTCGCTGGATTTCCATGCTGGGCGTAAACAGCGCATAGGATGGCCTTCCCACGAGAGGCCACCGGAGCAGCCAGGATTTAAAGCGACGACAGAGCGACGGGCGTTTGCAGTTCGGCAGCGGTGCACTATCGCACACACATAACGTATCCGCTCTTGCAGGTGAGCGAGTGATCCTTTTCATCACAATTATTGTGTTGATTGGTGCACCGCTGTCGCATGAAAACTGCCTCTGTGAAGCCGTGTCTTTGCCGTCTAACAAGTGATTGTCATGACACGCCAAACAGTACAAGAGCTAAGGAATGAGTTGGTGGATGAACTGGGAGCCATTAAAAAAGCCCTAAATGAGCTAAAAGAACTGAGAAACATCAAGGAAGAAGTGAAGGAGCTTAAATCTCTGAGGAAGGAAATGGAGAGCATGCTGCGGGAGAACAGGAATCTCAAATCTCAGAACAAAAAGCTGACGCAAAGGCTGGAGCAGCTTGAGCAATACCAGCGCTCCAACAACATCGAAGTAAAAGGCATCCCTTTCGACGCTGAACCAACAGCTATGTTAAAGAAAATTGGGCAGATAATTGCTGAACCAGTCGATGATAACGACATCGACATCTGTCACAAGGTACCGACCGCAAAGCACAATGAGACCAATATCGTTGTCAGATTCATTCGAAGGCAGAAGGGAAATGATTTTCTTGCGAAGGCGAGAAAGGCTAGGATTGCCACAAACGACCTTGGTTTTGACGAATCCCAACCCGTATTTATTAATGAGCATCTGACAAGATTGACGAAGCAACTACATGGTGCTGTTGTCCAGAAAAAGAAAGAAGTAGGCTGGAAGTTCGCATGGACCGCCGGAGGCAAGGTGTTTGCTAGGAAGGACGAGAACTCGCCGTTACTTCGCGTTGCCGAAAAGGATGACATTGAAAAAATGACCAGGTAGATAAGGCTAGATTAGGCAGTACGGCTAATTCTAACCGTGATAGGGCATGAACTATTATGACTACCATTTGTTTAACGAGACATTTCGCCCCTCTTTAAATGCCTTTTCAGCACTTCATTTAAATGCGCGAAGTATAAGAAACAAAGCTGAGAAGATAAACGAAATGTGTGCAAGTATAGATTTGAAGTTTGATGTTCTTCTGGTCTCTGAAACATGGTTATCAAAAAATGAACGTCCACTACAACTTAATGATTATACCTGCCACAGTGTCACCCGGGAATCGGGAAGAGGTGGCGGGTTCGCTGCATATGTACGAGAGCGACTGTGGCACGACCTAATCCCTGAATTTACATTTGTTGATCAAAATGTGGAATGCCTTGGTGTGCGTTTTAAATCTGTCACAATTGCTGTTGTGTATAGGCCACCATGTGGCAGCAGAACACAGTTCTTTGCATTTCTTGAAAATATGCTGCATACCTTCAGTAATACCCGAAACTCAATTGTACTTATGGGTGATATGAACCTAAACATGCTTGCAGACGATCCCTACAGTAAAGAACTAGACACACTTATTAGGACATACACTTGCCGAAATCTCATCGCATCAGCTACGCGGCTTACGGCACAAAGTGCAACGCTTGTGGACTTATGCATTACAAATGTGTCATCCCCCAATGTATCAGCTGGTTTGATAATTGCCGATATCAGTGACCACCTTCCAATATTTTGTTTGGTGCCGACAACGCAAGAGAGGGAAAAAAAATGCCGCGCCTTCCCGCGAGGGGAACACGAGTAAATGCAGGGCATTGGGGGTCGTTAACGCCGCGTAAAGTCGCGTTAGGGTGGGTAGTTGGGTCGTAGTTGCGTTGTTGTTGGTTTGGGGCAGAGAGAGGAGAGTAAAGTCGCGTTAGGGTGGAGCGAGCGTCAACCAAGGAAGGAAGGAGCAACGCAGTGACTGAAGCACGAGCGACTGCTAGCCGCTTTATATTTGCAGCGCGCGCAGTAGAGGGAGAGCAGTACGGGGGGGAGAGCGCGCATGCGCAAGCAGCGCGCGCCCTTCCACACCCCACCGCGCTGCTATCACGCACCTGTTACGCCGAGACCGCGACGGAGCGAACGGGCTGACTACGACGCATGCGCGCGCCAGCTGCTGTTGAGAAAGAGGAGGGAAGGAGGAGAGGCGCACCTGCTGCGGACGCGGAGCTGTGGACGCCGTCCGACGCAGGAAGTCGCGAGGCTAAGAAATGCTCTGCATTTAAAATTCACCCACGCCCTCTTATCACGAAATAACGCAATACACGCTCGTGTACTTCCGTTCTGTTATCTTTGCTTCGAATTGGACATCGGTTTTCTGTGAACCTGACCCCAATAAGGCTTACAGTCTTTTCTTGCGCACATTTAAAGCTTGCTATGAAGAAGCGTTTCCAAAAAAACTAAGAGTAGAAAACGTGAGAGTAAAATACGAAAGCCGTGGGTTAATCGCTTTTTACTCAAGAAAATAGAAACTAAAAACAAAATGTATCACTCCTTTGTCAAAACGCAAGGTATTACTGAGTTTATAGCATTTAGAAAATATAGAAATCAAATTAACGCCGAACTTAAGCAAGCTAAATTAGCGTATTACGAATCCCTATTTTCACGCCTGCAAGGAAACGCTAAAAACATTTGGCAAGAAGTAAATCATTTAACTGGAAGAATACCACAAACAACTAGTGTAAAAATTTCAACAACCCAAGGCACCATGTGTGAAGCGGACACGGTAGCCGAACTTAATCAGTATTTTATACAAAGTGGAGAATATACTTTGCCAGCTCCCCCTGTGGATGGCACACTGTCCTTGCCAAACCCAAATGTGAGGAATTCCTTTTTTCTCTTTCATACCACACCAGAAGAAATAGCGAATATTATAAACGACCTCAAACCCAACACTGCTGCTGGGTTCGATGACATCCAGGTAGCCCCTTTAAAATACGTTAGTGATCTAATCAGTTATGTTCTATCTAACATTGGTAATAAGATGAGCGACACTCCAATATTTCCTGATGAACTAAAAATAGCGAGGGTCACACCAATTCATAAAGGTGGAAATGATTATACTGCGAATAATTACCTGCCAACATCGGTGCTGCCTGTGCTTTCCAAAGTATTTGAAAAAATTCTAAATACACGGTTACAATGTTTTTGCATACATATAATATTATTTGCGATGCGCAGTATGGGTTTAGGAACAATCGGTCATCTGAAATGGCATTGCTGGACATTACAAATGAGATCATTGAAAACATTGAATGTAGACTGTACACTATTTGTCTGTTTCTTGATCTACGAAAAGCGTTTGATTCGGTAAACCACCAAATCCTTCTAAGAAAACTTGAGAGTATCGGTATTCGTGGTGTTCCCCCTGAATTGTTTCGCAACTACTTAGCAAATCGGTATCAGTATGTGCTAGTAGATGGCATACCCTCAGCTAAACTTCGAATAATAAATGGTGTTCCGCAAGGATCGATACTCGGACCACTGCTATTTAATTTATATATAAATGATCTACCGGCGGTACCTGATTCACCCAAAATAATAATGTATGCCGACGACAACAATATATTCTTTACGGATATGGCTTGCCTCTTATTGGAAACTAGGGTTAACCAATACTTGCACCTTCTATCGCGCTGGCTACATATCAATAAGTTACAATTAAACATAAGTAAAACCAATTATGTGGTGTTCATACCGATTAATAAACCACTGAATTATAGTATACATTTGACCTATCGAAACAACAGACTCAAACAATCAAAAGCGCAGAAATTTGTAGGTGTCTGGTTTGAAAATAATCTGTCATGGAATACACATGTGTGTAAATTAACCGCTGAACTGAGCAAAACGGTGGGCTGTTTATATAAAATTCGAGATATCATACCATTATGGTTAAAAAAGATGCTCTATTATTCGTTATTTTTCCCTAAGCTTTCCTACTGCTCTTTAGTATGGGGCACAACTACTACGCAGAACTATAATAAATTGCTATTGTTGCAGAAGAAAGTATTAAGAATATTCGAAAATTACTACGGCAGGCCTGAATACCTACCTACTCATGAACTCTTTCTAAAGCATTCACTTCTTAAGGCAAATCAAATTTACTGCTACAAATTACTTCAGTACATTAGAAACAACAAGTTATACAATACTTCCAGCCCTCTAACCACCACAGAACATAACTTGCGTAGACTACATCGACCAATGCCATCTACAAGAACAAACTATGGCCGGCAACACACAGGTTATTAAATCCCCTCCTTGTTGAACAAAGTTCAGAAACAGATTAATTTTTGCCAACGGTTGTCAAAAACACAGATTAAAAATGTCCTGTTAGAGCAGTTAATTGCATATAGCTAAAATTTACCCAAGCATAAAATAAAAGGTTGCAGCGAAATTGTAGATATATATGCTGAAGTAAGTCTCTGTTTCGGGTGTATTTTGTTGCTCGTTCTTTTGCTGTGTTGTTGCATTGTAGATATCTATGCTGAAGTAAGTCTCTGTTTGGGGTGTATTTTGTTGTTCGTTCACTCCTTGCACTGCACGAAAAAACACACGACTGTTTTGATACCATATCCTGTGTGACAATTTGGTTCTGTATTCTTGTTTTGTGCAAAGTAGTCGCGCATTGAGCGTTCGAGGAGCACGACTGCAAATGTACTCTCTGTAGTCTGTAGCCCTCTTTTTTTTTTTTTTTTGTACACTCGACTGCAAGTGTGCAATATAATATACTGTGCCCGCACGCTGCCTGCCACCGGAGCAGGGGCCCTAGTCAGGCTCCAAGCCTTTAGCCTCTGCTCCCCTTTCTGTACGGAAAGAAACAATAAAGGAAGAAAGAAAGAAAGAAAGAAAGAAAGAAAGAAAGAAAGAAAGAAAGAAAGAAAGAAAGAAAGAAAGAACGAAAGCGTATAACAAACTCGCGCTTTGAAACGCTAGGACAGGCCATCGAATATCCCAAGACACCACTGGATCGCTTAGGCATTATGGAATTTGTGAAATCTCAGGCAATGCTGTAAAATGCACGCCATTTAAAAGAGGAGAGTGTATGTTAACAACATTGAAACTGAAAAAAAATTGCACATAAAACGCGCCTTTATAGAGCCCACGGAAACAGAGGGAGCTCCAATTCGGTGCCTTTGAAGAAATAAAATAATTCCCGTCTCGAGATGAACACATTAGCACGAAAATGCGGAAATACATTGTGCAAACATTAACAGTAGTTTGCTTCGTCCCGTTCATTGCGCTGCCCTCTACTGTGAAAGTTATTTTCATTCCGTGGGCCGGAAGGACATCAGGCATGCTTGCATTCAGCGATGTGCCGATACTCGCGCTAAATGCTGACAGGGCGTTTAGCTGAGGCAAGCCTATATTCCGCGCAAATCTCAAATCAGCGCCCCTTTCAAAGGGACCCTGAACACTTCTTTAACATTTTTCGTAAATTCTAATGGCTTTCAGAACGTAGCGAACAAACATACCCAGAACTTAGAATACTTGGTCACAAAGTACTCTGGCCAAAAGGTACTGCTCAATGCCCATCAGATGACTTGGAAACTTGTCTTGAATTCGCAGCGCAAACAAGAAACGAGGACGATAGGGAGAGCACGACACACAGGCGCTGACTAACAAACCGACAAACAGAGCACTAATACTTTGATGCAACAACTCCTAACAATTCTTAATGACTGCTTGAAGCCTCTAGTAGTAACCCATGAACTAACCGTTGAAGGGTGCATCCGTTGTCTCGATCTTCACCTTTCTTTTACTCATGAGCACATTTGTTGGAAATACGAACCTCGAGGCAAGAAGTCGCTTCTTGCGTATGACTAGGCGCATTCGAAACTGGTTAAAAGAGGAATTGCGAATCTCTGCCAGAAACATTCACTTGTTAAGTCATGCGTTCATATGATGGGCTTATTTTCATGGATCAAGCTAATTGCCTAATTATGCAGGTTATCCTACATATCTATCAACGTCCGTTTCCGAAGGTTTGTTGAAGAAAATGAAGACTAGGCAAAAAAATGATCGGAATAACAAAAAGAAAGGGAAGGTTGCAGTATTGCCGTACATACATACGGTGTCGCATAATCTAAAAGGAATTTCCAAGCGTACCGATGTAAGTGTTGATTTTTCAGCTCCAGATAAACTTTCCAGACTATGTAGACACGTGAACAGCGATACCCAAACTTCTGAGGTTTGTAGGAAGAAGCACCAACGACAGTTCATCCCATGTGCCAGAAACGTAGTATACGGCATACCTTTATTGTGTGGCAGAGAATATATCGGGCAAATGGGTAGATGCGTTAATGATAGGCTAAAGGAACACAGTTACAACGTGGAAAAAAGCAAAAGCGGCCATCTAGGAGTACATTGTAGGGACTGTCCTGGGTGCGAGCCTATCTTCAGAAGTACCGCAATATTGTGTAGAAATAAGCATAAACTGATGAGGGAAATTATTCAGGCTCATAAGATAGCAAAAAGAGAAGAAAAGAGTGTAAGCGCCCCTTCTGACGCGCTATCATCAAAAGAAATCAACTATCTAGAGGGTTTGTAAGCACATGGTGGTAGTGATGTCGTGGCGGAATTGTTATATTTTATTTTCACATGTTATGTGTCGATTTCTTTGTTGCCTTGATTTCTGCTGTATTTATATACCAGACGTCACAGCAATAAACTTCAGTTGCTAGTCAGCGCCTGTGTGTCGTGCTCTCCCTCTCGTCCTCGTTTCTTGTTTGCGCTGTGAATTCCAGACTATGGGACACCAACTAGCCCAAGCACCAACTTGCAAACTTGTTTAAGAAACTTTTCTCTTTTTCCCGGTCTTGGTGTTTTTCGAGCGCTCGACTTGCGTAATTACAGCAATCGAGTGGCTATTGGCACCTTCCTTTCAGTAGCAGCATAAAGCGCAGTCGATAGCCACTTCATAGATTTGCCACAAAAAACCAAAGCAGAAACGGAAGGCGGATCTGCTGCGACGAGCAAATCACGCAGTACGAATCCCTGCAGGCGATAACAATAGCTTTTACTGTGCTTGCGGACATGAAGGAAAGAGTAAAAGCGTTTACCGTAGGTGTTGCAGAGTCACTTTAAGAAGCAGTCTTTTAAAGGTGTTGCATGAGTATGTGGACAGAGGGAAACGTTTACATCAGAGTAGGAAGGGGCATTCAGCTGCGTGGCAGGTGTATCTGCAGGAACGAGAGGAGAGCAGCGGAGTAGACACCGGAAATTTGGCGCTTTGACTAAAGAAGACGATGTTTGCCTCATTGGAAGGAAAATGACGTAGGAATGAAGAAATCGGTGGATATTTTACCCTTAGTTTGAATTCTTGACCAGTTTCCCCAATCTGACTTGGCCAATCCCCCAGAGTGGGTACGCGCCACTGATTTCTGGTTCCAACCAACCAACCAAATCGGTGGACGAAGGGAGGTAGTTTTAAATGGTCGCGCCATATATTGGTCTCCTCGATTCGGCTACACTTTCTGCACTAGTTCACAAAAGTGCCGTGCAAGTGTAGCGCCAGTTCTTTCGCACGCTACACCTTGCACGAGACGAGAACTCGCACAGGGGCTAGTGCAGAAGTGTAGAAGAACTGGTGCAGCACGGCGTCAAATCGAGGGCCGAAGTGCAGGTGGCGCAAGCTGCACTGGTAAATCGAGTGCGCGAGTGCTGCACCGCCTGAACTGGTGCAGAAAGTGTAGCCAAATCGAGGAGACCGTATATTTGTCGTACGACAATTTTTCAGATTACAAAGCTGCGTTGCAAGAACCCTGTGGTGTCCACACATAAGCTTTTTGTATCGTGCAGAAATAAAAGTGCTTCTGGTGGATTTAAAAACCGACAGTAAAAGTCTAAAGTCTCGAAGCGTACTGAATGACGGGGAGAAGCAAAAGAGAAAAGGCTAAAACATTTTGTATACATTCAAAAGTTTGCGGAGCTTGCACTAGTGATGCAAGGCTGGAGTCAACAACGGAGCTTCCGCACTCTTCTTGGTACGCCGCTTCTTTTTCGGGCGTCCGGACATTCTTCGATCTTCCCATGGCAGCAGCATGTACGCGCGGAGTAGGCGAGGCGAGAGGTACGTCGCATGCTGGCCGTTCGTAGATTTTACCCGCCTGTGACGTCACGGACAAAATCCGCCTTCACACTTGTGGTCCGTGGTTTGAAGAGAGGAGAGCGGAGCGCATACATGCCGTGGACTCCGCCCTACGCGCGTGCGGTGCAAGGAGGTTACGTGGCTTGGTGCTCTCGCAGGTGGTTGGCGAGGAATCGGTGCTGTTAGGCCAGGTCATGTGACTGGCCTTAGGTGCTTTTGGCGGGAACATGTCACCTGAATAGCTCTAGTGGTTTTGCAGAAACATTTCACGGGATCAGTTGTTACGTGATGTTACGTGGTTTTAGCAGGAGCATGTCACATGAACAGATTTACATGGTGTTAAGTGGTTGTAGCCCGAACAACAGGTAAATGTGTTTATGTGACATGTTCCGGCTGAAACCACGCAACATGTCACTTGAACAGATTTTCCTGTTGTTCCGGGATTTTGGCGGGAACATGTCAGGTGACTAGCTTTACGTGGTTTTGGCTAGAACATGTCACGTGACTAGCTTTACGTGAACCTTGCGGGGACATCTCACGGGGCTAGCTTTACCTGGCGTTACGTCATTTCGGTCACGTAACGACGTTATTTTGGTAATGTGACTTACATGATGTCACGTGGTCATACAAGCGGTAGCTAAGTTTCGCGAGGAGGGCACAGTTGTTGCGGGATTTGGTTCATGTGAGTGGGTTTGTGGGACGTTAAGTGATTGAGTTCACGGGAATAGGTTTACATGATTTTGCGTGATCACGTCAGCGGTATCTCACCTAAGTTGGGTACGCGCATCTATAGCAGGTGTTTGCTAGGCAATGCGAGACAGCCCACAGCTGAGCTGAGCTTTATGTTAGCGCTGTACGGCAGAACTAAAAGTTTTAACAGCTCCACCGTCGGAACGATTTTCAGAATAACTTAGTAAAACGTGGCCCGAGCTAACAGTGCAGCATAGTTGTTCCTACTTCATCGCAAAATAAAAGAGAGTGACGCCTGATATTCCAGTTGTTCCCGAACGCAAAATGATCTTTCTACCAGTGTTGCGGAATGGGCATTCCCATTCTATTTCAATCCCATTCCTAGGAATTAGAACTTGTCATGATTCCATTTCTTTCAATACCTCAGAATGGCAGAAGTTAGCCCATTCGCATTCATGGAATAAATGGGAAGTTCAATTCAATTCCTTTATTTCCTCAACGTAAAAACTGCCTCAGGTGCTCCATCGAGTTACCGAGGAACGCACCATGAATCTTACGTTGCCATACGAGTTGAAAACTGCAAAAGTCTGCAAAATATGTCACTTGTAACCGAAGTTGTAAGATGGTAGCAGGTTAGTTACGTATCTTGTGCAGAACAACTACTGAATGCAAAACATTACCGACCCTCCCTAACGAAAGTAGAGGGAAGCGCTAAAGCTAAAAGTGCGCCCAACCTTCGCTGAAGGTTCGTCTAACCGATCGTCAGACCATCAAACACCAAAACCGCAAGTGAAGAACGAACTTATGCGACGATTTTTCGCGCACTAAGTAAAGGCAACGTCGAACGATCTAAATGTACACCGTTACGTGGTTTATGAGATAAAGGTATACTAATGCACTCCTTCATGATTGACACGTGTGTTATCTTCCCTATAACCGTTCGTCTTTTGCGCAAGTAGACGTTTTGACGCAATGGAGTCCCAGTTTTAGAGAGAGAGAGAGAGAGAGAGAGAGAGAGAGAGAGAGAGAGAGAGAGAGAGAGGGAGAGAGAGAGAGACCTAATTTGCGGTCCCCGGTTTCACGCCCACCCCTTGTGTATAGAGACCTTATCAGAACTTACCGGTCGAGCAGCCGGTCTAAGGGGGAATGTATCAGTTGTTTGACAGAATGTGGTAGCTCCCTCTAAAAAAGCTATCGCTTTAAAAAAAGGCAGTATCACACTGCTCCTTTTTGCGTAATAAGTAGGAAGATCCCACTACTTATTATATTATTTGCAGGTTAGAAGAAGAAGAAGAAGAAGGTTTTTTATTTTTCAGAAATTTTCATATATACAAGGTTAGCATGTTTTGACGGTTTGTTAACGGATGAAGCAGACATTACGCTGATGTGTGCTTTTTCCGTTTTGTTGCAGAGCCTGTAGCGTGCTATCGGCGTTGCGTACCGTCACACAAGAGTAATTAGTATGCTGTGGATAACCCACAGGCATGTCGTGCGGAGCTTGCTCACGTGTACATGCATTTGAAATGCTTACTTGATTGATTTCAAGTAAATTTACAGCATTGATCACGAATGCTACTGTACCAGCGCGAGAGACGGGAGGGCAGCTGCACGGAACACCGTTAACAGTTTTTGCATTGTGTGTAGGAAAGTCGCCACCGCTTCTACGTTGACCTCCAGTGCGCTTGTTATTGCCCTGACACTACCTCAGCCCAATGTGTTCAATACAGGACCCCCTCATTTAAAGTGACAGGACCATATCGTCACGGGAGCCCTGTTAAAATGAAGAAGTATGGTCAGGCAGTTTGTTTCCTTGAACTTGCAACCATTACGCACCTGATCAAAATATTGAAATAACACCTTCCTACGTAATTGATAGAGGTGCTCCAATTTTCAAGCCGATGACTAAGGCTTCAGTTTTCAGGTACGTTTTTACCCACGCGCAAAGGCCACATGCAGAGAAACACAGTAACCAAACCACGAACAAGGCAAAGCATGGTGTCGCAATGTGAGAACTGTCAAAGCACTCGCAAAAAGGGGCGCTATTGGAGCAGGAACTGTTAAAAACAAATGCCTTTCGGCGGTTGTACGTTCTGCATTGTCTTATATAATATCTAGTGTAATGATATATCCCAGCTGCCCACTACCGTACCCGCCGTAGCAGAGCATGCTCGCTTCTTACGCTTATGGCAGGTGTCGGGCACGCAAATCCCTCACTCACATCTCTTTGCTGTGCTGGAGTCCCGGGGACCCGTTGCCACACACGGAGAGACGGTCGAAAGGTTGGCGCCGGATTCCCGCGAGATGCTTACCAGGTTGGTTTACAAGCTACAAGGCTATTTATTGAGCCCGGGTACGGAGGGTAGAAGTAGAACGTCAAGCACACTCGTTGTTACATGTTTCATGCGCGAACGCTTTATACTGTTAGCTCCAAGATTTCGGAGCACCAGCTTGCGGTGGCAAACACCGCTGCATCAGATGCGCGCCGTTGCTATGCCCCCTCCACGCGCCCCCCACTACTTTCCGATGCTATTCAACGCCTGCTGGCCTGGCCACACGGCGCCTGCCACTGAGCGAGACACCGGCCTGCCACAGGATCCACGGACAGTTGTACAGAGAACGCTTTGCCTCAAAATTCCTGCCGAAACATGGAGCCGACCTCACGTCGCCACCGGCCAGATGCACTTGCGCCGCCAAAAGTTCACTTTCACACGCGCTGCGGCAGGGTACGTGGATACAGCTACTCGAGATGGCGGGTATGCGTTCATGTTTTCGTCACCGGTGCTCCCTTTGAGATGTGCCGACGCAGTCTTCACCACAGGCTATGTAGCTAGCAATGGTGGCGCCTTGGTCTCAAATTCCCCATTCCATTCCCATTCCATTCCAAGCAAAATGCGCTAAATTCTATTCGCATTCCATTCTTCCAAGCGTTGTCCTCATTCTATTCCCATTCGATTCCGGCATCTTGAAAACATGGAATGAATCCGGAGTAATTCCGATTCCGGAATGGTAACACCGCAACACTGCTTTCTACGCCGGAGAAGCAAATATTTATCATTTACAGCACCCCAGAACGTTTGTCATGAACTAATCCCAACATAAATAATCAATTCCGGTGATGCCGTAAACATGCATGGTGAACAAACAATTCCATGATCATCGACTCTCTCAACGTGCTTCCGAGTTTTCATAAAGATCGAATCGAATAGGCACTCGCATAACGGCACGAACGAGCGAAAATTAATAGAAAGAGGCCAAATCACAAAAAGCACAATAAAACTAAAGGAGGTGGAAGGAACGGTGGGTTAGTTCGGAGAGCTCTCTTACTCGTTCCGCCGCATGAAGTTGTCCTAGGAATAATGAATGCACGTCGGCGCAGATTCTGCAAGCGCGTTTTCCCGTGCTTCACTGGAGAACCGTTAGCTCATAAGGCAGCCGGGTCTCTCGATTGTACAACGCGGACGCCCCGTCTGATGCGCCCAACAAAGCGAAGCGGCCGACTTTCTCATCAGCCGTGTTCCCTAATGCAAGGCTGCGGCAGCAGGCGGCATCGTCGTTAAAGCGTGTACGCCTCGAAAAACACCGTTCTCCGCTTAATCGTCTTCCAGAGAAATTTCTGGTAGTTTTTTTTCTGGGAGCCCTTGCAAAGGAAGAGGAAAATGCAGCCATTAATGGGAACGCACAGCAAGCAGCCACAAAGCGGGCGGAAGGTGTTCATCCTTTGCACTGTTTTTCGAGAATAGCGGAGGAGGAAAAATTGAGGATGCCTTGAAGCAGCTGCCAAGATGTACGCGGCATTTAAACGAGTTCGTGGTGCGGCGGTTGCCGGTGAGGCGTGAGGCGTTTTTCGAGGACACACAAATCCCGTAAACGCAGCGTACAGGTATCATTGCCTCTAGAGGAATACTAAGAGTTTGGACTTCTTTTTGTTTTCAGTACCACAATGTTCTTTGTTCATTTTTGAGAGCCACTCGTTTAACTAAAGTTTTCCATCCATCACGCCGGCCTGTTTGTTTTAAACAACCTCACCATGGGCAAAATTGCGAAATTTTTCCCATCTACACCCCCCCCCCCCCCCCCGACGCATTCCTGTCAAGCTAAATTCTTTAACGAAGGAAAGTGTAGTTTTAATGCCAAAGTTATAAATTGTTAACTTGGAGGTTGTTTGTTTACTCCAACATTTTTGTTTTTGGTTCTGAGAGGGATGAATTAGGAGACCCAGAGTCTTTTTTTTTTTGTTCCAATGGCCGCACTTAAAGGGACACTGAATGATATGTAAACATTGCGGGATTACTAGCGCAAATTGTAGTCCGGAGTCCCCAGGCCATGTTTCGACCACTCTAGGCGCGTTTACGCGATTTTATGTAGTAGAAAAACTAATTCGAAAACGCTGTCCTCCTCTCTTTACGCTCGCCCATTTTCTGTGGCGTTTTCGTGTGACGTCAGGAGGGGATGAGCTGGCAATTGGCTGCGCCACGGCTGCGCTACTGCACGGCTACCCGGCCGACAGAGTCAGTCGGCCCAGCGTTTCGTCCGCCGGCCGCCGGCGGGTCGTCGCAATCAAGGAGGTTAAAAAAAAATTGCTTGGTCGCAATTCGTTCGCTTAGTTGAAACGAAGCCAGGACACGTTTGTGAATGGAAGAATGTGCCTTTCTTTACTTGGTTTGTTTGTACACTGTATCTAGCTCCAAGTCAAGGTCGCTTCACACAAGCGCTGCACATGCGACGCTTCGCTGACTGGTACGCCAGTAGGAAAATATAAGGCCTCTTGAAGGCGGGAGAAGAGTCAGCGAAGTCAATATAGGTACTAAGCAAATAAAATCAACTGATATTTTTACCGTACAGCGTAAAACTAGGGCGCGGGAAGCACTTTTTTGCGCTGGGAGAACAAGCACAGCGATCAGCAGCACGACTACGCATCTGCGAACGCTTTTCCGTCTACGAAATGCAATTGCTAGACGTGAGCTACTGTGGAAACTCGGGCGACGCTTACTGCACGATCGCAGTACAACAAATAGTCACCTAAGCGGCTTGATATGCCAAAACTAAATAAAAGTGTAAACCGGTTGTACAATATATACCCTATATTAGCAAAGCCCTCGCGTCCCGCTTCGTAGCCTAGCAGTCTGAGGCGCTAGGAATTCATTGCAAATGTTTTGCGAGTCATGAGTTCAAATCCCAGCGGGTACGTGCTTTTTTTTTTTGTAAGTTAACTTTTTGTTTTCCGCCGATGTTTTCTATATTGAGTTCACCTTTTTTGGGGCCGCAACGTTCATGGCTACACGAACTAGTTCACAAAACGCGCGCAGGCTGGCACTGGCGCGCTAGCGAGTTTTCGTTGGCGTGCTGTTGCTATAAGCACCGACTGCTTGCAGGCAGTGGGCACAGGCCAGAATGAACAGACCCTTGGCCTGGTGCGAACACGCTTTTTACGATACAGGCATGAGGGAGGCAAGCTCCAAATATGGGGGAAAAGCGCATGACATTTGGGCGTCTGCGGGTACGCGGAGGGCGTTCATGCACTGCGTAGGTCTCGGCTAGTGAATGCTACGACTACAAGCCGTCCTGGGAGGCTTATCTTGTGCATTTTACAGCCGACAACATGGCAGAAGCGCGGTACGATGATTACTGAGATATTGAGAATGCCCATCCAACAAAGCCATTGGTTATGTTTTACAGAACCGAAACCGAAACCGAAACTTGTGTGATTGCTAACCTTGGGCATCGTCCAATCACGGCGCCCCTCCTCTCAACGTCACAGCCTTAGTTGGTGCGGCCGCCGCAAACCGCGCATGGTAGTTTTTCTTCTTTCGCGCTTTGTAAAATAATTACCGATTTGTCAACCGGATAAACGATGAAAAGTGTGCTAATTTGAGCCAGTCTACGCAGTGCAAGCAAAAACGGGAGCTTGACAAATTCACTTCAGTGTCCCTTTAAGGGACTGACACACTCATTCAGTCGTTGAGCGAGCCTTAAGAACCTTTGGCCGCTGAAGTGCCTGGCAGTATATATTCACCTGTTTTCTGGGAACATATATCATTGGATTCAAGAGCAGGAGGAACGAATAAAAAGCAGAGCGGTTCAATTATACTAATTTAACAATACTATTGCCTATTCGCACAGTAAGAGATCTTTCGGATTGCGTTTTTATTGAACAGTTTTAAAGCTAACATAATTTCCTGCTGGAATGCACCTTTCAAAGGAAAAAATTTACACCATCTTCCCGCGAGGGGAACCATGGGGTAGATGCGACGCATCCGGGTTTGCCGTTGCGTTATTCAAATCATCGGACGATGTCATCGGAGCGCCGGCGGCGGAACGACTGAGCGGAGCGGCGCACTTACCTCGTTTATATGCGGCGGAATGAGAGAGAGCAGCGCATAGCAGCGCATAGCAGCGCTTGCGCATGTGTTAACCGAGCGCAAGCTGCGCTCTAACGCACAGCTGGCACGGCGACGGGAGAGAGCTGACCGCGCTGACGCACAGATGGCGCTGCGGTGAGAGCGGCGGAGCGCACAGCTGCCGCGCCGAGGATGCGGACTACGCCGCGACAACGACGCGGGACAAGGCGAGTTAAAGAGATGCGTCGCATCTAACAAAAGTACTGATAGTGGTCGCTTTTGTTTCTCCGGGAAGAAGAATGCCGTTCGGCCAATACTTCACACCATGTGGTTGGTATTTGAAATCGAATAATTTATGATGACACATCCGTAACCAGCGCCAAGAGTTTGAGATGCATCATCAATACGGATTATGTATTTTCCTCTTGTTACGGAAGATGCAAATTTACAAAGGGTACTTAAGTCTGCTTACGGTCTGTGAAGGCGAAAGCCTGGCGATGATTACTAACAAAATGTTTACTTCTGCATCGAATTCCTTTCTTCCATTTCCTTCTTTGCTTTCTTTTGTTCGTCCCTCGGTTTGAACAATTCGATGGCCTTCTGTTTCGATACACTTTCTATGCACCTCTTTCATCGCTTTTTTTCCTTCGTGTTACGGCGTTAATTACATCCGCAACTAGACTGGCAGACACCACAGCCACCATATATCAGGCAGGGTTCTACGCGAGTGATGCGCACCTGTTACACTCATCTTCCCGCACGTTCCGGTAACACACGGCATGAACTACCCCACAATTTTGCGTTTCCAATTAGCATTTATGTGAATTTTTTGAAACTGGCACACGGCACATCAATGCTCCCATCAATAGCGCCTCCCATCAAGAGGCACATCAATAGTTGCCTCTTATAAATGCAAAGATCCAGTCTGCTTATTGATTTTCGCAATTTCAACACAAATTTGCAGGTGTTTTATTCATTTGTGCATTTGTTAGTTTCACACAACTGCATGTTGTTTTGCGCGACCAATGCAAAGCCCTATTCCATGACGCTTAGAATGTGTGTTGTAAGTTCCAAGTGGTTAACATCATCTGAAGTTTGAGACTTGCATGAGACTGATACGACATTTGAAGTATGGCAGTGCACATTCGTGCGTAAATCATGCTCAATGGGTATTTACCACTGAGTGTTTTTGACTGACACCAATTATAAAACCCGTGGAGTCACTGTTGGCCAATAACACACGCCAAAGTTTCAGTTTTGGGCTGCTTGGGAGCACCTGTTATTCTTACGTGCCGTCGTGTTCACGTGACACGCCGCACGCACTGCTACGTTTTTTTCCATCGCTAGACACTTGCGACAATACCACAATGCTATAGAGACCAGGGTTCAAGCGTAATTTCTCCTCATTTGGGGGTTTATTTATTCATTACAACTGCAGCCATTTTCTCTTCTCGATAACTTCAACTAGCAAAACGACAGTTTATCTTTCAATGCGGCATTTAAGGTTTCGCCTTAAAACGTATGGAGTGAAATTCCCACAGCAATATTATCAAGCCTCAACACAGATGTACCGCGGTGGTGCCACGCTTCTCGAAGAAGACATAGGCATGGGGAAGTTCGGGTGATTTGGTGGATCTTATCGTCCCTACATAGGCACACCGAATGCTGAAAAAATGGAAACATGTCCCGGCAGCGAATTCCCAAACCATATCCCGCAGGGGCCCAGGCCGACCACACCCCCTAAGCAGGGGCGCAGCCAAAGAGGTTAAAAAAATTGCAATTTTTTAACCTCCTTGGACGCAGCACCGTGACGTCTCTACCTATATGTGCGCGACTTCATGCGAGGTGGATTTTTTCTTTTTTCCCCCTCCCCTCGTTTCGACTGCTTGGCAGGCGGCCGATGGTTTCGCTCCGTGGGCGGGGCTGGCCTACGGCGCTGGGGAAGCTGACGCACATGTGGTAGAAGCTAACCTTTTGTACCTGAGCCCCTGATCTCTCCGCGCTCTTCTTGCGCACCTGCAAGTTGACGCTGACCTCCGATCGTGTTCCTAGATAAGCGCTCGACTCGGTGCTCGAAGTGCGCGCGCGGATGGACGCTTTCACGCGCATGTGGCAATTATACACGGTCCGGAAAGCAAACACCCTTATTGAAAGCTCATTCTACAGCACACAGAAGGGTATTCAATTGAGTTGGGTGCTCTTTCACTATATACACACCTCAAAACACGATTCGGTGTTCCAGGTAAGGATTACAAGAAAGGCAGCCAATTACCCATGACTACATTTACAAACTGTCCTACTCTTGCGAAATATTACAGCTGCATGAGCTGCTACATTTTCGTTAACATTAACTTCATAGCATTATTCTTTATCAGGAACAGTGCCACTAAAGAAAACATTGACATTTTGTTAACAGCAATGGAAGGTGTGAATCGTTCTTGCAAGGGTAAGACAGAAAACATCGATAAGACACCAGCTCAAACGTACACGTTTTACACTCGGTCATGCATTCTGCATAATTTGAACTGCTGGTCATAACAATTTAGGGAAACAATATCGAAAATATATACCAACCAAGGGCTAAGTAATAGTTGGATTGTACAGCAACTGAAGTACTCGAGGAGTTTGATATATGTATCCTGTACAGGGCTATTGACCACAGTCTCTTCACTGAAGCCATCAGGCCGAGTTAGATACTAGTAATCATGCGTGCTACCACTCACGCTGTTGCCAATGTCGATTAGTTATTTTTAACAATTTGTGCTTCATGCACAGCGAGATTTTGCTGCATAAGATACGTTATTTATAAATAGACAGCTCCAGCAGGATCCGAATGGCGTGCCTTCCCGAATGCAATCGGGAAGGCACACCAAATCGTTACCACTTAATTTGGCTCTGTCCATTGTTCGACCCTGATAGTCACCATCTTTTAACTCAAGGTCCCGCCCCCGCGACTGCAGAGGAACATGTTAGTCGGGTCCGTGACGATCCCACCGCACTGGAAGCAATTACCGAGTACGCCCTTGGAAAGACTCTACAAATTGGTGTAGCAGCCTGGCCGACTTCCCCGTTCGGTATACAATGTGAACTGTCTGCAGCGTGCACTGTTTTCAGTGTGAACCGCATTGTCCACAGTGTGAACTGTGCATTTAAGTGTGAACTGTGCGTTTTGCTGCCACTGACTGACTTTAATGTGTTCATTTTGCGATTAGGACCCCAAGACTGCAACTGTGTTCATTGTGCGAGTTGTGACCTTCCCCTTTTCTCCTCATCCTTGCTCCCCCAGGGCCCCATGGCCTCTCATTTAATGCAGTGTTACACTCACTCAGATACGTATATTCTTTTCGCTGGGACTAATGAGTAGTTGCCCGTGAGCTTGAAGTCACGGTAGTCGCAGCAGAGACAAAACTAAGTACAAAAGTTATCTCCTTGGCGCACTATTTTTGCGATAGTTACCTGGGAGTCCAAATAGCGGCAAAAAATTGTCACTTTTAGAGATCCACTGATGGGTATGGATGAGCAGTTTGTGCCAGTTTCCTGCGATGCATTTTTAGCTACCGCACATATATACTTCTGTAGTGTCTGGCCTTTTAATTCGCCAGCATTGTGTCACAGCTCGTGCCTCAACTGTAAGCCACACACACGCAAAAAAGTATACAAATGTATAAACAAGAAATAGCAGGAATAAAAATATAAATAGTACAACACAAGTTGCCCAGGGAGTGAAACCATCGGTCGCCCGCAAAGCAGCCGAAACGAGGGGAGGGGAAAAAAGAAAAAATCCACCTCGCATGAAGTCGCGCACATATAGGTAGAGATGTCACGGTGCTGCGTCCAAGGACGTTAAAAATTGCAATTTTTTAACCTCATTGGCTGCGCCCCTGCTTAGGGGGTGTGGTCGGCCTGGGCCCCTACGGGATATGGTTTGGGAATACGCGTCAAGGCAGTGTAATATCGCAATTTGTGAAAGAGAAAGCTTTCTTGGCGGGACCGATGGTGTGCCGTCAAAATACTAGTAATCCATTTCCTCACAGACCGGTTGGTCGACCGAAAAGCTCTCATTAGATAGTTGGGCAGGTGGCGTGTCCATGAAACTTGCTTCTATTGTTCCAAAGGGGCCACTAGAAAATCGCCAAAAAGGAATGGGGCTAGATAAGACAATACCCGCACGCATCCTGAAGAAAGGAGCACAATAGTATACCACTATCATAATAAGCCACGTAGCAGGTGTATATTTGGGTCGTTCGTCGATGCGTTTACGTAGTGCGCGAAGAATCGTCGCATTCGTTCGTTCTTCGCTTGCGATTTGGTTCTTTCAAGGTTTAAGGTTTAACAATCGATTGAGCCCTCTGTCAGAGAAGGTTGGAGGCACTTTTAGCGAATGTTTTAACGCTTTTTTGAGGCACTTTTTTATGTGAGACAGCTCTCGCGCTTGTGTACACTTTCATTAGGAAGGGATGGTAGTTTTTTTTCTTTTGTTTTAAACTTCAGGGCAGAGAACTCATGCCCCAACATGGATGAATGACGCAGAGTCAGTTTTACCGCCGGCATGACTGCTAAGCGGGTCAGGCTCATACGCGCCAACAGTTGCGTTATCCCTGGTTCAACCAAGCCTGTAATGAAGGCTGTCAACCACTTTGCTACTCGGAGTCAAATGCAGGGCCTTGAGTCTCGCCAGTGCACCTAGGGAACTTACGCCCCTGTGGAGATAGGTGCTGGTACTGCTGAACAGTGCCTTCAGGTTTAGTTTCCTTCTCCAAATGCAGCACTGCATATCTTAGCTGCAATCCGCCCCCCTCCCCAGAAACTATATATTTCAATTATCATTCTTCTGCGTGGAACATTATGCAGCCTTTTTTAAGGAGGTGCAAAACACCAAAAAGTAGATATACTGGTTCAACGTATAAAACTGAAAGTTGATCGTTGCGCAGGCCTTGGAAAAATAGTGGCGCTTAGAACCAACAAACGCGTGTTCGAGCGTAATTTTTGCAAACCGGTTTTCTTGCTTGTGAATTCTCATCAATTACGTGGGACCCATTTTCGTAAGCTGAAAGAAATGGAATAAATGGTTGCGTCCAGCTAACGGTGCTATTATACTTAGCTTTCTGGGTTTGAGTCTCAAAAACAAATTGTTAGACGGAGTTTCTCGGGGCGACACGCATCTAATCAATACATGAGGTCTCTTGCGGCTTCTCTTTTCGGCAACGCACTTCTGTTGATGCGTGATCAGCAGGTGAATGTTACTTGCCTTAGAAAAAAAGCCTGCTTCTTTATCCCCGTAGTCGGAATTTTTACAAAAGCTTCTTATTGAATGCATGTAGTTGCTTCAAAAGTTGCTTTGGCTGTGTGTATCCGAGAACCCAACAAACTTCCCATTTGCAGGGGACGCGGGTATGCGCCAGCTTGGCATCCTCATACACTTCGGACCTGGGTACGTGCCGGTCTGACGATTCCATTGGCTACGGCACCCCTGGTGATGGCCAACCTGCGTACCCGAAGCCCTGGCGGTAGACATATCCTAACGCTTTCAGGCCTAATGTTGCCAATCAGTGCCCGCAAATTGACGTTCAATGAGTTAGACGTAGCGTACAACGTTTTCAGGCTCAACTTTATTGTCACAGAACGTTAGGGCGGGACGTAAACGTAACAACACATCAACTCACGGTGAATAATCAGTTAACATGACAGCCGCCGTACGAACCCCGTGGCCTATTAAAACATTCCCGTTTGGTAGTGACAGTTTTATGCGCCCCGAAAATTCTCACATGCCCCTTCAAAGGAATTGGCCCCTGACGATGACAGATGTCTTGAAAAGCTCTAGGACAATTAACAACTCTAGATTGTTGCCTGTGAGGCAAACGTATTAAGCCGCAGTTGTTACAACTCAACTGAATCGGCCGGTGACGACCGCTGTAGCCATGGTTAACTCACTGCGACGTAGCAATCATGGTTGGTAGCGACATCGAGTGCTTTCACAATTTCACGAGAACGGTTGCTCACGGTTTGTCACATCATCCAGAATAGCTTAGGCTCTCACATAACTTTTATTATTTTATTTTGGCTAGCCGAGTGAACAGAATTAACCGCAATAATAATAATAAAAATTTCCCTTATTTTTATTATTGACGGGGGTATTACAAAGGGTGGGTAGATAGGTATTAAAGGTGTGCCTGTTTACGCGTTATCCGGCCTCCTAATACTGCCCCGGGCTCAAACCTGTAATGAAGGTCTTGCAGGGGCTCTCCCAAGAACCGGTTGGCGATGAGCTCTCCTGTGAGGCTGAATCTGCGGGCTGTTACAATGACGAGCAAAAAGCAAGCGGACAATCCGGGACGTTCTTCGTTCGAGGAAAGCAAAGCTGAGGAACGGAGTCCCTGCCCGTGATAAGCAATCTTTCCGCCGCCCGTCATGACGGTGCAACCTGTCTTCCTAGAAAAAAGAAAATAACTCTAGGGCAGCGCCAATGATGCTTGTCCCTCACCTTTATTCACAAAATGCCTGTGCCTAAGGCGTGTGGCATAATCTGAATCATATCGAGCTCGAAAGAGATTATGAATTAATAGGCGAAGACACACGAATGGCGGTTACCATTTTAGAGGACGAATACAACAAATTCCCGTCTTCATAGAAGGCACGGGCTACCGTAACCGGTCGCACAGACCACAAGAAAGGCTGAGCAAACATACACGAGATATTTCAAGAATGTATCGTGACTGCTGTTAAATACTCTGCCTTGAGAAAACCAGCTTGGTTTAAGCAAATGTATTTATATATGTGGCTACGTATCTGCTTAGAGGCAGCAGAAGTATTAGCATTCGAATTTTGCAGCGTTAAACATGAAGGATAGTGTCTTTTAACTTAGTCTTTTTATATTTTTAATTAGATTAAAGAAATAAGGGCAATGACACAAATTGAATTACGGGACACTGTGTTCTGCACCCGTAAATGCGAAAAAAAGGTACGTCCAAGAAAACGAAAGGTTTCAGACTCAGGAATTAAACAGAATGCAGAATTTCACAACCTCTGGCTGAAGTGAGCGTCGTGTGAAATATATCCTTTTGCAGAAACTAAACAATCGGTTGCATTTGCCTGCAAGCATATTTGCGTAATCTACGAAAACTTTCGCTCTCTGGGTTATGGGTAAGATCAAATAAACAAAACAACATTTCCGCAAGAGCAGCCAAAAATCTCGGGATATTGAAATATGAGTCTATCGTTGCTGGAAACAATGTAACGACTGCGTTCCAATGATTGCGCCTCCAGGGTTGAAGCACGTCCTGCGCTGTGAGTTGGATTGGAGGTTTGTTACCGGGCGGGAGTCCACGTCCGCTTGGCAAAGAGCGCAAGCAGCATTTCAAAACAAATGGCCCGCCCGTTGTTCGCGCGGAAGACGCTCGTGTTTCGAGTTTCGCACCTCTTAGAAGTTGCCTGACAGCCGCAGGTCATTTGGAGAAGACGTGACTGGCTTCCTAGTGACCCACTCGCTGGCCGTCACGTAGGCCGATGCTCATACCCGACCGGTCTCTACGAGGGTGCTCTGATGCGGGAACTGAAGACAAGCTCTCATTTTTCTTTTGCTTGGGTTGACTGAGAACACTGATCAGAACAAGACGACCCAACAAAAAACGCTGGATATGTTGGCTCACGTTTCTAAGTGTCTACAGAATGAGAAGACTGCAGGCAACACTAGAGAACCCAGTGTGGCGGTATAATAGAGAAAAATATCAACGAACAGAGGGTTAGGAACCGAGCGACAAAAATCCCCGAAAATGTAAACCCTGTTCAGAAGGACTGCAGAGTTTCCGTCATTCTTAAATATTGGTCAGTTTTTGTGCGGTACTTCATAATTTGATTTGATTTGGGCCCACCATTGCGTGTGGATTCAGTAGTGATTGTGCGAGTTTGAGGGTTTGTCCCTGTTGGTTCTTTCAACTTTGCTGAAGTGGACGTGCTTCAATATATACAGGGCTTCAGTTGAGTGAGAACACTGATGAGAACAAGACGACCCAACGAAGAACGCTGGAGATGTTGACTCACGTTTCTAAGTGGCGCCAGAATGAGCAGACAGCAGGAAACACTAGAACCATGTCCCGTGGTTTAATGGAGAAAAAACGAAAACAGGGTTAGGAACCAAGAAACAAAAATCCCCGAAAATATAAACCCTGTTAAGAAAGCCTGCAGAGTTTCCGTCATTCTTAACTTTTGGTCAGTTTTTGTGCGGTACTTCTTATATTGATTTGATTTGGGCCCACCCACGTGCGTGGTTTCAGTAGTAATTGTGCAAGTTTGAGGGATTGTCCCTGTTGATTCTTTCAACCTTGCTGAAGTATAAGTGCTTCAAAATATACAGGCACGAAAAGGTAGCAACCAAATGAAAATAGCGTAGTGCTAGCATACAGTGGCAGTGACGAAGGCTTTCTCTAGTTTAGTTGTTGAATCATTGAAAAAATAGATCATGCCGAAGTTCATTGTTGAAACCACAAAAAGAAAAATAACATGGAATGCCATTTTTTTCACAACAAAGTAGGCACTCGTGGCAAGAGCATGTTACAATGAACACATCATAATGAGCACCACCCTAACCACGGCTTTTGAATACTGTACGCCAGCTCGTTGGAACGAACACAGATGATGTGTAACGCAGAGGGGGCATAACGTGTCGCACAAAAAGACACACGAAGTAAAGACGTAATCAAATTGAGGGTCCATGAACGGTCACGCCTGGCTTCCGCCGAAACCGCTGTACGTTTTACTCAATGGGGTTGCACCTCAGGTTTTGTGCTAATCATGATCCCGCGCAAAGAAAAACTAAACACCACATACCATCTGGAGGGGCAAGCTGATATTGATGTCCTCCCAAAATTATTACAGCACACATAAGAACTCTTATGGTGATATCAGTAGTGAACAGAACCATTGAAAGGGACACCGATCTTTTCCAGAGAGTGCGTGCAAAGGGCAAGGAGCCCTACGCAGCTGCATGATGAGAGACCTTTAAGAAATTTAAGTGAGTTAAATAATAATGACAATCGACTGAACGTCTCTCACTCCGGGCTTCCTCCGCTTTCCAGTGCACAGTGAAATGCTAAAGCGGCGCTGTTGCTTCAAGTGCACACGTGGTCAAACACTTGCATTAGGAAAATAACCGGTTGGTGTGTTCGGATAAGGACGGCTAGAGGGGCGCCATGACCGTTTTTTGTGTGAGATTAAACGTTAATATTGTGCAGAACACTCTATCGTCACCATAGAACTCGCAATATTTTAGCGAAAAACAGCATCGTTGGTTTAGTAAAAAACAATTACTATGCGATATTCACATTGCATAGGGTGGCAAATTTGAGGACCTGTTAAACGAAGCGGAAATTTTTCTGTATCGTCTTAATTCTTTTCGCCAAATATTTGCGAACTTTGCTGCTGGATTTAAAAAAAAATTGACTTCGTAACACATTTTTTTTAGAAAATCTGTCTAGAAGTTAGTAGCGATCGCTGAAAACGGACACTCTATTTATATCTTAATTCTGGAGTCATGACAATGTGGGGTCTTCTCATTGTCCAGATGTCCCTGCGCGGTCGCTACCTTGCAGGCCCTTTTCACCAGCCGAAGCTGATGGCTCAGGTCCGGGCTGTCTAGCATGCCTTCCCCCTGCTCATGGTTAGGGAAGGGGATGGAAGGAGGGATGGTGTGGGGAAGCACGGCCAGATCACGTGCTGGAGTCTCCAGGGCTGTGGACAGTACTTGCAGGTGGCAGAGTAGGAGGTGGGGTAGATGGCGTAGAGGAGGGTG
Source organism: Haemaphysalis longicornis (assembly GCF_048455015.1). Classification (NCBI taxonomy): domain Eukaryota; kingdom Metazoa; phylum Arthropoda; class Arachnida; order Ixodida; family Ixodidae; genus Haemaphysalis; species Haemaphysalis longicornis. The sequence continues at coordinate 124,981,642 of NW_027526361.1, forward strand.
CCGCGCGAATTCGTGTTGGTTTGATGGTGGCAGCTGTAGGTCGATTCTCCCTTAGTCAACTTGTCTTGGGACGGGGTAATGTGCGGCGTTTAAGGCGGTATTTTTCGACGATATCTTTGTATTTTTGCGGCCCAGAATGGCACACTTCCGACAGGGACACAAAGTGCCGGAGGTATTACCATTCTGTGCGCGCGTTACCATAATCGCGCATCCTGCAAAAGTTTGCGAGTGCAAGCCTGCTTCGGACAGTTCACAAAGTGGCGCAGAGCGGCCCGCGTAAGGGCGCCTTGCTGTCGGCGAGATTCAAACTTCGGCGCCGGCGGACGCGGCGAGTTGAGACGTACCCGAAGGACGTGGATGCCGCCGCGGAGACCTCTTCTCCCCTCTCTCAGAATCAGCGTGCGCCGCTACTACCGACCGCTCATGAACTCTGGAAAGAGCGTTGTGTGTGTTTGTACAATGGTCACGCCGTGTGCAAAAGCACGGGGAATGTTGTTTGACAGTTGGCGCTTTGGGAATAAATACGGGGCCCCAAGCGCAGAAGAGTGTTCCTTTCGGAGAAGCGAATCAATGCTCTCATTCTACTCTATTGCTGTACTGTAACATAATCCGTAAGCGCATTTTTCATGTCTTGCTCCGGCTCGTCTCTCGCCATGCAGTAAACCAGTTAAGTTTGCCTTCGGATTCTTGTCTTCGTCACCAAGGCAGCAACTGTTGCTGGCCGCTCTTCGCCACGCTACCTCATATGACGGACGTGGCGGAGCCCGGTGCTGGGGCGCCTTCCCGGGTGTAACAACTGGTTGCCAGCGGTGGGATGGGCACGTCGCAACAAGGGTAACACCCGGTAGATGTGCGAGCAGGCAGCAGCATGAGCCGCCTCATTCGCCTCCAGAGACTCAAACCCCGGGGTCCGGAGAATGTATAGGTAAAGGGGTTTAGAAATGGACTAGGATGTGGAGGGCAAAGGTAGCAATGTGACCAGTGGCGTAATGGCAACCGGAAGCTTGCGAATCTGTTACTATGGTGGTGATGTCTTAAGATGTAGTGGCAATGGGGGTTATTGCGGTTTTCTGCAGTTGTGAAGGGGTTGCCACTTACTGTTGCGGAAGTCAGTTGAATGCTTCTGTTCTCTACGGTTGTAATTGCGAATGCTGTTTAGTGTCATATCTGCCGGCGTCAACGTAGCGTATGTATCGGGGCTTGACTAGAAGCATCATGCGAAGCATTCCGCTGTTATAATTTATGCGACGTGTGCAAATTATATTATTGATGCCAGCGAGCCTGTACCCGTCTTCAAGAGACAAATGTATAAAGTACACAAATGAATTCCCTGAAGGAGTACAGTGTCTTAGACCTCCGCGAGCGTTCCGTCACATTTTCGACTAGCTGTGTACCTTCAGAACTCAAAGAGGACCGATGCTCGGCGTTGCGCGTTATCGATGACGGGGTTACTTTGCCACCCCGATCATGTGCCCTTGTATCTGTCAAGCACGGCTCGTCTTCATCGAAGACAGAGGAGCTTGCTCTCAGTCTGCGGTGCAAAAAGTATTGCCTTGAGATTATTTCCTGCCTTTTAAGCAGTTGTTACGATGCAATGTTTCGGGTGGTGGAGAAATGTGTCTTGCGAAGAAATCAGCTAGACATCCCTTATGACCTAGTAATCGGGAATGCAATAATGTATCATTGCCTGAAATCTCCCCATTACGATCGATAAACGTTTTTCTTTGTAGCTTTTTCATCTTGACAATTAGACACCCTGCTATCTAACTTTTCTTTCCTTTTAGGCCACCGGCCATTCATTGAGTAATTGGATGTATTCGTTTCGTTGCGGCCACTCTGTTACGACAGCGCGCATGTTTATCTTTCGTTTTGGTGGTGCGTAGAGCCGGTCCAGAACATACCACTATTTTAAAGCGAAAGCTCTACAACGTTACATCTTTCAAGGTAATTGAGCTCGGTGCATTGATCTTCAGCCGTCGCGAATTTTGCAGCCTTCCATTTGTAGGTCTTTTATCTTGGTAAGGATATTGGTTGCCATACTGTTCGGTTGCCATACTGTTCGGTGAAATTGGTTGCCATACTGTTCGGTTGCCATACTGTTCGGTCCTTGAAGCCGTTTGATGGCTTTTGTGTTGTCGCAAATTACGGTGATTTTTTGTCGGGCCGTCCACAGTGAGCCCGCCGCCTCGGTGCGTACCACGAGTGTCGCCATCCACAAGGCATGGAATTATAGTTGTCTGCTTGTAGGCTCGTGATATTTGTAGGCCTGTGACCCTCTGTATGACACAAAGGGTGTGACCACTGCACGGGTGGCCTCCCGTGTCTCCTCATTCCAAGCGGCATCTGTGTACACAGTAGTTGCCTGAAGCTCGGGGTCATTGGTGTTGCGTGCACGAGCCTCCCGTTTCTTCGTGTGGCGCTCCTAGTTGTGTCTTCGTGGCAGTGGTTTTAGTCGAGTAACGAGCGTGTCCTCCCACGATGGTGTCATAAGCTGTAGTGGAGATAGCTCTGGACGGACCCATTCATCAGCAAGGCGTATGATACGCCTGCTAGCATTCGTTAAGGTTCGCCTCGAGGCATTGCTGTCTCTTCTCGCAGCGAGTGTGGCCACCCAGGAAGGCAGTCGGGCGTACCTATGGAGGTCCTCAACTTTTACGTGACGTGGGAGGCCGGTGACCAACCGAAGGAAGGCTCGGTGCAAAACCTCTAGCTTGAGCATTTGTGCCTTGGTTAGGTCAATGGGCATGGCTCCGTAGCACGCTTTAGCTGTGAGGACCGTAGTGACGAGCGTTCGCAGTACTTCGGTGCAAGCACCGCCGAAGCGGCTGCCGATCCTCTGTACTACGTGTAGTATCGACGTCCATGACTTTCGGAGCTGCGATAGCCAATCGTTGGGAGTGCCATTCTCGTGGAAGGGAATGCCCAGTATTCGAGTCCAGCCATCTGTCGGTCGCGATATGGCATTTCCATTCAGAGTAAGGTGGACCTGTGCACGCTCAGCTTCTGAGCCCCGAATGACCAGGCACTGCGTCTTGGTTGGAGGCACTTGCATGCCCGTTGGTCTGACGTACACTGAGAGTGTGTCGAGGCCTGTTTGAACAGCAGTCACGGCGGCTTCGGTGGCGGTACACTGCTTTGGAATGGCCCAGATGGTGACATCATCGGCGTAGGCAGTCGAGCTGAGACCCGGTATCTTCCTAAGTGCCGAGGCGGTCTTAGCCGTCGCAATGTTGAAGAGGGTAGGCGATATAATGGCTCTTTGAGATACTCCAACTGCGGCAGCATGAAATACCTTGGGCGAGGTGACACCTGTGTTTGAAGCCGCAAACTCGAAGGTTCAAAGTCTCAAGAAAGCTCGTACGAAGTTCTGAATACGGGAACTCGCACCTGTCTGAGCCAGAGCCTCAAGCAGGTAGTCGTGTCTGACCGTATCGAAAGCCTTCTGAAGACCGACAGCGACCAAAAGCCCGGGAACCAGGCGGAGCGGCCCGTGTCTACGCTTAAAAGCTGTTTTATCAGGTGTATGCTGTCATAGGTGCGCAGTCCCTTGCAAAACCCAGTCTGGCCAGGGTCGAAGAAATCTGGTTTCACGTATTCCAAATGGTGGTTGAGTGTACTAAGCACCATTCTTTCAGCAGTTTGCGCGGAGTAGTCGTGAGTGAAATGTGTCGCAAGTTGCCTAGTCTGTCAGTAGGCTTCCCTGGTTTTGGAATAGCGTGCACTACAGAGTGGCGCCAATTGTCAGGCATCAAGCAGCTTGTCCAGACCATGTTGAGCTCGTCCAGCAATTTTTCTTTTTGTCGTTGGTCCAGGTTGCGAAGCATCGCCCAGGTGATTCCGTCCTTGCCTGGCGCACTTCTTGCATTAAATGACTCGAGTGCCGCGGCGAGCTCTGCAAGGGTAAACAGCGAGTCTGGGCCTTCCTCTGAAGCAACGCGCATTGGGTCATATATAGAATGTTCGCCCTCTTTGCTGCCGTAAATGGCTTCGGGAAACAAGGTGGTTGCCATGTTCTGCTCATATGTCGCCAGGTCTATGTCGACTTTCAGGCAAAGGCTGGGACCTGTGTTCTTGGCTTTTGACTTGCCGCACATAGTACGATATGTTTGCCACAGTCTACGTGCACCCGTCTTTTCACCGAAGGACGCACAGTGGTCTTGCCACCTATCACGAGCCAGGTGTTTGGCGTAGCGCCTATCTTCGGCTGTTTTGCGTCTCAGACGGATAACGTCTTTATGTCTCTTTCCATTCCGAATAAAAATTTTTGTAGACGTTTAATTCCTATAAAACTATCTTGAGGTCCTTCTGTGAAAGGTTGGCCGGTCTCAGCAAGCCTTCGATAGGAACAAACGGGAGCCTTGCGTTCCTGCTGTAGTGATGATTCTCAAAGATAGATCGAATGTGCGTCAATACCTACCCAGCCAGTGACTCGTTCGCCGGGTATGACGAGTGGGACGCAGTGGCTGCGGCTGTCACGGTGTCCAACATGGCCAAATACGGTGGTTGTTTCACTATATACGAAAGGTGGTGCGGCGGAATAGAGCGCGTACTAATCAGCTCGCATTCTACGGTAAACCTTTCTTTCTTAATTTGCAGAGCCGCGTTCTTTCCTCTTTGTCAATGACTTTTCCTAATTGGAAATACATGCAAAAATCGCCGTACACTGACAAATGGTTCGTGTAATGGCTATCACCATAAATTGTTCCAAGGATGTAAGAAAGAATTACCATAGGCCTCCTGCGCTGCCCAGGGGGCGCTGCGCAAGCGGCTTCTGGGCAGTACTTCCGGGTAGTACAAAGCTGCGCGGGTCCCATAGGATCCCGTGTTGACAGAAGCAAAATGAGCTCGACGCTCCCGATTATTTTGCGACGTGGTCACCAGTTCATCCCCGACGCGTCCGATCTATTTCAGCGATCAACTTGGAATTTTGGCATTAGGGGAAAAAGCTTTGCAGCGCTTGACACGTTTACAGCGCCGACGAAAGTGCCGGGACTGTGACGGCGTCTGCTACTCGCAGGATCACCGATCGATGGTCGTACGAAGTGAAATTTTAAGTGAAATTTCTAGTTTAAACTAATACTCTAGGTGACAGAGACTTCTCAAAAACAGCCAAGAAGAGTGACGCAATCGGTGATGATCGCGCTTTAAAAAGCCAGCAAGTCCGGCGGACCGCAGGCTCGCCTGCTGGGGTGCGCCGCTCTTTTGCGTACCTGCACACTATGCGTCGCTCGTTTGCGTCGCCGTTACGAATACACGGTGCACTGTTAGCTTGCCGTTTTGTTGCGTGTCTCAGTGACAAATTGCCGCGACCGTCAGAAGCGTGAAATCTCTTTTGCGATTCCGAAATTAGTGGCCGTAAAACAAAGTGGTCGGGCGAACTAAGACGCCGCTCGCAATTCCTTGTTTGATCTCGCTTTACTTAATTACGCTCTTGCAGTATACATTCCCAGTTAGCACTTAATAGCCTAGAATCAGGGTCAGTAACGGCCGAGTTCCGTGCAGCCGACACGGCAGAGGGCTGGACGGCAAATCGGAAGGGGGGGGGGGGGGGGAGGGGGGCTTTGAATGCAAAGAGAAAAAATTCAGCGAATTTTTAATAATATTTGGCAATAATCTGGCGAACTCTGAAGATGGAGGTGCAATTCAACTGGAGGACGCCAATTCTCTGTTTTTGCCTCGCTGTCTAACTCCATTTGAAGTCAAAACTGCCGTGTCGGCGTTCAGATTCGACGACCCCTGCACTAGAAATCCAACACAGTCAGTGATGATCGTATGTAAATATTCGGGGCCCCGCGCCGTTGTTATGTGGTGTTATAGAAGTACACATCTCTGCAGGCAGCGGACGTGTGATTTGGTGCATGTTTTGCGTCCTTTAATAGCGCTTAATTTGTTTATTTGGCGCTATTGCCCCACCTACTCGCTGGTATACCTGTACCCTCCCGTTCGTAAATCGTGCGGCGTAAAACGTTACGCAAGAATCATTTAGTTTGAGAAAATACGAAACAAAATTTCCACTCGTTTCAAAGGCGGTGCCAGACCAGCAGTGTCAGCTGAGTCGGCTGCGCAATTCTTGCGTTCGCTTGCATGCTCCCGCTGAAGCAACCGTTTGCAGTTACCTCAGGATATAGGATGAGCAGCGTTCCGTGTTTATGCTACTCATGAACTTTCCTTTGTTGACCACACGCAAGAAGAAAAAATTGTAACTGTCGTGAAACAGTTAAACCACCCGACCTGGCGATACTGTCCCACGCCGCGACCATCGCGAAAGCTCGCTAAAGAAAGCCGAAAAATCGGCTTCTTTTAGCGGATATTATTTTGTTTAGCCTCTGCAACTACTTTAAGGGCTATTTCATACAATATGCAGTCATTTAAACTCGCCACAAAGCGCCACAATTGACTTTCACTCTGGCTTGTAATTGAAAACACATGGAGGGCGGCGAGGGTCGTCTGCTTTTGTACTACCCAGAGGCGTTGGCCGCTAGGGGCGCTGCATGTCGCCAAAACTCCAGCGCAGGAGGCCTATCCAGAAAAGGCAGGGCGCAGATATAGTGCCTTTCGGCTCCGGTTTCCCAGGCATCGTCTTTTCAGCAAAAACAGAAGGGCGGCTCTTGCGAATAGCAACATTGGCTGCAATATTGGGAAAGTACGCTACCTGGGCTATGCGCAATATCGTCATCAGCAAAGAGCGGTAGGATTTGTTTTATTTTCGAGGCTTGGCTTCGAACCACAAATTTTGTTTTTACATAAGATTTGCTACGACTTCGCTTTTTTGCAGGTACTCGTATGCATGAAATACACTGATATTTTATGAAAATGTTTCCACCACTGCCTGAAATAGCAAATCACATTTCATTGTCTCTCACTGCCGACTTGTACTTTACGGTGATGTCGTTGGCGTGGTTGCTCATGCTGCCTCGAAACGGGTATCTTATTGTAAGAAAACGTGTTCAAAGCTCAAAAATTCCATCTCGATGTTTTCAGCAGTGTATTATTTCGGGCACGTGAAGGAGAGGATTGAACAACCACAATAATGTTAGCCCTTGCGAAATGAACTGTTCTCTAAACAGACACAGGAAGCTCGCCGGGTGGTAAATGCTGACGCCTCAGAGAGAGAGAGAGAGAGAGAGAGAGAGAGAGAGAGAGAGAGAGAGAGAGAGAGCGAGACAGAACTTTTTTGAGTTTGGCAAATGTGATGCTTAGTCGTCTGCCGTGATTCTGTGGGCTGTGGCAGCGTCCTCAGCCAGCTGGACGGCCAAGAGTTGCGAAAATATATTCACATTTACCCTTTGTTTACACATTCATAAACGTCCTACGCTAGTTACTTTGAAAACTATCAGAGGTCTGCGGGACTCGTGTTTGGCTAAGTTGTCAGAGCCGACGAACGGGCGGCTGTAACAAGGATTCCTGTTTCAGAGCATTGCAAAATATTCAGATTTATAATCAATACTCGTTATCATATCCTAGTGCACTAGAAACTTTTGCACTATACTGATTACTCCCGATGGTTAAAGCCCCAAGTGAATATCGCTGTTCTGTTTACTACCTCTCTACCAGGTGACATTTAAATTTTATTTTTCGCTGCGCGCATTCCCAAAGGAGCCATCGCTTAAAAACAGAAATACATCTTCATTGACAATTAATGTTGTGGACGAATTATGACGCCCTTATATTTCATGACCCATTTTAACTGTGTTTTGCTTAGACCTAACTGTGAATTCTCAGTCACGTACTCTGCGCAGTTTAATCGGGCAATAGCATTGTTCTGTTTATTATTCTTTATCTGCAAGGAGATAGACAGAAATATAATATTTGTTACCGCTCTTTTAATTTGCGAAGATTCCAGACCTCATCCCACCACCGCGAAGCACTGCTCCACGCTGGAGTTCCCTTTGAAAACTTTAAAGAAACTTTCGAGTATCGCGCGAGAGACAGTTACGTTAAGGAAACTCAACGTCAAGTCGGCCCCTGTCATCTGGCGGCTGATATATGACAGTCGTCGGAGCGCAGAAATCGCCGACGCGGAAGATCACCAGCCACCGAGCTAGTTGGGCGTCGTCAAGGGTCGACTGGGCGGACATCATCAAAACAAGATTATCTCCCCTCGCCCCATCGAGACTTCGCGAGAGAAAAGTCTGAGTGCCACATCATGGCCGTGATTAATGAAGCCTGTCGTCTGTCAAGCACTCGCAGCATGAGGCAGTGCAACCCTTTCTTTTGCTTAATGCTTTTAAGAACACCTCCCAAGTTTCAGCGGGGAAACTTTTCAGGGCGCTTTGTTTTCCCCCAAACTCAAAAGCTAGGCAACCGAAAAACACTCTTTCCGAACACGCCATCATTTTTTCGACAAATTTAAGGAAAGCTTTTCCGTAGCTAATGCCAATATTGAGGTTGGGTTGGATGAAAAGTAACTGGCAGCTTAAAATCCCGCTCGTCGTTTTGAATTCAACAACAAAAAGCACCGTTTTTAAATAACAGCACTCGCTTTACTCGCCGTTGGGTACGAATTGTCGACTACAGCCAGTGTATCCTTGACGGAGAAAACTCCTCCCTGGTCCGCAGTGACTGCAATCACAATAGATGGGATATATACAGTTTCTCCTCCTCCTTGTTCGTTTTAAGAAATAGCCAAAGCCATGAGTTCGACAGGCAATGACGCAACATATCCTTTTGCACTTATTTTTAAGACAATAGAAAAGTTAACGTTTTAGGTTATGATTGTGCTGGATTTATTCACAATCCTTGTAAATGAACAAACCGCTACAAAATCGAAATGTTTCTAAGACTGAAAGACCCCCATGGGGAAGGGATGCTGAATACCGGCATGGTACATTAACCATAGGGATCCGTCAAATCGGCACCATCAAATTTGAAAGGTTTTATCGCGCATGGTGTATTATCAATAATCCGCGCAGTATGCGACAAAAATTGAGGTTGAAGGTCATTCCTCTTCTTATGTATTTAAACTTTGTTGTTGGGAGCGAACGTTGTAATAGCAATACTCATGCGTAACGTCTAAATGCTGGGCCGTATACCTAAATGATGACGTGGCGCTTGTTCAGCGGAGGTCTTGCATTCTGTAGAGGTAATTTGACAGGTTTGGTTTAAGAGTCGCTGTTTTTGGGCCTTTCCCAATTTCTGTCACCAGTTAAACCTGATAGAGCTCTACAGCACCCGATTCTTTTCCTTAATAAAGTATCAGGTGGTGCCACAAGAATGAAAATTCCGGCGGAAATGATGATTCCGGGCTTTTGCACCGGCTCTAAATTCGCGTTATCTGCGAAGCGTTGCCTGGCCTGTACGCCAAAAAGATACTAAAAGAGAAAGAGCGATTCTATTGGCTGCGGAAGCACGTTCGCCGGGGCCTGACGTCCCCTTTCACTTTGACGCGTTATGGCGCTGTGAACGACAGTCGAAGAAAACAAGCAGGGCATTCAATTGTAACCAGTAGCGTAGGTTCGGGCTGGGTTGATGTCAAGCTTAACATTACGTTTTGTAATCAAACGTCTTCAAGGGGCACCCACTGATCGACATGCACAGAGTTTTACGCTACTTGGAATGCCCCTAGACTTAGCGTCAGCGCAACCACATCTCAAGGTTTTATAAAGGTGTAACGAGCGCAGTTAGAATAACCTCTTAGTGACAGTATCAAATAGGAGAAGAACACACCTAACAAAAAAGAATAATGAGTATGAGAAGTGCACGCGTGATGTTAGCATCATGCGCAATAATATTTCTACTGCTACCACACCCTGTCGCAGAGGTGCAATTGTAGACAGCCCAAAGGTCAATACGCTGCTCACACTGTTCACGCCGCTAACACGTCGACTCGGCATTTGGACTCAATGTTGTATTTACAACTCATAATTATGCCTGTTTGGACAGTTTTGCATCCCCTCTCCACTTTATATATTTTATAGTGTACGACTTTTGCAGCAAAGCTGTTTATAGCAAGGATCCAGCAGATCATGTCCGGCAACCTACCGATGTAGACGAGAATCGCACGCGCGCGTAGGGTTAACTTGCGGCCCCTGCTCAAGTCCTCGAGATCGTAAAATGGGGTGCAAACCTTCAGCGCATGAAAAAAACCTCAAAGAAAAAAGTCCTAGGGCCCAGATATTTAATATGAGACGGCTTATATTTCCCCAGAACAATGTCTTTGCAACAATGCGTTTGTGTATGAAGATCAAGGGATCGGTGTGAGCTATGTCCCTGTACGAGGGCTTTCTAGCACTGAACGTTGCCCAGTGAAGCACGTCGAACTTCGGGGGGAGTATCATTACAGGAATAGGCTCTAACGCATGTTTTCATGAAACAACACAGAAACAATTGGTATGACATTTACCCACCCCACGATTCTAACAGTACCCGGTGTTTTATTTATTTTTCAAAATCACACAATTGCCATAGCAGTTGAAAATATTGCAACATTCTTCTCTGTTTTCAACACATGAGCTTCTAGAGGAGGGAAATGGACAGGCCCATGTTTGTCCCCTGGGATGCAACTTTAGTTCGCCAAAGTTTCATTCAGGTAATTAACGAGGAATTATGCTCAATTGCAAATTACAGACAAACGTGTTTCGCTTCGTGCACCCCACGACTACGGCCCGGTGAAAGCATATCGCTGCTGACACAGAGACTCGATACTACAGAGTTACTTGTCATCCTTCTTCACAGTGTGGAAGGGCACACTATGTTTAGGTGTATCGTCATCGTCATCATTGCTATCAGCCCAATTAAGGTTAACTGCAGGATGGTGGCCTCTCCCTTTGGATTTCAACTGCACATATCCTGCGCTGTCCGTATTCATTATTTACATCTACATTTCTTTTCTGCCCTCGTCAATCGAGATGTCTGTCGTGCCCTTATCCGTCTTGCATCTCTCCGTAGCGTATCCGTTACTTTGGGGCTCCACCGGTTATGAGTGTTCATGGTACACGTCCAACCCAAGCCCACTTTATTTGAGCTAAGCTACGATACTACCGACCCGAGTTCGCACCCTGATTGACGGCATTCGCTTTCTACATGTAATCGGTATACTTACCAGTCTTCTTTCCGTGGCTCGATTAGCTGACCTAAGTGGATTGATTGATTGTAGGATTTAACGCACGCACGTGACGCAGGCGATGAGGTGCGCTGTACTGGAGGGCTCATGATTAATTTTGACCACCTGGGGATATTTAACGTGCGGCGAAATCTCGTACACACGGATGTTTATGCTTTTCGCCTCTGTCAGAAAAGCAGCCGCCGGGGCCGGGAATCGAACCCGCATCCTCGTGCTCAGCAGCCCACCGCCCTAGCCACCGAGCCGCCGCGGCGGGTAGCTGACCTAAGTTGAAGTAGATACAGTTAAAACAGTGGCGTGGTAATTACGCTTGGTATTCATTCTCTTTCGTCGTTAAAGATCGGAAAAATTCGTATGAGCACGAAAATTGGGCAATGTATCAAATAATGGTTTAGGGACCATGAAGACAAAGCACAACTTTGATTCACTTAAAGAAATAAAGTAAAAGCTCACTAGTTGAAACTCGAAGGGGACCATAAAATTGTTCGAATTAAGCGGAGTTCGAATTAGTGGGCGGGCGCTACAATGAATAGAAATCGCGCCACACAGCAGGGGCACAACACAAAGAAACCACTTCTGAACTCATTTCCGTGAATTAGGCGATCCTACACGTGTGTGGCAGTTGATTTCGTAAATAACGTTGCGTTAATAACGATTGCGTGCGCGCGAGCACTGCCGCCAGTTGGGTGGCGTCCTCTGTAGAATTGAAATCAGCGATTGCAGGAGCGTAGTGCGCGCGACACGCTGTTGTTTTTTCGGTTGCGTTGTTCTGCATCTCTAGATAATTTGGTATGGTATGTATTTGCAACACATTGTAATCCCTCTGGGCCGACTTCTTCTGCCAGGAGCAAAGAAACCAGGGAATCACAGTTCATATTAACCGTTTTGGACACCGACGAGTTCAAATTATCGGCAGTTTTTGCCCCCATTGAATTATACAGGGCTGTCCCGGGACCAGGGTGCGAATTCGAATCACCCAGACGTTCTAATTAACCGAAGTCGAATAACGAGCTTTTGACTGTATCACTCTGGCGCGATAACTATAATAAATATTTGATCACGAACTTCGAAGAAATAATTCCGAAATTACAGAATACATAAGCGACAGCGGCGACTTCGCACGCACTTCAGAGATTTTTAGATAGACGTAACAGAACCTTGTTGGTGCGGCTGGTAGCCACACGCCAAATCAACAACCATAGGTCGGGAGGCTCACTCGTGACTGCACTCACCCACAATTAATTCACCACTCACAAGATGGGGGTAATTGAGCGCAACCATCGTTTCGGGCTGCCCAGTGCCATTGCAAGTGAGTGTGAGCGCCACGCGCGGTGAGCCTAACTCACCGGACGCGAGAGTGAGCGCCCGTGGCGGTAAGCCCCGTTCACCAGTAAGGAGTGTGAGCGCCACTCACCACTCCTGAGCGGTACCGGCTGACACCGATAACAGCTAATTGTGTTAACAGAAGCTATTATATACTTTTGTGAAAAAGAATGTTGCTGCTAAGCAAATGAATGTTTAGTGCAGATCATGGACAAAAAATTTAAGAGGATCGACGAATAATGATTATTAAACAATTACTGCAGAAATTGTTCAAACAACATGGGAAATAATACTTATGAATAAAATAGCCATAGGAACACAGACGCCCTCTTTAGAAAAAATGTTCATGGAGATCTCGAAGACAAATAAATCTATAAAACGGGATCTACGAATTCCTAATACATAATCACAGGAGAAACTCTTTCCGGAATATTGAGTTGATTTGTGATTTTCCGTAATAAAACAATAATGGTAACATTGAGAAATCTTTAATTTATGAAAACCGTCCGCTTTGTTGTCGTTTATAACAGTCAATCATTGCCACGGCATAATCTCTTTTTGTAATAAAGTCATCATGCAGTGGAACGTCCAATTGCCTAACTGTCCATGAGCTGAAATGTCGGCGGGCCGCAGGTCCGTGTAAAAATAACACAATAAAAACGTGTTACTGTACTCCTTACGATCAGTATATTTGCTATTCTTTATAATTGATTGTTTCCATCTATTCAACGATTCGTATCACAGCTTTTATTCGCGTAATTGGTGGCAGTGAAGTTCTTTTATTTAAAGCGAAGCTGTATATCACTCGTTCGTAAGCATTTCTTCTTGTCGTGGTGCGTCAGCAGTAGTGTTCAGCCGGATGCACTTTGCGGGAAAGCGAAATTTCGCCGAATCTCGACATGCAGACATTGTCATTGTTTCCCGCAATCAGAAAACGTCCGTAGTGGTCTGGATTAGATCGTCGTCCTTCAGCTCAGTAGCACAACGCCTTAGCCACTGATGTACTGCGGTGCGTTAACCAGTAAACCAAACTGTTCATGGCTCAATTACAATTATCCCGCAGCAACAGAAGCTCTTTAGCGGTGCGTCTCTTGGGTGACCATCATGCCCGACGGCTTCCATTGGCACGCAGCGATGCCGTTTTTTGTGCGAACTGTGCATTCGTACTTTCCCCAAACGCTGACGGAGATCCGTCGGTTTGTTCTTCGTCCAGACCAAGGTAAATATAAATGGTAGCGAAGCGTAGGGCGAAAAGCGGTGCGGAACCTATTGCCAGTGACATCAGCATGGGGGCTTGTGGGAGTGGCGATTGAAGCGCGGATATTTGAGGAGGGAACAAACACTAGTAACAAAAAACAAGTTTTGTTCAACAATAAAACAACATTTATATTTTATGAAAGATATTTATTTATGAATCACATTTATTTAGGCACAGTGTAGAAATATTTTATGAAAATGTTGATCATTCTCAAAAAACTTTTTTGTAGCGCCCTCTGAAAAATGGCACATGTCATTGCTCTCTCATGCAGTCCTCGTATTGCTGGGAAAGGCGCTCCTAGAGTACGTCTGCTAGGAAACGCCCCTCGCGTGTTTTGGTGCTGCGCATTTGCAATAGTTTTTCCTTGTTAATTTGGTGTGCACTTATTTTTGCTGTGCATGGAGTTGCGAGGTGCGTTGTATCGTCGGTGAACACGTCTAGTACCGTGCCCGGCGGGCACGGTGAACTACGGGACGATGCTGTCAACGGTTGGAGCGCAGCGCTTTCCTCGGTATTTACGGAAAGGATGTGCTGTACAAGGTTACAACAGCAACTTCCGTACGGCTGGCGTTTCACTGCACCATTTTCCCCTCATTTCCAAAGGTAACACGAAACTATAGAACTGTTAATACGTCCACGGGGGTTTTGTAAGGGGATGTGGCGGTGCTTCAAAAAAAAAAAAATGGGTCTAAAGCGTTGTTATGTCACAATTATCTCTCGATTTCACCTCAGGCGGGCTCGGAGCAAGTGGTGTCAATTACTCTAGGACTTCCCAGCGTATTACCACTCGAATTTAAACAATTCTCTACACTTGTCTGCCTCAGTGCCTTCTCTATTGCATTACAACGCTCGTAGTGATCGTTGTTTCCCGCACTTGTATGCGCAAGCAATATTTTCATCGCAGTACTGTGTTGTGCTGCGCCGTGCTGCGCTGCTGCCAGATCTTTCCTGCTATGTGCTTTTACATACTGCCGTCGCTTTCTTTTGCATTAATCAATTTTTCCTCTTTTCACTTAACCATTGCGACAGTTGCCTAAACAATGCAACCAGTAAATTGCAGGCGGGAATGCTGAGTGAAGTTCTGTAGAAACCCATGTCTACTTGATAAGACGCCGGGACAGCTGTGGTGTTCTCACTGCACTTTCGTGAGTCGGCATTCTTGTGGCCCTGTTTTCTGCGTTAAGATGCAGGGCCTAGTTCTTTCCTCTTGTTTCAAAGTAGTACTTTATCCGTAACACTCATACTGCTATGTGTTACGGATAAAGTAAATTTTTCGGCGCGTAAGGAAAATCATCTAGTACTGCCCACGAACATTTTGCACTTATTGTATACGTGCTGATTCTGTACAATGTGGTAAAGTTGTTTTATGTTTATCCTGGAATAAAATTCAAATGCCTTGATTATAGTATGACTATGCGTTATTTCTTCTCTTAGAACAGAAGTACACAAACCGAGCAAGAAATATACAGCCTTGATGTATACTTAAGGCACGCCCGCAACCTGCGTATGGTCGACACAATTAAACCCAGCAGTGGCGTTGGCAGAAATTTGTGCGGGGGTGAGGAGTGGGGACGTTTTTATATGAAAGGGGGGTCGGGGAGAGTGGCCAAGTGTCATTTTGTGCTCTGTATCCCATGGGAGAAAACAAAATCTGGTTGGGGGGGGGGGAGGAGGGGTGGGGGTGGGGGGCGTATTTGCTCGTTCGCCACCCACTGCAATCAAAATAAACAACTGATTGCTTTTATACAGCAGTGGAAGGCACGAAAGGTACAGAGAAAATGCAAGATGTTTTAGATGCAGAGCATCTGATTCACTCGCCTTGTCCCTCCGGCGTCGTCGTCGTCGTCGTTATCGGCGTTGTCCACCCCTCCCCCATTCTCCTCACCGCGCCAGCTGCGCTCTCCACCGCTCACCCCCTCTCCTCTCCGATAGCGAACACTCTCTCGCGAGGGGCATTGGATTGGATTGGCTTGGCTTGGCTTGGCTTGGATTGGCTTGGCTTGGCTTGGCTTGGATTGGATTGGATTGGATTGGATTGGATTGGATTTGAATTTGGATTAAATTAAAGTGGATTGTGTTGGATTGTTTTGCGTCATAGCCGCGGCAGACGCGCTGGGGCCGGCGCATGTGCAGTACTCTCTCTTCCGCGATTTCCTCTCCTTTGGGCGCGCTGCGCATATAACCGGTGTGCCGTTCTCCGGCGAAGCAACTTCCACGCTTGGCTCAAGCACCTAGAGTCCACGCCGCTTTACAAGTACGCCAACGTCGTCATCGACTGGGACCGGCTTACGCAGTCCCCTCAACGTTATGCGCGCTATAAAACGCGGTCCCTTCGCCGCTCCGCCTATGCGTCGCATCTACACAGGGGTTCCCGCTAGGGGAGGTGGGAGTTTTTTAGCAACACCGAGGCGAATAATACGACCGTGTGCTGAAATACGTTTCTCTGGTCACGAGTCTGTACTAGTTAAGCTGGCGTCGACCTGAAGCACACGCGCCAACGACTCGCCAACTTGCGTCAGATGGCGATGACATGAGCCCTCAGCGATCAGAGGCCTGCTAAGGGTATTTTGAAGTCATAGTTTCCCGCTAATGTGACGAAAATGACGTCACTGTCTGACCGGATCTTGCGTCACATCCTGTTTATTTTTTGTTCCACCGGAAGTGTTCCCTCCTCACACAGATGGCGCTAAGCCCAATGAGCAGCTTAAGAGCCGCCATTTTCTGAACGTATGGGCTTGTATGGAAGCTTCACTACCAGTTACATTTACCTTGGTCCAGACGAGAAGCTGGTTATCGTGGCATGTAAGTGTTATGTCTTGCAACGCTTGCAGTGGTTTTAAGGTGCAAGCGCTCGCGAGCTGCCTGCGAGAATGCAGGCGATATCATGACGTGGTTAATCTGTTTTTTCTGCCCGACTCCGGTCCTGGTGCGCCGCCCGCCGCGCAAGCGCCCCTAGACAGCCAGTTGCCCTCGTTCGCAGACGATGCTTAAGTTGCAACGCCTTTGGAACGCTCTGACCATACCTCGTTTCGGTGCTTGTATATCCGGCCCGTTTTACGTTGTTGACTGCGCGGAAATGTCGTTTAACTTGTTTGGAATACGTTCCTCTATTGGTTTGCGAATTGTGTGGATATGTGTAGCAGTTACAAAGACGTGGTTAAGGACGTGGTTCCCGGTACACTAAACAACGACTGACATCCGCCGGTCATGCTACCCAGTTTGCGTCGGTATTGGCTATCATCTGTACTTCGGTGGGAAGAACGCTTCTGGTATTTGTAGCTTTCAAAAGGTGACAAGTGGTTAGGTTTGCCGTTTGAAAACGTGATGCTGTCGGGAAAGTAGGCCCCAACCAAATGTTTCTCCATCGGAGGCTGCAGTGCGCGTAAGGTCTCTTTCTGTGCCAGCCACAGTGATGACGGAGGAGCGTGCACGTTGCGAGCAACGAAGGAACATGCTTCTGGCACTAATGCTCTGTCTAATGCTGATGAGGATGCGCGGAGTGTTAGGCCGAAGTACTGCGCCTCCAGCTGGCTGGAATCAAGCATTGAAGAAAGAGAACCGGTAAGCTTGCTATTTAAACCACCAGTTTCCCCGACATATCAACCGTGTATAATCGTTTTAACGGAAATTAACAATAGCCCCAATATCTGCGGCAAACGCGTTAGAGACAAAACATCATTCCTTCCTAATGAAAGTAGAGAGAAGATCAAAGGCATTCTGACGTCAAAACGGCGTCTAAAATGTGTCAAAACCTGCGCTAAAAGAACGTCCAACCATCCCTGAAATCGTCAAATCTTCGAAGACCGAAATTGCAAACGAAGAACAAACATATGCTGGGATTCTTTTTTTTTGTGCGTGAGAAGTAAGCGTATCTACGAATGATGTAAATGTATACCGATACCTGGTTTATGATATGAATGTATAGTCTTGTACTACTGCTTTGTGATCGATGCGTGGATTGTTTTATCTAGGACGGTTCCATTATCGCGATTTTTGAGTAACTGTTCTGACACAACACGAGCGCGGTTTCACGCCCGCACCAAGCGTCCAATGGTCAACAGACCGGATGGTGTAATGTATTAGTTTTTTCTATTGTAATCTTTAACTAGCCGACACAGTGCAGGAGATAATGCTCGCTGTAGTGGAGGCCTTCGGATTAATTTTGACCACCCGAGAATCTTTATGGCGCCCAGAAATATCGTACACACGGACGTTTTACTTCGAAGCAGTATATGTCGCACCGCCCCAGTTTTCATCCTGCTGAAACCGATTGACTAAGTGTCGCTCGGGGGCTCCTCCTCGCAACCGCCGACACCTCTTTCACAACGGTTATCACGAAGGTTATTCCCCTCGCCACCCTCTTTAACAAGCTGCACAGCAGACAGAGAGCGGCCCTAGCGCCGTTATCGGATGTCTGCGAAGAATCAATAGCTGAGAGAATGGGTGTAAAAACGCCCGAAAGCTGCAGCCGCCGATTCCGCCTCAAATCCCCCTTCTCCCAGTAGGTGCGAATCCCTTCCAGTTGAAGAGCCACTTGCCCGGTTGGAATACCGGCATGAGTACACAACTCTTCTTTAGCTTCAAAGCCATTACGAGAGACATTGTCGCGTAGGTGGCCCTCGGTAACCAGCTGATTATAGTTCTTCAGGCGCAGGAATAATAATAGATCTTAGTCTGGCCTCATATAATGTCTTTCTCGCTCCCTTCGCCGGTGGATTTCACGGTATATTTAAAATAAAGTTATGGTCCATAAAAGAAGGTAGGGGAGAATGTCAAGGTATAGTTTTAGAGATAACATTTTTCGCGATAAGCTTTAGCGGTAACAAAACCAGCGCTACTCCTGTGTATTCTATTGTTTTGCCGTGTTTCACTCGCCTGTGAAAGCGGGTAAAAGCCTTACCGAGAATAAAAGAAACTGTCGATCTGGTAGACGGGATTCACAGATTTCTGAGTATCTGGAACAAAGCCGGTCATTTGGATGTCGCATGAATATGCTTGCGCAAAGCAGTTGTAGTGTAAACGCTTATTGGTCGAAGGTGGCTGACGGAGCGGGGTAATAATGAGGGATGGTCTTGAGGTTATCACTACCGGTGGTTCGTCCCTATTCCGGTATGCCACCCGTTACGGTGGCTCAGTGGCTAAGGCATTACACTGCTCAGCACGAGGATGCGGGTTAGATTCCCGGCCAATCTAAGCAAAAGCAAAAACGCCCCTGTGTACAAGATTTAGGCACTCGTTATATATTCCCAGGTGGTCATAATTAACCTGGAGCTGCCCAGTACGGCGCGTATCATTGCATGCATTGCGTCGGCGCGTTAAACCCTACAATCAATCAATCTATTGCGGGATTCCATGGCCTCCCGAAGAAGGAACGGCCCGGGTCACCAGGCCACGCTGGTTGTCCTGGTCCGCGCTGGTCTGTAGGTCCTCCCACTCTTCCGGTGATGGTGCCAGGGTATGCGAAAGGTCATTCAAGCCCTTACATTTGCATACCGTGTGGTACATGCTTTTGGGCGTTCCGCTGAAGAAGTTGCTATCATAAGCGTATAATGCGGGGTACATCTTACGGACTGTGGTGGCGCGTGGTAATGAATTTCTTTAAGTCCCTGTAGTTGTGTTGCTGCTTCTTTTGTGAGCTTGGGGTGTGGAGGTGGATATTTTATTCTTGTAAGCCTGTGGTGTACTAAGATCTCCCAGCTTTATTTGGGAATTGGCTGGTTTTTTGGTATCCTGGATAAGGGCTGTCTCCCTGATTCGACAACTCCCCGTAGTGACTGGCTTCTTGGGACTCGTACCCCGGTTTTCACAGGATGTAGACTTCTAGAAGGTTTCGGGGTGCTAAAAATACTTTGGTTATTATCTGACGGGCCTGTTTGGGAATTAATAAATGAAATTATTGTTACAAATAATAAAAAGTGAAGTCCACCAGCAGACGTACTTTGTCTTACCTAAGGGCGGAGACCGGAACGCTTGCTCCTGTGGGAGTGGGGGGACGGACAAAACATGCTGGTAGGAAAGGGAGAAGAAAGAGTGAGATAAATCATATGCTCGCATATATATAGGACAATAAACTAACAAAAAGTTCACAGTCCAGTTTCGAGGCGTCCTCCCGAGGCACACACGTACAAGCCCATGTCATGGACTCCCTTCCACTCCGCGTTAGTTCCCGGTGATTACAAAACATGTTCAACGGGCCGAGCTGTTCCTCGGTACTTTTGGAATATTTCTGGAAGCTGCTTGTGATTCTTCGAGCGCTGCAGCACGTTTTTGGTTTTGCGTAGTTGTGGTAATAGGGAGCGCAGTTGTTGCCTCCAGCTCTGAGCTCCGGCCTCCAGTCTTCATTATCGCCGAGTATAAGTAGGAGCGTGTAGAGTCTACCACGCCATTTGTATGTGCTGGTTTTATTACATGATTTGGATATTTCGCTGCGTCATCGTATCTCGATCTGTGATCCCTTCTGTTGCGTGTGTGGAGTGCATTGACTCTAGCCTCTCCTCGCCCTTACGGTAGACGAGGTGTATCTTTCATGGAATGTTGGCCACGTCGATGTGTGTCTCTGAATAAAGGGGATTCTGTTATTTTTTATTTTGGGTTTCAGGTGAACCCCTTCGTTGAGGCGGCGCCGGGTAGCTCGGCCAGTTCTGGTAATATTGAGCCATTGAGCCGTGGGCGCTTCCGTTTGCTTCTACCCGCGTACGGCTTTGGCGTTGCACCCTTCTTGTTCTGTATTAACACCCCATTGTAAACATGCATGGTTTACAGGAATAAAATTAAAATGAAAGTTGAATCGTGCGCTTCCACTTTGAGGAGTTTTTCGGTTCAGGTCTTGGCTGGTAGGTGAAAGGACTATCTGGAAGGTTTGCGTTATTAAGGCGTTTAGTTTTTTCTTTTTCTGGTGTTTTAAGTGTCCGGAACAGAGGACCGTAGGTGATTCGACGTAGGATGAGTGATTTAAACAATGTGATCTTCTGATTTTCTATCAACCCATGTTTCTTGCTTACTCTTTTGACCAGCTTAGAGACCTGGCCAAGGGTAGACTGTAATTTCAGAAGCCTGGCGGATTCTGCTCCGTCCCTATGGAAGCTTAGGCTGAGAAGTCTCAGCGTGCTGACTTTTGGGATGACGCTTCTACGCAGCACCGGTTGGTGGTAGGGGTTCTCCGCTGCTGGTCTTCCTCTTGGCCGTTTCTTCAGCGTTAACATTGCTGACTTCTCCGGGGATAAGGAAGGACTACAATTATTTAAGTATTGTTTGTGGGATTTTCGGCTTTTTTAGTGCATCTTGCTGGGTGCCTGTTGAGTCTGCCTCTGTCCAGTGGGTAATATCATCAGCAAGATGATGTGTCGCAGCCCTGGAATAGCTTCTACAGCGTCCGGCAGGTTGATCGTTGCCAAGTTGAACACTGACGTCGGAATCCCTGAACCCTGTGTGGTGCCTTTTGCTGGTAGAAAGCAAAATTTCTACGACAATTCCAAGGACAGTGCATTGCGTTTTGAGGCTAGAGCAGGTTGCTCAAGAACTAGAAGCTTTGTGCGGAAGTATACACAAAATGATGGGGTATGCGTGCTCCGCGGAAAAGGAAGAGAAACTATGCGGCACATTGCGTTGGAATGTGAGTGTATCCATCTAAAGCTACATGAGCGATATATTCGGCTTGCAGAAGCTCTAAGATTTGAAGGTAGGACAGAGGGAGTTAACTTCAAAACTGTCGGGATGACGAATAAAATATTAGAATGCTGGTGGATGAAAAGCAAAGAGGGTAATATTGCCTATGACAGCCACCACATGTAACAGAAAAAAGAGTGTTTTGTCACTGCCCTTAAAGCAGACATAGTTATAAACGAAGAGTATCAAACATAGATATATTAGTTTGTTTAATAGGATGACACGTCATTATCCCGTTACAAAAGTACCGGGATCACGCGTATCCAAGCACATCGCCCATTAGCAATCAATGAGTCAAAACATCAAGTATTTCACTTTTTCAAGTCCCTGGGCTCACAGTCGCCGTCCGTGACTAGAGGATACATAGTGGTAGGCTCTCTCGCCACATCGGGTATGTTGGAGGATTTCGAGTCTGGCTGCATACGATATGTCAACACCCGCTTGCCCTAGATGTCTCCGGGGAAGGATGGTGCCCTTTGGCATTGTGCGCAAATTGTCAATCACTTTTGTTTGTAGTAGAAAATCCTCGGTTGATATGTGGCGGTGGAAGCCATAGATGTTGTACGAAAATCCCGGTGTGTTTTCTGTTGTTTCAGCGATATGAAGGCTACTATACTGCGAACCATGTGGTCGATTAATTTAGCAAAACAAGACACTAGGATATAAACCTAAGGTTGGATATTTCGAATCGTTTGTTTGGTTTTAGAATCATAGTTACGTCAGCATGTTTCCCCGTCACCGGTGGTTTGCCTCACTCCCACACCTCGTTGATTTTCCTAAGTAATCTTTCTTTCATACTTTCGCTTGTTTTGCTGAATATCGTCATCGTTATGTTGTCGCCTCCAGGGGGGGGTCAGCGTCGTACTCGCACCTTGTGAATGGTCTGTCTAAGCTCAGGGTTAGGAGTCTCTGTGTTGTATTAATAAGTGAATCAGGGACAATTTGCGGCGCGGACGTGGCAATAGTGTTTTAGGTGAACTTTTCTCTAGTAAGTCGCAGGACTTCCATTTCGGTTCCCGCGAAATTGTGAATGAGTCGTGCAACTTGTTTTCTTGTAAATCGCAGAAACTATTTCTGTTTCGTTACAGTTAAATCATCGGGCATTGGCTTGGCATTCTGCACTGCTTCGTATGATTTGGTTATCCGAATTATTTGTTTCGAGCGTGCGATTAACGTGTCTTCATTGTTTTCTCAACAAAGAAAAAATTTTGATAAACCAAAATTATATTTCGTCTTTGTGGCCCCTTTACATGGCAGGTCGCTCACTAGCGGAGCCGTTCGGAGGCCGTTGTTCTATTTCCTGTACCGTTCCGTGTGTGACCTCCAAGCCCATCGCCAGACCAGCTTGCTTCCGATCATGAGCCGAACATAGCTGTCCTTCATGGTTTATTTTCTTTCCTCGTCAAGGATACGTGCGCAGAATTTTGACCATGAGGGCGAATAATGAATTTTAAAACCGCTGCATAGGCTTGTATATGTATGTTCGTCGCGGAAGAGGATTGTGGGTAGTGCTCAACGGAGACGGCCGCAGGTGTTTCGGGTGGCTAAGGACGAAACTCTCACTCACGCGGATCAGCTCTTGACATCAATTGGTCTACTCCCTCGAAAGGTATCATGACACCCACGCAATAATGGCACTGCCACACAAAAGCCCCTTAGGAGGAGGAGCAAAACTTTATTAACAGTTGAGTCGAGGGGGTTCCTGGTCCGGTCGTCAGTCCATTTCTCAGTTGGGGCGGCCTGCCGTCTTCGCCCTTCCAGCGAACCAAATCTGCTTATTCGAAATCACCTGACAGGCTAACTCTCCCACTGCTCCGGAGTTTCATTAGGGATTGGATCAAGTTCTCGGTTTGACTGGTATGCCCACACCGTATGGTAGAGCGTAGCTGGGCTGCCACAGAGCGCGCACAGGGTTAGTGTAATGTGGGGTGAATTAGCCGCGTGGATTGTGGAAATTGGTTGGTTTGAAGCCGTCGACGGGTGACGTACTTTTTTTAGCTGGTAGGCCGACGGCGGGAAGGTACGTCTTGGGAGCATGTCATGTAGTGTTTGGTGATGCCGTCGTATGTGATGAATAAGGTACTGGTCGAGTCGTCATCGTCTTGCGGGGCCCGGCGAGAAAGTTCTCGGGCGCGAGCGTGGGCCGCTTCATTGTCACGAAGGGACGAGTCGGCAGGAGTCCAAATTTACCTCGATAGTTCTCTTGGGTGGTTGGTTTATAACTCGCGCAGCCACCTTGGCGATTCCTCCAGCTGTTTCGGTTAGACACACCGCTTGCGAGTCCGTAATGATTGTCGTGGCTTGGGTGTGCGTTATAGCTAGTGTGAACGCCGCTTCTTCTGCTTCGAGGATGGTGGACTTACGAATGGTGACACCTGTAATAAGAGCACTGGGGGTGGCCACCACCGCTGTTTTAGGTGCGGAATACCTTAAGACCCCAGAATGTCCGTCCGCGTCCGTGCGCATAGCATTTATAATCGCAAAAAATCACACAGGCACCGGGAGGATCCTAGCCTGTGCCTGGTAGACCATACAGAGTTAGTGTCAGTAGTATTACCCATTGGGCTACAACCATGAGTTAGTACCCAAGAGTCAAACGGCTTATTCCCACGCATCTAACGGTGCGGAGTACCTTAGGACCTCCCAATGTCGGTCCGCGTCCATCTATGCGCACACCACCATCAAGCGAAAATCAAGCGAAATTCGATTTGAGACGTGAGAGAGAGAGAGAACAACATCTTTATTGGCCGGCTAAATTAGTCGCAGATACCAGCCTCCTGTAGGGGAGGCAGCATCTATGTCTGCTGGCGTTGGAGGGCCTCCATCGCGAACTGGACGGCTCCCCGTTGAGAGTCTAAGTCTTCCTAGCCCACCGCACGAGCAAGATGGGGTGGAAGCACGTCTGTTAGGTCCGGAGTCACAGCACATGTCCATAGCATGTGCGCCATATTAGCGCGACTAGCACTGCACAGCACACACACATCACTCGGCTGTGGTTCGGGGTGGACGTGTTTCGCCCATACAGGGGTCCACGTCGCACGCACTTGCAATTGTCTGAACAGTACTGCCTCTTGCCTACAGAGGTTGGAGTGAGGCCCAGGGTATCGTCTCCGGGAGTCCCGGAAGCACTTCAGTACCTCCCCGTACGTAGTAATCAGGTTGAAGTCTTCACCTTCGTCGTCGTGGTCGTCCGCTGGAGGAGGGGAGACCGAGCCGGCGTTGAGTATAGTGAGCGCACTCGCCATCCTATCCGCGTCCTCGTTGGGGTTCGTTTCGGGTCCCACTGTGCCCATGTGGGCTGGGAACCACTTGATGCACACCGTCGTCTGTGATGACCGTAGGGCCCCGCACACCCTCAAAACACTCGGGTGCACCTTGTTCTCGGCGAAACGCAGGACGGCCGTCCGGGAGTCGCTGAGGACGGTGGTGCAGTTAGGGTTGGAGAGATCCAGCGCAATGGCCAGCTCTTCCGCTTGTTCAGTGGATGATGCCACGATGCTGCCGGCTGTTTAGAACTCACCGGTGGTGGCTGCGACGACGGCGGCGGCGTACGTGTTCTTGCGGTCCGGGTACCTGGCCCCGTCCACGTAGAAGGCCCCGGTGTCGTTGGAGTGAGTGGTAGTAAGGATTTGAGCCGTGAGTTGCAGTTTCATTAGGGGATAATCAAGGTGCAACTGACGGCTCAAATCGAATGACGGCCGGGGCGCAAATCATGTTTCTCGGGGCCAGCTTCGATGCCCTTTCGTGTCCCCGTAATCCGTACCCTCGCCATCATCCACGGAGTAGAGATGGTGCCATTTGTGTTTGCGCGCGCGTAGTCCACCGCGTTCGTGACGACCATCGTACTCAAGTCGCCGTATTGTTTTTCGTGGGTTAACGCCCTGGCTGTTCTTCGGCCTTCGTGGTGCCGAAGCTCATGCTTCTTGGCCGTTGGGAAACATTTAGCTTAGATCTTATTTCCCGGGGTATGTCTACCACAGTATCTGTTTCCGTTGAAGACAGATATCGTGGTTTCGTTAGTACTTGGCGTATGAGGCCGCGGCGGCCGCTTTTCTGATGGAGGCGAAAAGCAAAAACGCCCGTGTGTACGAGATTTCGGCGCACGATAAAGATCCCCAGGTGGTCAAAATTAATCCGGAGCCCTCCACTACGGCGCGCCTCATCGCCTGCGTTGCGTCGGCGCGTTAAACCCCAGAATCAGAATCATCAGACTTGGCGTATGATGGGCGTAGCACTTAAGCCGCAACGACATGCCGCGTACTTTCCGTGTTTTGAAGCGTCGACGTCGCGCCGAGTTGACACGCGTTGCGTGCCTTGCCAAAATGTACGGTGACGCGAGCTGACGCGCGAGAAACGCAGATGTCTAGGCTCGCCAAATATCGGCGTCGACGCAGCGCCATGAAGCATCGGAAAGCGGGCTGCAGTGTCCTGGTTTCTTGTTCATCTCGTGGTTTGGGTCTTTTGTTTCAGCAGAAAACAATCAATTTCTTGTTAACTGGCGCGATCGGCTACCTAGAGACTAATTGCAAGCTATTTATATTCGAAAGCGCACATTCTATTTTGGCTTGCTTGGCTTTCATCCGAGCGATTCAGCTTTTCTGTAAGCCGAGCTCTGGCTACATTGCTTGTAGTATTGGCATGAATGGGTGTGTCTGCAAGATCGGTACGTGACGAACAAGCGTTATCAACGCCAGAATTATAGCGCCGCATTCCATTCCATTCGCGGCTACCATGGCTTGACTAGGGGAGACCTCGCATTTGCGATAGCTTTTTTTTCTCAAATAAGAGAGCTTTGGTGACATCGCTTCTAGAGCCGGCATAATTGACCCCACCCCCTAGATCGGTGCGTAGGAAACAAGCCTTATCTCTGCCCGAATTACTCCAATACGTTCAAAACAAAACACACCCAACAATATTCGCTGGTAACCTAGGTTAGTAAAATGAATTATTTGCATGCGTTAATCCCCTCCTCGCGTGGCCGGGAGTTTGAGTGTTGGGATTCTGTTTTGAAGATCCATGGTTGGAATCTTGGCAAAGCCTTAGTTTTCTTACTTTTTTTGTGGTAAGGGTTTTGTGAGCTGTAATTTTTTAGATGCGAAACATCTCATGCTCGGGCTGTGTCCCTCCCTCCCTCGTTGTCGTTGTCCGCCGTCCGCAATCTACTACGCATGCGCGTCTCTTCAGCCCCGTAAGCCCTTGGGCTGACGTCAGCACAGTCCACTATAAAAAGAAATAGTTAGGGGGCGCCCGGTTTCGATCCCACGACTCTCTGGCCGCAACGGGAGGGATGTGGCGGTCTTCCCACTGCGCTACAAACCGAGACGGGGGCATGTGTTTCAAACGCGCCTTATGTCCTTCACTCATTCAAACTATGTCAAGAAGCTACTGATACAACTAAGGCACTTGAAGCTGAACGTCAACGGAAGCGACGAACTGAAAACTAACTGGAACTTCAGTCGACCCCATGGCTGCTTCACATACTACTCAGGGTTCCTCTAAGAGAAGATGGTGTAGTTTTTTGCCAAGGTAAGGAAAAGGTACCACGGTACCTTGTCTTTTAATGTATAAGCGACGTTCGACTCTAACCTCAGTAGCAAGGCAGGGCTGAAATTTGTTTTGCTCACGCTTTGAATTCCTGAAGCAGTCCGTAAATAACGTCAAGGTAGCACATAAAGTTGCGAGGAATTAAGTTGTTTGAAGCGCCTTTTTGTGTATAAAACTGTCCTATTTTGCAATGATTATACGGTGAAACTTTAAGTATATTTTTCAGAATTTGAAAAATGGGCGGCATGCATTTTTAGCTATGAATAAAGCAAGGCGACTGTAATTTTATGGGAAACGTAGGGTCCTGATTACTGCATTTAAACAATCGAAAATAACTGCACATACACCATCGAAAATGAATTGAAAAGGATGCTATATTTCATACAGACGTGTCTACCAACGCAGGTTGACGGTGCGGCTGACGCGTGACTTCGCCGTTCTCATGCGCTTACCCGCCCTCTCCTGCGTGTCGGCGCGGTGCCGCCGAACGACGCCGACGCTTGCGCGAGGCGTGATTTCAGCTAGATGTGGTTTCGGCTTCAGTAACACTTTTTGCGAGCTCAGGTGCGCCTCCGCAAGTTCGCTAGGGTGTTGTGTACTCCGAGTGCCATGAGACGAACGACGGTAGTGCTAGTCGGAAGTGCGAGGGCTTGTTTGTAGGCCTTGCGTATGATGGCGTCGATCTCCCAGCGTTCTGTAGCCAGGAGGGTGGCCTACAGAGCGACGTACATTATTCTAAAAATTATAAAACCTCCGACCATACTTAGCGTGTCCTGTTCGTTCATCGGGCTCCCGAAACACCTGCTCGTTGCTGTGCGCGCACGGTAGGTTTCTGCGTAGCGAATCGTTGTCAGTCATAAAAAAGCACAAATTACAAATTCGAGGCTCCTCGTAGTGCCAGCGTGGATTTTGTGGGGGTTGGTATCACTATCCCATGTCGACACAGTCGGAAAGTTGAGTGGGAGCTGCGTCGTGAGCCAAGGGTTCTTTAACTGAGCCATTTCATTTTTGATGTGGCCAAATAAGCAGGAATGAACATTTTCAGAAGGCGAAATTGATCTATCTACAAAATAATCATGTAACATTTTCCATGTGAAGTCATTTTACGATGTTTGTTTTTCATAATGTATTTTGCCTGTCCTGTGATGTAGAATGAATGGAACCTATATGAAAATCTTGTGACATCATTTGGTCAACTGATTACGCTCAAGTTTTTGCGCATGGCTGAGGTTATGTTCCTTGGCACCACGCTTCGCTTTCCCAATTTGAGTGCACGGTATACCTTTAACGAAGGAAGTTAGAGATTATTTGCCTCTGCAAACTTAAAATAGGCAATGTTTTTGCCTTTTCCAAGACATCGCCAAACTAGTTGTAAAAAACAAAAAACTGAAGTCAGAAGCCTCGACTTGTCATCGAGGCGCCGCCGGGATTTGTTTCGTAGAAAGCAGTAACAATAACCGTATTTGCCTTCGCGGCAGTCTTTTATTCACACTGGATGCTGATTTGGTCTCTACTGTTACTTGCCCGTTACAACGCCCCAAGAGGCCGGTACCACAGACAGACATTAATTCCCGTGGTGTCTGCCGAAGTTTTACTCAAAGCCTAAAAGCGGCCTTGGTCGGTCTGCAAGGGACCCCGTGCCGAACGGTCAAATACCCGTGGCGACCACTCGACGTGAGAAAGACGCGCAAACAAATCCAAGCGTGTATAGACATAGCTTATGTTTGGAACCACCAGGCAAGTGGGAACAGAGAAAGAAAATAACGTCAGCATAAACCGGGTAGGCTCAAGACGACCAGCTCGAACACCTATAGAGGCATTAGAGAGGGTAATCACGCGTGAAGCTCTTCAGTCGATTTGTCTTTGTATAGACTCAGTATGTTGCTATACCGTACGAGACATTCTTTTCCAAATCTTGTCAAAACTATTCTGAAATATATGAAAAGAGTGAGCGGTATCTGGTGGCCACGCAGTTCTCTCTTGTATTATTCGAGGTCCGTCACCGATTTTGAAACTGCCTCCGAGATGTCCCGTATACACGACTTTTAGTAAAGTCGAGTGTAAAAAAGTAGGCGTAATGGGTCTCGGCGATTTTTGGAGGTAACATTGTAAACAGCAGTGACAAGTTTTCGTTGTCACTGGCATTTTCAAAATGTAAACACTGGTAGCCTCTTTTAGAGCTTTTAACCCAAATAAACAGATTTATTTAGCGGTTTGCTTTTTTTTCACGTGACGCTGCTCTTCTTATGCTCGTGTCTTCCCTACTTTTACGAAACGATATTTATACGCCGATGCTTTTTGCCGGAGCTTCCTGCTCGCTTTTATGTTAGATTACTTATTACAGTTCATGCTTAAGACAGACGAGATTTTAGGAAACCTATGAAATCGTTCACCGTCTCTGCAGTGTAACCGGAAGCAGAGGAACAGAGGAGGTGAACGAAAATACATTAGAGCAGAACTACGCGTGCCACAGGCGCTCACTGCGAGCGATGTGGTAAAAAAAACTGCGTAAGTGCCCAGCACAATGTGTAACGCCCTCCTGCCGCAAACGGGGCCGCTTAAGACTAAGGAATTCATTTATTTTCATGATAATGCGCTAGGAGATGAAAAGAGTTTCGGCTGAAATAATCAATACCGCCCGCCTAGAGGCCTCGAGTTTTTTTTTCTGTTTTGTGCCCTGGAGGCCTTTATTCAGAAGCCATGCTTGGCTGTTGACGTCAGCTGTCAAGACCACAAACGGCTATGGCAGAAGTCTGAAACTGGTTCACATGCGCGAAGAGAAAGCAGGCCCGGAGTGCCTACTAGTTATTTAAAACAGAGAATAATAACAGCCGTAAATTGTTTCAGAGATGGAAAGTGGCATTTCCGGGAGCTCCAAGTGGAGCGCAATATCTCAATACTCCGAGGCCAGTCCCGAAGAATTTGGACATAGGTAGTAGTCTTCCGCAACTAAATGAGAAAATGGTCCTACTTTGATCTGAAGCGGCGCATACATGGCACGAGTTTTATGTTTTCTGCATGGCATCGAATAAAACATCCCCATCTCCATGTGTCTTTGAAGCCGAAGGCGTTATAGCGTGAGGAGTTGGAAAACGAACGTGTCAGCGCAGGTGTAATAGAACGTATTCACCACTAAAGTCGCACGTCGTTGGAGGCATAATTTCGCGCTCAAACTTTTACGTGTCATCCCTTGTATACGTATCTTGAATAAATTGTAGACACTAGTACGTAGCATTTGCAAAGTCAAAATAGGGCGTACACCTCCCGCTTGTATCGCACGTATATATATTTGGAGTACATCAGTTATCACTAACCACCATTTTCAAGGTGAGTAGAGTCGAAACAAAGTACGGTCGAGCGGTGACTGAAGTTAACGATGGAGAGAAAAAAAATTACTCAAACCGTTCACCTAAACTCTGCCTCCCGTGAATGCGGCGTGCTCAGCCACTCCCCTGCTTATTTACTTTCATCGACTAAAATGGCTCGGGTGATTGGTTTAATGATACATTCATTGTAGACTCGCACTTCCAATTTAAGTTGACTTAATCGTTTTTTGTGAACATACAATTACACTGCAGTTTTGCTAGCATCATATGATACCGCATAATGAATTTCAAGCAGAGAACTTACAAGGTTCCAACAAAAGAGCTGCACGTGGAAGTGCCTCATTTAGCTTCTAACATGCGTTTTCTGCGAAATGAAACGAAGTGTACCCTGTTTCAACAGCTCTTACTGAGAGCCAAACAAAATGGCTATGCTTTTAATTTTTCAAACTAGTCACAAATATCATGGTATATCGAGAAGGGCAATACTGTGAGATTTTAGGGCGTTCTCAAGATAACGGTCGAGCGTATGAGGCGAAGGGCATTACCTGAACAATTTGTTGAGGTAGAATATACTGTGTGTTTTAGGGCTTTAGTTACAGCGCATAGTTTAAATGCCCGAATATCTGGTATCTTCAATCACTAAATCAATTGTACTGTGTTAAAGACGCCCCACTTTAACACCACTACATTAGCCACTTTAGCACCACTACAGCATTAGATGGCTTAAAACGTTCTTTGTTGAACATTACACGCCCTTTTTTTCTAGATTCGTCGTTACAACCTTACTATCTCTCTCGACCGTGATGAAACCAAGAATTTATTGTTTTTAATGCACAAACTACTCAAGTATACTTAAAATGGCAATAATTGGAGACCTGAAGTAAGGCAAGGCTCTTGCGTAACCTCTGAACAATTGCCTGGCCTATAGCAAACGCTTATTGGGGAACATTCCAACCACTTGCTAGCGGCTTTCGACGAAAGTTACTAAGGGTTGCCTAAGTTCAAGGCCCAATAGTGTTTTCTCTTTCCCACAAAATCTATTTACCTTGAACACGTTGTTACAGACCAGGTAGTTTCTGTCGATCCCAAAAAATGGGCAGAAGTGAAAGAATTCCCCTGCCCTTCAAAATATCTGCCAGCTTCAGCCGTTTTTATGATGAATTTCTTACTTCCCGAAGCCTTTCCCACATTACCGCGTTCAAAAATGAATCCGGAGCCCTCCACTACGGCGCACCTCAACCTGTGTAGTTTAGGCGCGTTAAGCCCCATAATTGATCTACCTTTCATTCTCTCATCTTAAAGTACACAAGCGCAGAGGGCCTTTGTCTCCTGGCCCATGGAGATTACAAACCTTCCCTGCTAGTCTTTTTCTTTGCTGACCTCCAGTGCTCGTACAGCCTAAATGGGAAGTAGAGCAACTGCTTTCCAAAACGCTCCCTGGAAGGCGATGTACCGCTACCATGTCTTATATCTTAACACCCAAATGTAGGTGTCACCTGCAACTTTGTTGTCGTAGCCTAAGGTTTTGGCTTGTACAGGAGGGTGAATATAACATTTTGACCTTTCATTGTTCTCAGCCATTCTCTCAAAAGCTCCGAGAACAAGTACACCTCAACAGAGCTCGAAGCATTCGGTGTAGTGGTGTCTTTGCAACAACTTTGCCCATGCATAATGGGATGTAAAGTTCATGTATCTACAGGACATAAGACCCACTGTTGTGTGATGCGCAACAAAGAAGAAAACCGAATGCCTGTTTATTGGCCTATCGTTTTTTTAAGTAGTATAAACACCAGGAGAAGTGCGGGGTCATTCTGACTGCTTGTCTAGAATTCCCCATCTTCAATTAGGCTGTGATTAAGTTTTTATATTTCTTGTGAAGAAACACGACAGCATTTAGAAAGTGTGGGGAAACGAAATATGCCGACATTTTCTGAAAACACATCTTCGGCTTGTTTCTGGCCACATTCAGCACAGCAACACGACTGAAGCAAGTCTGATTTAAGTTCTGCGCACAAAATACCGTTTTTTACAAGGATCAGGGCCCACTTCACGAACATTTTGTGAAGTGCTTTCTTACGAACCAAAAGGGGCAAGTTACAAAGTTACGTAAGCAACTATGGTGCACAGAAATGTATCTGCAACACGTTTGAAGACATACACTTAAAATACCTGTTCCCGACGGTTTACCAGCAAATGAAAAGTAACGTAATGTATTCCGACTTTTGTCCCCGAAGGACGTCTTTACCAATGTGAACCGTATATCTCTTGAAGACTATTGAAATGTACCCCTCCACCTTTCATATACTTGATCTGGTACCATTCAAATTCTCAAGGTGATACAGTACATCATCTCTGCAGTCGACTACTTAACAAAGTCGTTAAATGCCAAGCGGGGCCGCAGTATTGAAGCGCTCACTGTTGGGTAATCAATTCAACGTCGCATAAATCTCAAGCATCGATATCAGGCAGCTGATACACAGATTGTAGCAATATCGACCTCAGTGTACTTTAGGCATTATGGCATTTCTCATTCCACGACTACAACCTATCACACAGGTGCGGGTAGACTTTGCGAATGGACCAACAGCAGACTGAACGAAAGAATTGATCCGCGTTCTACCGCCAAAAGCAAAATCTGTCTAATATTTTTTCCGATACATTGCGTCTTTATATTAATAACAACCGAAACAAATCTCGGGAGGCCACCTTCCTTTTGGTGTACGGCCCAGATAAAGGGTGACCTAAACGTTATCCTATCACATCACATTTGTGCAGGACGGCAATAGACTTACTTACCTTGAATGGGCGCAAGAATACCACCTTCTTAAGAGGCTATCTAGAGCTCCTAAAATAACTCAAACAGCATAAACGACAAACTATTGTCAGAAGTCCTCCTCGGAAAATGTCACGTCATTGATCATTGAAACGTGGGGTGAAACTCGACGATTTGAGTGGAAAAGTGTTCGCGTGGAAAAATTAAGGTCTCACTTTTGGCCAATTAAATTTGTCCCAGCCGTTGTGTAGCTCTGCCAACTGAGCGCCACTTGTCCAAAGCAGCCAGGGTAACTCTCTGCTCAAATGCAGGGAGGACATTCTTCAGAACTCCGGAATGTGCCGCAATGAACCCTGTTCCCGTAGGGGACGCATTTCACTGTGTGGTGAGATTTACACGCGCCTATGGTTTCCCTTCCGCTCGTTGCGCGTCGGTAGTCCGACACCCGGTGCGAGGTTTTGCGGAATTCGAGCGGATCCCCTCCACTGTTCTCTAGCCGTTCGCCTGCTCATTTTAACGTGGAATGCCCCCTTTCTCTCTGCAGTCTCGTGGCAGGTCCTGCCCTATCTCTTTTACTCCGACAGCTTCCCACTATTGTCCCACGCTCACGATTGCTTTATGCTCGCCTACAATTGATCTCAAGGTGTTCAGTTTGACACCAAGCTTCCGCAGCCTGTGTCAGCAACTAACAACTGCATGGTTCTATAACGCTGTCTCTAGTTACTTGACTATCTGCTGCCAACTATGTTCAAATGTTTGTCTAAAGTACGCACTCAGTACTTACTATGGGTTTGATTTGTTATAGTTCGGATTACCCCCAACAATTTGTTCAGAACAGTCATTTTATTGTATATTTTTCGGTATTTGCTGCTGTGGGTAAGATAGCTTACTGATTGCCGGGAAGGTAAACAACACTTCCAAGCATCATTTATTGCAAGCCTGCCCAAGAACTTTGTGAGCCTACTTGCTGAACCATTCATGGAAGGTCTCCTACGGCTCACTCACCATCAGTTACAAATCAAGGTTACTTACACATTAGACATTTCGCTCACATCTTTGCCATCTGCCCGGTCAAGCTACTGAAGTTCCCGCTCCGCACAGGGTGGTCAAAACAGTGCAGAGAAAGCGTGGGTTTTTCTCTGGCACCCTTGATATGACAGCTTTTTCTGACCAGGTTAACGCTCAGTACCACTTGTTATGACGGAACTTGCAGTTTTTTTTTGTATCTTCCAAGTGCCCTAGTTATCTTCCTCGACTGGCCCGCGTAGCAGTGCACTGCCAACTGCGACGTTTTCCAGTGATATTTACCTGATCGTTGCAAATTTAGAATAGTCATATTGTTTTAATTTCTTGAGCGAGATCAAGGCTACTCATTTCATTCGTGTTTCTGGGATTTCCTGAACGCTGTTTAAATCCCGACCGGCTTTGTTTATAGCGACCTGCCCGTCGCAGCCGGCCACAATTGAAGCCAGCTTGCCTAAATATTGCCTAAACGGCTAAGTGTAATCCCCGAAGTCGCCAGCATCGCTTCGCTCGCAATGGGGCCTACGACTGCTTTTATAAAGAGTAGCGGTCGTACAAATCAATGCAGAATGTACCGATACTACTGGCCAGCAACGAGACTTCAGGGTTAAATCTGTAGCGGCTTATTAGCTATGCAAACGTCAACGTACACAAGTAAACGACACTGCTACTGTATGCGCCTGTTCGACTAGCATCCTTTATTTTCGAGCCTTTTCGTTCATTGAGACATGCCGAAACTTGGCCGACTTTCGCTTTACGTCGAGAAGCTTTTTTTTTGGACGTCAAGCTCCCCTATGCACGTGCAAAAGTTCACAGAGAAAAGTGAAATTTGTATAGGCACCCTAACAGGGCCGTTATGTGCGTGGAAGGGCCGTCATTCTTGGAAAAAAACGTCATGTTTTTCCAGAGGAGGGAACACTAATCGAAGGAAGCATTTTCAGCGGCTGCGGCGCTTCCATAATAACTGGAGCGTAGGGGCTCCCTCAAAGTGGCATACCGACCCAACAAATGGCAAAGTTTGGTGTGGCCGCAGTCCCAGGTCAATGCTTGCGGTGAGAACCAGTTATCTACAGGACATTTTTTTAACACTGCCCCTGTATCCAAGCGATCGGAACCTGGTGAAAACAAATCGACTTTATCGCGCGCCTGCCGGGCTTGCTTAGCTGTACGTAACAAATACCATCGCGTACTATATGTTCACTGAAATTATAATGCAAAAGTATTGCAGGATGTTTCAGCACAGTCTGTCGTGATAGCGTGTCTTTCGGTTCGATTTCTTGCTGAACCTAGTTCTCGCCTACGTCGACTATAACCTACTACCTCGGTATCACACTCAGGGCAGCTTCTTCTTCCAGAAACGCTATTCATGCTGCTGCTACACTGCTTCAGAAGCTGAAGGCCAACCAAGACTGCACGGGAAATTTCTGACGCATGCTAGTTTCTTTTTTTGTTATGCTCGTGCTATGCAGCGTACGCATTGGCAATAGACCGCACGCCGAGTGTTTCTTTCTGTTTTTCCTTTTCCTTTTAAATGCACTATAGGAAGCTGGCAGTGCGCGCAAAATTCTTCTTCCTGTGCATTTTTCCGTTACATGCAATAGAAGACAACCCACTGAGTATTTTTTTATTCTTTCGGACGCATGCGCACTACCAAACGGGTGGTATGCTATGGAACGCATTTGAAAAGGGTTTGCAGCTGCGGACAGTTTTTTGCGGATGATATCTGGGCGGGTTCGCGTTCTCTGGACGCCTGCAGGGTGCGCTGGTTTCGCCAGCCCAGCCAAGTAACAATTTGGCGTTAAAAACCTCTCGTTTCAGCACACCGGTGATTCCCCAGAAGGTGTGCACTTCCCTTAGTGTGAATCGGCAAAGACCAAGGCAGCGGACTGAGAAAAAGAACAGATAACCACGATGGAACTTTGAGCAAACGCGTCTACAGCCGTCAAATGGAGATTAAATGTAGCGCAAGCTGGTGCAGTGGTTCTGGAATGAACTAAAAAACCCGGACAGGCAATAACAAATTCGGCACACGGAATCGCGTGCGTGGGCAGCTCGCTGTCTATAAAGCCGGTCGTAGTTTAAATCCACCTTAAATCAAGAATATTTGTAGTGGTTTTTCAATGGAAGAACGTCTTGTAATGACAACGTTGTAATGAAGAGCGTTATGCGAATGTGACTTCTCATGCAAGAAACAAGTGAGCCAATGGTTGGGGTAAGTAAATTATACGGAGGATGTTTCAATAAATTGAACGGTGCGATATATCGACAAGAAAATACGGCAGCAGATAAGGTTTGTGCTTGTTTCGTGGATATATAGGTAATTTTTTTTTTGAACCAACCAAACTTCAACGTTTATTTCTTCAATGCTTCAAACACGCGCAGTGCGAATAAGATTTCCGAAATCACAAATGCAATGCAGCCGCAAATATAAAGCACTGAAGTTGTACTCGGTCGTGTAACTAAAGAAGCCACACGAAATTTCCTGCGCTTGAAAACCGGGACAAGCAACAGTTCACGTGCTAAACAGGAAAGTCGGAAGAAAAGCCGCGACGTTGAAATGATAAGTGGTAACGCCACTGCAGCTTTCTTAAGCATTGTTTCGTAAATATCAACGCGGGAAAAACCATTACCGGACAATGTTCAGACGAAAGACGCTTCACAGAATAACGGTCTGCCCAATACAGCCCAGCTGCCTAAATTATTTTCCCGCTTACTAATGCGGCCAGGAAATATAACGTAGAAGCCAGACAATGAAATGGCCTTCTGAAGCTTTTCTGTCTTCATTAATAATGTTCTGACATCAACGAATATAGAGCCGTAACTACAGAAATCGATGCATCGTTGGGCTACAAATAGGATTATCTCCAATTCAGAGATGGACGTCGAACACCCATTACGAGCGCCGCCCAGTCCGCTCGATACACCGGAGCAGCCCAGTGAAATGGACGTCATTCTTCAGCTAGGCAGCACAAGAGAAAATGATCGGTGCATAGCGCACGCAGTAATAGAAAAATCAACACAGGAAGCATGTGCATCGCTAAAGCACTCTATCTTTGCTAGCGTACTTTGCGAATTGAACGGGAGCAAAACCCATTCCGCCTTTGTTCTGGTAACTCCATTCGGATTTCCGCAGAACGCGCATCAGGGCAGAAACGACTGTAGGCTGTCTCGCCGTCAGTAGTCTGCTCATGTGCCTTCTTAGACAAGCACCTATCGTGCGAAAACGAACGAAGGAAACAGAAAAATGTGCGAAGTCAGAAAGGCCATTGTCTCATTTTGCTTTGGGGCCCTTCCCTGCTCATTCCAAGCGCCCGTTCCGAGGGCCAAAAAAAGAAGCTTTGCACAGGGCTGTCAAAGGAAATCGTTTCGAGGCCTCCCTGGAGGACCGCACCCGCGGCGGGAGCAAAAGCCAGTTCGGCACGTGTTTTGCGGGTAATGCGCCCCATTTTCGCTCGTTTGCGAGAGACCTAATGGTCAGGCGTCAATATTAGCGAGGAGGCGGAGACGGCGAGAGCCAAGAAAAATGACATCGACCAGCCGACCAGAAAGAGGGCCTATCGGAATGTCTCTTGTTCGTGTGCTCGGGATTCAGGTACACCTCTTACTTTCTGCGCAGCTACTCCTATTTTTTGGGCTGCGGAGACGGTATTCGTATATCGCCACAGCTAGGTATGGTAGCTGCATCGGCAGCGAGTGTTACTGTAATGCTGGCTTCCCGAAACAGCGTGTCAAAGATAGGTAGTCCGCATTTATGTTCAGCTTGCTTTAAATATTCTTTTCTTTGTTGAAATATTGTTTTTTCCTGCTATGCTCTCTCTCTTTTTTTGATGTATTCTTTTTAATCCTCCTTTTTAATGCCAAGCATTGTTAGCCGAGGGCAACCACGGCCGTCAACGTGTAACGCCCTGCTTTTCCACAAAAATGCAGATTTGGCGAAAGTAACACCTTCACATGTTTTGATAGTGTAAATGGAAATAATTGGTTGGACAGAATTTTCAAAAACCAGCAAATGAGAAAAACAGGAAAAATAAAATCATCCCAAAAATGATCCCAAAAAATCAAAAATATGCATCTTCCTGCAAAACCGAAGGATAAACGAAAGAGACTGCAAGAGAACGTTGTAAATACGTGTAAAAATAGCGTAACGGATCAATTTTGCTCTAGGGATTGCATCTTGAGAAAAATAAAAAAAGAACATAGCGAAGTAAATGCACTTCATCGATATAATGATATAGATTTAGACAAATGGCGAAAAGAAACAAAAAAACCTACAAGGAATAAAATACGACCTCTTTCGCTACTCATACCATGCTTGGCTGTCAAGCACTCATACTCAAGACAAGCGGCAAAAGAATGCCACGTATTAGTAGACAATTCTGGGTGTTCATGCCGATTTTGTTATCCCTTTTGGATGCAAAGCATCTCTTAGTCTACCCTCCGTCGTCCGTCGGCATCCGGCGTCCGCACCTCTCCCTCACGTACCCCTCTCCACGCCAGCTGTGATAACGCCGCTCTCCTCGTCGCCGCTCGCCTCGTCTCGTGTCGGCTCAGGAAGACAACGGCCACACTGTCGCTCCAGGAGCGCTAACCAGCTGTGATAACGCCGCTCTTCTCCGCGCCACTCCTCCTCGCCGCTCGGCTCGTCTCGTGCTGGCTCAAGAAGACACCGGCGACACTGTCTTTCCAGGAGCCCTAGCCAGATGTGATAACGCCGCTCTCCTCGCCGCTGGGCTCGTCTCGTGCTGGCTCAGGAATACAGCGGCAACACTGTCGCTCCAGGAACCCTTAAAGGGGAAGCGTGCTCGTCTCGTGCCGGCCCAGGAAGACACCGGCGACACTGTCGTTCCAGGAGCCATCTCATGGTCGGGGCTATGTCCCATCATTGTTGTTGTGCCGTCCACATCCCCACTGCGCATGCGCGTCTCTCCTTCATTCTCTTCTCCTCCAGCTGTATAAAAGCAGGTGCGCGCGCTGCTAGGCGTTCAGTCTGCTCCGAGCAGGGCTGGCAACTCCAGGACAATTTCCCTAGATCCAGGGGATTTGGGTTTTCCTCAGGAAAAAAGGGAAATTTGTCAAAATCTAGGGAAACTTTTGCGTCCACATGGACTTATTCCGTGTAATGGTGTCCTTTGTTAAGTTTACCATTTAATATTTTTTATGTACCTGTGCATTTCAGTTTCTCCATGAAGCGCAGATATCTATTTCCCATTAATGTGCATGGAGCGAAGCTATCGCCCCTACGTCTGTCACTGCTGGTTTAAATAGCAAAAGAACGTGATTGATGAAGTTCATAAACTTGCTCGCTCCAATATCTCATGCACTGCGCATCGTCTGTGCTCGTTCCTATTATCCTTCTTTCATATATACTTGGATGCTATTACAAGTGCTCTGTGTCGTAGTCACGGAGTAAGATTAAGATAGGAGGCGAAACTAGGCTTCCTAGCGCGATCAGATAATGTCACAAGCGCTCGCCATAGGCTAAGCTAGTGGGGTAAAGAAACTGCACGGCCATCGCGATTGGCATATCAGTGCTTAGCCCAGGAATAAACGAGGCCGCTATCACTTCGTCCATCAGGTGCCGCTACCCTCTCCTTCGTCGTCGCAGCTACGAAGCTTTGCAGTCCGCCTTGGTTTTCAGTGTGGTAATGTCACTCGCCCGCGCTTGCCGCAATGGGCCGCTTCGCCTCTTATATGTTCTTGCTCCGTGGTCGTAGTACAAGATTTTTGTGTTTTTATTGAATTCCGGTGTTCTTGATTATGTTATTTTTATAATTTAACACGTTTTCGGATTATATACTAGGCGCTGTAACGCGTAGTGCTTCTTGGAATGTCGTATCGTTGTGTCTGCGCCAAACGATTGCTTTTACTTTCTAGGTAATTTTTATATGTATTATTTACTATTACATGCCCCCCCCCCCCCCAAGTAATGACGCTCCATTGCTTTTGTGGTTTGATGAAATAAAATATTTAAAGCATTACAAATTGTGCTGCGACATTTTTTTCACCTTCACCTCCGTTACTTCAAAAATGGTTTCAAACGAATTCATAATTATGCCTTACAAGTAACTTCGGCAGTCATATCGCATAACTAGAACCCAATATCTGGGATAAAACATCTGATAACCGCATTCAGGAAAATTTAGAAAAATATGGTGAATTTTTTTCATCTGAGCTAGAGGAAACGTGGCTTCGCAGGTTGGCAGCCCTGGCTCCAAGACACCGGCTGCGCCGGGTCTGCTCCGGTGTGGAACCTACACGGAAACCCCACGCTTTGCATCACCACATATTTCTCTTCGGGGAGATCGTGGTTTTTTTCCACTTCCTCTCCTTCGTGTTTTTTACATTTTCAATTATACCTCTTACCCAAATCTTACACGGTTCTTCTTCCTTATCTCTTGCTTCTGTCACTTGTCGTGTTTTTTATCTTCCTTCAACCCAATATCCTTAGTCGTTCCTCAAACTTGTGTTGCGTTCCTTTGTACCATTTGTATCTTTTGTACTTAAGTCCAAATGTTTGACTTATCTTACGCGGCTACACGTAATTGTTCTGCTTGGTGGTGAAAACTATTAAAAATTTTGCTCAAGTGTCTCGGCATGCTTTCCGCATGCTCATTTCATATTTTGTAAGGACTAAAGTAAAAGTCTCTTACTAGCGTACCAACTGCCACGCGTTCTCGTTTTCGTGAATAAATTTAATTCATTTTTCGCTTTTTTGTGCTTGTTGACATGAATTTGTTCCAGTGTTATTTTAACATCACGCCGGGAACATAATCATGCTCACGTGGTCAGATGCTAGTTAGACCACAGTGTTATGGGATCAGAGGCTGAAAACATACATCTTGCTATTCCATAACGAATAAGGAATGAAGATGTCATGATGTTTATTTTGGGGTGACAGAACAGCGCGAAATTGTTCGTCAGCCTCTGTCTTACCCGAAATATTTCAGTTGAAAACGTTTCACCGCTATCCGCCGTGCCCGGGTAAAACCATTTCAGCTGTCCTTCAGGGGGAAAATATTTGTTCTCGTGTCGTCTTCCTTTCGTACGCTAAGCTTTAAAGGAGTCATAGTTGGCACCGTCCGTTCAGGAAGAATTGGTGACTTCAACAATAATTAGAATATCAACTTTTCTTAACTGTGAAACTTTCCGCCCCTACAACTTCAGCACTGTAACACGTAGCTTTATCGCAAGGAAGGCCATTTTGTCGGGAAGAATGACCGCCTAGATCCTTAACATGCGTGCCGAGACAGAGTACTATTTCATGCGCAGCTTGATCTAAAAATTCAATGGCGGATGATATATAAAATCACGATATACAGGGTGATCGCAGTTAAGTCGACAGGTTCTTTAGAAATTGGGCGCTTGGATGTGCGTGAAGACTACCTCTAGAGTGAGCTTATCCGCCCAGGGTGACACAGAATGAGGCTGTAATTATTGGTGTAGATGGCTTAATTAACTCAAATTGAATAATTAACTTTTTAGTGGAAGCAGTAAGCAGGCATGTTTGTATTGAAAAGTTAGACGCAATCGTGTTTCTACCATTTTTATTCGGCAGAATTCCTCTGGCGTGTCCATTCTCAGAAATATCGAACTGCTGCGAACTTTAATTGCCGTTCACAAGATTACGCATGCAAGAAAGTGAGGTCCGCCGTGCCACCGTGCCGACGTGCCTACTGAGCGTGAGGAACGAAGGCTTCTTATATGTAGCCCATTTGCGCCTTGTTGGCGCCGCCTGTGGGATGATATCTCCTGCTGCAAGCCATGATGTGGACGTTGGGAGACAGGCCAAGCAACGACGGCGATTGCACCAGGCGATGCACGTGCGGCCTTGGGTGGGGGTCATGCGCAGATGGGCATCCAAGAAGCTGTCCCGAATTACTATGTTCGCAAGCTCTAGCAAGTCCAAGAGGCACGTTGCACCGCACAGAGGACGCTGGAAGCGCAGCACTTTTTTCTACTAAAGTTGTCTGCAGCGCACGCTAGGATATCAATAAAGGAGCGGCGGTTTCTCGAGCAGTTATCACCTACTGCCTGCAGCATGCCGTGCCAACATTCTATGGGGCTGACACTGAGACACGGTAGAAACGAAGACGGCCTTGTTGAATGCATCGGTTCCTCCCTGCCATTTGTAGTATCTGCAATCTGACTAGTCTGCTACAATAGCAGTGACTTACGTATTTTCGTTTGCGCCACTTAAGCTGTTCGTTCTTCGTGGCCTTATTATCACGACGTTACCTTAGATACCTTCTTTGTGTGGGCGCCCGAGCGTGACTCGTAATAATCCCGGCTGTTGGTGTCTGGGACAGAGCGCCGATACTTGCGTAATATGAAGAGTACGAACTGAGCCCGTTATATGCATGGCACCTTTCACAACAGAAACGACACCCCCTAACCACCAGAATATAGAGTACAGCGCTGCTGCTTGCGAGGCAAGCATAAGCGCAGCGTGCCTATAGCTGCGTAAGAAGATCAAAAGATTGTGAGCCCACCGCATACTCCCAGGGCCGTCGTGCCTGGCACTGGCATTTTTTCTTACAAGTAAATTTCATTTACCTATATGAAAAAATAATTTAATTTTGAAGTTGTAAACCAGGAAAGTAGTTTTTGAATAGGGATAATGTTTCTGAAATCGTTGGAGTTTGATGCCCGCGGTTAAAAAACACGTGAAAATTCCGAACGTTCGTGTGTGCGTGTCTAGCGGCGACCACATAGCGTCCCCGGTGCCCGTTTGTCAATCCAAGCATGCCCATTTAGGGAGATTCGCCAAAATTG
Organism: Haemaphysalis longicornis; assembly: GCF_048455015.1. Taxonomy (NCBI): domain Eukaryota; kingdom Metazoa; phylum Arthropoda; class Arachnida; order Ixodida; family Ixodidae; genus Haemaphysalis; species Haemaphysalis longicornis. The sequence goes on from NW_027526361.1 coordinate 125,024,388, forward strand.
GCAAAAGAACTCTATCGTTCATTGTAATCGTGGCAACACTTGATCTGAACGTGAAGGACACGTCATAGCGTACGCGCCTCCAAGGTGATGTCCAAGGATTGTTACTTACAAACAAATGGTAGAAGCGGACACTTACAGCAACAATGATGGAGTAAAGATCGTTGCGGCAGCTAAGACAAAGCGAATCGGCGGCAATTGTGTACTTAAAACGTCGTGATGGTGGTCACGGTTGCGCACAGCTTCGCTACGTTCAACTCTTTCGCGTCAGTGGGACCTTCCATTATATTTTTGTTTGCTGTCAATACATGCCCAAGTTTCTTGTCCAAGCTTGTTCACCGTGGAATGCTAAACAACGAACTCTTTGTCTAATTTCAAATTATGAATTTCTTGGACAGGAGTCTCTATAAGCAAGGAGGAGAAAATGACTGAACTTTCCGTTATAATGGAGTCATTCTGAAAGAAATGAGGGTAGGTTGGACTGCGGCAACGACCCCAAAAGCAAGCAAATTTTATTTCAGCAGAAGTAACAATGGCTTATTGTGACGTAGCCAATGCCGACGGCGGTTTCTTGCAGGAACAGAAGTTTATTGGAGTGAACTTGTGCCCCGCAAAGAACAAAAAATACAAAAGCGGTGAAGCAGCAGTTAAGACAGTAGAATGATTAGGCCAGTGTCACCAAATCGAATGCCGCAGTGTTTGCTAGGGAACATTTATCTCTCCTAGTTATTCTGTCGAGAACTTCGATCATCATCATCACCACCATCATCTTCGTCATCATCATTATCATCAGCCTGCGTACGCCCACTGAAGGGCAAAGGCCTGTCCCATAGACGTGCAATTATCCCGGTCCTGTGCTAGCTGCGACAAATTTTTCACCTCAAACTTCTTGAACTCATCTGCCCACTTACCTTATTCCATCCGCCCCCCCCCCCCCCCCCCTGCCACTCTTTCCTTCTCTAGAAATACACTCTGTTACCCTTAATGACCAACTGTTATCTTGCCTTCACGTTACATGTTCTGCCCACGCCCATTTCTTCCTAATTTCCACTATTATGCCCTTAAGACGAGTTTGTACCCTGACCCACTCCGCTCTCTTCTTGTCCCTTAACGTTACACTTATCATCTTCCATTCCATTGTGCGCTGAGTCGTCCTCACATTAAGTAGAACCCTTTTAGTGAGCCTCGAAGTTCCTGCCCTGTAGGTGACTGCCGGTAATATGCAGCTGTTATACTTTCCTTTCACACCACAACGTAATAACGATTGCTTTAGTGTCCTTTTTATTTCTTGCTCATTTTTTATTTAGTCAGCTGTACTGAGGCGCTTTTCCGGGTGCGAAAGAAGCGGTAAAGACCGACTGCGGGTGCCGAGGTTTGCCAAGAGCACGAGGAAAAACGGAGAAGATGATGCGAAGAGGCAGACGGGACGTGGCAAATGGGAGGCAGATGGTGGGCGCTTCTCTGTTGGATCTAAATGACGAGGAGACTCCCAGCTGAGCCACATCACCCTGCTGGCCTTTAAAATTGTAAACCAAGTCCCTACAGCTAGCGCGCCAAGTACAATTCCATTTCTCCACCTCGCAGTGGCGTGCGGCGACGGCTAAGTCAGAGCGCCAGTTCTGCCAAACCTGCTCATGACTAAAACAACCTGCCTTACAAATGGCTAGATAGTGTATTTGTGATTTTATATTCTGCATTACCCTTCAGAAAATAACAGCAAATCATGGCATCAGCTTAGCCGAGTAATGCGCTTTACCCGGCACGTCACATGTCAAGTGGGTGCTTTGGTATCCTAGAGAGGTCTCTTCCTGACATGGCGGGCTCGAGAAGGGAACGTGACAAGCTTGCCCGGCACAAACGTAGAACTTTATACACAAGCAGGCGAGGAAATCTTTCGAAGCATTTGCTCGGAGCATTTCAAAGCGTGCCTCTAACGCCTAGACGCAAAGCAACTCACGTCCAGCTTTTTCCGACCACGTCAAACGGCCACTTCGTAGTCGGCGGCTTCGCAACCACCGTCCCCTGGGCATTTTGACATAACGCAGCGAAGCAAGCTTGGCGCGTGGTGGATAGTTGTCGTATAGGAGAGTCAGGGTAACAAGGCAGCTAGCTGTCAGACAAAATTCAGGGCCTTTGGCCGACAAGATGCGCCTGGAGCGGCGGTGTTTGTAGCGTCAGGGCGGTGTATAAGACCGGTATTTTTTATTTCTATATTTCTTCCGTTGAATGTTTCTAGCGAAGCTGTGTACGATTAAGGTTGTAGTATTTTTGCGTTGTGGAAAGTCTAACTTTATTCGGAATTCTGTGGAGGGAACGGTTGTATCTCTTGTTTTATGACAACGTTTTTCGGAAAAATTACATGTAAATCGGCTGCGAGCACGAATGTATTATTACTTCGCGTTTCGATTACTTGCCATAATTTTAGTACACTGTGAGGTGGCAGGCGTTTAAGAATCCTCTAGGGCTGTCCATACATGGGGACGTAAGCAAGACGTTTGGGTGTAAAAAGCAGAAGTCTCTCTTATTTCATCTAAACCTGCAACGTCCGTGACGATGAGATTCTAAGACGACTATGTCAAACCAGACAATGCCATTTACTATTCATAATTAGATACTTCTAACGGAATTTGTAACGATTAACTTATTTTTCTACTGTATGGACTTGTGCCGGAGGGAAACGGAAAGCTCCATATTTGCCTGCTAGTCCTTTCAGCCTGGTTAATTAACAAAACCGCAGTCACTACCATTATCAAACAAAACAGAAAAGGAAGTGGAAAAAAGAACCATCTTGTTGGAGGGCAGGGTAATTAAAAAAGAACGTGAACGTAGCGAGTGCTCCGTATTATCGGTAAATCCGTAAGTGCGGGATTTAGTACATCGGTTAATCAAAGTGGCAGCGAAATTCGGTGACAGAGTGGTGTTTTCGACGCAGAATAAGCTCAGTAGCGTGTTCCCACTTCTTCGAAAGAAGTTTGAACAGCAGCCCCAAGACGCGCAAGAATGTCAAGTACATGTACGCCAGTGTTTCCAATGCAAGAAAAACGTCGTATACCGCATACCGATGACGTGCGGTAATAAGTATATTGGTTAAACTAGACGTTCCTTCAACATGAGATTCAGAGAGCCTTCGCTGAGCTTCAAATGCGCCCCTTTACCCAGTTAGCCCTTCAGTGCGGAGAGTGTTTTTGCACACGATGTTTCAAAACCAAAGATAGTTTATATCCCCACAAGAAACAGATGCCATTAGAGTGGTTAGGAGCCTATCACAATTCTTCTCAAAATGATTACTGTGTAATTAACTCATCGCTGGTCATACAAGATAAAGAGATTAACATGCTAGCGGCCCACGTATAACGTGTACGCAGAATCACGCTGCGCATGTGTGGTCTTACGAACCATGTGATAGAGCCTATATATGTATGTTATTCTGATAATAAATTTAGTTGAAAGCTTCGTTGCGTGTGTTTCCTTCTCTCGACCGCTGTTTCTGCGCGCTGTTCCAGTCATGAATCATTTGAAACTACCCCTGCTTTCCAATATCGGAAATAATCACGGGCCAACTCCACTAACGTAAAATCGAGGGGGAGGCATGCATAGTAGAAGAGTATTCTTGGGGCCTTGTCGTTTTTGCCAACGGAGATAAAACCGCTCGAGGGTAGAGGTATGCAGCTTTGCTGTAAAACACTATTGTCTTTAAATAACGAAACTGTCTAGCCATCTCACGGGGAAGGACCGTCGAACCCTCCCATTCATCTCCTCACCTGCCACAATTTGGGAAAAATAAAGTTGTATTATCATTATCCCAATCGCGAGGTGCAAACGAGTTTCCCGATGTTTTAGTACCGTGACTACATGAGACGGCGATTACGACGACGAGGACAGGAGACGCCAACAGCCCCCAAAGGGACTTCACCCCGAAAAGAAATGCTTTTACAGAGGCTGTACAAGTAAATGGAGCGCGCGAGCGGTTGCCAAACTGGGCAAAAATAGAGTTACTATATATGTAGCTGCCCTTAGGGCGAAGAGTTGCGCGTCCATACACCATCTTGAATTCCAAAGTAATGCGGAAAAGCCACCCGCCGCGGCGGCGGGGCGAAGTCGGCGCTTGCGTGAGCTGCCGGCTGCGCCGGCCACTGATAAGGACGGCCGCAGCCGCTGACCTGCGCACAACTGGAAAAGGAGCACGGTACGCGGCACTGAAAAGGGGTTTTACTGTAACGCTGAAACCGGCGGCGCGGCAACTCGTGGAAATCAGAAGCGCAACTCTGGCGAAGCCTATACGGGAACTTTAGGCATGCCAGCGCTACCATCTACAAGTAGATGTATCTGTGACGTCGCGCCAGCCGAGGCCGCCGTTATCACCACCGCTCCTTTTCCTCCTCTCCCTCTCAACCCTCTCGCAATAAGCTACTGTAAGCAGTGGTGTCGAAATAAACGCTTTGTCTTGGCACAGCCACTGCCCCGGCGTGTTCGTTTCATGTAGACGCGCACCGGACATCGAGAGTGGGTCGGCGCATCCTGCTGGCCCATGGAGGAAAGAAAAAGTATTCTTTCCTCCATGTGCTGGCCAGTCTCGATGTTGTGGCAGTTGTGGCGCTCTCGTTGACACCGGCTCCAGCGAAGCCGCGCAGCTGCCACTCGTTCTCGTGGGGGCGCTTTCCGGGCTGAATTCCAGCAATTGTTTGCCGTACTGCATGAAGAAAAAAACTTCCACCTCCCCTCGCGGGAACCCCTGTGTAGATGCGACGCATAGGCGGAGCGGGGAAGGGACCGCGTTTTATAGCGCGCATAACGTTGAGGGGACTGCGTAAGCCGGTCCCAGTCGATGACGACGTTGGCGTACTTGTAAAGCGGCGTGGGCTTTAGGTGTTTGAGAAAAGCGTGGATGTTGCTTCGCCGGAGAACGGCACACCGGTTATATGCGCAGTGCCTCCAAAGGAGAGGAAACCGCGGAAGAGAGAGTACTGCACATGCGCCGGCCCCAGCGCGTCTGCCGCGGCTATGACGCAACGTGCCGCGGCTATGACACAACACAATTCAACACAATCCACTTTAATCCAATCCAATCCAATTCAATCCAATCTAATCCAAGCCAAGCCGAGCCAATCCAATCCAATCCAATTTAATCGAATCCAATCCAATGCCCCTCGCGAGAGAGTGTTCGCTATCGGAGAGGAGAGGGGGTGAGCGGCGGAGAGCGCAGCTGGCGCGGCGAGGAGAATGGGAGAGGGGTGACAACGACGACGACGCCGGAGGGACAAGGCGAGTGAATCAGATGCTCTGCATGTAAAACTTGCTCTTCAGCGGCGTGCTCATCCTCTTCCAGGGAGAACGTACGAATTTCAATCAGCGGGACTGGCGGGATTGGCGATTAGTACGGCAGCGAGTTAATTGCGCCATCCGGTTTTAACGCTCATGAACAAATATCGCAAATCTGACAAAAAGCTCTCTAGCTCGAAGGAACGCATGACAAAGAAAATACTTCCACAGGGTTATTGCAATTGCGTTTAGTATACACAATAATAGGAATCGCCCGTTACTGCATGCACTGCGCTCGGAAAAAGCCGAATCAGTACGAAGTCCCCGAAACCATGGCGCTTCAGTTTTGTCTCGTGAAAGATGTGGGCTTTCCACTTGAAATGATTTCTTCGGTAAAGAAAAGCAACAGCCATGAGGTGATATGTTGGAAAAATTGAGGTTAGCTTGCACCCACGCGCAATGCTTGAATTTCGAAGCGGTTGTAGGTGATCTTTGCGGACACAAAGTTTAGTTTAGTTCAACGCGAGGAAGAACGAAGGAAAGCCGTGGGCTATGACGTGTCTATCTTGTTCCGAGCAAGTGTTGCCAGGATGCGGGGAATCATGAAATTTTTTTTTTTGGCCAATGTTGTCTAATCTTCTTAAATGTGGATGCTTGACTTGAAAAAGCTGCGCTCGAGACACACGGCGGACGCTGGAGATTTTTTGGCCAATACTGGCCAATCTTCCTAACTTGCTATGCTTGACTTGGCGAACGCGCGCTCGAGGCAAGCATGCAGGTGCGCTAGACTATTTTATTAGTATTTTGAACTGCGGAAACCATTAACAAACGATTACCAGAACACCTTCGCTGTTAGTATAGCTGCGCAAGTGAGCTGATTCAGGACCAGTTACTGCAACACAAATTGCCCTAATAACACATTATAAACGAATCTCACCAAAGTATCTTAGAAAAGAAGCGTGCCCCTGATTGAGACGTGCGTAGTCGGTTGCATTTTTAAATTGTGCTGGACGAAAGGAATCACGGCTGGTAACAAGTAACGCAAGGAACTCTAAATCATTGATTTTAAAGATTAATTACATTTTCGGCAAAAACAATAGTTTTAGTAGCGGCGGAAATCACCGCTCAGGGTGATACATGGGCTATGCGCCAAGGCAGACGCATGTATTTAAATCAAAGTATGATGCGCTGGAGTGAACAGGTGGGGGAAGTGACAGGGCGTACCGAATTGAGGAGGAAGGAAGTGGAATGGGCCAGGGTGTCTGTGTATAAAATAGGAGTAGCAGGCTTGGGAGGGCGAAGGGGTTGCGTGTCTTCGCGCCTTCTTGAGAAACGGCCCGGTGGAGGGGGCGGCGGGGGGGGGGGGGGGGGGGGGGAGAGGGAAGCTCGCAGCGGGCTCTTCGGCAACCTTTGATATAGCACAGGCCGGGAAGCTTTATCTCTTCTCCGCAACGTGGAGGGGTCTATTTCCGGTGCTGCCTGCTCGCAGGCGCGCGCTCAGGCTGGAAGGGCATTATTGAAGCAATAAAGGTTGGTTGTCGAGTGGTGTCGTTGAAGGGGGAGTAACGCCAGAAAGAAACGCCACAAGTGTGCGTACATGTTCAGGCATATCAGAAGTTGTACACAGCGCCGACGACGGTGGATCGTCACAGGAAATGCGAGAAATAAGCCGCGAAGCTTACCAGTGACTGCCAATAGCACAACCATGGCCGCAATCACGTCGTTTAGGCCATGCCGGGGGTGCATAATGCGGAGAATTGAAGAGAGTGAGGTTGGTTTTTCCGCACCTTTCACAGCGATTTACGCGCTCACTGCTTCACGTGCACGTGCAATATTTGGCTCAGGATTCCTTGCAGTGTAATATGAATGCCGCGCAGGTTTACTTGCAGTGCTCAAACAGTGTTGCACGTTCCTTTTAAGGCAGAGGTGGGTCCGCACTAAAGATATATAAATTGTTCGCTTTCTATGTTTATTGTTAAAAGTGGTTTTAATTCCAAGATTTCAAGAAATAGACCTTCGCAAATACTTCACGGTACCTCAAGGAACCCTTGTTGCTCGACGTTAACCCCTGGCTCTACAGTATTCACGTGACGTTTCCTTGGGTATTTTCTTTTTGGCAGCGATTCCTTCTCTGCAAACGTATAGGTTTCGTGATTCACGAAGCTATTCGTAATTAAAATTTTGATACAGCAGTTCCAATATTTTATGGCGCTATCTCACTTTTACCTGCGAACAACTTTCTTCGTCTGGGTCTACAAAATAAAAAAAGTTAACATAATAGTTTATTATAGACAACAATAGTTGAGGGCTTTCGGAGTCCACTTTTATTATGTTTAGTAACCGATTTTACGGTATTTGTAGTCCTCCAATGGCAGTATCTGTGTCCTAGAAGTTCGCATATACTTTCTATATTTCTATTGGGGTGGGATATTTACTCGCGTGCTCTTTAACCACTGTTTATTTGTGATATTTAACAACTTTAAATTAACTACGTGCCCTCGAGGTTCTTAAGTGCAATTTTGAAAGCTAAGTTCATTCAGGAATTGTCGGTTTTGTGGGAGTAACCGGGTAACCTCCGCAATGTGTTTTTTTCTTCCTTTCCAAGAAGGCCTTCCGATAACATCATACTGGCGCACATTCTGTAATCTTTCGTGCTTCTTTATTTTCTGTCTGTGTCCTTTCGGCAGCAGTTCTGCGCAGCGAGGCTACGCCTTGATGACATGTGCAATGACCATATTGCCGACGTGACCCCTTTTCATCACATACGTTTCTTGCATTATTCGCGGAAGAAATACGAAGAGTAAACATAACAATCCTGACAAAATATCGCTTTTCATCCAATCATTGTTTCGTACCTCAGCCACGGCCCCCTCATATCGTTTCCTAGAATGGCAAGGTCGGTATATTCGGGGTGCTGCTCGCACGCTTTTAGACCTTATTTCCCGGTGCCGCGTCTCTGAACCCTAGCTTATGATGATGCACCTTCTTCCACATTGTAGACCTCTGCAATGGGGCTTCTGCTCGGGAGGTGATAACGGAAACTCATCGCGGCACTGCACAATCCCCTCGTATGACGTTAGTTTTCTTCCCTTGAGCTTTAAGTTCTGCAGGTTTACCGAGTTCTTGTACTTCTTGTTAAAAATTTGAGTGTGTATATTGAAATTTTAAAATTCCAGTAGCCGTTGACACTGGGCGAAGGTGACTTGATGTGAAGACGTGGTCGCTGGCTCTACATCGCTTCAATGCGTTTAAGTGCACCTTCGCCGGTATTGCGCGCTTATGGTAGTAGGTAGCCGTATAAAAAGAAGACTTGGAGAGCTACAGCGACCCCAAATAAAAATGAGAAAATCAGAGCGTCTATTGCCAGGCATTGTGTTGCTATCGAGTCCTCAGTACTGACTAGGCTTACAGTCTTAATACAGCGCGCAGGAGGATAGGATGTGGTATAGATTTTTCTAGTTTGCTGTGCAGCTTGGCACTTTTTTTTACTTAAGTAAAGGTTCATGTTTAAGAGCTTATTTCATGGTGCCCAGCAATTCGGAAGCTTATTAAGGCCTGCCATTCTGGAATGAGAGTTCCCTAGTGGAGGCTAAAAAATACTTTTTTCATACAGCAATCTTAGTTCTCCTTTCTATTGAGTGTACACGCTTACAGGGTACGCAATCTCATTTTCAACTTCTTATTGCTTAGTTGACGAACCAGTTTCTCTTAAAATCTCGTATTTGTTTGGGACTAGATATTTATTTAACTTAGTCGAGAGAACTCTGCAACCTGTCTTGAATTCCTCCTCTCTTCTACTATACTAGCCTTAAGTTACAACCTGATGCAAGCAAAATAAAAATTTGCGTGTAAAACATGAACTTAAACCTTGTTATCTGCATTTCCGAATCGCGTTTGCATGAGGTTTGGTTTATTCACAAACAGAAGCAGGAGGAAATAACCTGGGACCCGTGCAAGTAATTCTACAAAGAGACCTCCAAGTGTGGAGGTCCATTAGGTGACGTGATTTAAGTAATGTTTTCACATGTGCAGCCTAAACAATAGACTCTCCCAGGCAGCGAGTGTGATGACGCAGGAGCTCCTCTCACCTTGGCGCGGACACTTCGGCACTTGCATGTCTAGCAGCGCTGTGGTATAAAACGCCTTTTTTTCTACCCAGGCAGATGTGTTATGGAGAGAGCCCGGCAACCGCCAGAAAACTCTCTTCTTAGCCAAACGAGGCTGATCTGGCAACCCTTTGCGCGGCCACAGTCTCCAAAGCTGCACGTGGGGTTTTGCCCACACGACCGTAACTTAGCAACGATTGCGCATTCATTTTTTTAGACTTTTTCTAATCTTGGTCGCATGTTTAACAATGTAATTTTAATATCTTTTCTAAGTTGTGCCGGCGGATTTTCTCATCACGAGGCACCAGGGCCTTTCGCCCGGAAACCTGGTCCTGCATTCGCTTGTAGCGCTATTTTCTCGGTGAAGGGTTTGGATTGTGTGACCCGAGTTCTGGGAAGCTGGCATACAGTAAATCCATTTGGGAAGCCAGTGCGTTTAGCGGGTAAAGGTGGGAAGCAATTGTGAACACTCCTATTGTTTCAATCCTTATTACTAACACGTGCGGTGACAACAGGCAAAGTAGAGGCCATGGCAAATTCGTAACAGAGCAAATTTATTTCAGAAAGGTCATTCTTGGTCACTTTTGTAACCTATACTGTCATTATCATCATCATCATCATCTGCGGCAGCTGCAGCCTATCTACGCCCACTGCAGGGCCAAGGCCTCTTCCATGGATCTCCAATAGTTCCGGTCCTGTGCTAACTGCGACGAATTACCCCCGCAAACTTCTGGATCTCATCTGCCCATCTAACGTTCTGCCGGCCCCTGCCACTCTTTCCTTCCCTAGGGATCCACTCGGTTATCCTTAAAGACCAACGGTTACCTTGCCTTCGCATTACATGCGCTGCCGACGCCCTTTTCGTCTACTTAATTTCTAGAAGCATGTAATTAACACGCGTTTGTTCTCTGACCCACTCCGCCCTCCTGTTGTACCTTAATGTTTCGTCTATCAACTTCCGTTCCATTGCAAGTTTCTGCTCCGTAGGTGAGTACCAGTAAGATGCAGCTGCCATACACGTTCTTCTTTAGGGACAATGGTAGGCTGCCATTCATTATCTCAGAATGCCTGCCGAATGCACTCCACCCCATTCTTATCGTTATAATTATCTCTGCCCCATGGTTTGGATCCGGGGTCACAACTTGGCCTAAGTAGATATATTCAGTCACCACTTCCACTGCCTCGGTACTTATCTCCATGCGCTGTGTTCTTCCGAGGTTAATAAGCAATACTTTAGTTTCTGCACATTTTTTTCAGGCCAACGGTTCTACTCTGCTTGTTCAGTGCGGTAAGCATGCTTTGCGATTCGTCCCCCGAGTTACTTAGCAAGGCAACGTCATACGGAAATCCGCGGTTACTGAAGTATTCTCCATTAACCCTTACTCCCACCTGTTGTCAATTGGATATTCTCAATACTTCTTGTAAACATGCCGAATAACAATAGAGAGATTGAGTCTCCTTGTCTTCCCCCTTACTAATAGGTATTTTACTGCTCTCCTTATGGAGGGCTATGGTAGCTGTGGACACATTGTAGGTATCTTCGAGTATTATGACGTATTCCCTGTCTACACATTGATTCTGCAATGCCCGAATGAATTCTGAGGTTT